>NC_090809.1:18695133-19376799 GCF_036512215.1 Solanum lycopersicum
CATCGACTAAACAATATTCACACTGATTCTATATGTATCATCAAGTACAGTTGATAACACATTTATTAAACTTAGTGAATGATACATTATAACAATTTTCAAAACATGTATCAGTACATCAACTAAACAACTAATACCTTACTGATACATGATATCAGTTTTCAGAAATTCATACTACATGCAAAACATGTGATACATATCTACTACATGTATCATTGCATTGACTAAACACTATACACACTGATTCTATATGTATCATCAAGCACAATTAATGACACATTTACTAAACTTATTGAATGATACATTATAACAATTTTCAAAACTTCATGATACATATAAAATATTATTATACACAACAAATTCATGTATCAATTCACAATCTAAAATACTATACAAACTTATTCAAATGTATCAGCAAGCACACTTGATTCCTTAAAATTTTTACTAATTTAAACAACAGTTTTAAGTACCAAAATACTAACCCGAGACAATGTAGGCCTAACAACAATGTTTGTTGCTTCCTTTTTCTTTTTTTTTTGTTGTATTTTGACAACCTTTGATTTTGATGTTTCGCCAGAGTCTTCGTTTGAATCCTTTTGAAGATTCATAGGATCATGCAAAGACTTTTTCCTATTTTCTTTCCAATTTTCATCGTCGAAATCATATGTCCTTCTATTAATTATCGGATCCATTACTATGATGTAATAGAGCAATTAACAAAAACCAAAAAGAGAATAAAAGACGAAGTGATGATGGATTAATAATAAAAAGATGTTGGGTTAATACGATTACAGATTAAGAAGAAAAAGACGATGATGGATTAAGAATAAAAAAAAGAAAAGAATAAAATATGCTGGGTTGATAAGAAGGAAGATGATTATGGAAGAAAAAGAACCGAAACTTGATGGAGTAAAACCAAAACGGGAGAACTTAAGAGAAGTTGTCCTAATTCCTGAAATTTTTACTTTTTTAAATTTCAAATTTTTTGAATTTTGAAATTCAAAATTTTAAAATTGGGTCTTTTATTTAAAATTAATAATTCAATATCAAAAAACTGATTTAAAAGGTTGAGTGTTTAAATGGATAAAATTCAAAATTCAAAAGCTGATTTAAGAGGTTGAGTGTTTTAATGGAGAAAAAAATAGGCATTAAATGGGTAATTGTGTATTATAGGAGAGAAAATGTAATGTATGTACAAACTTACACTAAAATAAAAAAAATAGGGAATTATGTAATATTTAAAAAAATAAGGGAAAATTAGAGAATATAAAAATTATAGTTGTGTATTTAAGTTATTTTTCATATTTATTATCTGTATATACTAACCCATCAACCCATATTCTTCTCATTCTTGAGATTTATGTTGAACAAATATCTTTCTTTACATCTTCACACAAAGACATTATATATATATATATATATATCATCTCCAGCCTCTTAAAGTTGTCTGAATAATATATTTAGACATCTGAACTTTGATTTGTACCTATTGTACACCTTTGTTGCTTTGAACATGAACCATTTAAACACTTCTTTGATACTAAGTTAAAAATATACAGTGTGTGAAATACAGGCGATGACATTACAATTCGACGAATGAAATAATGACATTTGTTATTTTTTAATCCAAAGAGTTATTTTTAAAAGTATTATAAAGCAAATGAAATAAGGATTTAATTTTAAGTTAAATAATGACATTCGTAACGTAACTCAACTTTTTCTCAACGGTGCTACTCACAGCACTGCAACCATCCATGTAAATATATTGCTTTAGAACATATTTGGATCTACTGCAATGGAGAATTAAAATAAAAACATAAGTATCAAAATTTTATACTATTTTTGATGGGTTGCGAAGGAATTGACTACAATTTCTTGAACACATTATTATGACGATCTTTTAAATAATCATAAAAAGTTCTAACTTCCTTTATCGTTCAATTTTTTATGCAAGAAAGATGAGATTTGGTTCGTTCCAAGATGGAAGTGATGACGGCCATGGCGGTGGGCTGGTGGCCTGTGGGTGGAAATGATGGTGATGTGAATCTTAATATGAATAAAAAGCAGCAAAAATTAAAAGGAGTGATGATGGTGATAGTAGAATGGAAGTGTGCAGAGGAGAAAAGGAAAGAAAAGAAAGATGAAAGGCCGTCGGCAGCAAGTTGCTGTGAATGGTGGAACAAATGGAAAATAGTTTAGGAAGAAGAAAGAACATTTTTTCTAAAAAATATGAGTACTTAATACAACTTTTACGCGCCTCTTTGAGATGAATCACAAACAATGTGTCATGTAGGCAAAAAATGTTTAAGCACTTAAATTTGGAAGGTTCAGCATGTGCCAATAAGTAGTGGTGCTCAAGTTGTGGTACGTTGTCGTTTAACTATAATGCTAGCTCAATATTTTTTCATTTGTTCTTTGAGATGCATGAATCGTTTGAGCAATTTTTGTGTTAATGTTTTTTTTGATGATACGAAAGTTCTTATTATAATTTCAGAGGACTATTATGACTTATTATATTTTCCTTAATATGTTCTTACTTGATTGTTTTTTTTATCATTGAAAGTTGCTAAAAGATTTTAGTATTAACATTTGAGAAGGTAAAAGAGTTCATGAAATTTGAGAAAACACTTTATATTTCATTAATTTACTTAGATAAGTCATAATTAGAGAATAGGTTCAGAAGAGGATCGTTTATTTTTTATTTTTTTCTTTTAATATAATCAAAACTTATCGAATTATTTACAGGATCTACAGAAGCAAATCTATAGCACAAATTCTGAGTAGCACCCACTCCTATATCAAGTCAGCCAATACAAGTAGGATTTATACAACTTTATTCATTATTTATTATCATGTTGGTTGCTTTAATTTTCCGATGATATCTTTAATTTCTAGTTATTTTCCTCCTTCGTTAGAGAATTTGGAGCATTTAATAACACTGAATTTTTGTGGCATTTGGACTTTTCACACACACGCACACGCACACACACACGCGGGCCACACACACGCACACACACGCACACGCATGCACGCGTGCGCGCACACACAGAGGAAGGAATTACGTTATATACTAGATTAGACATACCCTTGAGTTGTGTGGAAATGGTGAATACACCCCCTCTATAGATTTTATTTCACTAGGAATGAAAGATTTTTATTGTTTTTTGTAGCTACCTCACTTGAAAAGGGTATAGCTACTCATTTGTGTATATATTGGAGTATAAATGAGTGCTTGATTATATACGAGGGGTATATCAATATTAATTCAAAGATTGTGGGGGTATATTTTAACAAAAAATTTATATTAATGAAACTGAGATTATTAATTTGTATTGATATAACAAAATATTTGTTCACATCTAAATGTATATATCATGGAAATGATTTTAATAATAATGGAAAATTAAAAGAATCAAATTAATAGATAAACTAATAAAACAAGCTTTCTTATACTTGTTTGTTAACAAGTAGACACTATTCGAGCATATGAATAGTTTTTTTATATATAAATATGGTCTCTTTTTGTTCTATATTGAGGATAATTTGTATTAAAAATTTATTTAATTTTTTGAAACATGATTGTCAAAGTGAGGAGGAGATATATAGTATCTTTAATTAAATATGAAAAAGAAAAATTATACGTGTAAAAAGAATAATATGTTCACACACTTGAACTTCATAGAAATTCTACCATTTAATTCAATTCTCTTAGTTTGTTGTTAAGAAAATATCATTCTTCCTTACTTAGTATAACATCTCATAGCCAGAAATAACAAAGAATAAGCTAACAAACCAAGAATAATCTTTTTTTTGAAATAGGTATGGAAATCAGGAAAACATCCAACTTTCAAAAGTGAGTTTGGTTATTTTCAAACGGTCATAACTCCTAGCTCAAGAGAAGTTTGTATGAGTTCTTTATATGGATAGAAAGCTCGCCGAAAGATCTTTCCAAAGACACCAAGTTTTTTAAATTACGAGGTCGTGTGAGGGACATATGACATCCGGATAGTAAAATGCGTATATTAACTAAGAATTAACTGATCATGAGTTGAGTAGAGCCAAAGGAAGTGATCATTCTTAATCCTTTTCAAGCATATGTTTTGTTAGGTTTCCAACTTACATACTCGTACATTCAATGTAATAATGCCATTTGGCCTGCTCCGTATCATGATGCAGACGCAGGTAACGAGGATTGACATCCAGTGCACCATTGATCCAATTGAGAACTACAAAGTCAATTGGTGAGCCTCTTTGTCATCCAGAGGACATCCCTTTTATTGCTTTCTATCTTAGTTCATTAGGATGTTGTGGAGTCTGTCCCAACATCCATCATAGTAAGTTTAAAAGGCTTCGTAGACAGTTTGTATTTCAGTAGTCTTTACTTTTCATTTTTATGCTAAAGACTTGGTTGTCATTTTGGCCATTTTGAATGTTTAAAACATTGAAACATTCCATATAATATTATTGTTCAGTTAAGTTAAGTTCATTCATCCTTATAAGCATAATTGTTATTGTAACAATCCTAAAAAAAGGGCAATGCTAAATAATGATTAATGTGTCTAAAATGCCTAAGATTAGACTGCGTTTACACGGATTGATGCGCGTAGAACCACACCTTTGAACTCTTAGAGCAGCCAAGCCAATTACCTTTGTGAGTTAGTTGAGCTAGGAAAGGTTGGGTCCAGCCATGTAGGGCGCCCGAATATAAAGATTTACCCGGATGAGTCTTAACCAGACTTAAAAGGGGTAATCTTAAGTTTGGAGGGTCTAAGGGTAAAATTGACTTTTCCAGCTTAAGGGTAGTATTTTAATTACCCTAATTAATTAATATGATTGAGGGATATTTTGGGTAAAGGTGGCCGAAATTGACCCTTATAGCAAAATCTTGCTCCACCCGGGTTCGAGCCTTGGTGAAAGTAATGATTTAATTGATTTATTGTATTTATTGAATTAGTTAAACTAATTAATATTTAATTTGATCATTTAATTAAAGGAAAATCAGACTTTTAATAAAATAATAATTAATAATAATAATAATAATAATAATAATAATAATAATAAATAATGGTGAGTCCTACTTTGACTAAGTCTCCACTTAATTCTCCTAATTCTAATCCTCTCATTCTCACATCTCTCACTCTCATTCTCACATTTTCATGAACAAAAGAAATGAAAATAATAGCTCTTCACTCTTGAAGAAAATACAAACAAAAACTCAAACGAAAAGCTAAGCTAAAATCGATAATCAACAACATTCTTCTCGACGGATTGAGTTTTGGATTTTGGTGGTGAGGCAGTAGTGTCGTGGGAATAAGAAGCATTGAAACAAGTGGTGAACAACATTAAGGTATGAGTTTTATTCTCTCTTTGCCCCTTTCCCAAGAGACCCTTACGGTTCAGTTTAATTGCAATTGAAAAACTAAGGTTGTCCCCGTTGCATGCCCCTGTCATTAGATCCTTTGAAAGATTCAAAGCATGTGTTGGTATGTCTTCTGGTAGATAATTTTAGGTCTGGTTGTGATTATGTGTTGAATGTGTATTCAGAAATACTGTAAGGGATGAAAAATATATTTCGGAAAAGTATATTAAGTCGACTGTTTTGAGCATTTGTGCTAAAAATTTACTATGTTTGCAGCTTCAAATTTACATGTTAAAATATTGTATTTTACGTGTACGAATATGTTAAAAGTGTGATGTTCATATAAGTGTAATGTTGCTGAATAAATGTCACACAAAATACTCCAAGAATGAACATAAAAAATGAGAGAAAAACGAACTGAAAGAGGACCAAATTTCCAGCTTGCTGGAAATGTTGGTCTCGGCCTATATTTTGGAGTTAGAGCTATGTTTTAAAATGTTATTTAAAATGTGATATTATTGGGGATTGAACCCAAGACCTCACCAAATTCAAATTACATAAAAATTTCATGAGAAAAACGAAAGGAAAAATAAATGTGGTAAGTGGGGATTGAACCCAAAACCTCTTGAATAGATGAGAGAGTTAGGACAAAAATAAAGTAAAAAATAAAGGTGGTGAGTGGGGATTGAACCCACAAACTCTTGCGTAGGTGAGAAAGTCAAGAGATAAATTAAGAGAAAAAGAATGAGCTTGTGGGGGATTGATCCCACAACCTCCTTGCTTTAAACGAGAAAAAGGGTAGGAAAAGAAAGGAAATATTATGGGAGTGATGGGGATCGAACTAAGGTCCCCCAAATATGAAAAAATGCAATTATCAAGTTTCATATAAGATTAAGTGTTGCTCAAGGGATTCGAAATCGGGTTCTCTTGCCCAATCCCGTATTGACACATATGTCGTACGTGAAGAAATATTTAATGAATGCTGCCTCTAAGGATCAAAATCGATATCTTGGCATACCTACAAGATACATAAGTCTTGTACCACATAATCTTGGGTAAATATGAATCACTTAGACAAAGTATGAATGAAGCCTCATGGCTTGTATTTGTGGACTCATAAATCTAGCATACGTTTAAAAGTAAGTGAACCTCAGATGTCTAGGGGTAAAATTGACTTTTCCTGCTTAAGGGTAGTATTTTAATTACCCTAATTAATTAATATGGTTGAGGGACATTTTGGGTAGAGGTGGCCGAAATTGACCCTTTAAGCAAAATCTTGCTCCACCGAGTTCGAGCCTTGGTGGAAGTAGTGATTTAATTGATTTATTGTATTTAGTGAATTAGTTAAACTAGTTAATATTTAATTTGCTGATTTAATTAAAGGAAAATCAGACTTTTAATAAAATAATAATAATAATAATAATAATAATAATAATAATAATAATAAATAATGGTGAGTCGTAGTTTGACTAAGTCTCCACCTTACTCTCGTTATCCTAATCCTCTCATTCTCACATCTCTCACTCTCATTCTAACGTTTTTCATGAACAAAAGAACTGAAAATAACAGTTCTTCACTCTTGAATAACATACACACAAAAATACAAACGAAAAGCTAAGCTAAAATCGATAATCAACAACATTCTTCTCGACGGATTGAGTTTTGGATTTTGTTGGTGAGGCACTGGTGTCGTGGGAATAGGAAGCATTGAAATAAGTTTTGAACAACATTAATATATGTGTTTTCTTCTCTCTTTGATCCTTTCCCAAGAGACCCTTAAGGTTCAGTTTATTCGCAATTGAAAAACTAAAGTTGTCCCCGTTGCATGCAACTGTCATTAGATCCTTTGAACGATTCAAAGCACGCGTTGGTCTGTATTCTGGTAGATAGCTTTAGGGCTGATTGTGATTATGTGTTGAATGTGTATTCGGAAATAATGTAAGGGATGAAAAATACAATCCCGAAAGGTATATTAAGTTGACTGAGCATGTGTGTACTGAAAATTTATTATGTTTGCTGCTTAAAATTTACATGTTAAAATATTGTATTTTACGTGTACGAATATGTTAAAAGTGTGATGTTCATATAAGTATGATGTTGCTGAATATATGTAACACAAAATACCCCAATGATCCACATAATAAAATGAGAGATAACAAATTGAAAGAGGGCAAAATTTCCAGCTTGCTGGAAATGTTGGTCTCGGCCTATATTTTGGAGTTGGAGCAATGTTTTAAAATTTTATTTAAAGTGTGAGGTCATTGGGGATTGAACCCAAGACCTCACCAAATGCAAATTACATAAGAATTTCATTAGTAAAATGAAAGAAAAAATAAATGTGGTGAGTGGGGTTGAATCCATAACCTCTCGAATAGATGAGAGAGTTAGGAGAAAAATAAAGGAGAAAAATAAATGTAGTGAGTGGGAATTGAAACCCCAACCTCTTGAATAGATGAGATAGTTAGGATAAAAATAAAAGAGAACGATAAATGTGGTGAGTGGGGATTGAACCCACAACCTATTGCATAGGTGACAAAGTTAAGAGATAAATTAAGCGAAAAAGAATAAGCTTGTGGTTGATTGATCCCACAAACTCCTTGCCTTAAACGAGAAAGAGAGGAGAAAAAGAAAGGAAATAATATGGGAGTGATGGGGATCGAACTAGGGTCACCCAAATCGTAAAAAATGCACTTATCAAGTTGAATATAAGATTAAGTATTGCTCAAGGGATTTTAAATCGGGTTCTCTTGCCCAATCCCGTGTTGATACATAAGTCGTGCATGAACAAATCTTTAATGAGTGCTGCCTGTAAGGATCAAAATCTATATCTTGTCATACCTACAAGATGCATAAGTCTTGTACCACATAATTTTGGGTAAATATGAATCACTTAGACAAACTATGAATGAAGCCTCATGGCTTGTATGTGTGAACTCATAAGTCTAGCATACGTTTAAAAGTAATTGAACCTCAGATGTTATGTGATGAGATAATGAAACCCTATAGGGGTTAAGTAAGAGTGTGACACACATTAAAGGGGCAAGTGCATCGGCATACAATTAGATGAACATTCACGTAAAGCGGTGAGTAATTATGAAGAGTTAATGTTCTAAAGTTAAAGAATGTGGTGACAACATGATAAGAGGATAAAACGAAAAGTGAGAGGAATCTCAAATGAGACTAAGTAAATTTTACCAAGACGTACTCACCTTTGAGAGTGTAAAGTTAATGAAGAGATCAGTCTCTATGAACACTCTAACGAAAGTTTTGAAGTTAATATCTACTTAATATTAATAATGAGATGAGAAATCATCTAATGAGATATGATGCCCTCATGCTATAATCCAGCTTCTATGATGTATGAGATGAATGTAATGAAACTTTATATTGAGCACCGATAGGCTAGGTATGAGTTGTAATTCCTTCTTTTGGGAAGGCAGAGGTTCGTGTGTTTCTCATGAGATGAGACTGTCTGTCCATACGGGTATGGGTCACCTTATATCTCCTGGTCTTTGAAACTATACTAAAAAAATTGAGAGTTTTACGAGGGTTCGACTCCCTATATACGCTAGCATGTTTTGGTTCACTTTGGCCTGTGATTCCACTTCTTTTCGGTGTGGGTTAAAACACTAGATATCATAATGCTCACATGATCTATGTCGGTTAAGGTTAAAGTTCCCAAAGAAAGAATGAGGCCATCCTTAAGTAATGCACATAATGAAATGAACGATAACAAAAGTGTTAGGATAGGATAATCAAGAGGTGAGCTAGACTTAAGTAATGACACTAGGTCATTCTTGGTCATTGCACATCGAACCAGATGAAAGTCTTAAACTACATCCTAGGTAAAGGTGTTAGGATAGGATAATCAATAGGTGAGCTAGACATAAGTAATGACACTAGGTCATTCTTGGTCATAGTACAACGAACCCGATGAAAGTTTTAAACTACATCCTAGGTATGGCTGGTGTTTACACTAGCTTACGAACGAATGAAAATGAAGTACATATGAATGAATGAAGCAGACTATGTGTTTGCTAAAAAAGGCTCCCTAGGTGAGGTCCCATATGTTGAGCCCTCATTTTCGGAAGTCTTAATCTCAAGTACATGATTCCAAGGTCTCGTGGTATATGAACGAATGATATGAAATATGTTATGTGATAATAGCAATATGTTATGTGCTATGTGCAATATGTTATGTTCTATATGCAATATGTTATGTGCTATGTGCAATATGTTATGTGCTATATGCAATATGTTATGTGTTGTGTGCAATATGATATGTATGGTGATGCATGTTAACCTCATACCATGACTTCCCTAATCTAATTTTGGCAAGTCCACTAATTTCACTTTCCATAATTCATATCGTTAGGAGAGAACTCTTCTTAATCATGCATGTCCTTGGTGTGTGTTTGCATATACCCATACTTAGTACAAGTGTGTACTAATCCCATACAACTCTTTACTTTTAGGTGCAGGTGCAGCTGGACGCTAAAGCTTACGAGTCGACACTGAAGTTATCCGCACGTGGAGCTTTCATCCGTAATTTTGTAGCCCTCATGCTTTCGAGGATGCTTACTATTTTATTATAGCATTAGACGTAGGCATTAGCTAGTGGAGTATGTTCCACTATTTTTTCTTTCCCAATTATTTCAGATATTGTATTTGGTGCCATTTTGGAAACTCTATATTTTATACAAATATTGACTATGTCTTTTATTTGATTATCTTTGTATTATATGGTTGTTGTGAACGTTTTTGAGTTTATGTAAATAGTGTTATGTGAGTTTAATATTTCTCATTATGAAGTCTAAGTAAACAAAAGTTCAAATTTTCTGCTAAATTTAACCTAGATGAAGTAACAGTGACGTATGTAGGCTTGTCTGCTACCTCTGAGAGGTCAACAACACCGGTCTCGTCTGGGGTGTAGACTCCGATCGTGATAGTTATATTCCACTGAGTTAAGTAAGCTAGGCCAAGGGTTCGCTCGAGACCAGCAATGGTCACCAAGTGCCAGTCCTGCCCAGGGTGTAGGCTCGAGGGGTGACAAACTTGATGTTAAAGCATAGAGTTCAAGAGTCCTTGGGAGTCTATGAAGTCGTGTCTGTAGAATCTTAGTCATCGGTGTGAAGCGCGTCACATTTATGATTAAGAGTCTACAACATTTAGGAAAATCTCACTCCTTCACATTCTTTTCATGCGTTAGAGTTTATCTCTCAAAAGTCTCTCTTTACTATGTGTTTGCACGTATTTTCAAATCATTATGCCTCCACGAAGAGCATTTAGAGGTTGATTAGTCCAGAGAAATGTTGAGGAACAAGAGGTTCCAAATGCACCGGATGTGCAAACCCAAGAAGAGGTTACAAATGCCGAATTTCGAGAAGTTATTGGGATGTTAAGTCAAGTAGTAACCAACCATACCAAGTTGGGAAACAGAGAGGAGATCGACATGAAGGGGATGAGACCTCGAGGGTTTGTGAGTTTCTGAGAATGAATCCTCCAAGTTTTACCGGATCAAGAACTAATGAGAATCCTAAAATCTTCATTAAAGAATTGAAGAAGGTATTTGAGGAGATACATGTGGTTAATCCTGAGAGAATCGAATTAGCTGCATATCAATTGAAGAGTGTGGCTAAAACCTCGTTTGAGCAATGGAAGGATGGTATAGCTGAGGGTGCCCCATATCCAAGTTGGGTGTGCTTCGAAAAACCCTTCTTGGGGAGGTTCTTTCTTCGAGAATTAAAGGAAGCAAAGGTATGGGAGTTCCTCACCTTGAAACAGGATTCCATGAGTGTTAATGAGTATAGGTTGAAATTCACCCAACTGTCTTGCTATGCTCAGGAGATGGTGAAGGATACGGAGAGTAGGATGAGTTTGTTTGTTCCCGTTAGTTCGTGCTTCTAGCAAAGAGGGTAGGCTGCAATGTTGATTGCTGACATAAAAATATCCAGGCTTATAGTATATGTTTAACAAGTTGAAGAGGAGAAGATGAAGGACAGAGAGAAATATCAAAACAAGAAAGCAAAGATTGGGAATGAGACTAGTCAACATAAGGGTGGTTTAAGTCGACCACAATTTCAGAAATCAAAGGGATATGCACCATCATCTGCTAGTGCACAAGCGCCTAGAAACTGAAGGGAGTATAATGGCCAGAATACTCAGCACTTCAAGGCGACACCAGCTCAGTATCAAGGTAGTGTGGCACAAAGAGGTAGTAAGCCTTCTGCTTGCGCCAAGTGTGGTAGGAATTACTCAAGCATATGTCGTGAAGGCTCCATGGGTTGTTTCAAGTGCGATCATATCGGGCATTTCATGAAGGAATGTCCCAAGAGTAATCAAGGCGGTAGTAATGGGGGACAATAGAGCAACTTATCGAACCATTCAATGTTTCCACACTTGTTGGTCAATCCATTCTAGCAAAAAGAGTCTATCATGATTGTACTTTTTTCATCAGTCACAAGAGTACCATGGCTGATTTAATAGAGTTAGAGATGGTAGATTTTAATGTCATCCTAGGTATGGACTGGATTCATGTTTTTTATGCATCAATAGATTGCAGAACTCGATTGTCAAGTTTCAGATTCCTAATGAGCCAGTTATTGAGTAGAGTAGCAGTTCAGCAGTGCCTAAGGGTCGTTTCATTTCATATCTAAAGGTGAGGAAGTTTGTCTCTAAGGGGTGTATCTACCACTTAGTCCGATTTAATGACTTAAGTGTTGAGGTACCTTCCGTTCAGTCAGTTCCTATAGTCAGTGAGTTTCCAAAAGTTTTCCTGATGATCTACCAAGAATCCCTCCCGAAAGAGCGATAGACTTTGATATAGACATCATCCCAGATACTCGTCCTATCTCTATTCCGCCTTACATAATGGCACCAGCAGAGTTAAAAGAGCTAAAAGATCAATTGAAAGATTTGTTAGATAAAGGCTTCATTCGACCAAGTGTCTCACCTTGGGGTGCTCCAGTCTTGTTTGTTAGGAAGAAGGATGGGTCTTTTAGGATGTGTATAGACTATCATCAATTGAATACGGTGACATTAAAGAATAAATATCCTCTTCCAAGGATAGATGATCTTTTTGATCAATTTCAGGGTGTTTTCTTGTTTTCAAAGATTGACCTTAGATCAGGCTATCATTAGTTAAAAGTAAGGGAATGTGATATTCCAAAGACAACTTTTAGAACAAGGTATGGGCATAACGAATTCTTGGTTATGTCCTTTGGTTTGACAAATGCACCTGCAACATTCATGAATCTTATGAACAGCCTTCAAACCTTATTTAGATCTGTTTGTCATCATCTTCATTGATGGCGTATTTCTCTATTCAAGGAATGAAGAAGATCATACTAGTCACCTCAGGATTGTCCTTCAAACGTTGAGAGATAAATATATATACACCAAGTTCTCTAAGTGTGAGTTTTGGCTTAAGTCTGTGGCATTCTTGGGCAACATTATTTAGGTGAAGGGATTAGAGTCGAAAGTCAGAAGATTGAAGCAGTTCAGAGTTGTCCTAGAGCCACATCTGCAACTGATATAAGGAGTTTCTTGGGCATGACTGGCTATTATAGGAGATTTGTTGAAGGATTTTCATCTATTTCTTCTTTTTTGACCAAGTTAACTCAGAAGGCAGTAAAGTTTCAATGGTCTGAAGCTTGTGAGAAGAGCTTCCAGGAATTTAAAAAGAGAGTAACTACTAGTTCGATTTTGACCTTACCATAGGATACCAAGGATTCGTGGTGTAGTATGATGCATCAAGAGTTGGCTTGGGCTGTTTGTTAATGCATAACGGCAAGGTCATAGCTTATGCTTCTTGACAGCTGAAAGTTCATGAGAAGAATTATCCAACTCATGACTTAGAATTGCCTACAGTAGTGTTTTCTTTGAAGATATGGCGTCAATATTTGTATAGTGTTCATGTGATATATTAATTGATCACAAGAGCCTCCAATATGTGTTCACTCAGAAAGAGCTCAACCTCAGTCAGAGAAGGTGGCTGGAATTACTCAAGGATTATGACATGAATATTCTTTATCGCCCAGGTAAGGGTAATGAGGTTGATGATACCTTAAGCAGGTTTTCCATGGGAAGTACTTCCCATGTCGAAGATGTAAAGAAGGAATTAGCAAAAGATGTGCATAGATTTGCACGTTTGGGAGTCAGACTTATGGACTTCACAGAAGGAGGCATAGTGGTGACCAATGGGGCTGAATCATCATTAGTGTCAGAAGTGAAAGAGAAGCAAGACCAAGACCCTATTTTTCTTAATTTGAAGGCAAGTGTCCATAATCAGAGAGTATTGTCTATTGAAAAAGGGGGAGATGGTGAGCTGAAGTATCAAGGTACATTATGTGTACCTAAAGTTAATGGAATCTACGAGAGGATCTTGGAGGAGGCTCATAGCTCCAGATATTCTATTCATTTGGGTTCCACCAAAATGTACCGTGATTTGAGAGAGGTATATTGGTGGGAAGGCATGAAGAGAGATATTGCTGAGTTTGTTACCAAATGTTCAAACTGTCAGCAAGTGAAAGTGGAGTACCAAAGACATGGAGGTTTGGCTCAGAATATAGAATTTTTGGAATGGAAGTGGGAGATGATTAATATGGACTTCATCACGGGCTTTCCAAGATCTCGAAGGTAGTATGATTCTAATTGGGTGATTTTTGACAGAATGACAAAGTCAGCCCATTTCTTGCCGGTAAAGACTACTTATTTGGTCGAGACTTATCCGAAATTGTATATTCAAGAAGTGGTAAGACTCCATGAAATTCCAGTCTCCATTATTTCAGATAGAGGTGCTCAGTTTACTGCATTGTTCTGGAAGTCTTTTTAGAAAGATTTGAGTTCAAAGGTGAATTTGAGCACAGCTTTTCATTCTCAGATAGATGGACACGAAAAACGTACTATCCAGACCTTAGAAGATATATTGAGAGATTGTGTGATCGACTTCAAGGGAAATTGGGATGATCATACACCTCCCATTGAGTTCGCTTACAACAATAGTTAGCATTCGAGCATCCAAATGGCATCATATGAAGCTCTTTATGGGAGAAGGTGCAGATATCCTATTGGGTGGTTCGAAGTTGGCGAAGCAAGGTTGATAGGACCAGATTTATTCCACCAAACTATGGAGAAGGTGAATGTGATTCAAGAAATATTAAAGACAACACAAAGTCGCCAAAATCCATACACAGACATTAGGAGAAGGTCATTAGAGTTTGAAGTAGATGATTGGGTGTACCTTAAGGTCTCACCTATTAAGGGAATTATGGGGTTTTGTAAGAAAGGAAAACTCAGTCCCCGTTATGTTGGACCTTATAAAATCTCCAAGAGAGTGGGCAACGTTGCTTATGAGTTCGAGCTACCCCAAGAGTTAGCAACGTTCACATCTCTTTGAATCTGGAGAGAATGCACAAGTACCTTAGTATCTTGTGGGTCCAACACTGGTTGACATTTTTTTCAAGCTAGTTCCACGTAGGCCGAAAAGGTTTAGAAAACTACTTATAAAAATTTCAGGAGGGGAGGGTAATAGGATCTTAGTATAGCATAAGTCTGTCTCTGGGATTTCGGGCATAGGTTGAGGGGGTACTTGTGCATTTTCCCTTCTATTTAGTTAGAGATGTTATAGAGTGATTCAAAGCGATTAATTGAATTGGGACATTGGTAGTTTAGTTGATCTAGTGTTTTGGTCTTTGTTATGTAGTTTCCTATTTTACTCAAGTTGTTTTAGTGTTGCTACATAGTTTGTTACATGACCTATATTTTTGAATTAGTTGTTTGTATCTTAGCCTATAGATCATGTAGGAATATTTTATTATTTACGTAACTATTGGAAAAACTATTTGCACAGCAGAAGCATACAATAATCAAATCTACAAGCTAAAACCCTCAAATGAATCCACAAGCTAATCCATAAAATTGAACAGTGTTTCTATCGTCTTCTACAATGATCCCATGATTACTTCCGAACTCTCTCAATACTTGGGTGCCAAGTATCATATCCAAAAGTTATCTTCTTTCAAGGGTTAGAAAAACTCTATTTATAGAGATCTCTTCCTAGTCCAAAGAGAAGGAATACCATATATTTCTTTAGAATAAAAGGACATCTACATCTCCCTTTCTTTACAAAAGCAAAATTCATGTCCTTCTGCATTTCCTTATA
Source organism: Solanum lycopersicum (assembly GCF_036512215.1). Taxonomy (NCBI): domain Eukaryota; kingdom Viridiplantae; phylum Streptophyta; class Magnoliopsida; order Solanales; family Solanaceae; genus Solanum; species Solanum lycopersicum. Next base: position 18,710,655 of record NC_090809.1, read on the forward strand.
ATAGATAAAGTGATATACTTTTCTCTTGCCTCTTGAATAAAGATACATACTTCTTCCTTTACTTGGAATAGAAAAAAATACATACTTCTCTATTTTCCCTTTAGATTATATCTGATTTCTTGTTATACATTGGCATAGTAGGGACCATAAAATTGATTATTGAGATTTTTTATTATGAAAATAATTTCAAAGAGTTAACTTAAATTATTCTTATCATATTAAATTACAAATTATTTCATTATAAATGCATAATTACACTCCTGTATTCATATTTTGAAATTACTCATTAAACATACTAGTATACGTGCATGCGCAATGCGCAGATGATATTAAATAAAGCTACTACGCTACATATTTTGTTTAAATTTATATTATACAATATTTTTAATATAAAACTCATTTAAAGTAGTACATAAATATATGAGAATTGAGATATTTCCATTAATGAGTTCAGTTGCGTATTCGTGATGCTGATTAAAAAAAAAGTTTCTCAGCACTTACTGACACATCTTAAATACTATAAATTTGTAAACTGACACATCTTAAATACTATAAATTTGTAATTTTCATGTTCATACAATAACAATAAGAATTTTTATATTAATGACGATAATGTAATTTTTCTGGATAATTATGAATAACTATCAAATATTACACAAATTTATCATAAAAATTCAAATCACGATGTGCATCAAATCTACATGAATTACCTGCATAGAATTAAATGGGTAATGAATAAAAAATGCTAAGTAAAAATAACATCGATCAAGTAAGACTTTATATACTATTGTGTAATATTTAAGGGTGAAAGACCTGAATAAAAAGCTATAACTCAACTTAAGTGATATTTGTAGACATACCTTGAAAATAAAGTAAAATTTATCTAAATACAATCACCATATAATCATGCAGCTTCAATTATAATAAGCCAAAACTAATAATTTGTTTTTAAATAAATTTGATAAGAATATAACATTAAGTTCTTCAAATTGGTAAATTTTAAAATCATTATTCAGTTGAAATAAATCTATGCACTTAAAATATGTGTCTAACCTACCATTTAAATGGTACTACAATAAGTTTTTTAATTCTTATGATGAAAATAATGTATGCATCAAATGTGAAATAGAGTATAAAACCTTCAAAGGACATACATATACATATACTACCTCAAATTGAAAATAATTATTTTTTTAAAACTAACTACTTTATACATTCCTCGATAAGAAGAGCCAATATACGGAAAAAAATTTGTAAACCCAACACCTCTATGAGACTATGACATCATGTACAATGGAATATAATGAAATCAACATAACAATGAGTTAATGAGAGATGAAGAATCATCATTTAAACATAATTTTCTTTAATTTTCTCCTGATCGATGCTTATTTGATTGTCCTTGTTCAAATGTGCTCTACTCTCTTGGGAAGTACACGAGATTTCGCTGTTTATTTTAAGTTTGTCACGACCCAAAACGTGTCGTGAGTGGCACCCACATTTATCCTCCTATGTGAGCGAACCAACCAATCTAAACCCCAACATTTTAACCATAATAAGCTAAATACAATGCGGAAGACTTAAAACTCATTAACGAAATCAATAAATAACTTCTAAAACTCAATACTTATTATTCCCAAAATCTGGAAGTCATCATCACAAGAACATCTATCCTCAAATTACTAATTCTAAGAGGATCTAGAAAGCTAGAATAAATAAAAAGCTAGTCCATGCCGGAACTTCAAGGCATCAAAACATGAAGAAGAAGATCCAGTCCAAGCTAGAAGCGTTAGCTCACCCTGAAATCCGGTGTAATGAAGACTGGCTAGAGTTGTGGTTGAGTTGAAGATGACGGTACGTTTGCTGCACTCCACGATGAACAAAAAGAAAACATACAAGTAGGGGTCAGTACAAAACACGAGTACTGAGTAGATATCATCGGCCAACTCAAAATAGAAAATATTATATATCAGATAATATCGTAAAATCAACTACAATACTCGACATGCGGCAATTTACAATTACCATAACCCTTGGTCACAACACTAAGCACATCAATAAGGACTCACGCCTCCCCATCATACTCATTTGGAAATTAGGTTCATTAAATTGAGTATATTAACATCTTTCAAGATTCATTATCTTTATTTCTCTCATGTCGGTACGTGACACTCCGCTCCATATACTATCCTGGTATCGGAACGTGACACTTCGATCCTCATCATACTATCCTGGTGTCGAAACGTGACACTCGATCCATATTCTATCCTGGTGCCGGAACGTGACACTCCGATCCTCATCATACTATCCTGGTGTCTGAACGTGACACTCCGATCCTCATCATACTATCCTGGTGTCGGAATGTGACACTCCGATCCTCATCATACTATCCTGGTGTTGGAACGTGACACCCGATCCATATTCTATCCTGGTGCCGGAACGTGGCACTCCGATCCATATACTATCCTGGTACCGGAACGTGGCACCCGATCCATATACTATCCTGGTGTCGGAACGTGACGCTCCGATCCTCATATACTATCCTGGTGCCGGAACGTGGCACCCGATCCCCTAATCTCACTACTTTCGTTCATCAAGCCTTCTTTTATACCAAGGTATCATCATTAACAAAGTAGATTAGGGTTTCTTTTCAAGATTTAGGATTCAATAGCTTCATCATGCTTATCTTATCACAATTATATAATCACATTCATGCAAGCATACAATTAAGCATATAGAAGAGTTTACAACACTACCCAATACATATCATTCACTATTAAGAGTTTACTACGAATAACATAAACCATTACCTACCTCCACCAAAGATTCGTGATCAAGCAAGCAAATTCCCCAAAGCGTTGTTTCCCTCTTCGTTCCTCTCTCTCTCTCGATCGTTTCTCCCTTTCTTGTACTTTAAATTTTTCTTAATATAACCCTCTTTCTTTTACCCTAATTAGCATATAATTAAGTATAAAAGATGATAAATTAACCCACTATTTAATTCAAGGTTATCTCCTTTAACCCCCAAGTAATTGAATTATTAGTATTACCCACTAACTTTATCATTATAAGCAGGAATAGTCCAAAACGCCCCTTAAAAGATTTAACAGAATTCCGACCCAGTCAGGGTCACGTAGCCTGTGACGGGCCGTCATGCATGCGACGGTCCGTCCTGCTGAGTCATCACAGAGTTTAGAGACTGAAATTTATTGAAGGGCCTATGACGGTCCGTCGTGCCTACGACGGTCCGTGCTGCTCTTCCGTTGCAAAGTTCAGAGAGTTGTTCTCAGTACCCAATTTTTCAGAATTCTAAGTGTTTTGGAACGACACACCCTCGACGGTCCGTCGTGTCCATGACGGTCCGTCGTGGGATCTGTCGTCTCAGCCAGTTTTTGGAGAAATAAAATCTGTTGCTCAAAACGACTAAACAGGTCGTTACAATAGATACCAATTTACCCATCGTTCATCCCTGAACGATCACAAAACAAAAACAAGGGAGAAAAGGAGTACCTGAATCTGTAAACAGGTGTGGGTATCTTTTTTGCATATCGGCCTCCTTCTCCCAAGTGGACTCTTCAACGGGTCGATTCTTCAATTGGACTTTGATGGATGCAATCTCCCTTGATCTCAACTTGCGAATTTCTCGATCTAGAATGGCAACAGGCTCCTCCTCATAAGTCAAATTCTCATCAAGAAGAACTGAATCCCAACGAATGATGTAGTTTCCATCACCATGGTATCTTTTCAGCATAGACACATGAAATACCGGGTGCACTCTGGACAGTCCTGGGGGCAAGGCTAATTCATAAGCCACCTCCCCTACTCGCTTAAGTACTTCAAATGGTCCAATATACCTCGGGCTTAGTTTGCCTCTTTATCCAAACCTCATCACCCCTTTCATGGGCGAAACCTTCAGCAAGACTTGCTCACCCTCCATGAACTCCAACTCTCTAACCTTTCGATCTGCATATTCCTTTTGCCTGCTTTGAGCCGCTAAAAGCTTTTCTTGAATATATTTCACCTTCTCTAATGAATCCCTCAAAATATCAGTACCCCAAGGTCTAACCTCAAATGCATCAAACCAACCAATGGGAAATCTACATCTCCTCCCATACAATGCTTCGAAAGGAGCCATATCAATACTTGAGTGATAGCTATTATTGTATGAAAACTCCGCTAAGGGTAAGAAGTTATCCCAATGACCACCAAATTCTATCACACATGCACGAAGCATATCCTCCAACACCTGAATTGTTCGCTCAGACTGACCATCGGTCTTAGGGTGAAATGCAGTACTAAGGTCCAACCTAGTACCTAATTCACCATGCAATGTTCTCCAAAACTTAGAAGTAAACTGCGTACCTCTATCTGATATGATGGAAAGTGGAATTCCATGCAATCGAACAATTTCGGAGATGTAGAGTCTGGCTAACTTCTCTGCATTGTAGGTCACCTTGACCGGGATGAAGTTAGCAGACTTAGTTAATCTGTCCACAATTACCAAAATCGAGTCAAACTTCCCCAATGTCTTTGGAAGACCAACCACGAAGTCCATTGCAATTCTCTCCCACTTCCATTCAGGAATGGGCATTCTCTGAAGTGTTTCTCTGGCCTCTGGTGTTCATACTTTACTTTCTGACAATTTGGACATTTGGCAAAAAAATCAACAATGTCGCGCCTCATTCTACTCCACCAAAAGTGTTTCTTTAGGTCACGGTACATCTTGGTTGCACCAGGATGTATAGAACATCCGGAACTATGAGCCTCTGTAAGAATAGTGTGGATCAAATAATCAACACAGGGCACACATACCCTTCCCTTAAATCTCAAAACACCTTCCTCATCCATTGTTGCTTCTTTAGCCTCTCCTCGCAACACCATATCCCGAATTCGGTTTAGTTTCTCATCATCAAACTGGTTTCCCTTGATCTTGTGAAGAAAAGAAGATCTCGCCTCCACACTGGACAAAAATCCTCCCTTCTCATTTACTTCTAACCTCATAAAGTCGTTAGCCAGAGTCTGAACCTCTCTAGCCAATGGGAGTCTAGAAACTTGTAAGTGGGCTAAACTACCCATGCTCCCTGCTTTTCTACTTAAGGCGTCTGCCACAACATTAGCCTTTCCTGGGTGATACAAGATGGTAACATCATAATCCTTCAGTAGTTCCATCCACCTCCTCTGTCTCAAATTCAAATCCCTCTGACTAAAGACATACTGTAGGCTACGATGATCCATATAGACTTCACACTTGACCCCATATAGATAATGTCTCCATTGTTGTAATGCAAACACAACTTCGGCCAATTTCAAATCGCGGGTCGGATAGTTACGTTCATGCACCTTTAATTGCCTCAAAGCATAAGCAATTACATTCTTCTCTTGCATTAGCACTGCACCAAAACCAGAATAGGATGCATCACAATAAACAATGAAGTTCTTACCCTCTACTGGCAAGGTAAGGATAGGTGCAGTAGTCAGCAAGGTCTTGAGTTTCTGAAAGCTTTCTTCACATTCATCCGACCATACAAATGGAACATTCTGCTTAGTCAATAGGGAAGCAATAGAAGAGAATCCCTTGACAAATCGACGGTAGTAGCTGGCTAAACCAACAAAGCTCCTTCTTTCTGACACATTAGTAGGTCTTACCCAATTTCTAACTGTTTCAATCTTTGAAGGATCCACCATCACTCCATCTTTAGAAACCACGTGCCCCAAAAAGGATACTAAATCTAGCCAGAACTCATACTTGGAGAATTTGGCATAAAGTCTTTTCTCCCTTAACACTTCCAACACAATTCTCAAATGATCCTCATGTTCCTTCTTACTCTTGGAGTATATCAGTATATCATCAATAAATACGATCACAAAGAGATCCAGATATGGCTTAAAAATCCCGTTCATCAAGCTCATGAAAGCAGCAGGGGCATTCGTAAGACCAAAAGACATTACTAAAAATTCGTAATGCCCATACCTGGTTCGAAAAGCAGTCTTTGGCACATCCATTGCCCGTATTTTAAATTGATGATAACCGGATCTCAAGTCAATCTTAGAGAAGACACAAGCACCTTGTAACTGATCGAACAAGTCATCAATGCGAGGAATGGGATACTTGTTCTTAATAGTTACCTTGTTCAACTCCCGGTAGTCTATGCACATCCTAAAACTTCCATCCTTCTTCTTCACAAACAAAATCGGAGCACCCCAAGGGGATGCACTTGGTCTAATGAAGCCTTTGCTCAACAAATCTTGAAGTTGGGCCTTTAACTCCCTTAACTCCACAGGAGCCATTCTATAAGGGGGTATAGAAATGGGGCGAGTACCCGGTCCAAGATTGATGCAGAAGTCAATATCTCTATCCGGTGGCATACCAGGAAGGTCTGCAGGAAACACATCCAAAAACTCACGGACTACCGAAACCGATTCAATTGAAGGTACTTGGGTAGTATCATCCCTGAGGTGTGCCAAGAAAGCTAAACAACCCTTACTAACCATTCTCTTAGCACGAAGAAAGGAGATGATATGAACCGGATTGGAAGTGTAGTCACCCTCCCACACTAACGGATCTGTCCCAGGCTTTGCTAACGTCATAGTTTTAGCATTACAATCCAAGATTGCAAAATTTGGAGAAAGCCAAGTCATACCCATAATTACATCGAAATCAACCATTTCTATGATAACCAAGTCCACATAAGTATTGCTCTCCACAAATGTTACAAGACAAGACCTATACACCTTTTCAACTATCACAGACTCACCCACCGGAGTAGAAACACGAATAGGCATGTCAAGCAATTCACAATGTAAATTAAGGCCAGTAGCAAATGAAGAAGATACATATGAAAATGTGGATCCAGGATCAAACAATACAGAAGCCATGCAATCACAAACCAAAAGATTACCTGTGATGACAACATCAGATGTCTCCGCTTCAGATCTCCCAGGGAAAGCATAACAATGGGCCCTATCATCGGTCTGTCCGTTGCCCCTACCATGTTGTGCTATAGTGGCTCCAGTTTGCCCATCACCCCGGCCGTTTTGGTGACCACCATTACCTCGACCACCACGTCCTCCAGAATGACGGCCTCTTCCATGACCACCTCTACCTCTGACTATTGGAGGTCTGTAACATTGTTTTGGACAATACCTCTTAATATATCTAGTCTCTCCACATCTATAACACTCTCTGGATTCAATCATCGGCCTCTGTGAGAATGACGAAGTCTGGGGATAACCTCCAAACTCAGAGAAATGTTGGCCGGTCTGCGGTGGACCTCCAACTACAGTCTGTAGTGAAGACTGAATAGATCGGACTGGGTAACCTCCTGAACCCTATCCTCTAGAGTAAGAACCATTAAACTCACCTCCCTTACGAAACCTTTTAGATGTCGATGCCATGGTGAAATCATCTGGCTTCACTCTCTCCACCTCTATCACGAAGTCTACCACTTCCTCAAAGGATTTCGCTGTAGCCGCTACCTGTAAGGCTGAAATCCGCAACTCTAACCTCAACCCCTTCACAAAACAGCGAATCCACTCTTGTGGATTGAAACAAAGCTAGGTGGCATATCTGGATAGTGCACGAAACCTAGCCTCATAAGTAGTAACCGACATCCTACCTTGCTCTAGGCTTAGAAACTCATCTCTCCTCCTATCCCTCAAAGTACGGATTATATACTTCTCCATAAACAAGCTAGATAATGATGCCCAAGTCATAGGTGGGGCCTCTGTTGGTTGACACTCAACATGTGACCGCCACCACATTTTGGCGTTCCCTTGAAACTGATAAGTCACAAACTCAACGCCAAATCATTCTACTATACCCATCTTGTGTAGTAGCTCATGAAAATCAACCCCAAAGTCATAGGCATCCTCAGATTCAGCACCCTTGAAGACTGGGGGTTTTAATTTCAAGAACTTACTGAAAAGTTCATGCTGATCACTTGTCATTATAGGCCCTGTAGTCAACCGAGGAAACGTGCCTATTTCCAATGAGGCATCCATGCGAGGAGCCTCAGCAGTGGCCTGTCATACTTCCGGAACCTGAGGTGCTGGTGCAGAAAACACTGGAGGTCTCTGGACCTGATCAGATAACCCACTAAGGTAAGCAAGAACCTGATTAATCACCTCTAGGGTAGGTTGGGGTGGCAATTCCTCATTCTGCACTTGCTCATTTTCCCCTTCCTCACCCTCACTTACTACTTCCTCAGTCAGTGGAAGAGTCACCGCCCTAGTACCAGATGGGCTATGTGCTTGTCCTCTTCCTCTAGAGGACGTCCTCCCACCACCTCTACCACGACCCCTTGTCATTTCTCCTCATCGAGCTACAGCCCCAGTGGCTAGCTCAGACGCACCCTGTCTTGTCGGTGCTGGTGTTGGTGCGGTTGTTGCTTTAGTTCTACCCATTTGCCAAATAGAGTGAAGATGGTCAGATACAAATTTATATCACCTAGATACCAATTGGATCCAAGTAATAGCACGAAACAAAGAAGGAATGGAATTTTCCTAAAGTCTTATAGCCTCTCAAAGAAAAGTAAAGGCGTCCCCCTATCGTTCCTTAAGACTCTACTAGACTCGTTCTTGTGTGATGAGACCAACGAACCTAATGCTCTGATACCAAGTTTGTCACGACCCAAAACATGTCATGAGTGGCACCCACATTTATCCTCCTATGTGAGCAAACCATCCAATCTAAACCCCAACATTTTAATCATAATAAGCTAAATACAATGTGGAAGACTTAAAACTCATTAACGAAATCAATAAATAACTTCTAAAACTCAATACTTATTATTTCCAAAATCTGGAAGTCATCATCACAAGAACATCTATCCTCAAATTACTAATTCTAAGAGTATCTATAAATCTAGAATAAATAAAAAGCTAGTCCATGCCGGAACTTCAAGGCATCAAGACATGAAGAAGAAGATCCAGCCCAAGCTAGAAGCGTTAGCTCACCCTGAAATCCGGTGTAATGAAGACTGGCTAGAGTTGCGGTTGAGTTGAAGACGACGGTACGTTTGCTGCACTCCACGATGAACAAAAAGAAAACATACAAGTAGGGGTCAGTACAAAACATGAGTACTGAGTAGATATCATCGGCCAACTCAAAATAGAAAATAGTATATATCAAATAATATCGTAAATCAACTACAATACTCAACATGCGGCAATTTACAATTACCATAACCCTTGGTCACAACACTAAGCACATCAATGAGGAATCACGCCTCCCCATCATACTCATTTGGGAATTAGGTTCATTAAATTGAGTATATTAACATCTTTCAAGATTCATTATCTTTATTTCTGTCGTGTCGGTACGTGATACTCCACTCCATATACTATCCTGGTGTCAGAACGTGACACTCCGATCCTCATCATACTATCCTGGTGTCGGAATGTGACACTCGATCCATATTCTATCCTGGTGCCGGAATGTGACACTCCGATCCTCATCATACTGTCCTGGTGTCGGAACGTGACACTCCGATCCTCATCATACTATCCTGGTGTAGGAACGTGACACTTCGATCCTCATCATACTATCCTGGTGTCGGAACGTGACACCCGATCCATATTCTATCCTGGTGCCGGAACGTGGCACTCCGATCCATATACTATCCTGGTGTCGGAACGTGACACTCCGATCCTCATATAGTATCCTGGTACCGGAACGTGGCACCCGATCCCCTAATCTCACTAATTTCGTTCATCAAGCCTTCTTTTATACCAAGGCATCATCATTAACAAAGTAGATTAGGGTTTCTTTTCAAGATTTAGGATTCAATAGCTTTATCATGCTTATGTTATCACAATTATATCATCACATTCATGCAAGCATACAATTAAGCATATTGAAGGGTTTACAACACTACCCAATACATATCATTCACTATTAAGAGTTTACTACGAATAGCATAAACCATTACCTACCTCCACCGAAGATTCGTGATCAAGCAAGCAAATTCCCCAAAGCATTGTTTCCCTCTTCGTTCCTCTCTCTCTCTCGATCGTTTCTCCCTCTCTTGTACTTTAAATTTTTCTTAATCTAACCCTCTTTCTTTTACCCTAATTAGCATATAATTAAGTATAAAAGATGATAAATTAACCCACTATTTAATTCAAGGTTATCTCCTTTAACCCCCAAGTAATTGAATTATTAGTATTACCCACTAACTTTATAATTATAAGTAGGAATAGTACAAAATGCCCCTTAAAACATTTAACAGAATTCCGACCCAGTCAGGGTCACGTAGCCTGTGACGAGCCGTCGTGCCTGCGACGGTTCATCCTGCTAAGTCGTCACAGAGTTTAGAGACTGAAATTTACTAAAGGGCCTGTGACGGTCTGTCGTGCCTACGACGGTCCATGCTGCTCTTCCGTCGCGAAGTTGAGAGAGTTGTTCTCAGTACCCAATTTTTCAGAATTCTAAGTGTTTTGGAACGACACACCCTCGACGGTCCGTCGTGCCCATGACGCTCCGTCGTGGGATCCGTCGTCTCAGCCAGTTTTTCTAGAAATAAAATCTGCTCCTCAAAACGACTAAACAGGTCGTTACAAATTTAATAAAAATGAAAAAAATATGTTAACTTTTAATGGCAATTAGTGAAGTTCTTTTGCCTTAGTCATGACTCACAATGTAAACATCAAATTTTGAGGTCGAGAAAAATAAATAATCAAGAATTGAAAATAGAAATAATAAAATGAAATATTTAATTTCCAAATATAGTGCGTGTTAAAATTTATATGATAATGCTCTGTTCCTTCAAAATAATCTGAAATATGTAGGAATTGAATTTGATTTAAAGGCAAGGTCTTGAATAGCTTTATATTGAATCTTGAATCTTGAACTTTGAACTTGAGTTTGAATTTTTTGTCACGAACACATATATAGTTATGACCAATAATTAGCATGAACAAGTAACGTGATCTTTAATTTGAACTTTGAACTTGCAGCTTGTAGAGAATTTGTAGCTTTTGATCCATGAACTCTCTTCTTGCTTCTTTTTCTTGAAAAAACCTCTGCTCTATGAACAATGAAAACCCCTATTTATAGTAGTAGGGAGTGGTCTACTAGTGTGATTTGATTGGTTGGTTTGAACCGACCAATCACACTGCTCCGTAGAAATGCTTTGATCTTATTGGTTAGAACATGTCACCTATACACATGTCATTATTCTAGTGGCTCATTTAATTTGACTTGGATTGTCACATAACCTTGACATGTGGCATGATTTTAGTGGTTAATTTAATTTTACTTGAATTTCCACATAACCTTGACATGTGGCATGATTTTAGTGGGTTATTTAATTTTACTTGGATTGCCACATACCTTGGCACGTGACATGACTTTAGTGGTTTATTTAATTTGACTTGGATTTTCACATAACCTCTAGTATTTTCTTGAATTTAATATAATTCAAATTAATTTATGTACTTAAATTCAATAAAATCTTAATGCTTACAAATGTCCCTACTTCTAGTCTTGTCAAAATATTTCTCTTTTTAGACTAAGCTTGAAGTACTTAGTGAAGATATTCTCCAATTTGTAGAGAAATTTTGGATAATATTACGCTTGGAAATCCTATTTTATTTTATATATATAATAAAAATATAAAGAAATTTGAGTCCTTGTAGGATTAAACTTTGAAAAGAAATATTGTCTCCTTATTCCAAAATATTTCAAATATTGAATTTGTTTTGGTTTAGGACTCTATCATCCTTTTCAGGTTCCCTCTATAAATAGTAGTCACACTCATTCACAATTTCACCAAGAAATCTTGAAGACCAATTCTTGTTAGCTTCTTGAATGACCTCTTTTCTTTTTTTAGGAAGACTTTTACACCTTTTAAGCAAAACATTATATTTTTTCGAGTCAAAGACTTTACGCCGTCTAAGACAAAGACTTTACATGGCCTGCACAAAGGGTATAATATCGTCTGAGCCAATGATTTTAGATCATCTAAGGCAAAGCATGAATCTCAGCCAAATATTTTACACCGTCTAAGGCAAAGATTTTACATGGCTTAAGATGATGACATTATGTTGTCTGATCCAAGGACTTCACACCGTCTAAGGCAAGGACTTTACATGATTTAAGCAGAAGCATTATGGCGTCTGATCCAAAGATTTTACGCCGTCTAAGTTAAAAACTATATGCTTTAATTCGAAGATATCACATCGTCTTGACCAAAAGACTTCACATCCTTTGGTGCTAAGACTTTGCATGAGTAGTTAGGATCTTACATTTCCTAACTTGTGCTTAGAGGAATAGTTACTCATTGTCTAGATTTATAAACTTCATTATTAAATTATTAATTTTAGTGTTAATAAAACACTTGTCATCTCCCTTTTTTTTTTGCAGCTCGAATCATGGTTTACTTAAAAGACTTGAAATCTTCTTCTAATTCATGATTCCTTGTAATATCGGATCATAAGAACAGTGGAGTGGAGACCAAATTACTTGTAGAGAAGACATTAGGTGGTCAGTATGCCTCTCCATGGCCTTCTCTATAGGAACTTCCCGGTCTAGATGATTGGACTTTAGAAAATAATAGTCGTCCTCCCAAGACATAGATATTTTTCTCTCCTAATCACTCTTCCAAAAATATTGAAAGTTCTTTACCATGTTTTGGGAGGCGAATCATAAATAAATGGAGAGAATCAATGGAACAATACTTTCACTTTTGATGAAGAATTTTTCTATATTCCAGGGTATTGGGAATTGGTTGAAGATATACTTAGTATGGGTCGCCAAACATTGAAGGACGCAAAAATATACAATGTTGTGTATGAATCACCTTTTTATCATGATTGTAACACTAACACCATGCAATCCTTTTGTGAAGCTTGGTTTCCTACTATAAACACATTGCTCACTTCAGTCGGAGAACTATCCATACCAATTTGGGACTTACACGTGATTTGTGGTCTACCCATATCAGGTTTCCTTTATGAAGAGTTTGTGCCAAATGTTGAAGATCTCACAAGAACATTTGAAAATGGTAAAAGGTTTCTCCCTCAATCTTGTGAACATATATTTGACGCCTTTCATCAATTACAAACAGAAAATCAGGAAGTTGCTATGGAGAAATAGGTTGAATTTTGGTGTAAGAAAGAAATTAAGTATGGATAGCCCCGCCAAGAAAGGAAAAGAAGTATGTTCATCTTAGATCATCTCACAATCCAACTGGGGCAATTGATGAGTTTTCATAAGTGGTCTTCAGATGATGAATAATTGTTCCACAAGTAACAAGTTAAAAGTCATAAGATGGATGAAACATATCTGGCAGCATTTTTGTCGTGTTGGTTGTGTATATTCGTCTTTGTTACTAAGGCAGGTCATTTTATTCGCCCGCGTGTCCTTAAAAACACCTGTGATTTGGCCTGTGGTAGGAGACTTAGCCTTGCGATTCCAATTTTAGCCAGCATTTACAAGGGTCTAAACACAATTTCAAGATGTTCACGACTTGATCTTGTCCAAACTTGTTTCCCAATACATTATGTGTACAGTTGGTTGGCTTGTTACTTTGAAATCCATTACCCATTAGCTAATGGGCCGGTTAATCACCTTATGACTACATTTTCTAGTGAAGGGGCAGCTAGGTATTTAGGAAAATAAGATACAAAAAAGTGTATACATGGAGGAGGAACCATTGCTTGGGATGTAAAATTTGTTCATAGACCTCTTGCACACCAATATCGTGATGATGAACTGAAACATTTAAGAATACCAATAAAATTTCTTCATGAACATTCACTCAAACTATCTCAATTAAAGGAGAGAATTTCTTTATCATTGAGCCATATAGTCCTCATAGATTCAGTCGTCAATTCGACTTTTTCCAAGATTCTCTTGGTCGGCTTGATCAAGATTTTCGTGTGGCCTCGTTGAAAGATGGATTAAGGCTTGCACGTACATGTGTATTGACAAAATTTAGGGAAAATCAATATTTCCTCCTGTTGTATCTAACATGAAGAAGTTTTCTTCCCAGAATTATATGTCCTGGTGGGAAAAGGTGAACGAAAATCTTTTTGAAAATCATGTGCAGTGTTTGGTGAATGTTGTTGGTTCGATTACTGATGCCCTTCAAAAGAACGATGAAACGGTCTTGATTCGAAAATAATCTCCTGTTTTAAAGTGTAGGGTCGGTGTTCCATTCAAGGTCAAAATGCCTTCCAATGAAAAATTCCAAAAGGAAAAGTGTTCAACTCAAACTCACCAGCCTTCACGTAAGTAAGCGGCCATTCAAACATGAGAGTAGTGAACTCGTAGCAATCGCTTTTGTAGAAGAGATAGACCACCTCCAGAAAATCCAGAAGATAATTATTTGCATGTGACGGAGATTATTGGCAACAATTTTAGTTCTTCAAGGACTCTTACACCTATTAAAGAGGTAAAATTTTAAACTTTCACGTTTCTCTATGGTTCCAAATTCCTTCACTAATTATTATCTTTCCCTTTTTTGTTAGTCAAGCAATGTCAACATGTTGGAAGAAATGCCTCAAGATAGTACTGAGTTCGTAGAAGGTCCAGATTCAAGGAAATATTATTTTATGCCTCTAGAAGAACAAGATGTTACTTATATTTCTCATGAAAAAACCATGACAAATGTCAAATTCAGGTACCCAAGAACCCAGTAACATGCAAATCTATTTTTGATGGAAAAAAGGTTGTTTCCGAAATTTGAAAGGATTGTGTCAAAAGAGCTTGGAATAATATTCGTTCTAAACTTGTTGAACGTAATGCATATCGTGCTTCTTCTCTTACAGATGAGATCAAACTAATTCTTGCAGATGTAGATTCCATGGGTGTAGACATTTCCCTTTTGAATATTTTACTAGAGTTTTTCTTTAAACTTGCTTTTTCTTATGACCAAGCGCGATCAGCTCTTGCTTATAAGGCCGGAGAATTTAAGAAATCTGAGTCTTATTTGAAAGCTAATGAACACCTTAATTTCATCTTGCATGAAAAAAATGAGAAATATGAAGAATTATCGGTTGCTTGTCAATCTCTTAAGGAAGCAAAGAAAAAGGTAAAGGAGCTACAAGTTCTTCGAGATGCCGCAAAGAAAGAAGATGAAGTTGTTGACTCTAAAGTCTTGGAAGCCGAACAAAAGTTCAAAAAATGCACAAATGTTTCTTTTGTGACTACGAAAGCCTAATATAATGTACAAGAGAAGAAGAGGATCTTAGAGGTCAGTCTTAAAGATTTAGCTAGTTATAAACTATGTTTAGATTAGATTATTTTTTTAGCCATTTGTTCTCCCTTTTCGTTTTTTCGCATGTTGACTGATTAGCTTATGTTCTTAATATTATAGCAAATAAACAATTTGATTGCCTTAATATTGTCCATTTGTTATTCTTTTGTACTTCCACTTCAAAAATCAAATGTCTTATCAGCCTTGTGTCTTAAAAGTGCAATGGATATATCATGATGTGAGAACATAGGAGTCATGAAAGACTTGATCTATCAAAATCAAGCTTCATAATCTAAACATGTAACGACCTATTTAGTCGTTTTGAGCAGCAGATTTTATTTCTGGAAAAACTGTCTTGATCGACGGATCCCACGACGGACCGTCATGGGCACGATGGACCGTCGAGGGGGTCTCGTTCCAAAACACTTAGAATTCTGAAATTTGGATACTGAAATTGACTTTCTTAACTTCGTGACGGAATGGCAGGACGGACCGTCGCAGGCACGATGGACTGTCACAAATCTTTCCACATAACTAACTCTCCTAACTTTGTGACAGACCTGCAGGACAAACCTTCACAGTCATGACGGACCGTCACAGGCTAAGTAACCCTTACTGGGTCGGATTTCTATTTAAAAGTTTTAAGGGGCGTTTTGGACTATTCATGCTTATAATTATAAAGTTAGTAGATTAATATTAATAATTCAATTTCTTGGGGGTTAAAAGAGAGAACCTTGAAACAAGTAGTGGGGTACTTTATCATCTTTTATACTTAATTATATGCTAATTAGGGTAAAAGAAAGAGGGTTTGAATACGAAAAATAGAAAGAACAAGGAGAGGGAGAAACGAATGAACGAGAGAGAGAAGAATAACGTAGCTTTGGGAAAGTAGATTGCTTGATCCCAATTCTTCGATGGAGGTAGGTTATGGTTTATGCTATTCGTAGTAAACTCTTAATAGCGAATGATATGTATTGGGTATTGTTGTAAACCCATCTATATGCTTAATTGTATGCTTGCATGAATGTAATTATATAATTGTGATAAAATAAGCATGATGAAGCTATTGAATCCTAAATCTTGAAAACCCTAATCTACTTTGTTAATGATGATGCCTTGGTATAAAAGAAGGCTTGATGAATGAAATTAGTGAGATTAGGGGATCGGGTGTCACGTTCCGACACTAGGATAGTATATGAGGATCGGAGTGTCACGTTCCGACACTAGGATAGTATATGAATCGGGTGCCACGTTCCGGTACCAGGATAGTATATGAGGATTAGAGTGTCACGTTCCGACACCAGGATAGTATATGGATCGGGTGCCACGTTCCGGTACTGGATAGTATATGGATTGGAGTGCCACATTCCGGCACCAGGATAGAATATGGATCGGGTGTCACGTTCCGACACCAGGATAGTATGATGAGGATGGAGTGTCACATTCCAACACAAGGATAGTATATGGAGCGGAGTGTCACGTAACGACACGAGAGAAATAAAGATAATGAATCTTGAAAGATGTTAATATACTCAATTTAATGAACCTAATTCCCAAATGAGTATGAGAAAGTGAAGAATGTGGAATTGTTACCCCAACCTACCCCAGAGATGATTAATCAGGTTCTTGCTTACCTTAGTGGGTTATCTGATCAGGGCCAGACACGTCCAGTGTTTTCTGCACCAGCACCTCAGGTTCCAGAAGTACGATAGGCCACTGCTGAGGCTCCCCGCATGGATGCCTCATTGGAAATAGGCATGTTTCCTCAGTTGACTACAGGGCCTATAATGACAAGTGATCAGCATGAACTTTTTCAGTAAGTTCTTGAAATTGAAACCTCCAGTCTTCAAGGGTGTTGAATCTGAGGATGCCTACGATTTTCTGGTGGACTGTCATGAGTTAATACATAAAATGGGCATAGTGGAATGATTTGGTGTTGAGTTTGTAACCTATCAGTTTCAAGGAAATGCCAAAATGTGGTGGCGGTCACATGTTGAGTGTCAACCCGCACAGGCACCACCTATGACTTGGGCGTCATTCTCTAGCTTATTTATGGAGAAGTATATCCCCCGGACCTTGAGGGATAGGAGGAGAGATGAGTTCTGGAGCCTAGAGCAAGGTAAGATGTCGGTTACTGCGTACGAGGCTAAGTTTCGTGCACTATCCAGGTATGCCACCCAGCTTTATTTCAGTCCACAAGAGCGGATTCACCGTTTTGTGAAGGGGTTGAGGTCAGAGTTGCGGATTTCAGCCTTACAGGTAGCGGCTACAGCAAAATCCTTTCAGGAAGTGGTAGACTTCGTGATAGAGGTGGAGGGAGTGAAGCCAAATGACATCACCATGGCATCGACATCAAAAAGATTTCGTAAGGGAGGTGAGTTTAATGGTTCTTACTCCAGAGGACAGGGTTCAGGAGGTTACCCACTCAGACCAATTCAGTCCTCACTATAGGCTGTAGCTGGGGGTCCACCGCAGACCGGTCAACATTTCTCTGAGTTTGGTGGTTATCCCCAAACTTCATCATTCTCACAATTGACAAAGTAGCTAAGGAGCTTTGTTGGTTTAGCTAGCTACTACCGTCGGTTTGTCAAAGGATTTTCTTCTATTGCTTCCCAATTGACAAACTTGACTAAGCAGAGTATTCCATTTGTATGGTCAGATGAGTGTGAAGAAAGCTTTCAGAAGCTCAAGACTTTGTTGACTACTGCACCAATTCTTACCTTGCCAGTGGAAGGTAAGAACTTCATTGTTTATTGTGATGTACCTTATTCTGATTTGGGTGCAGTGCTAATGCAAGAGAAGAATGTAATTGCTTATGCTTCGAGGAAATTAAAGGTGCATGAACGTAATTATCCGACCCATGATTTGGAGTTGGCTGCGGTAGTGTTTGCATTAAAGCAATGGAGGCACTATCTATATGGGGTTAAGTGTCAAGTTTATACGGATCATCGTAGTTTACAGTATGTCTTTACTCATAAAGATTTGAATTTGAGACAGAGGAGATGGATGGAACTACTGAAGGACTATGATATCACTATCTTGTATCATCCGGGAAAAGCTAATGTTGTGGCAGATGCTTTAAGTAGAAAGGCAGGGAGCATGGGAAGTCTAGTCCACTTGCAGGTTTCTAGACGCCCGTTGGCTAGAGAGGTTCAGACTCTGGCTAATGACTTTATGAGGCTAGAAGTAAATGAGAAGGGAGGATTTTTGGCCTGTGTGGAGGCAAGATCTTCCTTTCTTGACAAGATTAAAGGAAAGTAGTTTACTGATGTGAAACTGATCCGGATCCGAGATAAGGCGTTGCGAGGAGAGGCTAAAGAAGGAAAAATCGATGAGGAAGGTGTTTTGAGGATTAATGGAAGGGTGTGCATACCCCACGTCGATGATTTGATTCGCACTATTCTTATAGAGGCTCACAGTTCAAAGTACTCTATACATCCTGGTGCAACAATGATGTATCGTGACCTAAAGCAACATTTTTGGTGGAGTAGGATGAAGCGTGACATTGTTCATTTTGTTGCCAAATGTCCAAATTGTCAGCAAGTAAAGTATGAACACCAGAGGCCCGGAGGAACACTTCAGAGAATGCCCATTCCTGAATGGAAGTGGGAGAGAATTGCAATGGACTTCGTGGTTGGTCTTCCAAAGGCAATAGGTAAGTATGACTCCATTTGGGTAATTATTGATAGGTTAACTAAGTCTGCTCACTTCATTCCGGTCAAGGTGACTTACAATGCAGAGAAGTTAGCCAAACTTTACATCTCATAAATATGTTAGATTGCATGGAGTTCCACTTTCCATCATATCAGATAGAGGTACGCAGTTTACTTCTAAGTTTTGGAAAACATTGCATGCTGAATTGGGTACTAGGTTGATCTTAGTTCTGCATTTCACCCTCAGACCGATGGTCAGTCTGAGCGAACAATTCAGGTGTTGGAGGATATGCTTCGTGCATGTGTGATAGAATTTGGTGGTCATTGGGATAACTTCTTGCCCTTAGCAGAGTTCTCATACAACAATAGCTATCACTCAAGTATTGATATGGCTCCTTTCAAAGCATTGTATGGGAGGAGATGTAGGTCTCCCATTGGTTGGTTTGATGCATTTGGGGTTAGACCTTGGGGTACTGATATTTTGAGGGATTCATTAGAAAAGGTGAAATCTAGTCAAGAAAATCTTTTAGCGGCTCAAAGCAGGCAAAAGGAATATGCAGATCGAAAGGTTAGAGACTTGGAGTTCATAGAGGGTGAGCAAGTCTTGCTGAAGGTTTTGCCCATGAAAGGGGTGATGAGGTTTGGAAAAAGATGTAAGCTTAGTCCGAGGTATATTGGTCCCTTTGAAGTTCTCAAGCGCATGGGGGAGGTAGCTTATGAATTAGCCTTACCCCCAGGACTGTCAGGAGTGCATCCGGTATTTCATGTGTCTATGTTGAAAAGATACCATGGGATGGAAACTACATCATTCGTTGGGATTCAATTCTTCTTGATGAGAATTTGTCTTATGAGGAGGATCCTGTTGCCATAGATAGAGAAGTCCGCAAGCTGTGGTCAAGGGAGATTGCATCTATCAAAGTTCAATGGAAGAATCGACCAGTTGAAGAAGCCACTTGGGAGAAGGAGGCTGATATGCGAGAAAGATACCCACACCTGTTTACAGATTCAGGTACTCCTTTTCGCCCTTGTTTTTCTTCTTGTGATCATTTGAGGACGAACGATGGGTAAATTTGTATCTATTGTAACGACCTGTTTAGTCGTTTTGAGCAGCAGATTTTATTTCTAGAAAAACTGTCTTGATCGACGGTTCCCACGATGGACCGTCATGGGCACGACGAACCGTCGAGGGGGTCTCGTTACAAAACACTTAGAATTCTGAAATTTTGGTACTGAAATCGACTCTCTGAACTTCATGACGGAATGGCAGGACGGACAGTCGCAGGCACGACGGACCGTCACAAATCTTTCCACATAACTAACTCTCTAAACTTTGTGACGGACCTGCAGGACGGACCGTCACAGTCATGACGGACCGTCACAGGCTGCGTAACCCTGACTGGGTCGGATTTCTATTTAAAAGTTTTAAGAGGCGTTTTGGACTATTCATGCTTATAATTATAAAGTTAGTGGATTAATGTTAATAATTCAATTTCTTGGGGGTTAAAAGAGAGAACCTTGAAAAAGGTAGTGGGGTATTTTATCATCTTTTATACTTAATTATATGCTAATTAGAGTAAAAGAAAGAGGGTTTGAATAAGAAAAATAGAAAGAACAAGGAGAGGGAGAAACGAACGAACGAGAGAGAAGAAGAACGCAGCTTTGGGAAAGTAGATTGCTTGATCACAATTCTTCGATGGAGGTAGGTTATGGTTTATTCTATTCGTAGTAAACTCTTAATAGTGAATGATATGTATTGGGTAGTGTTGTAAACCCTTCTATATGCTTAATTGTATGCTCGCATGAATGTGATTATATAATTGTGATAAAATAGGCATGAAGGAGCTATTGAATCCTAAATCTTGAAAACCCTAATCTACTTTCTTAATGATGATGCCTTGGTATAAAAGAAGGCTTGATGAACGAAAGTAGTGAGATTAGGGGATCGGGTGTCATGTTCCGACACTAGGATAGTATATGAGGATCAGAGTGTCACGTTTCGACACCAGGATAGTATATGGATCGGGTGCCACATTCCGGTACCAGGATAGTATATGAGGATAAGAGTGTCACGTTCCGACACCAGGATAGTATATGGATCAGGTGCCACGTTCCGGTACCAGGATAGTATATGGATCGGAGTGCCACGTTCCGGCGGCACAAGGATAGAATATGGATCGGGTGTCACGTTCAGACACAAGGATAGTATGATGAGGATCGGAGTGTCACATTCCGACACCAGGGTAGTATATGGAGCAGAGTGTCACGTACCAACACGAGAGAAATAAAGATAATGAATCTTGAAAGATGTTAATATACTCAATTTAATGAACCTAATTCCCAACTGAGTATGATGGGGAGGCGTGAGTCATTATTGATGTGCTTGGTGTTGTGTCCAAGGGTTATGGTAATTGTAAATGCCGCATGTTGAGTATTGTAGTTGATTTTATGATATTATCTGATATATACTGTTTTCTATTTTGAGTTGGCCGATGATATCTACTCAGTACTCGTGTTTTGTACTGACCCCTACTTGTAATTGTTTTTCTTTGTTATTTGTGGAGTGCAGCAAACGTACCGTCGTCTTCAACTCAACCGCGACTCTAGCCAGTCTTCATTACATCGGATTTCAGGGTGAGCTAACGCTTCTAGATTGGACTGGATCTTCTTCTTCATGTCTTGATGCCTTGAAGTTCCGGCATGGACTAGCTTTTTATTTATTCTACCTTTCTAGATACTCTTAGAATTAGTAATTTGAGAATAGATGTTCTTGCGATGATGACTTCCAGATTTTGGGGATAATGATAAGTTTTGAGATTTAGAAGTTGATTATTGATTTTGTTAATGAGTTTAAAGTCCTCCTCATTGTTTTCTATTTATTATATTTGAAATGTTGGGGTTCAGATTGGTTGGTTTGCTCACATAGTAGGATAAGTGTGGGTGCCACTCGCGGCCCACTTTGGGTCGTGACAAAACATGTAAGAACTTCATAGCTTAAATCTTTCAAAATTGTTCTTTATTAATGCAATGCTAACCATTTCAGATTGGTATGAATTGGAATTTTTTTGACTCATATAACTGAACTTAGTATATGATTCGTAGATCCTACGTACCTCAGTGAAGATGATCAAGTCACAGCGTAGTTTTGGGAGACTAAAGTGATTTTTTGTGTCGTACACATTTTATACTCTAGCGGCCTGGAGTAACATGCAGTTTAGGCTCTTACCTTAAGGAGCAACTTTTTTTTCTTAAGGGATAGTATCTTCTCATGAACTTCCCATTGATAGGGTCCACTCGCAATCCTTCTGAGTCGACAAGTTTTTACGCGCCACTTGAATATACTTCTTGTACCATATATGGTCCATCCCATTTAGCGAAAAACTTGCTTCCAGATCGACGAGAGGTAATAATGGGACTTCTTAAAACAAGAACCTGGTCACCAACTTGAAAGAATCAAAGATGAAATATTTTATTAAAAGATCAAGATAGACGAGGTTGATAGCATTCTAAACATTGTTGAGACTCTAGTCTCTTTTCATCAAGGGCTTCCTACTCTTCAAGACGTAACTGAGCATTTTCTTTGTGAGTGAGTCCTTCTTCAATTGAAAGACGTAATGAAGGAATTTAACGCTCCAGTTGAAGGACTGCTTCAACTCTATAAACAAGAGAATAAGGAGTTGCATATGTTGGTGTACGATACGTGGTCCTATATGCCCAAAGATCTTCTTCCATTATTTCATGCCAATCTCTCTTAGATTTTGAGACAACTTTCCTTAATAAATTACAGAGTGTTTTGTTGAATGCTTCAGCAAGCCCATTAGAGGCAACATAGTACATTGAGAAATTGTGTTGCTTGAAGTAAAAAAACTTACAAATCATTAACATCAACTTGTTATGAAATGGTTTTCCATTGTATGTCAATATATATCGAGGAATTCAAAACGATAGATAATATTGACTCGAATTAAGTTGGCGACATTCTCTTTCTTTACTTCTTTAAGAGAAACAACTTCTGCCCATTTTGAAAAGTAATCGGTCGTTGAAAGGATATAAAAATAACCACTAGAGGATTTAGGCAATGACCCAACAACATCCAAACCTCAGGTTTTGAATGGTCAGGAAGCAATAGTTGGGTGTACCACTTCAGGGGGTTGATGTACAAAATTGGCAAGATTGACACCTTCGGCCATAATCTAAGAAATCTTTTACCATAGTTTGCCAATAATATCCCATTCTTTTTATATGAAAATAAAGTTTTGGGTCTGATTTTGTGCGCTGTGCATACTCCAGAGTGTGCTTATTGCATGGCTTGAAGAGATTATTCTGCCCCCAAACAACGTAAGAATACCCCATCGAATGACCTCCTGTAGAGGGTGTCATTTTAATAAAGAAAATGAGGGTCTCATCGTCAGATTTCAATCCTCCTTCGAAGATTTTTTGGCAATACTCTTTAACACAAGTAATCAATAATTAGTCATCGCAAATCTTCGATTTCACCCTCACAAGTAGCAATAGTTTGTCCAGATTCTTCTATATGTTCATCTGGTGGTGGAACTATCCATTTTCGAAACACAACGACTTGCATTTGATTGGGTGATGCTAATAAAGAAGCTAAAGCTGCCAACACATCAACCTTCTTATTTTCTTTTCTAGGGATATGCTGAATAATCACCTCCCCAAGCCAACTTGAACATAATTGCAAAATAGGAGTAACCAGGCTTCTTCACTTCATAATCCCCTAGTACTTTATTAATCACTAACTTGGAATCACCATAAATTTTCAACTACAATTGTTTCATATCAACAACCATTTTAAGCCCGAGTAAAAGTGCTTGATATTCAACAACATTATTGGAGTAATGATGTGTAAGAGTGAAGGAATATAGTAGGACTTATCCATATGAAGTGACCAGCACTATTCCAACGCCGACTCCTTCACTATATGCAGCTCCATCAAAATACATCTTCCAAGGTGGTTAAATTTCAATTAACATTGCGTCTTCATCAGGTAACTCATCAGATAACTCCAAATCATTTGGAATTGGATGATTGGCTAAGAAATCTGCTAGAAGTTGTCCTTTATTGCCTTTTGAGAGATATATGTGATTTCAAATTGTTGAAATAGGAGATACAACCTTGCTAATCGATCACTCAAGACAGTTCATGACAAATTTGATAGGATTTTCTTTAGACACAAGTCATACGACATAAGCTTCAAAATATTGTTTCATCTTTTGAATTGAGAATACTAAGGCGGGGCATCATTTCTCAATAGGTGAATACTTGATCTTATTTTGTATCATTGTCCTACTCAAGTAATGAAGGGCATTTTCTTTCCCTTCATTGTTTTCTTGTGCTACTAGAGCTCCTACTAACCTTTCTTGTGCAGCAATATATAATATCAATTGTTTTCCAAGTATAGGAGCTACAAGTATTAGAGGTTTCATCAAGTAAGATTTGTGCTTTAGAAAGCATTGGTACAAGCCTGGTTCCATTTAAAAGGAACATCCTTCTTCATAAGACGACTGAATGGTTGGCATCTGCCAGCTAGATTTGAGATAAACCTTCTAACGTATGCCAATTTTCCCTGCAAGCTTTTCAACTCATGAATGTGTTTAGGCTCAGGCATCTTTAAAATAGCATTTATTTTTTCTTGGTAAATTTTGATCCCTCGATGTCGGACAATAAGACCAAGAAACTTTCCTAAAGTAACCCTAAAGGAACATTTTAAAGGGTTCATTTTGAGTTGGTATCTTCGAAGTCGTTCAAACAAAATTCTCAAATCTTGCAAATGGTCACCCTTTCTTCTTGATTTCACCACTAAGTCATCAACATAACACTCAAAATTTTTATGAAGCATGTCATAAAAAATGTTCTGCATGGCTCATTGATAATTAGCTCCAGCATTTTTTCAATCAAACGACATTACTTTGTAGCAATATATGCCTTTAGGAGTATGAAATGCAGTAAATTCTTCATCTTTTGGTGCCATGCAAATTTGATTGTATCCAGATGAACCGTCTGTAAAAGACATTGTCTCATATACAGTCATGGCATCAATTATAAGCTCAGGATTGGAATATGGAAGTCATCCTCAGGACATGCATTATTAAGATCCCTAAAGTCAACACAAACTCGGATTTGGCCATTCTTCTTTCATACCGGCACAATGCTTGAAATCCATGTAGGATATTTGACGTCATGGATGAAACCTGCTTCAATGAGCTTGTTCACTTTAGTTTCGATCAAAGGAACAAGTTCAGGTCTAAATCGACTCTAAGCTTTCTTAACTGGACAAACGCCTTGTTTCACAGCAAGACAATGAACTGCAACTCTAGGATCTAATCCAGGAATCTCCCTGTACCTCCAAGCAAATACATATCTAAACTCCATAAGCAACTCTATATATTTCCTGTCTTTGTCGTCATTCAATGAGGCACTTACATATGTAGGCCCCATATCACCATAAATCCCAAGGCTAATTTCTTTTAATGTATCAACAATATTCTTCATCTCTTCCTCGAGTTCAGGGGGAGAATTTTTGTGTCTTTATATTCTTGAGATCACAATCATTAAAGGATATGTGATGACATAAATGAACATCAACAAATTATTCCTCTATCCTTTCATAAGGTGAAGCATTTTCCTTGCCACAAATTGCAATGTAGTGTGATGATCCCACACTTTCTTCATCTTTGTCCCGCTCCTTAGTATGAACTATAGTATGCGTTCTTATTTCAGGTGCTTCCTACATGAAACTACAAGTTTTTCTTCTTGCTTTATTCTCGAAGAAATCAAACTAGGATAATTCTTGTATGGACAATGCTCTTGAGAATGAACGTGTCCTCCCATGTTTCTGCGATCTCCTTGGCATTTGTATTTCCTTTTCATAGGTCCCAAATGATCACACACTAAAGTTTCTTGAGTTGACTTGACAAGCCAATAAAATAGAAAAACATTAGAAGTTGGAACAATAAGTCGAGCAAACACAGAAGGCTTTTCGTTAGACATCGATGGCCTTCTATCATAGTAATGTAGCTTATGCTCATCCTTCGAACAGAAATTCGTATCAGTGAGGGTTTTTTGTAACCCAATCCTTCACGTGAATGTTTAACTATGTAACTTCTTTCCATCAACATCCTTTTAGAAGGATTCAGGGCATGATTTTCCTTTTCAACAACTTCGTGTGGGAGCTTCCCTAATTTAGAGGTTTCATCAAGATTGTATCTTGCTTTCACCAATAATAAGCATTCAGGTCAAAACATTCAATTGTACGCTTCTGGGAAGTGCTTCAGATGAATTACGGTTTGATGGTAAAACAAATCCTCTAATCAAATTTTTTGATAGGAAATTCAAATTATTTACTCTTCAACTAATAAGGTTGAAATTTGACCTTATTTGACTTTGGGAGATAGTGAAGAGTAGGATACACTCTCCTACATAAAGATGTCTCTCTCGCCTTGGGTACTGTGCCCATATCTAAAAGAATCTCTATATTTTTAGTTGCTACATGATCAACTCTCTTTGTGACATCAGCCTTTCTGATTGGTATCTAGTTATCAACTTTGACTTCATATGGGACATGATCCTTAAAGTAGAATTTTGCATCTGCAAAGTGCACTTCTGTCTCAGTGAAAGGTTCATCATCTGGGACTACCTTCTTTTGAACTCCATCTTTAAAGTACTTGAAACATTGATGCTACATGGATGACACTACTTTATTTTCATGGATCAATTGCCTTCATAACAAGATATTATAGGAGGTATTTGAGTCAATAACGTGCATCCATGCACTCGAACACATATCTTCCATTTATATATCTATTTTGATGGAACCAATTGATTTTCGTCCCATTGGTTGAATCCCTGAATCATTAAACGAATTTAAGATAATTCATTTATCGATATCCCCAATTTTTTCAATGTCTGAATAAGAAGGATATTGACCCCAAAACTATCATCCACCATAATCCTATTTACTTTATGCCCACACACAAAACCTACCATAAATAAAGAACGATTATGTGATGTTTCACCCAACAAAAGATCATCATTAGTGAATGTGAATTTTCCATCACAAGTATTTACTTGCTCTAAGAGAAAATCAATGGGATTTTCATGTGACGATAGTAAGTCTGGTGATGATTTGTCCCCTGTTATTTCTTCTTTCTATATGTTACAACATGACGCCTTAGTGTCATAGTGAGAAATCTTAGAGTGGAACCAGCTTGTCAAGAACTCATTCAATGTCATCGGAGAATGCCATTTTTTAATGATTCTCCACAAATCTAAATTTCTTTAAATTTTTCTTCATTCCTTGAGTTTTGAGTAGTTTGATCATTTTTCCTTCACTTACTCACTTTTCTCTCTTCGTGAGTTCACTTTGCAGCATTTTAATCGTGTCACCAAAATCCATCCTTCATCATTGACACAGTCAGATTGAGTTTAAGCGAAAGAGTTTCCTCTCACTATTGCCTCCTCCATTGATGGAAGAGACAATGATTTGTTGACATCTGTCTGTTCAAAATCACCAAAATTTGATCATCATTTGTGGTAATGAGGCTAGGAAATCATCACTTCTATGTACTTCAACAAAGTTGCAAAGAATTATGGGATAATGTGAGCCAAAAGTGATAGAAACTTGATTTGAATTACCTTCCCATCTTCAAGTAATATCTTTCTTTCACGATCTAAGTCCATGATCTTCTACTTAAAGATGAATCACTTTTCAATAAGATGACCCATCACGATGATATTTGCAATAATTGGGATCATTAATCCTTCAAGATACGTCTGGGCGCTTCATTTCAGGTAACTCAAAGAGTTTCAACGCAAGGAGTTCTTCAAAAATTGCGGGAACATCTGATTCCATGAATGGGTACTCTTTTACTTGCATTTCCTTCAAAGATAATTTCCGATCGTCATTGTTTTGTGAAGTTGTGCTCTTCAGAATTTAATTGTTGCTTAGCTTTGTGGCGACTTCCAAAGGTGCAGCTTTAATATTCATTGACTCTTTGTTTTCAGACTTGGGTGCAAAATTCCCTCCTTTCTTTACCTCCACTTTGTCTTTTCCTCTACGAGGTTCGTAAATATGTGGTTCTTCATTTCTGCTTGAAGACATGCTTAACTCCATATCGTGATCCCGTGTGGCTAGTTCCTCAAATGTCTTGGGCTTGATACCTTGTAAAATGTAACAAAGTCCCCAATGCATTCCAAATATGCACATTTTTAGTCCATAGGTTTCACTAAGTCTATCCTTGCAACTGAGGTTCACATTCTCCATTGATTGATGAACTCATCACATGTTCATACTTCCATTGACGTGTATTTGTGAGTTCAATCATGCTCACAGTGCGTCTCGTGCTATAAAAATGATTAGCAAATTCATGTTCAAGGTGTTCCCAATCATCAATGGAACCATCCTCGAGATTCGTATACCAGTCGAAGGCATTTCCCTGCAAGGAGCGCACAAATTGTTTATACAAATTATCTCCATATGTTCCATTATTATTGCAAGTTTCAACAAAAAGTGCAATGTGTTGCTTTTTATTTCCCTTGTCGTAAAATTTTGGAGGTTGTTAACCTGTAGGCATCTTCAAAACATCGACTCTTGAAGTGTATGACTTGGTATATGTAAACAATGACTTTGAAGGTAAATCATATTTATCTTTAATATTTCCCATTATGAATTCTTTTAGTTGATGATGGGAATTCCCCCTTCAACAGAACTTGTAGTTCCTCATCAACATGTGTTTGCTTCGTAGAGGATTCTACCTTTTCTTGCACCATAGGGCGTTTTCCTGGTGCACGGCTTGAGCCTCTCTCCATAAGATTTTCAACTTTGTTCGTTGACGTAACAATTCAATTGTCTTGATCTTGCACGTACTTTGTTAGACCTTCAATTGACTTTGTCAAATTTGTCAATTTTTCTTCAACAGTTGAGGTGTTAGTCATCATGCTTGGATTACCATTATGGGTGATGGAGTAACGCACGAATTTTCCCTCAAACTGAAATCTGTTTGGAACAAGTTATGTAGAGTGATTGGGCCTAGTGAACAAAACATCATCTTCATCTTGAATAGTACAATTCTTGTCACTGAATGGACTGAGTTGGGCCAATGTCTTTTCAACAATGTCAGTTATACTCCCTCCTTCTACTAATTCATTCGGAAAAAGTCTTGCCCCCTTTGAATATGGGAGATCCAGAATAGGAAGTGATGTAGAGGACGTTTGAAGTGTTTGTTGTCCTAGTAAGTTTACTTTGTTCCTACTGATGGGTCCCAAATATTCCAAAGTAGCATCCAGTATGTTCTCCACCACCGAGGAAAACATGGAATTGACATTCTTAGCAACAATAGATTTGGAGTTGAACCTCTTAGAAGCCATCTTAGCTTTCCTGAAACTTGATGATAGTTGTAAAGAGATAAGAGGTAGAGATGGTCCCACTAGGCGTGCCAAAATTTGCAAACAACAAATTTTCAAGTCGAGAAAAATAAATAATCAAGATAGGAAAATAGAAGTAACAAAATGCAATATTTGATTTCAAAATATAGTGTGTGTTACAATCTCAAAGATAATCCTCTATTTCGTTAAAATAATATGAAAATATGTAGGAGTTGAATTTGATTTAGAGTCAAGGGCTTGAATAGCTTGATCTTGAATCTTGAACTTTGAACTTGAGTGTGAATTATTCGTCACATACACTTGTCTAGTTATGACGAATAACTAGCAAGAACAAGTAACTTGATCTCGAATTTTGAACTTTG
This sequence comes from Solanum lycopersicum, assembly GCF_036512215.1. Classification (NCBI taxonomy): domain Eukaryota; kingdom Viridiplantae; phylum Streptophyta; class Magnoliopsida; order Solanales; family Solanaceae; genus Solanum; species Solanum lycopersicum. The sequence continues at coordinate 18,740,271 of NC_090809.1, forward strand.
AACTTGCTGCTTGTAGAGAATTTTTCGGTTTGGATCCACGACATTTCTTCTTGCTTCTTGTTCTTGAAAAAACATCTCCTCTATGAATAATGAGGACCCCTTATAGTAGTAGGAGTGGTCTACTGGTGAAATTTGATTGGTCGGTATGAACCAACCAATCATATTGCTCCGTAGAAAAGCTTTGATCTTATTGGTTAGAACATGTCACCCATACATATGTCATTATTCTAGTGGCTCATTTGATTTGACTTGGATTGCCACATAACCTTGATATGTGGTATGATTTTAGTGGCTGATTTAATTGGACTTGGATTGCCTTATAACCTTGACATGTGGCATGTTTTTAGTTACTTATTTAATTTGACCTTGATTGCCACATAACCTTGACACGTGGCATGACTTTAGTGACTTATTTAATTTGACTTGGATTTCCACATAACTTCCGCTATTTTCTTGCATTTAATATAATTCAAATTAATTTATGGATTTAAATTCAATAAAATCTTAATACTTACAGACAATTCTGGCGAAAAGCATGTCTTCGTATTGAAATTTAATATGCTATAATAACATGAAAAGAATAATACACGTCTTATCTTAAAGAATCAACTCACTAAGAAACAAGATGTATATTGTTTATGATAAGGTACGTTCCATCGTTGAATATTTTGTACGAAGGCGTATGAATTAAAAAACAATTGACGTACACCTTTTTGAATTATAAATCTACAATCTATAACTATATTTAGAGAAACAATCGATTGTAATTCAAAAGATTTTAGTTTAAATATGAATAACCTTTTTGAGACTCAAATTACACCCAACAACAAATTCATGCCAAAAAAGGAAAAAAGTGCATATAATACAATGCATGTATTGTTACTAGATTTAACGTTTTGATACGATGATCGACTTTTTGAAATGAATCCTTGTATTCCTCCACCACTTTTAAAATATACGGTGTTGTCCATAAAATTTGTGAGTTATTATCTATTGAAAACTAAAAACCGTAAAAGATATTTATTTAGAAGTTTCATACCATTATCTGGAAAAAAAATTAAAATTGTAACAGTTTAAATAATAATTTATATTAATTAATTCTATTAAATGTAATTACTTTTAACTGGGTAAAAAACTGTTATTTGTCTTCTAAAGTGATCAGAAGTCTTTTTCCTTCTATTTAATTTCAATATTATCCTCTATATTTTGAAATGTAAAACCATTTTTTATTTTTACTTTTAGATTCATTATTTTCTTTTTCTTTAATGTAAAATAATTTTTAATTTTTGTGGCACTGACATATGGTGCTTTCACTTTTCCTATTATATATTATTATTACTATATAGAAGAGTGAAGTGAGGGACGACCAATAACAATATTGTAAATAATTTCATTTATTAAGGTAATATGAAATTGTAATTATGATGATCATTTGTCTATCTAAAATTGTATGTAAGACCCCTATTTTTTTTTAGAAAAGTACTTTTTTTTATTATGTTTCATTAAAACCTTTCTTTTTGCACTACAATAAATTTGCTTTAAAATGTATCGAATGATGGTAAAAATATTTTAGTTAGGGAGCATTAAAATAAAAAATAATAAATAAAATAGATAGATAGATAAACTAAATGAAATTAAAGTAAATTAAGAGTCTTACTAAATTTATAATAATAGTACTTTGGTTAGAGTTTTAAAATTTTGCAAATCAAATATCAAAGAAAAGTAATGATATTTTTCCTGTTCAATTTACGTACATTTATAATAAGAATATTTTGATGATAAAATGTTTTATATTTTAAAATTAACCAAATTAAAATATATTTAATCATAGTAGATTATTTACTTTATTTACTTACTATTGTTATTCTTTTGTCTCAAATAAGAAGTTAAGAATCCAAATCCATGAAATCAATACATTGGTTAGAGAAGTAAATAAATTTAAGTTGGTTACTATTTACAAAGAGATGAAAAAAATAGATTCCTGGTAGTAATTTTAATAATTATGTTATATTCATATGAAAATTCGATTAATTATACTATGCGTCGAAACAAGGCCTATTAGGATATATCACTCCCTGTTAACATTTTTTTTCATATCCAAAACTCAAAATCAAGATATTTGGTTAAGAGAAAAGCAATATCACTTAGGCCTCATTTGTTTCCATTAAGATTAAGAGGTCTGAATATGAATAAACATCTAAATATTAAGATTTACATTAAAATTCAGGTGTTTTGATCTGAATACACATATGAATATTAAGATGTGGTCTCTAAATCTGAACACTAAATAATTAATACCGTTTGTTTTCAATATCGGAATGTGCATGTGAAATTAACATTAAATAAATAAAATTAACATTAAACTAAAAAATATTATCAAATTTTCATTTCAACAAAATATATCGCTTTTGATTAAACAAAAGTTTTAATAATCATGATTTGGAAGTACAATTTTTTTATTCAAAAACCATGATAAACGGCAATACACCAATAGTGTTCTTGACACAGTCAATATAAGAAAATTATTAATTTTAAAAAAAGCTTGAAAGATTTATAAAAACTTATCAGTTCAAGAGGGAAAAAAGATGTTTGATTGAGAAAAGAGAGAAAGAAAATTTTTTGTTATGAGATGAAAAGGCACGCTTAAAAGCAGAGAAGCGATGATTTATTATTTGATAACTTATTAAATGAGTCTGAATATTGTTAAGAGTCTCCTAAAGATCTGATTCATTCAGACCTAAAAATCAAAAGTACTTAATAGGCCGAATCTGAATGATTAAGATTCAAACCTCCATTAAGTGCAAACAAATGAGGCCTTAATGTTGATACACTATATTCTTTGATGGTATATATATATATATATATATTCATTAGTGGCGAAATAAGATTTTCTTCAACTACAAAATACCTTTAACTATAGAGACAATGGATTTTGTCAGTGGTTGAAGTAAAATAACTGGCGATAATATAATTTTATCGGTAGTAATAACCTTTTTAGTGACAAAACATACTATTAACTACAAAAAAAAAATACGTACTTTTTACAACTAATAAATTTGTCACAACTGTTTAAAAATTTGGGATGATTTTTCTTTTTGTAGTTAATATAATATTTTCAGCGACGAAGCACTAAATGATGTTTGTATACTTTACTAACGAAATTATTTGTTCCTGATAATCGAACTTGTTGTAGTCTATAGACATGAATTTCTCAACTGAAGGACCTCTGTGGGTAACATGTAGTAGCCCCATGATAGACTTAGACCTTGAAGATACTACTCCTCTCAAAGATACTCAACTTATGAAGTACATGTCAAATTTATGGGCATGAACGACTCGACTTGAGGGTCTAAATAACAATATGAAATTCATGTATATGATTTTTCTCATTTTGATACTTAGGTCATCAAAACTTATCCCCAATCAATAGTTGATCTCAAAGGATTCACAATTGAACTCAAAAACATTCTTGAACTCTTCTATTAGCTCTTTCTTGAATTTGAATTATGAATTAAAGTGTTATGATTCATGATATGAAGGATCTCGATGATAATGTAGACTCAAGAATACATTTCCAATCGATTGAGTTTATAAACAATGATTCTCGAGTAACGGTCAAGAAAACATTGTATGGGAGTAAGTCTGCTACACATAAATGAATTTTAATATTTAATCACGAAATAATAAATTTAAGATTGAAATATTAGGCCCGTTAACATGCCCTTTCATATCTAGTATAAATACAAGATAGATACGTAATTACTCAAGTTATGAATACGTATACTAATTAATAAATTAAATTACTGACGAATTTCATTCAATACTCGATTTCCTTTAGAGCACTACTTAACTTATTTCATGTGTCGGACTCACAAATCCACTTGCAAGGTTTGAAACGATGAAAACATTTAAGTTTTTCAAAAAGGAATATCATAAATATTATATCGAGACATGGATTCTGTTAACTAACTTATTATTTCCCCAATGTATATTATCATCATCCAAACTATCAGGATTATTGAACTGTGTTAGAATGTCATCTTTTAAGAAATTAATGCGATAATTGACATATACAAATCAGGATAATCATATAAAGATTAATAATATAAGTAAATTTACTAGTTTCGAGAATATGCCTTTGTCAGTCAATCTAAAACAACTATGTCTACTCGATCTCGTTCATTACATAAAAAATGCACTAGCACAAGAAGATGGACTATAACATTCCCATAATCAAGATAAACTGCATATATTATTGTGGTACAATCATACCAATGGAATATCTAATACCCATATTATACTTTGCACAAAAAACATAATACGTAGAAGAGCAGATGATTTAATCTTTCGTGTACAAACTTAACCTCTATACACTAAAGCATCAACTATATAAGTAAACCGCCACATAAATGAATATATAATCTATTAAGATGAATAAATAATTATTATATACAAAATACTATAACTAAACATGTGGTTACTAATATTTCTATTATATTTCATGGAGATATATCATTTACGTCTCATTTCTGGATGTCTATGCAGTAGGAGTTGAACACTCGAGTTGACCTTAATACAACTTTTCACCATCAAATTGATGGTGTATTTGAATTGACTATTCAGGTCCAAGACGACATGTTACAAACACGTGTTACAAATTTTGGCGCTCATTGGGATAAATTTTTTTTTCTTTTAGTGGAGTTGCATACCACAATAATTATCATTCGATCATTGAGATGACATCATTCAAGGCGTCGAATTGTAGGCGATGTTGATCTCTGATTTGTTAATTTTGAGAAATTTTAGGTTAGGCCATGGGTGAAATTTTGTCGAGAGAGTGCTTTGACAAGGTCTTATTGATTCATTATAGGTTTCACATGGATTAGAAATTAGAGTAGGCAAAAGAAGTATGCATATTAAAAGAGTTGTGATTTAGAGTTCATGGTGGGAGAGCAAATTCTACTGTAGGATTCACCCATAAAGGGCGTAATAAGATTTCGGAAGAAGCGCAAGTTGAGTTTGAGGTTTAATTGTTTTTTTAATTCATTTAGTGTATTGTTGATGCGACTTACGAGTTGGCTTTTCCACTTGGTTTGTGGGATGTTCATCCTATGTTTCATATTTCAAAGGTAACCATGTATCATTAGGAAGGTACTCATGTGGTTCTATGTTATTCGATGTTACTTAATAAGCATTCGACTTTAGAAAAGGAGAGGGTAACCATCTTGCATAGTCAAATTCGAAACTTGAGGTCGAAAGAAATTGCTTTAGTAAGGGTGTAGTGATAATATTACCCGATTGAAGAATCTACTTGGAAGACTAAGTCATGCATGAATAATAACATATTCTAGTGTTTATAGCGTTCAAGACCATCTTACTCTTTTTCCGTTCGAGGACGAACGTTTATTTGGTGGTAGATGATGTAATGACCCGCTAGATCGTTTTGCGAACTAAGACTATTTGGACACTTTCCGCAAAATTTTGAATGAAAATTTTAAAATATTCAATAACTAAGATTATTTAATTAAAAAAGATTTATAAGAAAAATAATATAGTTAATAGTTAGTGGACCAAGTCTATAATTTATTTAATTTCCTTTTCACTTGGCCCATGTATTAAATTTAAATTAGGGGTGGTGTTAATTTTATTATTAGTCGTAGTACGAAAAATCAAAACCTACCGCAGATATTCACTCAAAACAAAAAGAAATTTACGGTGCTTCAGGTAAGGATATCTTTATTTGTATAAGAAATTTGGGTTGTGAATTTGATGTTACTTTATTTAAAGTTGTAATCATAATGTGCCTAACACATGGAGTGATTTTATTTGTTGGTACATTTTGTTTAGCAGCAAGTATATAGGTGTATTTACTACTATTAGAGTCCTTTAGAACTTTAGGAGATAAAAAAAATATTGATGGAGTTGGTAATACTATTGTAAAATCATGAGACAATGAGTTCTAAATGATTTCTATAGGTGGAAATATTAAGATATTAGAAAGTATATGCAGGGCTATAGGGCACATATTTATTTGAGGTTCTGCAAGTTTGGTTTTTCGTAATTGGTCTAAAATTGGATTATTTTCTTATTTTTATCACATTATAAATTTAAAATTTTTGATATATTGAGACAGGTAGTTAATTATTAGATGTATATTATATGATTAATTTTGAATTTAAGATATTTAGAGAAAGTTAGACTTAACCCTAGTCTTGAATTTACGAAATATGAAACCTTACATATTAGTTGATGTAAAGATTAGAAATTTGATGATAAATTCATGCTTTATAGTTTATGGGAAAATTAAGTTTATTTGATCGTATTTAGGTTTAGTTTGATGAGATCAAATTATATTCTTATGAGTCTAGATTCAACTTTCGGGTGATCTTTGGGGTTTAGGGTGGAGGTATAACACTATAGGTGACTATGAACTAGTTTACTCATAAATAATGTGTATTTGATAGATCGTGAATACTTGAATCTTTGTGTAAGGGAAATGCAAGATCTTGAGGATTATTGACACATGATCGACGTTTGAGGTATGTTAAGACTTTTAGACTTCATTGAATGACCTTTTCCTAATAAAATATTAAAATTAGAATAGACAATTGGTAAGGGGAAAGATGGGGGTCTCGTAATAATGGTGCGACGGGCATTGATACGAGTACCGGTGTTATTACAGGAAAAGTTAATTAATATAATATGATTGATTGTAATTCGAGTGTGCCAAAGCATATGCGCATTAGTTGATGTATTTAGTGACTTGATTTCTTTTGGTATGATGTGTTTCTTTATTGAACTCGTATAATTATGATAATTGAGATATTACATGTCATAACGACATTTGATTTATTGAGATATTACATCATCCCTTTTGTATTGATACCATATTGTGCACATGCATTACTATGATATTGAGTACGAGTAAATATATAACACGTGGAGATCGTCCGTTATAACGATCCTCTTAGTCGTTTTAAGAATTTTAACCATCATTATTATATTAACATTTTTAGTAGATTTAATAAATGACTTATAACTTATAAGAGTTAGTGACATGATTTTCAACTTTAATAAAGGATTATTTCGTTGCAAATAATAATGAAAAAGGAAGAAAAAAATAGAAAAGTAAATTAAACAAATAAGTAAAATAATAATAATAATACTTTTTCTAAAAAAAAGGGCAAAGTGCCCTGAATTTTAAAAGTATCAGGCGGCTAGGTTTAGAAAAATAAGAATGAACAGAAACAAAAAAAAATACGCAGAAGAAGAAAAGAAAGGGTGAAAAAGATAAAGAAAAAGGAGGAGAAAAATTGATACGTTCATCTTAAGGCGTCAAGGTAGTTATCCTTTATATAAATTTCTGTATGTAATCAGGAGTAGATTTTAGGTCAAAACCATGTATAATTTATGTTAATATATGAACTTGTGATTCTACATCGAGGTCATTAAATACTTAATTATTATTATTATTATTACATATTTGATGTGGAAAGAATTAAATTTGAGACTTGGAGTCAACTTACTAGATTGAGGACAAGTTATTGCTTCAATCAATAATGGTTATGGAAATTAGTTGTCAGAGGTGTAGGACTGAGTGGATAAGAATGAAAATAAGAATATATCATACAAATAAATATTTTTAATATGTTAGCAGAGAGGGGAATGAAAAAGGTGGTGTAAGGATTATACTGTTATGATTTAACTACCAAATGGGGTGTGTTACATAGTCATGTAGTCAGAGAAATGACCAAGCTGACATTGTGGGTGAAGGAAAATGGTTAAACTTATATGCATTTAAATTACTATAACCATTATGGTCACATAAGAGTTTGAATTCAAATGAGATTCATATTTTTTTTTCATTGGTTCTTAACTAGTGGTTTCTAATTCTTAATATTATTATTTTATTCTCCTATTATAAATTAAGTTTTTCTATATTGATATAGGTAATTAAATATTTGGAGTAATTTTTATATGAAAACTATGATGATTGTAGTTTTTGGAGAAATTATATGAGATTTGACCTCTTGGTTGGAATAAAAAATTAGAAACTTTGTTATAAATTCGGGTGAATTTTGAATCTAAGTTAGACATGTAGCAATATGAATGTTGTTAGTTTCAAAATTTTATCGTTGTTATTTATTTGAATAGATTTCTTTAAGTTTGAAATTCAACAAAAAGGGACGGCTCAAGTCACAGAGTGAATTCTTGATTGATTGAGGCAAGTGGATTTCTAAACCCTTTCTAAGTGTATGAAATGCGTGTATTTCCTTGTGGTATATGTTTGGGAGTAATGGGACTTGATGATGGGTTGACTTGTCCACATTGATTTATTCTAATGATGAAAACAAAGGGTATAAAATTTAATGTGAATAATTGTTTGTGTGTGATGTGTTTATACTAGAGAATGTTCTGAAAGACTTGTTGAATCATTGTTGATTATGTTATGAATTGTTCAATGTTATGAAAATGGTCATATCCTCTTTATTTGTGTGAACATGTCATTTTCATTATTTTAAGACATGGTTGTGAAAAGTTTTATGTGCATTGATAAAGAATGAAAACTTAAAGAGGATGTAACATTTCAAGGGACGTATCGCGCGCCGCGATGGATACTATATTTCAAGGGACGTATCGCGCGCCGCGATGGTTACTATTATCGAGGTTCGTGTCGTGCATTGTGAAAGATGCATGGACTGATATGTTCCCCATGGGTCCCTGACTAAGAGACAACGGGTGTGTATCACTAGGTCAGACATGCATCGTTATACTTGACATTGCATTCTATTACATCATACATACTTATCATTATTGAACTTGATATTGTCTTTTTATGATCTAGTGATTGCCTTTTTGCGGAACTTGTGATTGTTGAATACTAAGCTTGTTATTAAGGATACCTAATTTATTCAAGTGTTGTTGTTGAGGATATGTAATTTGTTAAAGTGTTGTTGTGGAGGTTATGTAATTTGTCTAAGTGTTGTTGTTGAGTTACAAGCTATGTAAACTGTGAATTGTTAGGTTGGGTTGATATTTATGCAGGTTGTTCTTATGGAGGTTCGGTTGGGGGTGGTAGGAGTACCCGTATTTCATCCCCTTAGCTTGTGTTTAGGGATTTCCTTGCTGAGTATCGTGTGGTTTTTGTACTCACCCCTTGCTTCTACAATTTTTTGTAGGTTACTAGCCTATACCTTTATGATATATTCTCTTATTTTCCGAGGATTCCTGGAGATTTGTGGGGTAGTTGTTGGTCATCTCAGCATCCCTCCTTACTCCTGTTTATAATTTTGTTCTACTCTAGAAACAATATCATATGAGACTTATATTTCCTTTTGATTCAATTGTAATACTTTAGAGGCTTGTACACGTGACAACAATGTTTTGGGGTATAGTATAAGTTAATAGTAAATTTTTCATATTTTATTGTAATAGTTGAGTTTTAGATTGACTTGTCTTGGTGTGATAAGACGAGTGTCATCACGTTCATTTTTGAGTCGTGACAAAATGGTATCAGAGCCCCAGGTTCACAGGTGTCAGGTGTGTATAAGTCGAGTCTAAGTAGAGTCTCGAGGATCGATATGGAGACGTTTATATTTATCTTCTAGAGGCTATAGTGACATTCAAGAAAAATCTTCACTTCTTGAATCTCTATCGTGCATCTTTTGTCCATTCTGATTCTTATTGCTTAATTTCATTCTCTATCATTTATCTAATGCCTTATGTGTACTTACTTATTTATATAGTTAGTGTGTTGTATATTGTTAGAATGTTAGATCTTATATTAATATAGAAGTAATATAGTTATGAAAAAAATGTGTGATTAGATTTAGAATGTTCAATAATTTGAAGGGGTTGTGTAAACTTAGTTACCCTAGTAAATGAATTGTACTTGTATGGTATATACGATAATTATAGTGGTTTAACAATTGAAATTGAAATGATTAAAAGGACGGTTAGTTAATGGGCATGTAGCTTTGTAAACTACATTTAGTAAAGTTATCATAACTTGAATTGATTGCTTAGGAAATGATAAGAATAATGATTCACCAATTAAGGTTAGAATTTCTACTACAATAGTATTAATTCTTACTTGATTAAAGTTACAGAGTGTGTTACTTTTTATATTAAACGACCTACAAAAAAATATATATAGCTTGGGTTAGATATGAAACAAATTTAATATTTTACAACTATTTGATGGGTAGAAATGTGTGAGCTATTTAAATATGATCTTATCGGTAAGTATGATGTGTTTTTGTGGTGGATGTAACGGACTTTCACGATGTGGTACTAGTTGTATATGATAACGAATATGCTGATTGTTCAGTGCAAACAGTAACTACTCAAGGATTTATCTATTGTTTTACATGCTCATATAAAAAATTTTGGTGTTCAATTCATATTTGAGAAGCCAGCTAACTTGTTAGTATGGATGGATGAGTTAAACATTATTTATAAGGAAGATTTTAGTGGTTGATCTTTGGTACGGTATTTATGTGTTTAAGTTGAGAAATGTGTCCCGAGGGTTCTAAATGAGGATCGGTGATTCCAACTTAAGGTCCAATGAAATGTATAGATACCTGAATGATAAATTTATGGGTAAAGAAATTCTCAAAGAGTAAATTGTGTGTAGGCAATTGATGATTTAAGTAAAAAAAATACATCTATAAATGGATAGTCCTTTGTATTTGATTGGCATAACTGGGTTTAAAGTGTCATATTGATGAAAACTTTGACTTTATGATGATGATAAGAGATAACTAAGCATGATGGTAATAAGTGTTCGGGATATATCGTGATTAAGACGCAACAATATAATAACGATTGTTGGTTAAACGGATTTGTATTGTAATGACAATATACGAGTACCTAAGGTTGTGGGTTGATACTCTTTGGTGAATAGCTTGATTGCATGGAAACTAATAGGAGTTGTTGAGACACCGCTTGAATAGAATTGAAATGAGCTAGAGTTATGAATGGGAGAATTAGTGTAATACAGCTTAGTCTTTGAAAATAGGTTGCTTGAATAGAATTGAAATGAGCTAGAGTTATGAATGGGAGAATTAGTGTAATATAGCTTAGTCTTTAAAAATAGGCGATTCAGAACAATGACGTTTACTTTGATTGCAAGGACGAAAATTGTATCTTTAGATGGTTGATAATTAGGTTCAGGGATGCGTGGTTCCATTTGTTTCGCTATGGTAATGGCGATGGTGTTACATGTCGTTCATATAAGTTAAAAGTTATGTGGATAAGATTTGAAAATGGAGTGTACAGACGTTCAACTCTAGTGTGATGATAAATATTTTTTGGTGTTAAGTTTGATAATAAGTACAATTGAATCCTTAGCGAAAGATATGATAAAGGTCGATGGAGGGGGGATCACTGCTAAGCTATAGTACGTGAATTCATAATGTTTTCAAGATATAAGCTAAAGTTGTTAGATAATGAAACTGTTTTACATGGTTGGAAAAAATATTAAGTTTTTCATGGTTAATTTTATGTTAGTGATAGTATGTTTTGTCAAGGTATGAATTGGTAAGGTAAGAAACGATCAATCACATTGAGTATGAAGCATTTTGAGAAACTTAATATTAATTTGAGTAATAAATTTGATTACCGTGGATTGTTATATCTATGGGGGGTTTCAACTAATGTTTGGTTTAGAGGATAAGATAGAAATATCATGTATTGTTGGTCCAAGGATAAGATTTGTAAGAAAGTCAATGAAAGGAAAAAAAAGAGTATGGTATATCGAATAGTTCAATATATTTAAAATCACCACGGAAAGAGTTTAAGAGAAGTGAAGGAAGAAGATTTTTCATATAGACTCTTGGTTTGAAGTTGAAGGATGTAAAAGTTTTCAAATATAAATTATACTGTGGTTATGGTTGTGAATTGACTCAGTATAGACTTAATAGGGATTGATAAAATATAATTTTTTATGAAGATTGAGATTTGATTTGGTGAAAACAGTGAGCTGTGTAAGTCTATGTGTTGTTATGTGGAGCTAAAAGATTCAGATTATGATAGGTGACTTTTGGATACACAACAATATGGACCTACAATATAGACTCTTATGATGTGCTACACAGTCATTTGACGGTGAATAGATGTTATGAGCATATGGTATACATTATTATTGGAGTGACTAAGAATTTCTTTAGTTTTGACATGAGGTATATGATGATGTGAGTGATTATAGAAGTATACCAAGATTAGGCATTATAGTTATTCACTTATAGAAACCCTATTTATGCCCATTGAGGCCTTGTGGTTATCCACGTAATGAGATGTATGGTGACCTACCTTCCTACCATGGAAAGGGATACACACTCATATTCAAGTTCACTTGGTGCTAAGCTAAGTTCCTTTTATTGAAACCTTTATTATATTTTTACTTTATAAATCATAGGTTTAGGAGAGTCATCCCCCCATATGCTTAACTCATATGTCATAGATGGAAGTTCATCAACCTAAATCATGTAAAGAATCCAATCACTTGAACATAGCATATGTAAAGCATCATCTAGTTTAGGGTACACATGAATACACCATTCAAGGATCCTCTCTTGACTATATCTTCATACATATGTGTGTGTGTGTATACATATATGTGAGCAAACCTTTCACATAACACATTAAGTCACATAAGTTCATATATCAATGCATGAGTCTATAGGAATAACTATATGATCAATTCTTTCATATAAACCCAATAACACACTATGAACATTCATACTTCATCCTTTCATATACATCATATTCATACCATGCTCATATATTCATCTTTCGTATACATAGACACCAAACCTAGGAACTTATCCTATCAAGATACACATGTGCAATGTATAGACAATGTCTCATACCGTTGCCCATACTAGTACACCTATCAAGTCATCCTAGTAAGGAATACGTAACATACTTCACATACATATACTTTACATGCATAGTAGTGGACACTAGTGAATATGAGAACTACCTTTCATTTCGACACAATGACCTATACTACTTGTAACATGCATGTAAGTGAGAGTGTGTGTACATTGGTCAACATGATCACAATAATAAATTACTCCTTGAGGCATCCACCATGTTATACCACATTATACTTTCATAATAGCATAGGAGGCAATACAATATAAACATTATAACCAAGACTCCTAACTTTAGCTATTTACACTTTCATATACGGGGTACATGGGTAGGGGATAATAAACATTTAAACACATCAACCGCAGCACCTATACAATACCCTAACATGAATATACACATGCTCATACAATAGCCACACAACCTAGATCACAACTAGATATGAAGATAGGCACAATTACATCATAAGGTGATCATCTAAACCTCTAAATCATATACTCATCAATTTGCCTTCAAGGCCATGGTCAACACATAATAATGACAATAAACTAAACACCTTCACCATAAGTGGATCATACCACACAATGTCATACAAGGCTTCATCAACATTACTATAAAGAAATAGAGAAGTAGAAGAGTAGAGAGAATAAGCATTCTTACCAATTTCTCACCCTTTGATCATCATTGATCAATGCACCTTATTCATTAATAAAACAAATATATGGAAGTATCTAAATGTACTTCAAACGTATAAGAAACCATGTACAAGTCGCTACAAGATTATGCTATATCATAATACAACATATCAACATACTAGGAAAGTAAAATAACGTAGATCATTAGATAATTTACCTTGCCTTGATTTAGATCATATTTCATACATATTATGAGTATAAGGCAGTATATAAACCTACATTTAACCATATTGAAATCACGATTACATACCCTCAAGATTAAGGTTACAACATAGGCATTTAGGCTTATCGATTTGCTAGAGTATAGAATACTTTACCAATACTATGAACTCTCAAAGGCTTTGATCATGATTCATATTTTATCAACAATACAATCATTATTAAGTATCTAATTTGGTATGAAATCAAGAAGAAGCCATGCTTGATATAACAACAACACAAGATCCATCACACACTTAGCTTTTTGACTTCATCGCCTAAAAAAATCTAGATCAATTCATGCAAGACTTTCTTGGATTGTTCATTAAGGATTTATACATACAAAATTCATCCATTATTTCACCCTAAAACAGTAGATACAACAGTACATTATCAAAACACTACACAACCGATCTCACAATCGACTTCAAGGCAACATATAGAAACATAGGCTATTCATGTTCAAATCTTCATATATTTATCATCATGGACTGATAATCATCAATTTTCCATCAATTAACGTAAATAACAATAAACAAAAGCAATTCAACGTAAGAAATTCATAATTCAACTAAGAACAAGACATGGTCACAAAGCCCATGCAAAAGCTAAATCAATTTTGGAAGGAGCATGGGTTCATTATGTAATTGGAGTTAAATCACGTTCAAATCATTGTATTACATTCAATTCATCATGATTTAATCATTGAAAATGTTTTGAGAAAGAACGCATGGCTAGATTGGAAGATTGGAAACTTAATCATAAGATTTCTTTGAAAAACATTGAGAATGGCTCTCTAAATGAGAAGATAACTAGAGATAAAGATCACCATACCTTTGATTAGCTGAAAAACTCTTAAAATTGATGATTCATACATGGAAAACCCATATTGAATATGTTCTTGATCTTCACCAACAATGGTGGTTTTCTAGAGAGAGTATTTTTGGAGGGAAAGGTTTCAATCTTGTGAGAGGATCCTAGAATGGGGTAATCACGCTTTTGATGACTTATTTACACCCAAAAATATCTAAATAAACCTATTATAGTAATTTTAGGACGTGGGGTAAATTTTCCATTCACCCCTTTAATTAACAGCACGCAGGCTGCCAACTGCAGGCTGCCAGCGACGAAGGCAGTGACGGGGCGTCACAGCAAAGACGGACCATCACAACAAAGACGGACCATCACAGGCCTCCGTCGTTGGGTACTTATCAAAATATTGGCTTGATACCTGACCAAGGAAATTCCGCATCGACGATACCTTCTCAACGGGCCGTTGGTGGACCAACGATCCGTCGTTGGGTCCGTCAATGGACACTGCCCAGGCAGTGTTTTAGGGAGCTTTGGGTCCTTCTTTTGGGGCCTCTTGTGAAGCCTTTTATAAGTCGTACTCGTACGTATTCAACGTTATTACAAACCTTAAAAAGTTATAGACCTTCCACATAAACTTCATCCAAAACAAACACCTACAAGACGTCCAAACAACCTTGGCCCCAACATGACATACGATGAACGTCTTAGGGGCTACCTTTCGAACGCCTTGGACGTTCTTGGGCGTTTGACCTCCAAACTACATGAAACTTCATATATCAACATTAAGCATTATTTTAAACCATTTAAAGACTTATTAGGAACATTTCATACAGATTTAGGCATGCATAGACACATGAGACACATAAGCGACTACTCGTCGAATGTCTTGGTCGTCCCTTGACGTTCGACTTCCAACTCACTTCAAACTTTTCACACTGAATCTAAACGATAAAATAATAAATTTTAGAATATTAGAACATCATGAAACACCCATAAACACATAGAACCACATAGAAGAATCTAGGTGACTTAGTCGTCGAACGTCTTAGTCGTCCCTTAACGTTCGACTTCCAATGCCTCTAATATTTTAGCTACTGCCTATATATTATATTTTAAGCATATTAACGATATCAGAAATATAAAAAATATGTCACGCTCTAGACACCTTATCTCATTTTCGGGGTCTTAAAGTTGCATTGAGGCGGTTGAAGTTTTTAGTAGTTTTACATGTACTAACTTGTTTATGAGAACTTATAAGTGCTACTATATATGAAGAGTTACAATTGTCTAAGAGTATTGTTAGAAGATTTGCATTTTAAAGTGTATCACTTTATGGTGTTTACTTAATCATTTTATTCGTTGGGTTAGATAAGTTTTATCCTCTCTAGTTGAATATCCGATGTCTAGAGGTAGTATTTTTATAACTTAAGTTTGTGGAAAGATTATGTTGTGAAAACAAAATCTTGATAAGATATGTGATGGTTCTGAATTCTGAGTGTGGTGGTTTGTTAAAGTTCACTTCTAGTTGTAGCCGGTAGCGATTCACATTGTTATCTTGGTTATGTAAAAAAAGACTCGTCATGATGGTAATGTTATGGTCGATGGGTTTCCCTTTAGGTTGAGTTCATGGGTTAGTCTGTGACTTGATAATCACTTCTCATTTGTAAATCTGTCATATTTTGATTCTAAAGTTCAAATCGTGGTAGTTGATCTTGATGGAATGGTCCTAAAGATGAGGTTATAACTCAGAGAGATGAACAACAGTCTGAAAAATCATACCTCATGCTTTTGAGCGTGTTGGTTCTTCTTCTTTCATCTTCCTTATATTCGAGGACCAACATGATTCTTAGTGGTGGATAATGTAACGACCCTCTTAGTAGTTTTATGAATTTTAATCATTATTTTTATATTAACCTTTTTAGTAGATTTTATAAATGACCTATAACTTATAAGAGTTAGTGACATGATTTAAACTTAAATAAAGGATTATTTTGTTTCTAATAATAATGGGAAAAAAGGAAGAAAAAAAATAGAAAAGTCAATTAAATGAATAAGTAAAATAATAATAATAATAATAATTTTTTTTAAAAAAGGGCAAAGTACCCTGAATGTTAAAAGTGTCAGGCGGCTAAGTTTAGAAAAATAAGAACGAATAGAAACAAAAAAAATACACAGAAGAAGAAAAGAAAAGGAAGGGAGAAAAAGAAAAATAAAAAGGAGGAGAAAAATTGATACGTTAATCTTAAGGTGTCAAGCTAATTATTCTTATCCTTTATATAAATTTCTTCATGTAATCAGGAGTAGATTTTAGGTCAAAACCATGTAAAATTTATGTTAATATATGAACTTGTGATTATGCAGAGAGGTCATTATAGACTAAATTATTATTATTATTACATATTTGGTGTGGAAAGAATTGAATTTGAGACTTGGAGTCAGCTTACTAGATTGAGGACAAGTCATTGATTCTATCGATAATGGTTATGGGGATTAGTTGTAAGTGTTGTAGGACTGAATTGATAAGAATGGAAATAAGAATATATCATACAAATACATATTTTTAAGTGTTGTTGTCGAGTTACGTGCTATGTAAACTATGAGCTGTTAGGTTGGGCTTATGTTTATGCAGGTTGTAGTTGTGGATGGTCGGTTGGGGGTGGTAGGAGTACCCGTATTTCATCCCCTTAGCTTGTGTTTAGGGATTTACTTGCTGAGTACCGTGTGATTTTTGTTCTCACCTCTTGCTTCTACAATTTTTTGTAGGTTACTAGCCTATACCTTTATGATATATTCTCTTCTTTTCCGAGGGTTCCTAGAGATTTGTGGGGTAGTTGTTGGTCATCTCAGTATCCCTCCTTACTCCTGTTTATGATTTTGTTCTACTCTAGAAACAATATCATATGAGACTTATATTTTGTTTTGATTCAATTGTAATATTTTAGAAGAAAGGTTTTGGGGTATAATGTAAGTTGATAGTAAATTTTTCGCATTTTATTGTAATAGTTGAGTATTAGACTGACTTGTCTTGGTGGGATAAGACGAGTTCCATCACGTCCATTTTTGGGTCTTGACATCCATGTTGAGATCGAGTTATGATTATAATTTGGGCACGTGAAAATCGTCCGTGTGAGTTATTGGTTATAATTGTTGACATCCTTTTAATTGGAGTAATATCGCGTTGTCTCAATTAAAAAAGAGTTAGTTAATTCTAAAAGAGTTAAAAGAATTTATTTTAAAAAGGGGTATAATATTGGGATAAGGGGTTCAAGTTATTCGAAGGGAAGGAGTTAGACATTCTTCGAAATCCACAACTATCATTCCGGACTGAGTTCATTTTTTCAAATTGAGGAGACAAAAATAGTATACAGCTATAATTAACACGTGCTATACACAAATAATAAAGTGAAGCAAATGTAAGAAACAACCTAAAATTTGCCTAACGTCAATATCTACAAATAATGAATAAGAACTATAATTCAAACTTAATTTGAGTAGTTTCGATGAGAAACAACTTTGTGTATCTGTAAAGATACTTAATAAAAGTGTTAGTAAGAAATAAATATGAATAATAATTAATAAACCAAATAATAATTTAATAATAAAAATATGTCTTGTGAACATGGAAGACCTTGAAATCAATGGTAATTTCTTTGTCTGTCATTTTAACAATTAAAATATGAACATAAACTAAATTTCCGTCTTCTAAAATTGAGAGTCCTCCAAAATCGATAGAAAAATTTTCTCAGTGACAAATTTAATTTGTGATATATGTAATGCTAAATATAATATTTGGCAAATATATAAATCAAAGAATCGGTAAATACAGAGCACATGACTGGAAAACTCAAATAAATTGCTAAAAAAATATTAGTCCACAAATAATGATAAGAACAAAAAAACAAAAAACAAATAGAAGAGGTACAATGTATAACCGTAATAAATAAATAAATAAATTAATGACGTAAAGAAAACAATGTATTTAGTTAACAAATGAATATAATTATTAAAATAATTACATAAATTAACAACAATAAAAAGTGCATAATAACTTAACAAAAAAAAAGTGCATAATAATGCCAAAATAAATCAACAAAAAAATAAACATCGGAACAACAATAAAGGCTAGGAAATACTTCAAATTAATTTAAAGAATTATAATCAATAAATAATATCTAATAACAGAGAATTAAATTTTCACTATTAACAATCAAATCCCAACAAAATGAAAGAAAACAAAGGTAACAAAGAATCTTTTTATCTCAATAATAAGCCCAAAACAGTAGTGTTCATCGGAGAAGAAAAAAATCAACGGAAAATAACAATGGCCGGAGTTTGAACCCCTCCGGACAGATCTGAAAAGAGAAACGAAGTGAAAGAGGTTAGTGGAGCTGGAGAAGGAGTTCGTGGTGGTCGAAGACTGGTTGTTTGAGTCTCCTTTCTGCCTGGGTTGGTGATGTCTAACAGAAATGGAGCTCGCTGGTTTATTGATTTCTCCTAAATATGGAGACCTTACACCTGCAAAACAAACAAAAATAAAAAAAAGGGAAAAAGGGGACCTTGATATTTCGGTTTGCTGTTGTTGTGATGTGTTTTCGGAGAAAAAGGGGATGATGGTTTTCTGCTGTTGTTTGGCGCTTATAGCTCGTCGGAGATGGTTGAAACAATGGTGTTTACTGTGTGACTGATCGGAGAAGAGGAGGCAACGCGATGGAGGTGAGGAACTTGTTCTTGTCCGTTTGGAGGTCTAGAAATGCTAATAGTAACCGTTAAGGAAGAGAGGGCGGGTTGAAGTTGTTGATCGGAAAAAATTTGATGAACGGAGATGGGGTTTCGAGAGGTGAACTCGACAGATCCCGGCGGAACTCCACTGTTTTGCTGGAAAAAGATGGAGCAATAAAAGAATAAAAGGTCTCTAACTTATACGAGAAAATTAAGAGAAAAGTGTGAAATAAGTCTCATTTTTGTTTTTGCTGACAGATTGATCAAGAGCACATCAACTCCTCTATAAAATGTAGTTTACTAATTATGGGACTAAATTAACATTCTTAAAATTTTCTAATCTTTTATAAAATTAAAAAAAAAAACAAACTTTTATAATTCAAACCAAAACATTTAAAAAGAAAAATCTTTTTTATTTTCCCTCCTCTCTTCTCTCTCTTCTTTTCTTCCTCCCTTAGGTAATTATTCATCTTCTTCCTTAGAAATTTAAAAATCTGTCGTTACTCTTTCTCTGTAGTTAATCTTCCTCTCCAGTCTTCCATTGCTCTCTCATCTTTCTAAACTGTAATCGTGTCGACTAGAAATGTGTATTTTTTTGAAATACTTTACTATTTTCGAAGTTTTTTTCTTGGATTAATGAACAATAAAATGTTTTGTAGGTGTAAAAAATGAATAATCGACTTAATTATGTGTATTATTTATCATTTTGAAAGAAAATAAGCCAACTCAAAAAATCCTTATTTTGAGGAAATCTATCTGTAATGTTATCATTTAGTGAAAAGTCGTTTTTTGTTGTTCTTTTTTTTTTGTCATTTTGTTGATACGATTTTAGAAACATAGTGTTGTTCAGGCGTCCAAAATATATTTAGCGTACGTTGCCACATTTTAGTAATATGTTGGTCATCTGTTGCCACATAAGATTCAAATATTGCAATTATCTATATAGATGTGTCAACATATGACGCATTTGTTGCTACATAAGATATATATGTTGCGCAACAGAAGGTACATATGTTGCAACATAATGTTAATTTATCGCAATAGACTATCCATTGGTTGCAACATACTGTTATTATTATTTTATGATGAATTAAAATTGATATGTTGGTCATCTGATGCCACATAAGATTCAATAAGATTTCACAACCTTTGAAATGTAGGTTTTTGAAAAAAATCTATTTTTCAAACACTTTATATGATTATTGAGAAGAAAGAAAATGAGAAGAAGGCAAAGGAGGAGATGGAGAAGGAGGAGAAGTAAAAGGAGAAGAAAGCAAAGGAGGAGAAGGAGAAGAAGGCAAAGGAGAGGGAGAAGAAGGAAAAAGAAGAGAAAGAGAAGGAGAAGAAGGCAAAACAGGAGAAGAAGAAGAAGAAGAAGAAGGCAAAGGAGATGCAGAAGCAGATGGAGAAGGAGAAGGAGAAGGAGAAGGAGAAGGTGAAGCAGAAAGAAAAAGCGAAAGTGAAAAAGAAGGGAAGAAAGTTGAAGTTGTAAATTGTGATGTGAAGCGACAATATCCATTGAAGGTTTTAACATTGACGGTGAGGGTCCAGCAGAACTAATGTCATCCTACTCGCAATGGATAAACGAAGGTATTTACAAGCATCATGCAATAAAGTAAGTAAAGTAAGACCATTCAACTATTATTAGAATTTCTTCTTGTTGTCCAATCATAAGATTTCTTTGAAAAACATTGAGAATGGCTCTCTAAATGAGAAGATAACTAGAGATAAAGATCACCATACCTTTGATTAGCTGAAAAACTCTTAAAATTGATGATTCATACATGGAAAACCCATATTGAATATGTTCTTGATCTTCACCAACAATGGTGGTTTTCTAGAGAGAGTATTTTTGGAGGGAAAGGTTTCAATCTTGTGAGAGGATCCTAGAATGGGGTAATCACGCTTTTGATGACTTATTTACACCCAAAAATATCTAAATAAACCTATTATAGTAATTTTAGGACGTGGGGTAAATTTTCCATTCACCCCTTTAATTAACAGCACGCAGGCTGCCAACTGCAGGCTGCCAGCGACGAAGGCAGTGACGGGGCGTCACAGCAAAGACGGACCATCACAACAAAGACGGACCATCACAGGCCTCCGTCGTTGGGTACTTATCAAAATATTGGCTTGATACCTGACCAAGGAAATTCCGCATCGACGATACCTTCTCAACGGGCCGTTGGTGGACCAACGATCCGTCGTTGGGTCCGTCAATGGACACTGCCCAGGCAGTGTTTTAGGGAGCTTTGGGTCCTTCTTTTGGGGCCTCTTGTGAAGCCTTTTATAAGTCGTACTCGTACGTATTCAACGTTATTACAAACCTTAAAAAGTTATAGACCTTCCACATAAACTTCATCCAAAACAAACACCTACAAGACGTCCAAACAACCTTGGCCCCAACATGACATACGATGAACGTCTTAGGGGCTACCTTTCGAACGCCTTGGACGTTCTTGGGCGTTTGACCTCCAAACTACATGAAACTTCATATATCAACATTAAGCATTATTTTAAACCATTTAAAGACTTATTAGGAACATTTCATACAGATTTAGGCATGCATAGACACATGAGACACATAAGCGACTACTCGTCGAATGTCTTGGTCGTCCCTTGACGTTCGACTTCCAACTCACTTCAAACTTTTCACACTGAATCTAAACGATAAAATAATAAATTTTAGAATATTAGAACATCATGAAACACCCATAAACACATAGAACCACATAGAAGAATCTAGGTGACTTAGTCGTCGAACGTCTTAGTCGTCCCTTAACGTTCGACTTCCAATGCCTCTAATATTTTAGCTACTGCCTATATATTATATTTTAAGCATATTAACGATATCAGAAATATAAAAAATATGTCACGCTCTAGACACCTTATCTCATTTTCGGGGTCTTAAAGTTGCATTGAGGCGGTTGAAGTTTTTAGTAGTTTTACATGTACTAACTTGTTTATGAGAACTTATAAGTGCTACTATATATGAAGAGTTACAATTGTCTAAGAGTATTGTTAGAAGATTTGCATTTTAAAGTGTATCACTTTATGGTGTTTACTTAATCATTTTATTCGTTGGGTTAGATAAGTTTTATCCTCTCTAGTTGAATATCCGATGTCTAGAGGTAGTATTTTTATAACTTAAGTTTGTGGAAAGATTATGTTGTGAAAACAAAATCTTGATAAGATATGTGATGGTTCTGAATTCTGAGTGTGGTGGTTTGTTAAAGTTCACTTCTAGTTGTAGCCGGTAGCGATTCACATTGTTATCTTGGTTATGTAAAAAAAGACTCGTCATGATGGTAATGTTATGGTCGATGGGTTTCCCTTTAGGTTGAGTTCATGGGTTAGTCTGTGACTTGATAATCACTTCTCATTTGTAAATCTGTCATATTTTGATTCTAAAGTTCAAATCGTGGTAGTTGATCTTGATGGAATGGTCCTAAAGATGAGGTTATAACTCTGAGAGATGAACAACAGTCTGAAAAATCATACCTCATGCTTTTGAGCGTGTTGGTTCTTCTTCTTTCATCTTCCTTATATTCGAGGACCAACATGATTCTTAGTGGTGGATAATGTAACGACCCTCTTAGTAGTTTTATGAATTTTAATCATTATTTTTATATTAACCTTTTTAGTAGATTTTATAAATGACCTATAACTTATAAGAGTTAGTGACATGATTTAAACTTAAATAAAGGATTATTTTGTTTCTAATAATAATGGGAAAAAAGGAAGAAAAAAAATAGAAAAGTCAATTAAATGAATAAGTAAAATAATAATAATAATAATAATTTTTTTTAAAAAAGGGCAAAGTACCCTGAATGTTAAAAGTGTCAGGCGGCTAAGTTTAGAAAAATAAGAACGAATAGAAACAAAAAAAATACACAGAAGAAGAAAAGAAAAGGAAGGGAGAAAAAGAAAAATAAAAAGGAGGAGAAAAATTGATACGTTAATCTTAAGGTGTCAAGCTAATTATTCTTATCCTTTATATAAATTTCTTCATGTAATCAGGAGTAGATTTTAGGTCAAAACCATGTAAAATTTATGTTAATATATGAACTTGTGATTATGCAGAGAGGTCATTATAGACTAAATTATTATTATTATTACATATTTGGTGTGGAAAGAATTGAATTTGAGACTTGGAGTCAGCTTACTAGATTGAGGACAAGTCATTGATTTTATCGATAATGGTTATGGGGATTAGTTGTAAGTGTTGTAGGACTGAATTGATAAGAATGGAAATAAGAATATATCATACAAATACATATTTTTAAGTGTTGTTGTCGAGTTACGTGCTATGTAAACTATGAGCTGTTAGGTTGGGCTTATGTTTATGCAGGTTGTAGTTGTGGATGGTCGGTTGGGGGTGGTAGGAGTACCCGTATTTCATCCCCTTAGCTTGTGTTTAGGGATTTACTTGCTGAGTATCGTGTGATTTTTGTTCTCACCTCTTGCTTCTACAATTTTTTGTAGGTTACTAGCCTATACCTTTATGATATATTCTCTTCTTTTCCGAGGGTTCGTAGAGATTTGTGGGGTAGTTGTTGGTCATCTCAGTATCCCTCCTTACTCCTGTTTATGATTTTGTTCTACTCTAGAAACAATATCATATGAGACTTATATTTTGTTTTGATTCAATTGTAATATTTTAGAAGAAAGGTTTTGGGGTATAATGTAAGTTGATAGTAAATTTTTCGCATTTTATTGTAATAGTTGAGTATTAGACTGACTTGTCTTGGTGGGATAAGACGAGTTCCATCACGTCCATTTTTGGGTCTTGACATCCATGTTGAGATCGAGTTATGATTATAATTTGGGCACGTGAAAATCGTCCGTGTGAGTTATTGGTTATAATTGTTGACATCCTTTTAATTGGAGTAATATCGCGTTGTCTCAATTAAAAAAGAGTTAGTTAATTCTAAAAGAGTTAAAAGAATTTATTTTAAAAAGGGGTATAATATTGGGATAAGGGGTTCAAGTTATTCGAAGGGAAGGAGTTAGACATTCTTCGAAATCCACAACTATCATTCCGGACTGAGTTCATTTTTTCAAATTGAGGAGACAAAAATAGTATACAGCTATAATTAACACGTGCTATACACAAATAATAAAGTGAAGCAAATGTAAGAAACAACCTAAAATTTGCCTAACGTCAATATCTACAAATAATGAATAAGAACTATAATTCAAACTTAATTTGAGTAGTTTCGATGAGAAACAACTTTGTGTATCTGTAATAATAAGCGTAAAACAGTAGTGTTCATCGGAGAAGAAAAAAATCAACGGAAAATAACAATGGCCGGAGTTTGAACCCCTCCGGATAGATCTGAAAAGAGAAACGAAGTGAAAGAGGTTAGTGGAGCTGGAGAAGGAGTTCGTGGTGGTCGAAGACTGGTTGTTTGAGTCTCCTTTCTGCCTGGGTTGGTGATGTCTAACAGAAATGGAGCTCGCTGGTTTATTGATTTCTCCTAAATATGGAGACCTTACACCTGCAAAACAAACAAAAATAAAAAAAAGGGAAAAAGGGGACCTTGATATTTCGGTTTGCTGTTGTTGTGATGTGTTTTCGGAGAAAAAGGGGATGATGGTTTTCTGCTGTTGTTTGGCGCTTATAGCTCGTCGGAGATGGTTGAAACAATGGTGTTTACTGTGTGACTGATCGGAGAAGAGGAGGCAACGCGATGGAGGTGAGGAACTTGTTCTTGTCCGTTTGGAGGTCTAGAAATGCTAATAGTAACCGTTAAGGAAGAGAGGGCGGGTTGAAGTTGTTGATCGGAAAAAATTTGATGAACGGAGATGGGGTTTCGAGAGGTGAACTCGACAGATCCCGGCGGAACTCCACTGTTTTGCTGGAAAAAGATGGAGCAATAAAAGAATAAAAGGTCTCTAACTTATACGAGAAAATTAAGAGAAAAGTGTGAAATAAGTCTCATTTTTGTTTTTGCTGACAGATTGATCAAGAGCACATCAACTCCTCTATAAAATGTAGTTTACTAATTATGGGACTAAATTAACATTCTTAAAATTTTCTAATCTTTTATAAAATTAAAAAAAAAACAAACTTTTATAATTCAAACCAAAACATTTAAAAAGAAAAATCTTTTTTATTTTCCCTCCTCTCTTCTCTCTCTTCTTTTCTTCCTCCCTTAGGTAATTATTCATCTTCTTCCTTAGAAATTTAAAAATCTGTCGTTACTCTTTCTCTGTAGTTAATCTTCCTCTCCAGTCTTCCATTGCTCTCTCATCTTTCTAAACTGTAATCGTGTCGACTAGAAATGTGTATTTTTTTGAAATACTTTACTATTTTCGAAGTTTTTTTCTTGGATTAATGAACAATAAAATGTTTTGTAGGTGTAAAAAATGAATAATCGACTTAATGATGTGTATTATTTATCATTTTGAAAGAAAATAAGCCAACTCAAAAAATCCTTATTTTGAGGAAATCTATCTGTAATGTTATCATTTAGTGAAAAGTCGTTTTTTGTTGTTCTTTTTTTTTTTGTCATTTTGTTGATACGATTTTAGAAACATAGTGTTGTTCAGGCGTCCAAAATATATTTAGCGTACGTTGCCACATTTTAGTAATATGTTGGTCATCTGTTGCCACATAAGATTCAAATATTGCAATTATCTATATAGATGTGTCAACATATGACGCATTTGTTGCTACATAAGATATATATGTTGCGCAACAGAAGGTACATATGTTGCAACATAATGTTAATTTATCGCAATAGACTATCCATTGGTTGCAACATACTATTATTATTATTTTATGATGAATTAAAATTGATATGTTGGTCATCTGATGCCACATAAGATTCAATAAGATTTCACAACCTTTGAAATGTAGGTTTTTGAAAAAAATCTATTTTTCAAACACTTTATATGATTATTGAGAAGAAAGAAAATGAGAAGAAGGCAAAGGAGGAGATGGAGAAGGAGGAGAAGTAAAAGGAGAAGAAAGCAAAGGAGGAGAAGGAGAAGAAGGCAAAGGAGAGGGAGAAGAAGGAAAAAGAAGAGAAAGAGAAGGAGAAGAAGGCAAAACAGGAGAAGAAGAAGAAGAAGAAGAAGGCAAAGGAGATGCAGAAGCAGATGGAGAAGGAGAAGGAGAAGGTGAAGCAGAAAGAAAAAGCGAAAGCGAAAAAGAAGGGAAGAAAGTTGAAGTTGTAAATTGTGATGTGAAGCGACAATATCCATTGAAGGTTTTAACATTGACGGTGAGGGTCCAGCAGAACTAATGTCATCCTACTCGCAATGGATAAACGAAGGTATTTACAAGCATCATGCAATAAAGTAAGTAAAGTAAGACCATTCAACTATTATTAGAATTTCTTCTTGTTGTCCAATAAATAATGATTTATATTGATTACACAATTGCAGAGGAAACAAGAAGGATCACTACTTAGACAATTGCTCAAAACTTGAATTTGACCAACTTGATTTAGTAGTTGCATTTCCAATGAATAAGGATTGGTTCTACGTAATGCCTCAACCCAATAGGTGCTGGAATGATGAGGTAAATTCATGCCCACTTTTATATGTATTGTTTAGTACATGAATATATCAATTAAATTGATAAACTTGTTTCATCTATGTGTGCAGTATGTGGATGTCATATTTTACTATTTGTGTAAGAGGTAGAAGCACTAGATTCATTATAAGTATCAATATGTCACCACTAGTTGTTTTTTTAAAACATACATTGACAATTCTAGTTAATATGAGGATAAAATTATTGACATAATGAAAGGGTATGCTATCGCTTCTGGAATGCCTTGACACTTGACGGATAATGTTTATGTCCCTGTAAATAGTAATGTGGAATTCCATTGGGTCTTGGCAGTCGTTGCATTGATGGAACGCTGCATAAAAGTGTATGATTCCATGTTCTCAAATAGGTCTAATAGAAAACTATCCTCCGAGATTCAAAAAATGGCTACAATGTTGCCAAAGTACCTTGAGTTGAGTGCATTTTTTTGAGCAAAATGAGCGAACCAACTGGTCAATTATTAAATGTTATCAAGGAAAGAACAAATCTCAACCATTCGAAGTCAGTCATGTTACTAGTATTGCCAAACAAGAAAGAAGTACTCTGTAAGTATTACAATA
The DNA here is from genome assembly GCF_036512215.1 of Solanum lycopersicum. Classification (NCBI taxonomy): domain Eukaryota; kingdom Viridiplantae; phylum Streptophyta; class Magnoliopsida; order Solanales; family Solanaceae; genus Solanum; species Solanum lycopersicum. The sequence continues at coordinate 18,767,696 of NC_090809.1, forward strand.
TTATTTTGTCTTACGAATATCAAAATGTGACCATCCAGAGATTCTAAATTTTTTTTTGCTTGATATATCGTGGTTTCACGGTATTTTTAATGTTTTTTCCTTAAGTTTAGTGTGTGTCCAAAAGCCTTTTTGTATTGATTTTTATGTATGTTTCTCCTTATTTGCAGGAAATCATTCCAAGGTTGAACGCGGAAGTTTTTGAACAAGAAATGCAGAAAAGTTACCACCTACAGAACTTATGACAGTCCGTCGAGCTTGAGACGGTCCGTAGGTGGCATCATAGTGAAGTTGTTGAAGGAAGATGGGGAAGTCTGACCTAGTGTGGGATTACGGAAGTTCATGGCGGACCATCATAGCCACAAAGGTCCTTCCTGCTGGTTTGTCGTTATGATCAGAGAGTTGTCCCAAACCCAAATTCAAAGAAGTTTAAGTGTTATGGAACGGAGACCCTCGATGGACCGTCGTGCTTGGAACGGTCCGTCATACGTGTTCGTCGAGGTTAAAGAAGACATCAGCAGAAGAATTTGTGAAGTATGGGACGATGGAGGCCATGACGGCCCGTCATGACCACGACGGCCCGTCATGACCACGACGGCCCGTCATGAGGTCCGTCGAATCGGATGCGTTTTGACAGATTTTTAGTAATTAGAGTCCTTCTTTTATGAGGATTTTTTTATAAATAGTTCGAAAAACCTCGTTTTTAGGGTTAGACTCTTTGTTAGTAGACTCTTTGATATTAGACTTTTTGATTGTTGGACTTTTTGAGAATCTGTAGTACTCTTGTTCAAATATTGAAGGATTAATTTAAGTAATTGATACACTTTTTCTGGAATTGATTGTTGGTGCGTTTGTTGATTAATCAAGTAAACTTCTGGATTTTATTCTTTCTCATTAAAGTAAGTGCATGAATTCTTATATTATACATATGAATTTTGTTAGTATGACTATGGGTAACTAAACTCCATAACTAGGGTTGTGGGAACCATGGGTAAAATCTAACTAAAATAACAATTCTAGAATAGTTTCTTGCATGTATTGATAATTCTTTCGTTTATAAGTCTTTTTAACGGATGACCAATGTTAGAACTCGCCTTAATGATACATTCGAAACCAAGAAGGTAGATAATAGAAAAAGAATTATCAACATTGATTTAGTGTATACTATATAATAGGCTAGTGTTGATTGGTACGAGGTAATAACTTAGTCAAATATCGAATACAATGCTTAATATGTGGTAAAGGTAAGAGTTAGTATAGCAACACATGTAGCTGGACCAAGGTGCGGAGTGAAATTTTCTAGATGCCGGATCAAGGATTTAGAAATACATAACTTATCACTTTGCATGCAAGATGCTAGGAAAGAATTGTTATAATTAGAATTATCAAGTTAGGAACCTGTGGGGAACACTTAAACCCTAATTAGTTTTATTAATTGATTAAACTCCTAGATATGAATCTATTAGTTGTTCATTTTAATTTAGTTAGTTATTTTCATTAATTTAGAAATAACCCCCCCCCCTTTTATTGCCTTTTATTTTCTAAGGAAATAATTGACTAAATAATAGTAATAATAGATTAAAGTTAAGTCTGAACTATTTTCCTCATGGGAACGATCCCAACCTCATTAGTTGGGTTCTTTTCTTGATACGACCGCTTTACTTCTTATTTGAGAAGTAAGTTTCAGCATATCAAATTTTGGTGCCGCTGCCGGAGAAAGTAGCTTTTAGATTAACTTAAACTTATTACTAGAGTTTAGTCGATATTTTCTTAATTTTACTTTTTTTATTGGTTTTGATTCTCGCAGAATTATCTTCCTTGAATGCCAAATACACAGAGAGGAAGAGAACCCTTGTTTCCCTACTATCACGAATTAGAGCGTACACTACGCAATATAAATTGAAACTTGGGTATTAATGATGGTGATCCAAACCAGAACATCCTAGCTTCGGTTGATGTTCATTGTTAGTTATTACCCGATGATCCGGGTAAATATCAACAAAGGGGACAAAATCCCGCTCCATGCCCTCAAAAAGACTACAGAGGTTATGAAAATATTGCAGACTCTGATGGGCCACTTATCTTGCCCCCTTTACCACAAGGCCACACGTTTGTGGTAACTAATAGTCTGATGCAAATTCTCACTGCTAGAGGTTTGTTTTCAGGGCTACCTTCTGAGGACCCACATGCCCATATAGCTAAGGTAAGGGCAGTGTGTAAAAGCTGTGTAGGGAGGCCTGATTTGGATTTGGATGTAATAGGACTAAGAGTATTTCCTTTCTCACTGATGGAAGAGTCTACTATTTGGTTCACTGAGCTCCCTTATAACTCAATTTTCACTTTGAACCAACTAAGGGACGTTTTCTTAGCACGTTACTACCCGGTCTCCAAGAAACTAAACCACAAAGACAAAGTGAACAACTTTGTGGCACTACAAGGAGAGTCAGTTAGTAGTTCTTGGGATAGATTCACTTCATTTTTGAGAAGTTTCCCCAATCACCACATAGATAATGAGTCACTAAAAGAATACTTCTATCCGGGACAAGATGATAATAATAAGACGGTATGGGATACTAAAGCTGGTGGTTCTTATTGGGAGTTTCCTTATGCCGAGATTGCCAAAGAGTTAGAGAAAATATCCCGGAATAATAAAGATTGGAGTACTATAAAGTCAGATACTGGGAGAAATGCCTTTGCAGTGCAATCCAGTCACAATCCAGCCACAGATGAGAGTCGTGAAGAGATGACTTAGATGAGAACTGAGCTTGGGTTGATATTAAAACATGTCACTGGGGTGCAGAAAAGATAAATGCAGTTAACTACTTGTCTAAACTACCACCACCAAATGATGAATGTTATAATGAGGAGGATTCTTATGCAGTAAATGATCAAACAGGGGGTTTCAGATCGAGTGACCAAGGCTCTAATCAGGAGAATTGGCGCTAAGGTCAAGAAAACCAAGATCGGATCCATGGTAACTATAACCGTGAGGGTCATTATGTTCGAGATGGAAATTACAACCACGACAACAACTTCAACAGGGGTAACTATGGCAATAGAAATGATAGAAATGGGCCCTATGTTCATCCTCAAAATCGTGAAGTTACTCTTAGGGGTAGTGGAGTTAGTGTGGCGCGAGTGAGGATATGTTGCACAAAATAATGAGGAGGTTCGATGCTAGTGATGAGCACATTAAAGAGTTAAGGATTGATTTAACGAGTATTGGGCAGAAAGTCAATATACATGCAATATCGATTAAGCAGCTTGAGTTGCAAATGACCCAATTATCTGCGATTGTGAACACACGGCAACCGGGCACTCTTCCTAGCAATACTGTCCAAAATTCGAAAAATGGACACTGTATGGCAATCACTACTCAGGGTAGTAAGCAAACCATTGACCCACCTATGCCGTCTAAGGAGGAAAAGGTGATAAAAGATAATGATAAAGTGGTAGAGGTTAGTGGTGAAGTACAAGATAACACGGTGATAGATGCTGAAGTGCCTAAAAAGGTAACTCCCATGCGTAGACCCCCCCTTTCCTCAAAGATTAGTGACAAAGACCGAGTATGGTAAATGTCGGCGTTTTATAACAATGTTGAAGAAGCTTTCTATCAATGTCCCTTTGGTAGAAGCTCTAGAACCAATGCCTGGTTATGCCAAGTTTATGCAATATCTTGTTCTAAATAAAAGATCAGTCACTTTTGAGGATGATGATAGAATGCAACATTGTAGTGCTGTTGCCACAAGATCTCTAGTACAAAATAAAGAAGATCCGGGTGAATTCGTGATTCCTTGTACAGTCGGGTCATTACATTTTGCGAAAGCATTATGTGATTTGGGGGCAAGCATAAATATCATGCCCCTCTCGATTTACAAGAAGTTGGGTTGGGGTGATCCAAAGCCCACTGCGATGTGTCTACTGATGGCCGATTGAACAGTAAAAAGACCTATAGGGATACTCCACGATGTGCTAGTAAAGGTGGAGTCATTCATATCTCTGGCAGATTTTGTTGTTCTTGATTGTGAAGTCGATTTTGAAGTGCCTATTATTCTTGGGAGGCCATTCCTTGATACAGGTAGAGCCTTAGTTTATATGGAAAAGGGGCAGAAGAAATTTCAGTTGAACAATGAAGAAGTGACCTTCAACATTTGTAGGTCCATGAGGCAGAGTGGCGAGCTCCAATCGGTATCTGCTATATCCTACAAAGGTGGTGACTCATCTGAGCCACAAATAGAAGAACGTCTAGGTGTAGAAACATTAGCGGCAGTGATAATGAATATTGATAACGATTGCATTGAAGAGTATGAGTCATTAGTCGCGGCTCTTGACCGAGGTGGTGTTCAGTTTAAACCAAAAAAGATGAGTTAGACATGAAGAATTGCGAGTCTCCACCTGTGAAACCATCTATAGAAGAGGCTCCAAAGTTAGAACTAAAAGCTCTCCCACCTCATCTCAGGTATGAATTCATAGGAAATGGTGACACTTTGCCAGTAATCATTGCATCAGATCTGAATGAACAACAAGTTGAGAGTTTGGTGAAAGTTCTAAAAAGGTTCAAAAGAGCTATTGGGTGGACTATTGCGGACATTATTGGGATCCCTCCTGGTATTTTTTCTCATAAAATCAAACTCATGCACGATCATAGGCCAAATATTGAGCATTAGATACGCTTAAATCACCTATGCAAGATCATGAATAAGGAAATCATTAAATGGTTGGATGCCGGAGTAATCTATCCGATCGCCGATAGTAGTTGGGTATGCCCTGTTCAATGTGTACCTAAGAAAAGGGGAATGACTATGGTCCCCAATGACAAAAATGAACATGTTCAAATGAGACCGGTTACTGGATGGAGGGTGTGTATGGATTACCGTAAATTAAATGCATGGACCAAAAAAGACCATTTTCCTATGCCTTTCATGGATCAGATTTTGGATAGACTTGCCGGAAAAGGGTGGTACTATTTTCTTGATGGATATTCGGGGTATAACCAGATTTCTATTATACAAAAAGATCAAGAGAAAACCACCTTTACTTGTCCATATGGAACCTTTGTGTTCAAGAGAATGTCGTTTGGGTTGTGCAATGCACCCGCCACATTTATGAGATGTATGATGTCGATAATTTCCTACATGGTGGAAGATACTATAGAAGTTTTTATGGATGATTTCTCTGTGGTTGGTGAATCATTCGAACGGTGTTTGAACCATTTATCTGAGGTCCTTAAGAGATGTGAAGACTGCACTTTAGTACTAAATTGGGAAAAATGCCACTTCATGGTGAAAGAAGGTATTGTTTTGGGTCACCACATTTCAGAAAAGGGCATAGAGGTTGATCAAGGTAAAGTTGAGGTAATAGAGAGACTTCCCCCACCTATCTCTGTAAAAGGTGTGAGAAGCTTCCTTGGGCATGCAGGTTTTACCGGAAATTCATCAAAGATTTTTCAAAAATTGCACATCCGTTGTGCAAACTTCTGGACAAAGATTGTAAATTTTATTTTGATGAATCCTGTCTTAAAGCATTCGGCGAGCTAAAATAAAAATTGGTGTCTGCACCTATCATTATTTCTCCGATTTTGAACTTCCATTTGAGGTGATGTTTGATGCTAGTGGGGTTGCTCTTGGTGTGGTATCGGGAAAAAGAAGGAACAAAATCCTTCACCCCATTTACTATGCTAGTAAAGCCCTAAATGAAGCTCAGAAGAACTACACAGTGACTGAGCAAGAACTCCTTGCAGTAGTATTTGCTCTTGAAAATTTCTCTCCTATTTGCTAGGTACTAGAGTTATAGTGCATACTGACCATTCAAAATTGAGATTTTGATGGCAAAGAAGGATGAAAAACTGAGGTTGATTCGTTGGGTATTACTGCTACAAGAATTTGACTTTGAAGTGAGGGATAGAAAAGTGACAAAAAATCAAGTTGCCGATCACTTGTCCCGTCTAGAAGATGAACCTATGAAAGAGTTAGGGGATAAGACAGAGATTGATGATACTTTGATTGATGATCATGTATTGGCTGCCTCACAAGATTTGATTCCATGGTTTGCAAATTTCGCGAACTATCTGTCTACTGAAATTATTCCATCGAACTTGTCCTTTCATCAAAGAAAAAAGTTCATGAACGATGTGAAGAATTTCTTTTGGGATGAACCATACTTATATAGGAGTTTTGCCGACGGGCTTATTCGGTGTTGTGTGCCAAAATATGAGTTGTTGAGTGTTTTAGAGATATGCCATTCCTAACCAGTTGGTGGATATCATAGTGGTATCTTCACCGCTCATAAGATATTACAATGTGGTTACTATTAGCCAATTCTTCACCAAGATGAGCATGAGTTTGCTGAAGCATGTTATAGATGCCAAAGAGATGGCAACATTTGAAGAAAGCAAGAGCTCACTCTAAACCCCATTCTCGTGATTGAGTTATTTGATGTATGGGGTATTGAATTTATTGGTCCTTTTGTGAGTTCTCATCGAATGAAATATATCTTAGTAGCGATTGATTATGTATCTAAATGGGTGGACGCTATCGCCCTCGCAAACAATGAAGGGAAGAGTGTCACTACATTCTTGAAAAATAATATATTCTCTCGATTTGGTACCCCAAGGGCAATTATTAGTGATGGGGGCTCCCACTTTTGCAACAAATTGTTCAAGGAATTATTGGATAAATATGGGGTTCGCCATAATGTGGCCACATCTTACCATCTTCAAACTAGTGGGCACGTTGAAGTGTCAAATAGGGAGATCAAACAGATATTATCAAAAAACAGTGAAAGCTAGTAGATCGGATTTGTCAAGGAGGCTTGATTATGCTCTTTGGGCCTACCGGACAGTGTATAAGACTCCCATAGGTATGTCCCCATACAAACTTGTATATGGGAAAGCTTGTCATCTTCCGGTTGAATTAGAGCATAAAGCCATGTGGGCTATGAAGAAGTTGAAAATGGATTGGAACAAAGCTGTAGAATAACGGTTAACTGGGTTGAATGAACTGGATGAATTTCGCTTGGAAGCTTATGAAAGATAATCCCTCTACAAATAAATGATGAAGAAGTATTATGACCTACAAATTGACAAACGAGAGTTTATGGTTTGGGATTTTGTGCTTTTATTCAATTCTAGGTTGCACTTATTTCCAGGCAAGCTCAAGTCCAAATGGACTGCCCCTTACTTGGTTACCCAACTATTCCCTCATGGAGCTGTTGAGTTGAAAACCAAGGAGGATGTGCGGTTCAAGGTGAATGCACGATGAATAAAAATCTATTTCGGTCATGCTAAATCGGCGAATGAAGTGATCGAGGCATACCATCTTGATGAAGTCTGTGTAATCAAGTGTCTTCAGTCGTGCTGCAATGTTAAATCAGGCGCTTGTTGGGAGGCAACCCAATACTTATAGTTTTCTTTCTAGTAATGGTAGCATTCTCTACTAATGTGTTTTAAATTTGTAGGTAGAACATCACCAGAAAATTCTATAGAAAAGCACTCTGCAACAGTCACTGACGGATACATCAACGGACCGTCACGCACGCGACAGACCATCGCACGAATTCGTTGTGCCAGGTACATCTTCCATTTATTTTCAAAATTAGGACACACGCGACGGAATCAATGACGGACCGTCGCATCTGTGACGGACCGTCGTCAGGGACTCGTTGCATCATTAATTAGCATACCCGACCCGACCCGGTGGGGGTATTTTAAAAATTGTTAACATTTAAAAAACCTCACACCTTCATTTCACCCATTTCCTAACCTCTTTCTCCTATTTCCCTCCCTTTCAGCCTTCCAACTTCCTACCTCTCTTCTCTATCAACTGATCACTTCCCCAAATCCCCAATTTCTAAAATCTTCTGTCTGCTGGTCGGAGTTTGCTGTTGTGGTTCTATTCTTGATAACCAAGTGTCTCATTTTCTTGTGTTTCTCCTCTTCTCAGGTATGTGTCTCTGATTTCTACCCGTTTACAATGCATTTATGTTTTTAAATTAGTATTAGCTTATTTCTTTTTGGTGGGTTTTTATTCTTGATCCAATTTGGTCTGACCTAGATTGAGAATCCTCGAATTGCCTTGTTAAAACTCAATAAATAAGTATTTTAGCATTGCTAGTTTTGTAGGTATTTGGGTTAGAAACATATAGGTTAACACTAAGTATTCCATTTGAGTCAAAGAAGATGATTGTGGCATCCTCAGTTCTATCACTGAATGACAGAACGAGACCCTGATGACGGACCATCATACCCAGACGGTCCGTCCTGCACAACCGTCATGGTTGTCTTAGACCCTTGTACTAAGGGTTTCCATTTTTTCCCCAAGTATTCTCTGAAAGACATCTACGACAGACCGTCATACTCTCGACGGTTCGTCCTGCACAACTGTTCTTTCTGTCAGAGACTCTATTCCTAAGGGTATCCAACTTTTTAATGTGTCCTCTGATGGAGATCTACGACGGACCGTCATACCCTCGACGGTCCATCCAGTACAATCGTCATGAACGGTCAGAGACCCATCTCTTGAGGGTCTCCATACTTTTTCTAAGTTCCCCACGATGGACATCGACGATGAACTGTCATTACCACGACAGTCCGTCCTGTTGATCCGTCATAATTATCAGAGACTTTCCTTAATGGTTCTCCACATAAACATAGTTGAAGCAAGACATGACGGACCCCATGATGGTCCGTCATACGCACGACGAGCTGTCACCTGGTCCATCGTGTTTCACTGTTACTGCAGACATATCATTACAACTTTGCTCTTATATATATTTTGTGTTTTTTTTTACTTGTCTTGTTTGCTCGTTCTAGTACTAATATTGATTCTTTACATGTACTATCTCTAATGGCACCAAAACAAGATCAAGTTTACGCACATGGGCATTCAAAGTCTGTTTCTCCGTCTGCCTGCCTTGTTATAGGCTTTGACGATGAGCATGATCTCGAGTACGTGCCCCAGGCACTGCCACTCCATCACGAGTTGCATGTGCAACCAGAGATATGCCCAAAAAGGTGGCATCCAGCGTAGTCACTGTCTCCCAGTCTAATGAGGAGCGCACACTGACCGATATACCTTCCGGGTCATCTACACATTGAGAAGGAGCGTCTCGTTCCTTTGGAGTTTAGTGGTCGGAGGAAGTCTCTGGGTCCACAAAAGTCCTTGCACCCACCATAGCTGCACAGTCCACCTCGTATGATGAGGCTGACAGTCCTGATTCCACTCCAAGCTCATCGACTTGTGCTCTCACCCCGGTTGCCGACTAGCCCAACCGGTGGTGTGTCGATGGTCAATACCAAGTGTTTTTAGATGCCAAGTTTCTAAATGATAAAAGTGTCATGACACTAACCCTTACACTGGAGAGGCGGGTCCTTAGGGGAGGTCTCCCCACCATGCCCGATATCCACAATCTCGTCACCAGACACCGGATAGAGTGGACATCTCGTTCTTTGGGCCGCTACAGTGAGGAGATGGTCTGAGAGTTTTACGCCTATTATGTGGCTACTCTTAGATCACAGATCGATAGGAGGGCTACCCCCGCCAAATAGGCCCCACTAGAGCACGTCATGGTACGCAGAATACAGGTCGATATCTCCCAGCCAGCCATCCGTTGGTATCTGCATGACGAGGATGTTGATGACAACAGGACCCCTCACCGTCGAGTTCGACTACATGTGGAAAATGTAAAATATGGCCAATTTTTGCATGAGCCATCACTGGGAAAGACCACCAGAGGTGGATGGCCCTGCACTTGTCTATTGATGGAGAGGGTGGCGGCTGGGTAACGAAGCCGAAGTGAGCCATCAAGAAGGCTAACTTGACCTTCACGGCTAAGTTCTTATAGTTGATTGTCTGCCACTCCTTTTCTCCCACGGCTGCTCACAATATAGTCACATGGGATCGCGAAGTTCTGATGGCGGCGATGATAGCCGGGCTTGAGGTGGACTTCGCTTGGCTTCTATAGGCGGTCATGCACGAGAGGGATTTTAAGGTCACAACTACTTACCCTTTTCCGTGCATGATATTTTCCTTATGCAGATCCGTAGGTGTGCCCATCTGGCACATTGATTAGCTTAAGACTCCACTGGGCATTATTGATATAGGCCTCATCAGGGATGAGGCCAATGAGTTTGCTCCACGCAGAGAGCCCCGTCCATAGTTGCCTCCACTTGGTAAAAATCTGGCTAATATGGTAGCACATGCTCGAACGTCTACGCATGCTGCTTCCAAAACAACTTACACTACCCCGATAGAGTCTATCCGGGTAGTAGCACTTCTCCTAGCTCATCTTGCTCAGCCCCTTTCTCCACTCTGGCCCCGCTTGCTAGGGTCCAGAAACTAGAGGCTCTGATGGCTACACTTTTCATCACATCCAACCTTGGATGCAGAGGTCTATTGCTGAGGCGGAGGAGCGCTTGGAGCGTAGAATGGTACAGCACATAGAGCGGAAGATCCCTGAGGTTCATCAGCGGTTAGACGCTTTTGAGTTTGGGTGCTAGCCCGACCATCCCCTCCGGTGGACGTCTTGACCCTTCAGGCTGCGGTTGAGAGTCTGCGAGCAGATATTGATATGATCCTAGAGGCTAGGGTGCCTGAGTAAGAGGCCCCTTCTGCAGAGCCTGCTGAGGAAACAGTGATGGCGGCCTTATTCGCCACTTCAGAGATTCCACCACCTCCCCCTCGAGAGCATGCCTAGAGGCGCAAGGGTCGAGAGGAGGATGAGTTTAGAGCATGGAAGAAGGAGCGTCGTGAGATAGAGGCTGCGAGGAGAGCCTCGCTTGTTGATGAGGAGGCGCGTCAGATCAGGGTTGTAGAGTCAATTGCTGGGGCATCTAGCTCTAGAGATGTGGAGACAGCGGGAGGCACTACTGATATTGCTGTTGCTGATGAGGACACTGCTGAGGGTGTCCAGACTACATAGGTAGTGGGTTCCGATGAACCGGACCCACCAGCTTGCTGATCGCCGGCTCTTTGCGCCTCAGGTTTGCTTCACCTACCACTCTCTTATGTCAATTTTTTATGCATTAGGGACAATTGCATATCTTTTTGTTGTGGGTGGGGTAAATGGAAAGTGAGTGCTAGGGTGAAGTCTAAGTAGCCCAATTCATGATCCTCTTTTGGGTTTTCTTGCATGTGTTCCTTTTCCCCAAGAGACTGATTACTATTATTGTTGAACCGGCATGTCTATATCTTGTGTACATAGTATAACTCTGAAGCATGATCGCTAAAACAAAAATGATATCCTGATGTAATAAAAATGATGCATGACTAGGCATAGTAATTGATAAATCTGTGGCTTTAAGCATGATATAGAGATACACCACTGCATGACCCTAAGTCTAAAGATCGAACTAGGTGTCTGATAATCTGGTAGAGTAATGAGATGTCAAGTGAGTGTGAGGAAGATTTGAATATGCCACTATTTGTACTGAGTTAGAACTTGCCTGGTTAGTCATGCTAAATGTAAGCTGTAATAAACAATTAGAAAAGGATCATAGGCCTTTGTTCAATATAGACAATTTTTAGCCTAAATAAATAACTAAAAAAACGAAAGAAATTAATCCCTCTTTGATCCAAATGAAATTAATCACTTACAGAAATGTAGAAAGAAGGGAAATACCAAGGTGAAAGAATATGAGAAATTGGGCGAAATAAAATGATAAAAAGTGGTATGTTTAGCCGATATGTCAAGGAGGGAAAAAAGTCACTAAAGTGTACCTAAATATACCCTACCTGACCCTGAGCCTATGTTACAATCTCAGAAAGTCCTATCGTGGTCCTAAGAGTTGTGTGGAGAACATAAAGCAGTAAAAATAAGGGCAAGCTTATGGAAATATGTATGAATGAGTTGTGAATATGTTCTGGGAGTTAGAGTTGAAAAGTAATCCTTATACTCAAACTGAAATCATTGTGTGAAAAATGAGGATGTTGTTTTGAAGTGAGGACACTAGTAGCAATACCGGAAATATTAGCACCTCGGTGAAAATTTGAAGAGGATAGGTGTCAGTGATTGGTATGTCTGTGTCATGGTCTGATTCCACATAATTGAAGCCTAATAATGATAATATGTATAAAACATGATGATGTTGATCAAAATTGATAGCCAAATGATTGTGAAAGCTAAAATCTGGATACTATTGTACAAAGATTTTGAAGTGATTCATAGTGCGTCGCTTGAGAACAAACAACGAATTTAAGTTGAGGGTGTTAATATACCGTGGTTTCACAGTATTTTTAATGCTTTTTCTTAAAGTTTAGTCTGTGTACAAAAGCCTTTTTGTATTGATTTTTATGTAAGTTTCTCCTGATTTCCAGGAAATCTGTCCAAAGATGAATGCGGAAGTTTTTGAGGAAGATATGCGGATAAGTTACCACCTATGGAGCTTGTGACGGTCCGTAGGTGGCACTGTAGTGAAACTGCTGAAGGAAGATGGGGAAGTCTAACCGAATGTGGGATTACAGAAGTCCATGACGTACCGTCATAGCCACGACGGTCCATCCTGCTGTTTCGTCGTGATGATCAGAGAGTAGTCCCAGTACCCAAATTCCAAGAAGTTTAAATGTTATGGAACAAAGACCCTCGATGGACCGTCGTGCTTGGAACGGTTCGCCATACATGTTCGTCGAGGGTAATGAAGACAGCAGCAGAAGAATTTTTGATGTATGGGACGACGGAGGCCATGACGGCCCGTCGTGACCACGACGGCCCATCACGAGGTCCGTCAACTCAGATGCGTTTTAACAAATTATTAGTAATTAGAGTCCTTTTATTAGGCTTTTGTTTCTTATAAATAGTTCGAAAAACTTAATTTTTACGGTTAGACCCTTTGTTAGTAGACTCTTTGATATTAGACTTTTTGATTGTTAGACTTTTTGAGAATCTATAATTCTCTTGTTCAAATATTGTAGGATTAATTTCAGTAATTGATACACTTTTTCAGGAATTGATTGTTGGTGTGTTTGTTGATTAATCAAGTGAACTTTTAGATTTTATTCTTTCTCATTAAAGTAAGTGCATGAATTCTTATATTCCATATATGAATATTGTGATTATGACTATGAGTAACTAAACTCTACAACTAGGGTTGTGGGAACCATGGGTGAGTAATGAGGTAAAATCTAACTAAAATAACAATTCTAGAATAGTGTCTTGCATGTATTGATAATTCTTTCGTTTAGAAGTCTTTTTAACGGATGGCAAACGTTAGAACTCTCCTTAATGCTACTTTCAGGACCAAGGAAGTAGATAATAGGAAAATAATTATCAACATATATTTAGTGTATACTATCTAATAGGCTAGTGTTGATTGGTACGAGGTAATAAGTTAGTCAAATATCGAATAATATGCTTAATATGAGGTAAAGGCAAGGGTTAGTATAACAACACACGTAGCTGGACAAAGGTGCGGAGTGAAATTTTCTAGATGCCGGGCCAAGGATCTAGAAATACATAACTTATCGCTTTGAATGCAAGATACTAGGAAAGAATTGTTATAGTTAGAATTATGAAGTTAGGAACCTGTGGGGAACACTTAAACACTAGTTACTTTTGTTAATTTATTAAACTCCAAGATTTGAATCTGTTAGTTGTTCAGTTTAATTTAGTTAGTTATTTTCATTAATTTTGAAATAAAAACCACCCTTTTATTGTCTTTTGTTTTCTAAGAAAATAATTGACTAAATAGTAGTAATAATGGATTAAAGTTAAGTCTGAACTATTTTCCTCGTGGGAACGATCCCAACCTCATTAGTTGGGTTCTTTACTTAATACGACCGCTTTAGTTCTTATTTGAGAAGTAATTTTAAGCGTATAATTGCTGCATACACTGAGTATATTAGTGATGGATTACAAGTACCATCATGTGGAATTAGTGCTGAAACCCTTCGCTCGAGATATGCTTCACTCCTATGGAATTATGGGATTGTAAAGAACTCGCAGGTCGTGCATCTTCATCTCTACCCTTTCCACTGATTGAACCAAGTTCTAGCAATGACCTTGAGTTGATAAGAAACTATCTCAACTCTCTCAGTGTCAACAACATGCATCACCTCAAATACCTTCTTTAGTTCCTTAGTGATGTTCTCTTGGTACACATTAGTGCTCGAACCATTGAAGATTAAGGAATTCATCCTGAAGAATTATCAAATCCTCAAAGTGTCAGCCCCTTCTCGTGTCACATCTTGAATCAACATCCTAATAGTCTCACAAAATTCAGTGTTGCTAAGTTCCCCTTGAGGTTGCACTTGAATTCCATTGGGTAATTCTTGTTTTTGAGGTTCAATGTTCCTCCTACTGGACGACCTCTTGTTGCTTTTCGTCGAGGCATGTTTACATAAAATACTCACAAGCATGAAATAGATAGAGGCTTTTAGATATAAAGTCTAACACACGAAAAGGAATATGAAAGAAGTGAGAAACTTCTAAACGTTGTAGCCTCGTAATCATAGATGTGGGCCGCTTCACACCGATTACTATGACTCTACAGACATGGCTACATAGACTACCTAGGAATCTTCAACAATATTATTTGATACCAAGTTTGTCATGTCCCAAGCAGACACCCTAGACATGGATGACAACCAATGGCCATTGTTGGCCTTTAACGGACCCTTGGTCTGGCTTACTTAACTCAGCGGTAGACTTAAACAGAAGAGATAACTCAAGAAATAATGTTTAAAATAATATTTAGCCAAAATGAAAACTTCATGTCTTAGTATTTACAAGTGAAAGTAAAAGACTAAGAAAAGTAATATCATTTGGATATTGGGACAGGACCCCCAATTATCCTAACAACAGAATACTAAAGAAAATAACTAAAAGCTAAAGATTTCCTCCTAAATGAAGGGAGGCTCACCAAATAACTCTAGGCTACTCACTGGATCTACGGTGTACAAATAATTATCCTAGTTACCTGTGTCTATCATGATATGGTGCAGTCCAACTAGCATAAGTATATTGAATATACTAGTATGCGAGTTGGAATGCTAACAACACTTAAGCTTCAAAAAGAGTAAGAAGGAATATGTACCTTGGATCTACTAAACTCATGAATAACTTTGAGATGTATGTAAAAATACAATTAACTGATATATATGAAAATACCATAACTTTTGCGGGAGTTTATTTAACCGACCTGCATTACTTAAGTACTACAATGATGATACATCGATCTACCTCACACTTCCATCTTGTCCTATACCCTGCCATAGGTATAAGAACTGAACTGCCTAATGGAGATCCACTAGTATTATGTAAAAAAGGTTTATCTAAAAAGTATGACACTTTTCTATCGATGGTGTCTACATGGTTATGGGGGTTGTGATTTGTATGAACTCTCCCCAGATCGGTGCTCAATACTTCTCTCCAAAATAGGTTGACTCTTATGTTTTATAAACATATTAATTCTGTTGTTTGAGGTTAGTGCCAAAACTACTTAGCTCAAACACTATTGTTGAAATCTTAGTTTCCTAACTTGATTCTTTCTGAAAGGTATTATCCTTTTTCAAATACTAGTCCTAAGGCTCTTTCGAAATCAAAGTTTCCTTACTTGTTTAAATGTGAAAACGTTTTGTCTCTTTAGGAATACTCAGTCCCCATATACTTTTGAAGAAAAGGACTTCAACTTAACACTTTACTTAGCTTGAAACTTGAGTCTTAAAACAAGATTAAAATAATTAAATAAGACTCTTTAAAACTTTTAAGAACTTTGCTTTGACTTACTTCATAACCTTAGACTTGACTCTTAAATTTCCTTGAATTGAATTATGGATTAAAAGTTATTATTTTGACTTCCTTAATGATTTCTCGGATCATAGAAATCATTTAAATTAATTATAATTATTGGAAGGTGTTAATGTACCTTGGAAGGACTTAAAAGGACTAAACTATGAAAAATGGAAGAAAAACGCCGGATTGGGTGCTCTTGGTGGCGCGCTGCGCCAGCCTTCGTTGACTTAGGCTTGGTTCTGGCAAACTGGTCGCACGCCATCCTCAGTTAACTGAATCCAATTTCTGGCGCATTGCAGGCATGACGCGTCGGGTATTGCCCAGGTGCATCTTATGGATTTTTCAACTCGTTTTTCATCTCCAAAACCTCCAAACCTCCCTAGTTCTTTCACCAAACACTTGGCACTATTGGTACACTTGATACCCATTGCATTAAACTCAAAAGAACCCGGATAAACAAGAATCAACCAACAAAGGCAGCCTATAATTCAATCAACGAGAATTAAAAAAACTTTATTCAAGAACTTCAACTTTTAATATGAAATCAACTCATAAATTGCTGAATTGAAACAAATTTGTGTGTGTGCATTAAACCAACACGAAAAATACCACATACCTTATTAGATCACCACTGACGAATTCCACCAGAATCTGTTGACGTTCTTGGTGAAATCTTGATCTTTCTCCCTTCTCCTCTTCTCTTTTCTCCCAAACCCTAAGCGTGAATCGATTTTTCTAATTTGACTTAAGGCTTATTTTCACCCTAATTAAACCCTTAAAAGGAATTAGGAAATAGTTGAGTGAAAATACTAGTTTACCCTTACTTAAATCCGGATTTGACTTTCCTTTATTCAACATCCAAACTTTCTAAAGGCGTATCTCCCTCACACGATATCGAAATTGTGCAAACGCGACGCCGTTTGGAAATATCCTTCCAACCATAACAAGAACTACTTCTAACTCATCATGATCTAGAATTTATGGCCATTTAAACTCACTTTTTAAACTTATGACTTTTCCATATTTTCCCTTTCTTTTCAAAACTGATGAATTTTAGACTCTTAGATTTTTTCTGGCTATTTTGGACAACGAGATGTTACATATTAAGTTCGCCTAGTACTTAGTATATGTCATGTACTTATTCATACTTGTGCTTACATTATTTTACTAATGTAAGGCATCATGATTCTTATCCGATCTATTCGTGGCAAGTGGATTTCATTAGATATTTGAATACTTCTGAGTCCTTATACTTCGAGTACAATGTCATTTTATAGATTTATTTCATTTCCATTTTTTAGAGTTTGTATTTGATGTATTTCTTACATTCAACCACTTTCGTTATAATATATTAGATGTCTCATTGAGACAATTGTTATCCATTACTTTGATTCAAAAGCTCTTTTGAAACATGAAATGATATCTTTTGAACTGTTTAATTTTATTATCTTGAATGATGTGTACAAAGTGGACTGTATAAGGTCTCTTTAGTTTTGCAAGGCACTCCCCTCCTTTTGAACGATGGTGGAACTTTTACTTTCACCTTTTGCCTTTGCCATTTTTATTCTTTCCTGAAGCTCCTTAATAACCCGATAGTACTCACTCACTTAATATAGAGTGATAGGTACAAGAACATACTTTTTACCTTCAATCACGAAAGTGTAATTGTTGGATCTACCTTGGTGCACAACATCTCTATCGAATTTCCAAGGTCTCTCCAACAGTAGGTGACATGCAAACACGGGAAGGACATCACAAACCAATTCCTTATTGTACTTTCCCACACTAAACCAAATACTTGCTTGTTTTAGAAACTTCATCTCTCCACTCTCATTGACCCATTGTAACTTATAAGGATTGGGATTCTTGCTGGTTTGTATTTTCATATGCTCCACTAACAAACTACTCACCAAATTGGTGCAACTTCAACTATCAATGATTAAGGAACACACTTTATCTTGGATTTTGCACCTAGCATGAAATAGATTCTCCATTTTGTCAAGTTCTTCTTTTTGCAAGGGCTCCCACAATTCTTCTCACAACACATGAAAGATTGACATTTATGTTCAGTTATTCATCCTCATCAATCAAATAATTTCCCTTCATCATGAAGCAAGCAAAATTTACCCTCTCATCCAACTTTTCTTCTTCATCCACTGAAGCACCTTCCTGTCCTTCACCCCTATCTCCCTCTCCCTCATTTTTTTCTTCTACTTCATCTTCATCTTTAGTCTTATATCCATCACGAATAGCAACAATTGTTCTTCTATTTGGAAAGTCACTAGCAACATGTCCCCTCCCTTGACATCTAAAGCATTGAATTGTAGAGGGTCGAGGAAATTTAGGATAAACATGGATAACTTCGTGTGGTTTCTCACTTGCCTTGGATTTTTAATCAATCTTGACATGGTTAGATTGACCTCCACCTTTAGGTTTTTCCCTTGATGTCGTCTTCCAATTATCGCGACATTTTCTCCATGGGAAAGTCAAAGAACTTTTAGCATTGTATGACTTTTCTTCTTTCAAATATGCTTCTACCTTTGGGGCATCATGGAAATACGCTTCAAGAGTCTCATAGTGCTTAAGCTTCAAGGTCTTCAAGATATTATATCTCAAGTTTGCCATGAATCATATTACAGTACATTCCATATTCTCTTCAATTTTAGACTTCTTCCGCAAGTTCTCAAACTCATCATAATATTCTTCCACACTTTTGTTAACTTGCCTCAACATGTACACCTTCTTGAGCACTTATTTGTAGTAGTTTGGAGTCTGGTATCCCAACTCCATAAGTGTAATCAACTCTTCACAAGTAGGTAATTCATAGTTATGATGTCTCTCCCTTTCGCACCTCTTGGACTCCCACAAAGCTAACGCATACCCTCAAATTGCATTAGAGCATACTTCACCTTTAAAGTTGTTGAGATATTATTTGTTCGAAAAAATCTGCTCACATTGAATTTTCCATTCAAAGAACTCATTGCGACACTACTTCCTTTAAACCTTGGAAGTGTGAACTTGATAGTGTTCAAGCCCCTGTCTTGATTATTCCTCTCCCTAAACCTATTTCCTCTATTTCCCATCCTATCGCCTTTATATCACATCCTATGTCCTCTATATCCCATCATATCTCCTCTATTCCCATATTCTTGATCTTTCCTACGAGTTTATATTTTTTAACTCTATATGTTGCATGAACTTTTATATTATTCCTGATCAACGTAGTGAACCATTCAGTGTTTCCACAAGTGTTGGTGAATTTATACTAGCAGAAAGAGTTTCCTGATTGTTCCGTATCCTTCAATCACAAGAACTCCATGACTAATTTGGTTGAGTTGGACATGGTAGACTTCGATGTCATTCTTTATATGGACTGGCTACATGCATGTTATGCCCCAGCTGATTGTAGAACTCAAGCACTCATGTTTGAATTTCCAAATGAGCAAGTCTTAGAGTGAAAAAGTAGTTCAGTAGTGCTTATTGATGTACCATGGTTTCACGATACTTTCAGTGCTTTTTCCTTAAGTTTAGTGTGTATCTAAGGACTTTTTGTAGTAGTTTTAATGTATTTTTCTCTTTGTTTACAGGAAATTGTCAAGAATGAAAACGTAAAAAAACTATACTGAAATTGGAGATGTGATGACCTACGGAGCCCTAGACGGTCCGTCGACCCCTCGATGGTCTGTAGGTGGAAACCGTCGTCTGAAGAAAATGCTTCTAAAGGATGATCGGGGAACTCTTACCATGTGTTGGGATACGGAATCTATCGATGGACCGACATCTCCACAACGGACCGTCCTGCATATCCATCATTGCTAACATAAAGTAGCCCTATTACCCGTCTTGAAAAGGTTCTAAGTGTGGATAAACAAAAGCTATCTATGGACCGTCATCCTGGTCTGTCGATGGTAACATTGAGTTTGAGAAGATAGCAGCTGAAAAAGATTCTAAGTGTGGAACGACGGGAGGTCTCGACGGTCCGGTCATCGACTCAGACGCATTTTGGGCAGATTTTCCTTAAATAGATTTCCTTTTTATGTTAGGAATTCTTTAGTATAAATACTTGTAAAAACCTTTTTTTTTGGGTTACTCTTTGTTATTTTTTAGTTTTATTATCCTAGTTGTTGAACTTGAGATTTTGGGAAAGATTTTACTTTCCGGGATCGTTTGTTGCAAGACTTTGATTTATTCAATAATTTTCTAGATTTTCTTCGATCTAATCAAAGTAAGTACATGAATTTTTGTCTAATCAATATGAATTGTATGATTATTAACATGGGTAACTAAATCCATAACTAGGGTTGTGGGAACCATGGGTAAATAAAAAGGTAAAAACTAGCTAAAATAACAATTCTAGAATAATATCTTGCATCTATTGATAATTCTTTCATTTAGAAGTCCTTTTAACGAGTGCACACGTTAGACTCACATTTTTGCTACTTTTCGGACCAAGGAGGTATATAATAAGAAATGAATTATCGACATAGGTTTAATATACACTATCTAATAGGCTAGTGTCGATTGGTGCGATGTAACAACTAAGCCATACATTAATTATGACGTTTAATATGAGGTAAAGGTATGGTTTAGTAAAGCATACACACGCAGCCGGACCAAGGTGCGGAGTGAAAGTGCCTAGTTGCCAGACCAAGGAATTAGGGATACATAACTTACCACTTTGCATGCAAAATACCAGGAAAGGATTGTTATAGCTAGAATTACCGCGTTATGAACCTGTGGGGAACACTTATGCACTAGTTACTCTCATCACTTGATAAATATCAAATATTTCTACTTGTTACTTGTTCACTTAGAAATATTTAATTTTTTTTGTTATTTAAAACCCCCCTTTTATTACTGTTTTCGGATTGGACTTGATTAGATAGAAAGTAATTGTAGGTTAAAGTTAAGTCTAAATCATTTTCCTCGCGGGATCGACCCTTACCTCATAGTTTGGTTCTTTACTTGATACGACCGTTTATACCTCTTTTCTAGAAGTAAATATGAGAGTATCATAATGATCAATTCACTTCATATCTTAAGGTGAGGAAGTTAGTTTCTAAGGGGTGTTTATCACTTTGTTTGAGTTAATGACCTAGTGTTTAGATACCTCCTATTTAGTCAGCTTTTGTATTGAAAGAGTTACCATAAGTCTTTCTTGATATTATTCCTGCAGTCCCTCATGAGAGAGATAGAGAGACTTTGACATAGATTTTCTTCCAGGTTCTAGTCCTATCTATATTCTGCTATATTGAATGACACCAACGGAGTTAAAATATTTGAAGGAACAATTGAAAGATCTTTTAGATCAAGGCTTTATTCAACCAAATGTCTAACCTTGGGGCGCTTCGGTCTTGTTTGTAAGTAAGAAGGATTGTTCTCTTAGGACATGTATAGACTACCACCAATTGAATAAGGTTACCATCAAGAATAAGTATCCTCTTTCAAGGTTAGATGATCTTTTCAACCAACTTCAGGGTGCTTCCTACTTCTCGAAAATTTATCTTAGGTCAGGCTACCATCAATTGAAAATTATTAAACATGATATTCCAAAGAAATTTTTTAGAAGTTGATATGGGCGTTAGGAGTGTTTTGTCATGTACTTTGGTTTGACCAAATGCACCTGCAACATTTATGGATCTTATGAATAAAGTCTTTAAACCTTCATTAGATCTGTTTGTTATCGTCTTCATTGATAACATACTAATCTGTTCAATGAATGAAGAAGATCTTGCTAGTCTAGGATAGTTCTTAAGACTTTGAAAGATAAGGAGTTATATGCCAAGTTCTCCAAGTATGACTTTTGTCTTGAGTCTATGTCATCCTTGGGCCAGATCATTTCTAGTGAGGGGATTAAAGTTGATACCCAAAAGATAGAAGCAGTTTAGAGTTGTCCTAAACCCATATCCCAACATATATTAGGAGTTTCTTGGGTTGGACTGGCCACTATAGAAGATTTGTTGAGGAGTTCTCATCTATATCGTCTCCTTTGTTCAAGCTAACTAAGAAAACATTTAAGATTCAATGGTCTAAATCTTGTGGCAAAAGCTTGTAGGAGTTTAAAAAAAGGTTGACGGCTCTGGTTTTGACCTTACCAGAGGGTACTAAAGGTTTTGCGGTGTACTGTGATGCATCAAAAGTTGGTTTTGTCTTTGTGTTAATGTCGAATGACAAGGTTATAACTTATGCATGGATAGAGTTGAAGGTTCATGAGAATAATTATCCAGCCCATGATTTTGAGTTGGCTGTTGTTGTTTTTGCCATTAAGATATGGCGTCATTTTTTATATAGTGTTCATGTTGACATATTTACTGGTCAAACGAGGTTACAATATATGTTCACCCAGAAAGCTCAATCTCATATAGAGGAGGTGGTTAGAATTACTGAAAGATTATGTCATAAGTATTCTTTACCACCCAGGTAAGCCTAATATGGTTGGTGATACTTTAAGTAGGTTATCCATTGGAAGGACCACCCATGTTGAAGAACAAAATAGGGAGTTAGCCAAAGATGTGCATTAACATGCACACATGAGATTCAGACTTTTGTCTTCTACAGAAGGAGGAAGAGTGCTGACCAATGGGACTGAGTCTTCATAATTGTTAGAATTTAAAGAGAAGCAAGACCAAGATACCATTTTGCTTGTCTTGATGGCAAATATTCATAAGCAAAGAGTATTGGCTTTCGAACAAGGGGGAGATGGTGTGCTGAAATATCAAGTAGGTCATGTGTACCTAGGGTGGATGGACTCTAACATAGGATCATACAGGAAGCACATAGCTCCAGATAATGGAGGAAGAACATAGCTCTGGGTTCAATAATGATGTACCGCAAATTGAGAGAGGTATATTGGTAGGAAGGCATGAAGAAGGGCATTGATAAGTTTGTTGCCAAATGCACAAATTGCCAACAAATAAAACTAGAACACTAAAGGCCTGGAGGCTTTCTCATAATATAGAACTTACGGAATGGAAGTGGGAGATGATTAACATGGACTTTATCACAGGGTTGACAAGATCTCTCAGACAACATAATTTGATTTGGGTGAATGTCGATAAAACGACAAAATCAACCCAGTTCATCACGGTAAATACCACTCATTCAACAAAGAATCATGCAAAGTTATACATTCATGAGGTTGTGAGACTTCATCTAGTGTGAGTTTCAATTATTTCATATAAAGGTGTACAATTCAGTGCACTGTTCTCGAAGAGTTTCCAGAAAGGTTTGGGTTTAAATGGGGGCTTAGACAATGCTTTTCATCCTCAGATTGATGGGAAAGTGGATCATACTATCCAGACCTTAGAAGATATGTTGGTGAATGCGTGATCAATTTCAACGGTAATTGGGATGATCCCCTACCGCTCATCGAGTTGTCTTACAAAAACGGTTACCATTCGAGCATCCAAATGAGTCCATATGAAGCTCTTTATGGAAGAAGATGAAGATCTCCTATTAGGTGGTACAAAGTTGGTGAAGCAGGGTTGATACGAAAAAGATCTAGTTCACCAATTCATGTAGAAGGTGTAGGTGATCCAAGAGAGATTGAAAACAACATAGAGTCATTAGAAATCCTACATAGATTTTAAGAAAAGACCGTTTGAGTTTGCGGTGGATGAGTGGGTATATTTGGAAGTTTCACCCATGAAGGGGTTGATGAGGTTGTGTAAGAAGGGGAAACTTAGTCCTCGATATATTGGACCTTATATAATATCCAAGAGAATTGGTAATGTAGCTTATGAGTTGGAGCAACCCCAAGAGTTAGTAGTAGTTCATCTAGTGTTTCACATTTCTATGTTGAAAAAGTGCATGGGTGATCATTCATTGATTGTACCAACTGAAAATTTTGGGATTAAGTATAGCTTATTCTTTGAAGAGATTCTGGTCCAGATTTTAGATCATCAAGTTCGCAAGTTGAGAATGAAGGAAGGTGCATCAATCAAGGTTATTTGGAAGAAACAACTTGGGAAGTTAAAAAAGATACGAAGAAGTGATATCCACATCTCTTTGAATCAAGATAGAATGTTGATCAAGGTACTAAATTCTCTTCTTAGCACTTTATAAACTGAGTAAGCATGTTGTTACTTAATTTATTTTGTTGAGTGTTGAATTGACGTTACAATTTTTAACTAAGTGAAAGAAATCTCTTTCGAGGACTAAAATTCATCACTTTTGGAAAGAAAAGGGAAAATCTTGAAAATTTCCTATGTTTAAAAATGAGTTTTGGTCTTTCTAAAATTGCAATAACTTATACATCACTATGAGTTTGAAATAGTTCTCGTTATGGTTGGAAAGACTTGGAAAGTCTTTCCAGTGGCGCCGAGTTTGCACAATTGCGATATCGTTTGAGGGAGATACACCTTTAGGAAGTTGGGTTGTTTAATTAAGGAAAGTCCAATCAAAATTTAAGTAAGGGTAAACAAGTCATTTCACCAAACTATTTCCTAATTCATTTTACGGATTTTATTGGGGTGAAAATAAGCCTCAATTCAGTTTTAGAAAATCAATTCCTGCTTCGGGCTTGGGAGAAAAGAGAAGAGAAGTAGGAGAACAATAAGATTTTGTTAAAACACCAAGATCTTCTAGTGGAATTCGTATAATGTGATCCCTAGCAAGGTATGAGGGATCTTTCGTGTTGGGTTAATTAACTCACACACCAATTTATGAGTTGATTTCATGTTAGAAGTAGAAGTTCATAAATAAAGTTTTGAATTCTTGTTGATTGAATTGTTGGCTTCCGTTGTTGGTTGATTCTTGTTTCTCCGGGATGTTTTTGAGTTGAATTTAGTGGGTATCGAGGGAAACAATAGTCCCATGTGTTTGGATAAAGAACTAGGGAGGTTTAAAGGGTTTCAATATGATAAACGAGCTTAAAAATCTGTTAGATGCACACGGGCAAGGCATGCGCCAATAGACGCACCTGGGCAAGCCCAGGCGTGTGGCACCTGCAATGCACCATAAATTGGGTACAGTTAAC
The DNA here is from genome assembly GCF_036512215.1 of Solanum lycopersicum. Classification (NCBI taxonomy): domain Eukaryota; kingdom Viridiplantae; phylum Streptophyta; class Magnoliopsida; order Solanales; family Solanaceae; genus Solanum; species Solanum lycopersicum. The sequence continues at coordinate 18,792,393 of NC_090809.1, forward strand.
TAAGGCCTGGCGCAATGCACTACCAGTATGGAAGAACCAAGCCTCAGTCAACTGAGGCTAGCGCGGCATGCCACTAGTATGCCCATCTAGGTGTTTGTCATCCAATTTTTGTAATTTAGTCCTTTTAAGTCCTTCAAAGGTACATTAAAACCTTTCAATAATTTTACTTCAAATGATTTCTAAACTCCTATAAGTCATTACAAAACTCAAAATCATAACCTTTAGTCCATAGTTCAAATCAAGGAATGTTAAGATCAAAGTCAAGAAAGTTAAGAGTAAAGTCTAAAGTTAAGAAGGAAGTCAAAGTAAACTTCTTAAAGGTTTTCAAGAGTTTTATTTAAACATTTTAATCTTTTTTTAAGACTGAAGTTTCAAGCTAAGTAAAGAGTTACATTGAAGTCATTTTCTTCAAAGGTATAGGGGGACTAAGTTTACCCAAAGAGACTTACATGTTTTCACATTTAAACAAGGAAACATTGATTTCGAAGGATCCGTAGGGAGATTTTAAGAAAAATACTATAACTTTCTAAATGAAGCTAGAAGGGAAACTAAGATTTCCAAGATAGCCTTTGAGATAAGGATTTTGAGCACTAATCTCAAACTAGAGAATCCGTATTTTTTTTAAACATAAAAGCCAACATATTTTTGGGAGTAGTATTGAGCACCGATATGGGCAGAGTTCAGACAACTCACATCTCCCATAAACTATGTAGCTACCATGCATCAAAAAGGGTCATACTTTTGAGATGAACGATTTTCACAGTAGACTAGTGGATCCATTAGGAAGTTAAGGTGTTATATCTTTAGCCTAGTATAAGACAAGTTGGAAACGTGAGATAAATTATTGTATCATGACTATAGATCCTAATTGATGGTTATTGGTTAGAGAAACTCCCACATTATTTATTGTATTTTCATATACATCAGTTAATTGTATTTTTACATACATTTTAGAGTTAATTATATTCCTATAAACACTCAGAGTTTACTACATGTTTTCAGATAGCTTTTCATTATACTACACTTACTTTTAAATTGTATTATATTTAAATGCGATAGCTATTCATTAGTTCAGCAGAGCCAAGGTAAGTGTTCCTTATTAATATTTTTCAAGATTAAGTGTGGTTAGCATTAAAACTCGCATACTCACATACTTATTGTACTGATGCCAGTTGGCCTGCATCATAACATAATGTAGATGCAGGGAACTAGGATTAGTAGTTGGCGGACCGCTAATCTAGTGAGAGGCTTAGAGTTAGTTGGTGAGCCTTCCTTTATTCAGGAGGATATCTTGAGCTTTTAGTTATTTGATTTGGTATCCAGTTGTTAGGATGATTATGGGTCCTGTCCCAACAACTATCTTTAATTTAGAGGCTTCAAAGACAGATGGTATTACTTTTCATAGTATTTTCCTTTCACTCGTAAATGATAAGACTTGAACTTTACATTCTGTCTAAGTATTATTTTTAACATTACTACTTGAGTTATTTCTTCTATTTAAGTCTTCCACTTAGTTAAGTAAGCCTGGCCAAGGGTCCGCTAAAGGCCAACAATGGTTATTGGGGTTTGGCCACATCCTGAGTGTAGGCTCGGGGCGTGACACAAAAAAATATTAGACGTGATCATAATGTGACATAATTGAAAAACATGAAATACTTGACCAAGTTAAAACATAATAAAATTATTGAAGAAGATTGATAAATCATGAACATGGTAATTTAATCTTTAAATCACAAAAGGAAGATTGGTTAAACATGTGTAGTTAAGTTAGTTTATTTTGTGAGAAGTTCATCATTAACAAAATTATAGGCCATGCGAGCTATAACACGAAACCTAGTATCTATGTCACACCAAAAAGAGGTGCCTTCACTTGTCAAGGTAAGAACCATAAATATGAGCTTAAGTGGATCCACTAGTTAATTTATATCAAAGACAAATCATCCTATGGTGGCACATAGTTATAGGACAAGGTGACTGATACTAGAAACCCGACCTCAAGCTACGAGAGAAATGACATGTCAAATGTTCTTAGTGCTAGGCATAAATACACAAAATAGTTAATAATCTTATTCAGTTGTCTCCTCCATGGAAAAGTACAATAACAAACTAATCCAAGCTATGAAAATCATAGGATAGCTCCTTAGATCATGCATGAGATAATCATTCCCCATCTATGATATTTTCTTAATAGAGTTTTGAGACCCATAGTAATGAATTTCATGCTAGAAATTTCCTAGTACTAATGGGAATAGTTTTAAATGCGTGATATAGAATCATCGATGACATATCAAGATATTATACCAATCAACACCAAATTACAGAAAATATCCCAGAAAATATTTAGGGAAAATATACATGTTATTTATGTCATGTGACAATGTTTCATAAAACATATAAATACCATCATCTAAAAGCTTACTTGAGTCATAGATATTGCTTTCACAAAAATATATTCATAAGATTAAAGCCTCTTCTAGAATTCATGTAAAATAGTTTATCAATTTATGGGTTCACATGGAATTAGTTGAAAAGCATGTTATTAAATGCAAGTCATAAAAATAAGATTACAATAAAGTGATAGAATCCTTACAAATAGAACCCATGTGTAATTGAGTAGGAGCATAATAAATATCACAACTGGGGAGCACCACCTAGAAGTAACATGGCATACTTGACCTCTCGGTAGTCTTATACAAGCCCATAGTTATCATTCATTACATTGACATAGCAATTTTAGCGGAAAATTCAACATTTTTCATAGCATATAATATGCTAGAAACTTTCCTTCTTATATATATGAAATATCATATTACATGATTAGACCTTAAGTCTCTTTACTATATTAGACTCAAAAACATTAGAATACATTAGGCACACGATCCTGAAGACACATTACATAACTATACAATATTTAAACACTTTAGAGTAAAGACATAAGTAGAAGATCCTTGAACTTAAAGGATACCTTTAATTGAGATTGGGAATCATCTATCAAGCTCTTCATCATTCAATACATACTTTAAGCATCCATAACCTACACTTCGTGAAAAAATTAGAGAAGAATGGGATTAGTACAAGAATGCACTAAGTATGTCAACCATGCAAAAACATGCATTCAAAAGAGACATTTTCTTGAAATCATACTTCATGCCTTTTTGAGTAAATCTTCATAAAACCCTTATTCAATAACATTTTCATCATTCATATAAACATATTCAAATGTCAAACATTTCATAATATTACTTAAAAAATTTGTTACATTTTTATGTCACATTACAGTAAACTAGTTCTCCCTTAATAGTGAACTATCTTCTCTTTTATTCATTAACCTCCTAAGTATTAGTGATACTTGATGCAATGCATCACCTTAAGTCCACAAGGAAGCATACATATCATCTACACAAGGCAACACATACCATCATAGAATTATAATACAACTTAGACATATTTAAGCCAATACCATAGGACAATTACAATAAACTACATTCAACTTGAACACATACCAACTTCACTTTACATCAATGCATTATAAGACCTTACACATAATTTTAATCTAAGTCTACTAGTGCAATGTATATGTGAATTCTAATAACCTCACACATACTTAGTAAACCTATCATAAGACCACAAGCGTTACTATTCAATTCATACATCAACAAGTTAGCGGAAACAACTTCATTCATGTCAACACAAGACATTCATCATATAGTCATTTAGATCAACATAGTATATATAAGGATAAAATCACATCATATAGACTCATACCTTGCACATCTTCATAACAAGTAGACCAATACTACAATGTAATGCATCAAGAACAGATACACAGTGACATGAATTAGAACACCTTCCTAGGGCTTCCCTCTAAAGCTACTTGTAAGATGCATAGGTGAAGTCTCATACCCCCACATATACTAAGCAACTACCCTTAGGTTATCCTAGTTATGGTCTTTACTTTACTTACATTGTCCATTTTACTTTAGAGAAACTATAGCCGTAAGTGATATAGACCATGTGATGCTAAACATGGAATTCGATGTCATAAAACCCTACACCGAAAGAAGGTGGTCTACCGGCTAGAGTAGAATCAAACATGACATAGCTTTTTAGGTGGATCCACTAGCTAGTATCCTATGGTGGAAACATAGTTCATAGAACATGGAGGTTATATTGGAAACATCCCTCTATGACCTTGGGCTATGAGGCTTTCCACCTCATGAGTTTTATGGTAGACCTACCTTTCCACACTGGAAAGGGACACACTCATATAAAAATGCACTCTGTGCTAAGCTAAGTCCCCTTTATTGAAAAGAACTTTATTATCATTTCTTTATAAAATATAGGTTTAGGAGAGTCATCCCCTCATAATCTTTGTTTATAGGTCATAGATGAAAGTTCATCAACCTAAATCATGTGATAAATTCCCTTCACATGACCATAGTAGGGTACACATGAATACACCTTTCAACGCCCCTCTCCTTACTAGATCTTCATACATGTGTGTGAATGCTTATATATGAGCAAACCTTCCACATAACACAGAATTGCCACTCATGGACATATATCATTTCATTCATGCATAAGTGTACAATGTAACTATATGAAACATGCTTTCATATAAACACAAGTAGACACTAGGTATAATCTTACTTCATCATGCCACATACTTCAAATTATACCATATAAGACATGTTCATAACACACTTTCATGGATTCAAGCTTATCATGCATAATAGTAGACATTAGTGAATATGATAACTACCTTTTATTTAGACACCATGACCTATACTACTTGTAAGAATGCATGTAGAGTGAGAGTTTGTGTACATTGGTCAATATGATCACATAATGGCTATAAACAACATATTGAGGAATCCACCCACTTAGGACCACAATACAAATTCAAGCATAGACCGCACAACACATAATACCATAGGAGACAATACAATCTTAACATTATAATCTAGACTCATAACTTCAGCTATATACACATTCACATAGGGTACATGGGTACAGTTCACCAATCATTAACACTTCATTAATGTAAGCACCTATAGATGATGTTACAAAAATATTTGCATGCTCGTAACAATAGTAACATAACCTAGATTCACAACTATAATAGAAGACTAGGCACAAGTTGCACATAAGGTGATCATCATAACCATTCATTCATATATTGATCAATTTGCCTTCAAGGATATGGTGAACACGTATATAATGACAATAAATTAAACACCCCCACCATAAGTTAAACATAACAAACAATTCCATACAAGGTTTCATCAACATCACTATGATATAGAAAGTAGAGAAGTAGAAGAGTATAGAAATTCTTAACAATCATTTAGCCTTTGGTCATCATTGACCATTACTACTCTTTCATCAATAATATAAGTAATGGGCAGCAAATAAAGTACCATAATCTTAAATAAACCATGTACAGTTCACTACAAGATCATATTACAATTTAATACAAGGCATCACATATATACTAGAAAATAGGGTGTTATAGATCATCAACTATATTCACTAGTTTAGTTCATTAATCATTGTGTATAAAATTATAAATTTTAGGCAGTAGCTAAAGAAATCATAGTCTAGATGAGATCCTATTACAATTGCAAATAAGCTCGAGATTACTGTGAACATGCTTCATATTAGGAATTCATCGAAGAGGAACTTGCTCTGGTTAATCCTATTCAAACTATCATGAATTTGTCGATATCATATAATAAATACACGTTATATACAGTAGGCCTAAGCATGTTAACATACTCGAAATCCACTTTTACACAATTAGAGACCAACGTTGCAGTGATTACAACTTATTACTTAATAGACTAGAAGAAACTAGATCAATTCATATCAATACTTCTTCACTTTGATCATACATGATATACAATTACAATTCGATCATAATATTAACTTGAAAAAGGATCTATAACCATCATCACCTATTCAAATTAAACATTAAATCCTAAATAGGGCAATGCTACAGTGAACATGGAAATCGAAGCTAAACATGTTCCAATCTTCATACGTTGATCCACATGGGTCCCTTATCATCAATTCATAATCAATTCATGTAAATAACAGTAAATTTCAACAATTCAATGTAAGAAAATAACAATTTAATCAATAGCAAGTCATGATTATAATGCCCATGCAAGGGTTAAATCGATTTAGGGAAGGAACATGGGTTCATCATGCAATTGGATAAAAATCACGTTCAAATCAATACATTAACATCAATTCATCATGATTTAACTATTTAAAACATTTATTGAAAGAACGCATGGGTATATTGAAAAAGAAGAACGTTGATCATGCAATCTTCTTTAAAAACATTGAGATTAACTCTCCAAGTGGAAGTTTACTTGGAGATGAAATATTTATGTAACTTTTTATAGTTGAAAACTTCAAAAAATGGTGAATTATCCATGTAAATACAAGATCCAAGCTGTTCTTGAGATTCACCAACAATGGCGGTTTATAGGTAGGACATTTTTTGAGGGAAAGGTTTATTTCGTGTAGTAGGGATTGAGAATTGATTGTTCACGTGTTTGATCCCTTATGTACACCCAAAAATAGTTAAATTAATAAATTAGAATATTTTAGAAAGTGGAGTGAATTTCGCATTCACCCCTAAAAAAAATGTCATAAGGCAAAAGTTACAGCCCACCTTCGATGGACCACCATCGACTAGCCGATCGTCAATCAACTGGCCATTCTTTGGCTTCTATCGATTGGACCTTGGCCTGTTTTTGGGTTGATAACTTCCCTGGATAAGTGTGCATAAGCGATACCTCACCAACGCAAGTAGGGCCCTTTAGAAGTCTTACCTGAATGTTTCCCACGTAAATATAACCCTTAACAAGTTGTATACCTTCCACATAATTTTCAACCAAAACAAATACTTGCAACTCGTCCAAACATGCAAGGCCTTATAGAGACACATGAACGTCTCAACAGCTAACTTTCAAACGTCTTTGACGTTCTTGGATGTTTGACCTAAAAACTTCATGAAATTTCATATAATACCATTAAAAATCATTATAAACCATTTTAAGACTTCATACGCTCATGACATACAAATATAAGCATGCATAGACACGTGAGGCACATAGGTGACTAGTCGTTGAACGTTTTGATCGATCCTTGACGTTTGACTTCCGAATCACCTCAAACTTTTTACATTGACAATAAAACATATTATAAGTCCTTTTATAACCTTATAAAAATAAGAAAAATATGTTAGGATCTAAACACCCTAACTCATTTTGGGGGTCTTACAATAAAATCTTGGAAAATATAATTGGAGAATTGACGGAATTTTAGGGGCTCAATGGAACATTACAGACCATTTATAAGATAATTACATACCTTAAATGAAGACCTAATTAATAATTAAAAAGGATACTTTTACCTGAAGAACCTTAGATTCTTCTAGATTTCTCGTTTGGGAGAAAACATTTGAGAGAATTTAGAAATTCCAGGGAATGAATAAGTTGGGGAAAATTTCTAAGAGTGATATGGGTATTTATAGGGTGAACATGTAGTGGTAAAATCATGTAGTATTAGGTTAGAATAATTAGGATAATATATAGCCAAGAACACTTAAAATAAAAACTGTCGAACCTCATGTATAAAATAGACCTACGTCCATAGGTCTTACTACGAATCGTCTTGGTCGGCCTTAGGTAATGTTAAGAGACATGACTTTGGAGAATACATATATGGGCCCACATATGGATTTTAAGTACAACTACTGACCGTTCATGGCCACTGTAGATCCTAAAATAATTTCCAAATTTTTTGTTCATTTTGATTGTACCTATGGATACCTACTACGGTCGGTAGATGCTTTTACGGACCGTAGGCAGGAGCCATAGGTCACACTTGTAACCCCAAAACTGCATTTTTCATTTCTTTAAAGTCTCAGGTGTTTCATTTACAAAAAATGATTTTTTATGACATTATGAATAGCATCAATTTAGTTATGAAAGGTTTTCTCACATTAAGGGATCATTCTTTTGTGAAAGGTTCCTTCACTCATGCAAAATTTAATTTTTAAGGAGCTATTCAATGATGTTTTTAGTTTTTATTAGTTACTTAATTGTGTTTTCCATGAATGATGATATGCTTATATTTATGACTAGTTCCATTTGAATTTTACTTAACACGGAGAGTGTATTGAGATGGAGGCTTTCCTGTTAGTACTAGTTGGGTATCTAGTAAAAATCTCCTTGTCCATGACTATGTTCCCTATTGATTGTCTTAAGTGACATAGCTATTGGATCCATGGAAGCTAGAAGTTAAGGTCCTTTCTTTGGCAACTAGGGACACCAATTTTATGTTATAGCTCATATAGTGTATGTTGGTTAATAAGAAATGTTTGACAAAATGAACTATATGATCCCTAAATGTTTTATGAAGTTTTGTTTATGAATTCAAAATATACTGACCATGTTCATGATCTATTGTTCTTCTTGAATGTTCTTACTATTTTAGCCTGGTCAAGCATTTCATGTTTTCGATTATATCCCCTTATGAATATGTTTAAGATTTTATCCATATCTCTCATTCTTATTAAATTCAATGTAGTAATGCATACTTATTCCAACATTATTTCACTAACATAGGGATTGATGTCTCTTGTCCCCTCATTTCTAGGTAGTTGATTTCTCTAGAGATGTGGATACTTTTTGAGTCATCCAACTACGAGGATAGTGAAACCTATGCTCGTATGTTGTACATGGTGTATAAGTTACATTTCAACCACTCCTTTTGATGTAATAAATTCCTTTTAAAGACTATGTTAGACTTTCACTTTTAAATTTCAAACTATTTTATTTGTATGAGACTTTGTGCTTTTATATATACTATATTATGGATTTTTATGTCAAGTGACTCGTGTAGGGTCTCTCGATGTCTCACATGCCGTATTGTTAATTGACGTTTGTGTCACCCCCCTAATTTACTATGTTTTTATTCAAATTTTTTTAGTAGCTTTGACTAGCATAGGATAGATTTGTGCTTTACTGAAAAATTTTCAGTACCACTCCTAGTGGGAACTATCCCAATCCTTGGTTAGGTTATATACTGACTAATGTTGACACTTAATAATGGATGAATAGTCTTTGATGATTTTACCGATCACTACGTATCCACCACAATCTAATAACTTAAGCTCGGGAGAGTATAGTATATGCGAGACATTTGATGAATGGATAAATTTATTTGATACCCAAGTGCATTTGTCAGTTTTTCAAAATAAACACACTAGAATATATTGATAATTAAATTTTTTTTGAGTTTCAATGTATAGTAATTGTAGCCGTAGTTCGCATATATTATTGATACAAATCCAACTTGTCAAAGTAGATAGCAAAATTTCATCAAAAAGTTCCAATTTTCCAGTGACAGTTACAAATTTTAATGTTAACATCAAATTATATAACTATATCTCGATGGAATTCGTCCTGAACCTAGTTGGGTTACTATATTTTCAATCATATATAGAAATAAAAATTTGAGCTCTAGTTGGTTTTGTTTTACATTTTCTTAAAAAAATTAAAATATTTTGTAAATACATATCTAATTTGAAATGTTTTTAATCATAATAAAAACATACGAGGGCAAGCCCTGTTTGTGCAGTACTTTATATATACAATAAAAAACAGACTACAAAAGAAGGGTATAGTATGCAAGTGAAGCTCAACAAAATAAAATAACCATGTTTTGCCTATAAACTTTATTTTAACCTCATAATATACAAGGGTTTTTTCTTCAGAGAAAAAATCAATGAAAAAGAATAGATTATTGTTTGGTTAGGTAAAAGAAAAGGATTACATGGAGGTTGGAGGATTCAATACTGTTTCAATTGCAGCAAAGCGTAGTTCTTCCTCTGCCATTAAAACCTGTCTATCTCAACAATAATAGCTTCTTCCTCTGCCATTGTACCTTGTGCTTCTGCAATTGTGTCTTCAAATGCTTGTGCATGAAGCTTTTACCATGGCAGACTTGGACTCTCTTCCGACTTTAGAACTTTGCTTTCTCCCATTCTAAATTTAAAACCCACCCTAAATTGAAAATACAAAAAGGTTTGCGGCTACAGAAATAGAGAACACAAGTTTGATGGTTTTTTAGGGTTAGGGCTAGAAAAGGTGAAAAGTGGTTTGGGTTGTGCGCTCTTGGGCCTTTTCATGACTTTAAGAACTTGGGGATAAAATTACAAGTATATAAAATATAATTTTCATTTGAATACTTCACAATTAAAACAATGCATCCCTCCAAAATATTAAATTACAGTCCCAAGGAATACGAAAAAAATTTAGTGTAACCATTTTAATATTATATTATTTGACTTCGTTGAGCTTCCACATTAACAATTTCATTATTTGGTGGTTGGAGTTACTGGCACATTTTTTGCAATGTATAGCATTGATGCCTAATTACTCAATGGTCAATTAATGACTAGAGGCAATAACACATATTGCTTTGTGAACGTTTGATAATGGAATGTTGACAATGGTAATATCGTAACATCCACTCGTTAGTGCATTATTTGCCCTTAACCATTACTTCTCCATTATTCTTTTTCTATTGTTCCTTGTAACCTATGTAACTCCTAGGTCATATATCTTTTCTGAGTACTAACACCAGTATCGTCCTATCAATTTGTAGGAAGACTTTCTCAACTGTACATAGTGATAGTCTTCATTTATTCTATACAGAAGAAAATATAAAGTGCATAAAGTTTGTCAAAAACAGAATTCTTATTTACTTGAAGGGAGGTGCTTTTTTTTTGAAGATCTTTGGAATAAATTCTTGTCAAGAGTTGTTTAGTTTTACTTTGTGATAAGACTGTTGTATCATAGAGGATACAAGTAAAAAAGAACTCTATTGGACCGGTGAAAAATGTTTGTTGTAGTGGGCTGAAATCACCTTAAAGCGAGAGATACATTCGTGCCTCAACAAGAAGAGATTTTTAAGTTTTTCATTTTATTCTTCAATTGTAATTTTGTAATTCTTTTATTTTGTAATTTTTTTTCGGTAACAATTTTAAGGAGATTCATAATGGCTACAATTGAAAAAATCACGGATGTCAAGATGGGAGACCTTAACATGCAACATTTCGATTTAATGGTAAACATTTCAAGAGAGGAAAGGGTATAGTATTTATCTACTTAAGTCAACTCAATGATCCTTATGTATTAACTGAGAATACTCTTAATAAAGTAGATATCATCTATGTAAATGATGAAAATATTTCTCATCTATAGAAAGTGAAAAAATACGATGGTGATTCTATAAGTGTAGGTATTATATTTTTAATTGACTTTATGATGACTTTTATTATTATTATAATAGAACTTACTCTAGACTAAAAAATATTTGGAAAAAATTGGAAAATAAGTACGATATGAAATATGCTAGAGAGAACAAATATGAGGCTAGTATATTTTTTATTTCCAAATGGTGGATAAGTAATCAGTGGTAGACAAAGCTCAAGACGTTATAATTATTATTGGAGAGCTATGGCCTAAGTAGATACAAATTAGAGATAACCTTATTGTTTCTGGCATAGTAGATACATTTCAACCTTTTTGGAATTTTTTTAAAAAAAACTATGCGCAACATAGAAAGGGAAACCTCTCTTGAGACTTTGATGATAAAAATCCGTATGGAAGAAGTGGCAAGGGAACAAGATGCACTTTTACAAATAGAATAAAACATCCTAACATCAATAGTAGATTTAATTACTTCAAATAATGCAACTCTTATAACTCACAAATATACTTCTTTGAAACCAAAGAATAAATAATTCAACAAACATAATGGTAGACCTCCCAAGAAAAATGATGGTCAAAATAACCAAACAAAATCAACAAGTTTAATATAGGGTATAGTGTACTGTTTGTGGCAAGAGTCCACATATTTCTCGATTTTGCAGATTCCAGAAACATGATCCTAACCCTAAGACAAATGTTATTGTATAAAATTTTTTTGTGCTGATTACTGACGTAAACATGGTAAACAATGTTGATGGATGGTTGGTTGATTCTTGTGCAAACCGTCATTTCTGTTATGACAAAGATTTGCTTAGAAAATATACTCATTTTGAGGAGCCTAAAACCATTATGTTTGGTTATTTTTACACAAATCAAGTGATTGGAACCGGAGATGTTTAATTGTGTTTTATTTTTGTAATGGTATTAACTTGGAAAAATGTACTCTACGCTCCTTTTGTGAGGAAATATTTGATGTATAATTTTCTTCTTAATAAAGCGAGCTTTAAATAGATTATGGAATCTGATCAATATTTAATTGTCAAAAAGGGTATTTTTGTGAGAAAGAGGTGTGCTTGTGATGGGATATTTAAACAGAATGCTAAAACAATAAAGTTTCTACTTCTATTTTTATGCTTTTTTCTACAGATTTTTGGCATGCTCATTTGCATCATATTAATGATCGCTATGTTGGAATCATGAGTAGTTTAGGATTAATTCCAATGGTTAAAAAATAATGTTGAAAAGTGTAGGCTTGTAGTAAAGCAAAAATCACTAAAATACATCATTTTCAAAATTAAAGAAATTGATTTGTTAGAATAGTACATAAAGATATTTGTGAACTTGGAGGAATTTTAAATAATGGAGGTAATAGGTATTTTAAGTCATTCGACTCAAATTTCATTGCTCTATTCGTGGTTCTAACCCTTTTCGAGGCAGTTCCAATGTGCCAACCATGGACCACACCTACGGTCTGTGGTTTTTACCACGGGTCACGGGTGGCCAACATTGATTGGCACCTGAAACTTCAGGAAATGGTATTCTAACGTTTCTCAAATCTGGGGTGTTACAATGGTTTGCTGAGATTCTGAACGATTCTAACACTTCCTAATGGGAGTTAGCAGAAGCTTTCTTAAAGAGAAAAATGGCCAAGGTCAGGGACAACGTCCAGAACTTTGAAGAGTGGGAGGTGAACCTCTACCTAATACATCTTTGTTGTTCTGAAAATTGTTACTAAAATGCCCAACACATGGTGTTCGGGTAATTTTATGTTGTATTTCTTATATTGTTTCTTCGATTAAGTCAACAAAGGTGTGGCTGATCAACCTATTCAAGGTATGCTAATGCGACAACCGTATGATGTAGCAATATTGTTTCTTGATGATGTGACCAATATCAATCAAGCATGCATACTACAGAGGTTTAGTATCTTCTATAAAATGGAGAATAAGTAAGGAAACAAATTGAGTAGAAAAATGAGCGTGATGAAAACATGCTTAAAATGATGACTCATCTTTATATTTTGTAAAAAAATTTCGTGGGAGGTGGGAAATAAATTGAGGATTCTTATACTAACTACCAAAAATTGGGTGGAATTAAGGTTGGAACATCGAGTGAGATACTAGTTGGAATTATTGGAGAGAGAAAGAAGTGGCAATCAGAGATAATTGTGAGGCTGAAAAAGATAGATTCGTTCCACCTCACGATCACCCGAAACAATAAGAACCAGATCAATCGGAGGAAAACCAAAGCGAATAGATGCTAACATGTATCTTAAATAACGTTGAAGGGTTCGATAAGTATTATTGAAAGTTTTGAAAATGACATTTCAAATTTGACTCAGTTGGTTAATTCGCATTCCATGACAATCAAGCATCTGGAAACTCAAATGTGATGCATCTCTACTGATAAATATCCAAGGAAAAAGGTAACATTGCCTAGTGAAACCATCCCAAATCCAAGAAATTATTGTTGATGAGTTAGAATTGTCTCGTGACATGATATTAAAATAAAACACTTTTTCGGAGGCAACCAGTAAGGACTCTAAAACGTTAATAGGACAAAATAGCCTCACATGAGTTTTTTAAGTTAATGACTCATTAATAACATGAAAAATAAATTTTAAGATTTGGTTTAATGTGTTTTGAGGTCAAACGTCAAGAGACAACCAAGATGTTCGGGAACTAGTCTTTTGTGTGCTAGTATGTTCTAGTGTGTATTTCATGTTTTGGTGTGTCATTTGGAGTTTAAAATGATCGAACGTGACTCTAGTATCTATATAGTCAAGTTTAAGATTGAAATGTCTCGGTAAAAATCCCCAAGGACCACCCTAAGGGTCCTTTAGGAGGACCCAGAACATTGGCCAAAAAGCTGTAAAAATAGCTTGACCAATTACCCCAAGTGACGCCCCGTTAGAGGGTTGACCCCCCATTGGTTGGGCGTGTCTCCACACTTAATCCTGGGATCTAATCCCCCATTTGAGGGAGACTCATTACCATTCCATGGAGCTACAAGACGTTAAAGTCAAGCTACCTACGATCCGTAGGTGGTGGTCGTGATCCACTGCATGCATGTTTTAAAGTTGCTCGGCCATATAAGGAGTGAATTGGTATATTCACCTCATATTCTAATTAAGTGGTGGACCGTTATTTTACCTATTTATGGGTTTTTATGTTGGTTAAAAAATAGAAACCCTAAATTAGAATTTATTATTAAAAGTTAAACCTTTTACCTCCCAAATACATTATCTCAAGAACTCCATTGGAGGCCAAGCTCAAGCTCAAGCTAGGAGATGTGTTTCCAACTTATTTCTTCTTAAATTTTTGTGGGTATTAATTATACAATGTATGTCAACTCTTTATCCTTAGATAACCTTTCATAGAAGGAGTTTTATCAAAGATTCTACAATGTTTTTCAATGAAACAAATTCCTAATTTTCAATCGAAGCATGGGTTCATTGTCTAATTGTTTTGAAAAACATTGTAATTATGAATCAATTTTTGCTCAAGTTTTTAAAGATGATATTAAATGTAATTCCTTGAATAACCCATAATCTTCCTAAACTCTCAGTTTACCCTATAAATGGGATTTGTGATCTTGATTATATGTTAATTGAATGAAGCCTAGATTGTGATATATTGTTAATTCCTATTTTTGTCCTTAGATATTGATTATGAATTGTTGAGGACTGATATATGATGATCTATGCATGTTTTTCTCATGGCCTTGAGGGCAATAGATGTACAATGATTTGTTATTGTGATGAATATGTGTATGAAGGTTTGCTATGAAGGTTATGTATGTAGTCCTCATTGCTAATAACATGATTAAAGTGTATTGATAGTGAAGTATAATTTTATTGAGAATTGTAGGGTAAGCATTGTATACATGCTTGATTGTGAGAGGCACTATTATGGAATGACCCCTACCTACTTGACCTCTATATTAATTGTGATCTTATACATGTTAGGAGTTATCTTTTCAAGTGCTGAATGTGTTTATGTATCCTATAATGAAGGGTGGGTGTGTGGTCTAGAATCCCTTAAGGCATTATATGTGGATTGTTCATGAAATGGGTATATTATTAACATGTTGTGATCCCTTGAAGGGAAGTTCCCTCAATAAAGAGTTTTGGAGAATGTGGTAAATAGTGAGAGTTTAAAGTTACCCTTTTGTATTAGTAATGCTTAGTTTTCCTTGTGTTGGATTGATGTTCTTGTTTAGGCTTACTCCTAAGAGGGGAAGATCTTGTGTTTAATTAGCAATGTAATTGTGAAGTTATGCTTTTAATGAAAGAACCCATATGAGTAATTTGTTAGTTCCCATATGAACCCACCGTAAGGGTGGAAAGCGGAAGAATGGATATTATTTCATGAGTTGGGGTTGTGTTGTGCTTTGCAGTTGACTTAGATGGATGTGTACCACATAGATCACGGGAAGAGTGTAAGTTTTGAGCAACTTCAAAGAGGTTAGTTATCTTTTAAGATTGATCTTAAGTATGATTATTCTAGTAGGGTGCTTAGATAACACCTAGAAAATTTTTGTTGTTAAATTCCACCAATATTTGATGACAAAGGCGGAAATAGTATGGAAGTTGTCTTGCTCTAATTTTTTAGAAAAAGAAAGAGATTCCGTGGCAAAAACTCTTTTATGTTCCCTTAAGGATTCATCTAGAGAGGATGGTTACCTTAAGTCTCTAAAACAAGTGGTAGTGGATATTAATAGTTCCGACATGTGTTTTATGCTTTGATAGAATCCGGGATTTCTATGGTTCTAAGATTGAGGGTATTTCCCTGAAGACTATAGATGAACTACCTAAAGTGATAAACCTTGTAGGATTAAAATCATGAACTACTTATCTTTTTTGACATGGTAGTAGGATTTTGTGAAATTACGGGGTTATCCTTAGTATTCATGTGTTTGGTCATGGCCACAAGTGGTTGAATAGTATAACCCAACCTAGTTCTTATGAGCCTCCTAGGGATATTAATTTTAATGAATAGTGGTGCTTAAGTTGTACATATGGATGCTTTCTTAAAAGGTATAGGTAATACCCTCAATGGTGTAAAACCACATTATGTAAGGAATATGGAGGTTTTTTCTTTACTTGCTTCGACCATAGAATTTAAGGGTAGTAGGTGGTAAAAAGTTAATTAAGCTCACACCAAGTTGGGGATAATGTGCCTAGATGGTACAGTTTTGAGTGCCCTTAGTATTCCTACATTGAGCTTCCTTGAACTTCTCCTTCTTTAGAACTACTTTGGCTGATGGATGTGAAAAGTTGACTAATTTAAATCCTCATTTTTGTATTACATGAATTAATTAAGCTCACCCCAAGTTGTCAGTATAAGTTGCATGTTCTCCATATGTTATGCATGTCCTTGATGACATTATGTTATGTATGTTTTGAAAGAATCTTATTACATGTAAATGGATTTTTTGTAAATTACAAGTTTCTCATATTGTCGTGCATATTATTATGGTGAATACACATTTAAATTTATGAGGTGGTTTAATGAACATTCTTTGTTCTGATTTTGATGTAAGGACATTTTGGCCGCATATTGCGGTGTTGATCATTCTTTAAATGAGAAAAGATAAATTCCATTTATGAGTATGTGATTTTTTGTTGTTTGGATGTGTTGATGTAGCTTTACTCTTAAGAAGTGATGGTGTTCCTAGCCAATATTATATATGTGTGCCTATGAGTTATAAAAAGTTCCCTAAATGATGCATGTTCATGAAAACTAGGGTTATGCAAGAAATTGAAATATTTTGAAATAACTTTCTAATGTTGTAATGTGTTTGGTCTATGATTTTGTCCTCATGAGAAAGGAAGTATGAGCATACTTTGGTTAGAAGTTTAGAATTTCTCCTTAAACGAATTGAACTTTGTGAAATGTTTGCATAGGATCTTTATGATGGAATATGGGTATCTTAAGGAAAAGGTAGTTCCTCCTTGAACATAACTAAACATGGTAATATCATATATTTTAGTATTGTACCTAAATGATGGGATTTGTAGTTGATCTACATTGCTTGAGATTTATATGCATTTAGTATGAGTTATTTATTTGACTCAGGAGTTGTAATGTTCATCATATCTATGTGTGATTTATAAGTTATTGCATATTGGGCCTTACGATGAGAGAAAAGGGTAAAGTCATGTCATGATTAGGAGAAGGTAGTTCCTCCTATGAACATGAGAATTGTTTATGTGATTTATGTATTATGAGTTGGTGGATCAAGTTCCTACTGACTTATGATGCAATAAGGGCATAATGATATGATTTTTGTATTTCGTGTATGTTTTTTGAATTGACTATTATGTAGTATTAATGTTGCGTGTTGTGAGCTTCTAGTTGGGTCATTGAGTCCTTGAAAGTGTTTTAAGTGTCATTTGAGGACGAATGTTCCCAAGATGAGGATATTGTAATGAGTCTCAAAATGAAATAGGGTGAACTAGAGCCTCCCATGAGTTTTATGCTTTAATAAATTGTTATAAGGTCAGAAATAACTTTTAATAGTTGTTTTAAAGATTTTTGAGGTCAAACGTCAAGGGACAACCAAGACTTCTAGAAACTAGTCTTTTGTGTTCTAGTGTGTCGTTAGTATTTTGGTGTGTCGTTTGGAGTCTAAATTGACTGTAGGTTACCCTAGTATCTAGATGGTTGTGTTTAGGGTCAAAACACCTGGGTATGACTCTCAAGGACCACCATAAGGGTCCTTGAGGAGGATCCAAACATTGTCCAAAAGTTCTATAAGATGGCTTGACCAACGACCCTAACTGACGCCCTGTTAGAGGGTTAAATCCCCGTAGGTGGCTCCACACTTATTCATCGGATCTTAACAAAAATTTGACGGACACTTAGTCCTATTCAACAGAGCTAGCTGCAAGACAATGGCGTCATGCCACCTAAGGTCTGTTGGTTGTGGTCGTGAGAGACTACATGCAGGTTGTTATGTGGCTCGGCCATTTAAGGGGTGAATTGGTTAATTCACCCCACTTTCTAATTAAATGGTAGAGTGTATTATTCTCAAATTTAAACCCTTTACTCCTGAATAGATTCTCTCAAGAACTCAATTGGAGGTCAAACTCAAGATCAAGCTAGGAGATAGGTTTTCAACTGATTTCTTCAATCTGTAAGGTATGTTAATTATTGATCCTTGTATAACCTATAATTCAAGGATTTCTATGAAAGATTTTTCAAAGTGTATCAATGATCAAATTTTCCAAATTCCAATCATTGTAAAATTGTTTTCAAAGCCGTTGTAATGATAAATCAATGTTTAATCACGAGTTTTATGATGATGTTCAATAGAATTCCTTGAAGAACCTATGATCTTCCTAAACTCTCAATTTAGACTATAAAGTTGGTTTTCTGATCTTGATTGTATGCTAATTGAATCAAGCATAAATTGTGATATATTATTGAATCCTATTGTTATATTTATCTATTGCTTATGAATTGTTGAGAACTGATCTATGATGATCGTTGCTTAGAGAACTTTTAAGTTGACCTAACATTGTGTATATTATCGGAATTGATGTTGTATGGTTTGATCCACTTATAGTGGAGGTGTTTACTTCTTGTCTATCTATGCATGTTTTGATCATGGACTGGAGGGTAATATATATATAAAGTTATTTTTTATTACGATGAATATGTGTACGAAGGTGTGCTATTAAGGCTATGCATCCAGCCCTCAATGTTCGTATCATGATTAAGGTTTATTGATAATGTGAAGAAATTTTTTAATGAGAATTTTAGAGCAAGGTATGGTCTACTTGCTTGATTGTGACAATTACTATTAGGAATGACCCCTACCTACACTACCCCTATATGAATGTGTGATCTTATATATGTTAAGAGTATCCATTCAAGTGTTGAATGTTTTTATGTCTCCTATGGTGAAGGGTGGATATGTAGTGTAAAATTCCTGAAGGCATTATATGTGGATTGTCCATGACTTGTCTATATTGTAAATGTGTTGTGGTCCCTTTAAGAAAAGTTCCCCCAATAACACCCTATGTATATTAGTATTTTAGTCAATTAGTAATGTACCGACTCCTGAGACTTATACTACATCCACTGCGAATTTGATTTTTTTGTAGTTTGAAGATAATGGGTTTAACAAATTTAAAAATGTATCATAACATCCAATCTGAGTTTGGATGATTGAACTAATGTATAAGAAAGTGAGATAGGGTTGTAAGATATTGATACTTTAAATGAATATATATTATACTTACCTCTACTTCCTCTACATCATCATCCGGATAGGTTATGAATTGTTTTTTGTTATAATGTTACATTCAATCAGTAATATATCATATGCATAAACTTATACTATTCACTTCCTTTAACAAGAAAATCTCGTGTGGACGTAGGTTCTTATACACTTTCTCTGCCTCTTTGATTATTTAATGTATCAGTATCCTATGTAGATTAGTATATGGATCAAATACTAATAAATCAACATTTGGAATTTATATTACATTAGTTATGAATACGAAAATTTTGAAATTTAAACGTAATGTATCTAATACACTTATGAATGTATTATGAGCTCTAAGTTGAACTTGGATGATTGATATAATGTATAAAAAATTGTTAGCCACTTAAATGAGTATTTGATACTTCAAATTATTGTGTCAATTTTTTTACCTCTCTATCCTTCTGTTCCTTTACGTGTGTTTGTTCTTCAGCCTCTACATCATTATTTTTACGAAGGTCGTTGTTGGCAAACTCCATATCAACAGGAGATATTGGTTGTTCAACAAAATTATGAGTAGTTAGGGGTTGATTAACATGGACTTCTATGACTAGATTTTCTTACGTGTTTGGAATAGATGTGGGAGAAATGTTCTTCAATCCAAAAGCACCACATTATACAAAAATACCTTTATGAAATAGTAAATATTTTATAAATAACGAGCACTTTCCATTTTATCTTACTAACTGCTTTTATCAGATCTCTGTGGTTATTTTTGATTAAGACTTCTAAATCATCAAACTTTTTGTCCACCTTTAAACACAATCAAATGAGTAAATATGAATTTTAATGTAGAATAAATAATATTTCGATAAGAAATATGGAATTACTTACATATTCCTTTTTATATTTCTTAACTTCTTTGATATCTGGAATATCTTTCTTTTCATTACGTTCAAAAGAAAGATTATGAAGATAGGGAACATTCCCAATAGAATTTTGAATAGATAATGACTATTTTTGTATCACGGGACACTCTTCTAGTTGTTCCCTGCACTACTTTTTTGTTTGGCCAAATCAACGTTTTTTCTTCTCTTAGGGGGTGGTGTAGATGAGGTACTGGATACACGTATGGCTCTACTCAAAATATGATCAAGTAGTTATGAGGAAAAATCATCAAACCCAAGATGTCTCTTGATAGTACTTGTGTAGGTGTATCACGTAGATGTTCAGAATAAGAGACACCCATACTGTCAGACATTTCTAGTACAACCATTTACTGTTGAGTGTTCTATATATTGGTAGATGCATTCCAAATCCAAATTTTAAAGTCTATATAACAAGAAAAGTTGCAACTTGAGATATAAAAATGTTCATTACCTCTGTAATAATACTAGACATAAACATGTCAAATTTGGGCTTGACACCAACAACTCTCAAGTTGCATATTCTAGGGATGTACTCTCCCTCTTTGATGAAAAGTTCATCCAAAACAACTGATGTACATTCATATGCCCATATATACAGTTAGATCATATGGCATCCCACCTAAATGATACATCTGTTTTACTTTGCTTCTCTCTTGCTTCCTTGTTTTCATTAACATGGAGAATATGAGCTTTCCCCATGGAAAATGTTGATAAATACCATCTTCAATCGAAAGTCATTAACATTGATATGTGGCGCATCCATTTGTGAGAAAACAAATATGTTGATAAAGTAAATAAGTCCCATCTGGAAAACTTCCTAGCTGTTGTTCAAACCACCTTAACCAAAACAAGATATAAATTGTCCTTTGCGTAAACCATTTTCATTTAACAAGTCAATGAAATATCTTTGAAAAATCTTGTTTGGGGTAAAATCTAGATTTTAATGTCATTTGGATTGCCTGTGCAATTTAGTCAGGTTATTATTGTGAATTCCTTTATACTGAAAGGGAATATGTTCCTATTTGCATGTCGAATATTGACATTCAACGACACTCGACTTATATCGCCGATTGAACTCACATGCCAAAAGCTGAAAAGATATAAATTGAATTCAGAAAGAGAAAAGGGTATCCTGACATCATAGACTCTGGGTTTTTGAACTTAACTTCCGTTCTTCTATGTTTAGTAGATTTTGGAGTCTTATTTTTGTGGGAGAGTGGATTCGACGAATTGTGAAGGCATGGATTTCGTTACCTATCATATGAAGAATATAATTGGTAATGTTTTTGTGCTTTTCATTATGAGTAGATAAAACCACTATTCTTGGGTGTTACTATGTGTTAAATTTCTCAAATTAACTTATAGTATTTATAATTATTGACTTGATTGCTGTTTTAAAGTGGGTTTGCTTTCTAGTTGTGTTTCAAATTTAAGAATCGTAGTTAATGCAGTTCTATATTAGTATTGTTTGCATGCTTGAGAAAACGGTTTCAAAATTAAGGTTATGAATTGATGATTGTTGTGATTGTGTTATTATGGGTTCATCTCAAGAGAGTGAATCCTAATTTTATCCTACTCATCTATCTCAAGAGAGTAGGTAAATTTAAAACTTCTTCCTTGCCAAGGTTCGAGAGAAATCGCTTGATTCGTAATAGTTGATGGAGAGGTAACTGTTGCATCTAAAGCCTAGCCTACCCACTAAAAAGCAACGATTTTCAATTATTCATAATAACATGTATAGTTAGTTTGACAATTAATTGGTCACATCTCCAAGGATTCATCTCTACAAAACTACATTCTTGGGTTTGTAATTGTTGCTTCACAATTCTAAACCCCTCAGTTTACACTTGTGTCATCCCTAAATATTTACTTTAATTTCTCAGATAATATCTTATTCCTACAATCGTTCAGAACACACCTTTCACTTCATAATTAAATTCTATATTATATCACTCCTTGTACGATCGACGCCTACTCTTTATTGGGTTTATACTAGATTGGGATCACCTACACTTAGTATTGAATGAAGTGTAGTCGAGCGTTATTAGCCACCACATTGTCCTTTCCTGGATGCGACAAGATAGTAATGTCATAGTCCTTCACTAGATCAAGACATCTACACTTCCTCAGATTAAGATCTCTATGAAAATGTTGTAAGACTATGATAATATGTGAAAACCTCACAATGAACTCCGTATAGATATGTCACCATACCTTAACCACAAACACTTCCTCAACTAACTCTAAATTATAGGTATGGTATTTAATATCCCGCCCTGAGGATACCTCTAGACGTAAACACGGGACCTAGTGTCACATCCAAAGAGCACACCCTAGAAGATATGACACTCTCGGAGCACAACCGGCGTACTTGACCTCTCAGAGGTCTTATACAAGCCCTTTTGTATTGTTAATCGCATATACATAGTGAAATGCAGTGCGGAATTAAAAGTTTTTAAAAATAATTTTATAGTCTTTGAAATCTCTTTCATATAAAATATGTAGGAAATAATAGGTATAATTTCATCAAATCTTAGACACAACAAAACTTGGAACAAGGCCTATAGACAATATAAATATAGTACCTAAGTATATTATAATACTTCAATAAGATAAATAAAAGACATGTATGCCTTCGAGTCAAATGAGGACATACTTCAACTACACTTGAATGGTGCTACGATCCAAGTCTTTATTCCCAAATGCTACTCACTTAATAACCACTATAGAGATAGATAAAAGCATGGAAGTAGTACAACCACATGTACTAAGTATTAGATAATGCAGAAAATCATGAAAACAAACATTTATTGGAAATATACATCTTTTTCAATTAAATATCATAATATTATAGTAATGAAAACAATTAAAACCTTAGAAACACATAAAAAATCATTTAATCAAATTATCACATTTTTATAAACACATCACAGTGACCTAAAATCACTGTATAATGAACTTCTTCCGTGTTACAGTAAAGTTGTTTACCTTCACCTAAGACACCTTGTAGCATGTAATTATCCCACTAAAAGCTATAGTAAGACTCACTTAAGAAACACCAAGAAAGACCTCTCATACACCCTCTCTAAGCATGCAAAAATGATCCTCAAGACTACTTATAATGAGACACATACACACTTACCATACGCAAAACACATAATATGTATAATATGACATTCTTCTTACCAAGGCTATCAAAAGACTTACTTACGTACTCCGAGAAGAGAATGACCAAACACTCTCTTAAAGGTTACCTAAATAATCCTTAAGGATACCTAAGTTAAGATCATCACTAAAGAATCTACCAACTTCCCTAACTAGAGTTATTCTCAAGTCTTCCCTAGATAAGACATGAAGAGATCATCCCTTATGCCCTCTTCACACTTTATATAAGGAATCCTTGAGTCACTCTAGATTAGGTACTCCTTCATTTACATTCTTTCTAACATAAGTCATTATTTCATTAGTTCATTAAGAGACATTACTAAGATAGAGGACATTCAAGTAATGGTCTTAGAGAAGACCTAGGGAATCTCACTAACATCTTCAAATCCTATTGTGCAATGTCTAGATAGCTTCCCATACCACCACCTAAACTTCATAGATTTTCTCTAATTCTAATAGATATCAAACATGATGAGAATATGCAATAACCGACATAGACCATGGTAACAAAATATGGAATCGGAGTTCTAACCTAATCTGATGAAGGTGTTCTACTTGCCAACGGTAGAACTTACACACATCCTATGTAGGCACATGGTTAATGAATAAAAAGGGTTTCTTTGTATACTAGCCTCATCCTTTAACAATAACTACTTTCCTTACCATAGTCAATCGGTGCTAGCCTTTGTTCTCATAACCCAATTACATTTACACTACCAAAGAAGTCCATAGGGTTGCCTTACAATGGCAACAAGAAGTTCATAATGAATTAGATAAGGATCGATATGATGTTGTTCCAGCCAACCAACCTTAAGTCCATCATTCATTACAAGAAGGATACCATTACATCTTTCAACTTCAAGTTTAATAACCTTACAACTAGGTTCAAGGTTTAATATAAAGGACCCTCTTAACATCATTTAAGGTCTCATGTTATTCATACATTAAATACTAAGAGATTTAGAATCCTAAGTCAAGACATCACATATTAACTTTCATACATGCATCAAGGGACACAATTCTACCAAGACACAAAACAACATGATTCACTTTATCACATATTACATGTCATTCTAAAAGCACATAGGAACAACAATTAGCATCTTTAAGCCATCATATACACTAATATATTATGTTCAATATAACCATCATAAACTCATATAGTAAAGTAGGGACAATCATGCATCAACACTAAGACTACACACATGAACACATAGTCATAGTCTAACATGATCACCTAAATAGCATAAATAGAACACACATTTTCACATTACTTCACATACACGTAGGTATGATCATACTTAACATAGACAACTACATCAATCATAATAATCCTTCAAGTAGTTGCCGATAAGGCCATGATCATCATAATACTTAAATTAACGCCGAGAAGTCCACTTCAATCACATAACACCGCCTCCATAAGTAGACCATACAAACAACAACATAATGGAAAAGACATAATACATAAAACAAAACGAAATAGTGTGGCGTACCACGAATCCATTCTTTCCACTTCAATCCATGTTTAAATCATCTAATTCAATACTATAAGGCCCTTACCCATGGCCATGAACATCAACTCAATATATAAATCTAAGACCAACTAGACATCAGTTGAATATAATTTTTACATCATCAGATAGCCCGTAGAAAACTACACTATAATTCATAAGCATTAAGATAATATCACTTAACCCATAATGTAGTCAAAAACTAGATTTCATAAATTTCATGGGTTCATACTTGATTGAGCTAAAATTATATAATTAACAGTAATTCAATCAATATTCAATGATTAAAAAACCTTTATTCAAGAATCCATGTATTGATCATAAAATTAGACAAGTTCATCTTTGAAAACTTTGGACAACTTATTTCAATTTGTGGTCGTTGATGAATAGAGTTTCAAGGATCAAAAATCATGCCTCAATGAATCTAATCATCCAATTTTATGAAGAACATACACTCAAATCTCAAATCCAAGCTCTTCCTTGAGTTTTGGGTTTATTGGAGTTTTAAGGAATTTCTAACGGATTTTGGGGTTCTGATTTTAAAGAATGAATTCTTCTAAGTGTTAGAGACTTATGAACATGTTTAAAATATCCAAAAGACCATTAAGGTACAGACAAACTTCTAATTTGGACGTGGGGTGAATTTACTAATTCACCCTTCACTTAACACTGGCTGCGCAGGAAACACAACCCTCACAGGCAGAATATCATCGCCGACTTGTCCCTTGACCAACGGACCATCCTGTTGTTCCGTGGTTTTGGGACTGAGGCTGGTATTTTTCTTCTCCTTCCCCACGCCTTAGTGTACACCAATGGCCCCTCACCAACTAGGTGTCGACTGACCCACTTGGTGTCGATTGCCTCCGTAGGTTGGGCTGCCTTGGGCAGTCTTGGATCAATGAATGGTCGTTCCTCAAGGAACTTTTGATGGTCCTTGGGGATGTTTTCCCGGACGTTTCCTACTCAAACAAGCTTCTATATGATTTTAGGACCTCTCACATGAATTTCATTAGAAAAGAACACGTAAAACTCGATGAAATATGCTTAGACACACAAGGTCATTTCAAGGCAAACCTTTCAAACGTCATGGACATTCTTTGACATTTGACCTCCAAACTTCACGAAACTTGACACACGGCCCATATATACCATAATAACTCCTTTAATGACATCATAACCTCATTAATCACACTTAATCACATAAAACCACATATGAGGCACATAGGTGACTTAGTCATCGAACATCGTAGTCGTCCGTTGACGTTTGACTTCTAATGCACCTAAACTCTTAGACTCTGCCTCAATACAACATAATAGAACAATTTAAGACCTTATACCATCATGGCAACCACATTAGTCTCTCACTTGATCTATTTCATTTTTGGGATCTTACAACGTCCCCTATTTGGACAACATTCGTCCTCGAATGACACCTACCACTCTCCGAACACTTCCAAGAATAGACACTCCACTAGCAGCTCAAAACCATAACATATAGCACATTATACAATTAAAACCATCAATACAAAACATAAATTTCACATAGTCAAGAGATTCACAACACAACAAAAAACTAGAATAAATTATATAACTCTTCATGATACAAAACTCACATCATTTTCTCCAAATAGAAAAAACTCATTTTATATTCATTATAATACACATACACATCAGTTCTTACAACATTACAACAATTTTCGACTAAAGAATGTATTAGTCAATTTCTTAAAATTTTCAAAGTGAGCAGGCAAACCTACAACGAATTATGCAACTTTTTCAAAAATGCAACTTTTAGCCAATTCATGATAGAGACATGGTATTATAAAAGTTAAAATCATATAAAAACCTTTTACAACATGATCATTGCTTCATAAAATACACAATTCAAGAAGACAATGAAATTCAATTCCAATAGAACTCCTAAACACCATGCACATGCAACAAACTTATGTGACTTTCTAGCCCATCAACCATACTCCCCCACTTATAAGGAACTCATACTACTAAAGTAAGAATTACAACGACAAACTATCATCATCATCACCATCATCCGGCTTTTCTACTCTAGTCTGGACTACGTAGAAACACCTCTTTGTTGGAGCATCATATCATGGAACATTAGGAGAAACTTTCTTACCATCTCTATTAGGACAATCTCTCACTTTGTGCCCATCTTTTCCACATCCTGAACATATCCTGGTACCCCTTAAACACTCCGCATATTACTTCTTTCCATAAGTGACACATGTAGGCTTGCCATTTTTAGAATCACCTCCTTTCTCAAATTTCACCTTAGGAGCACTAGGTCCATCTTGAGTTTGAGCCTTCTTTTTTAACCTAGGTTTTCCTTGATCACTTGAACCACATCTTTTCAAGTTTCTAGCAATACTTCAAAGTTTAGACTCCTCAATTGATTGTGCATACACCATGAGTCTAGCTAAGGTCATATCATCATGTAGCATGACCATACAGAATTCTTCCCTCATTAAGTATGCAACCTAGGTCACAAAATGACTCATCTCATCCCTCATTTTTGACACTAAGGATGGTTTATATCTAGAAAAAATTGAGAACATCAAAGAGTACTCCTCAACACTCAAATTTCCTTTCTTGAGATTGATAAACTCCTCTACCTTAACCTCTATCCTCTCAAGGGGAAAGTACTTATCTAGAAAAGCTTCCATAAATTTTCCCACTCAATAGGACCTGAATCAACCGGCCTATTATCCTTCCATTGAGTGTTCCATATTTGAAAAACATCCCTCAATTGATACGAAACCAACTCCGCCTTCTCCCTAGATGTAAACCTCATAGCACTGAACACCTTGTATACACCATGAAAGAACTCTTGGGGATCCTCTCCCACCTTAGATCCATGAAAGATAGGGGTATTTATCCTAAAAAATTCTAGAGGTCACAGTTCTCTCCACAACATTCACCCTAGGCTCCAGACTCAAATTCACTTGAGTAGTCACGGCTCGAGCTAAAGCAAACAAAGCCTCTCTAATCTTTCTATTAGTGAACACCGGGGGAACCACCGAAACATCATTACCTTTTTCAATAATAGGGACATTATCACCTTGGGAAGGCACTTGATCACCTTGAGAACCTTGAGGAATTTTCTCAAGTTGCTCAACTTGAGGAGGAATCTCTGCATGAACATCACTCTCCTCAACCCTCCTAGACGGTGTCCTCCTTGTATTTATCTTCCTAGAAAATAAGGAAAACGATAAGAAAAGAGTACTAATTACTTTTATTCTACGGCACGACATAGGAGTAGAGAAGAAGGGAAACTCTATCATCCTATAGCCTCTCGCCCATAGATGTGTCGTCACAAACCGTGTTGGTCGAGACTCTAGTAGACGTGACTTTCTAAGAATTTTTGATTCCTAAGAATACTTTCATATCCTATGCTCTAATACCAAGCTTGTCACATCCTGACACCACACCCTAAAAGATATGGCACTCACGGAGCGCAACCGGAATACTTGAACTCTCACAGGTCTTATACAAGCCCTTTCGTATCGTTCATCGTATAAACACAATAAAAAGTAGTGCGGAATTAAAACTTTTCACAAATAATTTCATAGTATTTAAAATATATTTCATATAAAATTCAAAGGAAATAGTAAGTCTTATTTCATCAAATCTTAGACACAATTTACTTGGAACACTACCCATACACAATAGAAATATAGTACTACTAAGTCTATTACAATACTTCAATAAGAGAAATAAAAGGCATCAATGCCCTCTAGTCAAATGAGGACATACTTCAATTTCACTTGAATGGTTCTACAATCCAAGTCTTGCTTCCCAAATTCTCCTCAGCTACCAACCACTATAGAGATAGATAAAGGCATGGAATTAGTACAACCACATGTACTAAGTTTGACATAATGTATAAAAATCGTGAAAAAGGATATTTATTGGAAATATGCATCTTTTTTATTTAAATATAATAATATGATCATATAAACAACATTTAAAACCTTATAAAAACATAACAAATCATTTAATCAAATTATTAAGTTTTATAAACACATTATAGTGACCTCAACTCACTGTACTGTGAACTTCATCACTACGATAGTGAAGGTTCTTACCTTAACCTAAGGCAACTTCTAGCATGTAATTGTGCCACTAAAAGCTATCCTAAGACTCACTTAAGCAACAAAAAGAGAAACAACTCATACACCTCTATAAGCATGCCTCAATGATCCTCAAGACTACTTATAATGAGACACATACACACTTACAATACACCAAACACATAACATGTATAATAAGGCATTCTCCTTAGCAAGGCTATGAAAAGACATACTTAAGATACACTAGAAGAGAACGCCCATACACTTTCTTCAAGGTTACCTAAATAATTATTAAGACAACCTAAGCTTATATCATGCCTAAAGAATCAACCAACTTCCCTAACAAGAGTCATTCTCAAGACTTCCCTAGATAAGACATCAAGAGATCATCCCTTATGCCCGCTTCACACTTTAACTAAGGAATCCTTGAGTCACTCTAGAGTAGGTACTCCTTCATTTACATGATTTCAAACATAAGTCATTATTTGATTAGTTCATTAGAAGACATTCATCACATAGAGGTCATTCAAGTAATTATCTTGGAGAAGACCAGGGGACTCTCACTAAAATCTTCAAAACCTAGTGTGTAATGTCTAGATAGTGTCTCATACCACCACCTAAACTTCATAGAAATTCTCTAATTCTAATGGGTATCGTACATGATGCGATTAGGAAATAAACGAGATAGACCATGGTAGAAAAACATGAACTCTAGATTTCTAATCTACTCCGATGAGGGTGTTTTACTTGCAAATGGTAGACTGTAGACACATCTCATGTAGGTATGATTAAGGAATATGAAGGGCTTACTTTTATTCTAGCCTCATTCTTTAACTAGAACTACTTCCCTTACCATAGTCAGTTGGTGCTAGCCTTTGTTCTCCTACAGTAATTCAGATTAAAGGTTCAAACAAAAGGGTTCCATATCAAGTTCATTAACCAATTTCATTTACCCCACAAAAGAAGTACCCTAGGTATGCCTTACAATGGTGAAAAAAAGCTCATAATGACTTTCTTAAGAATTGATATGATGTTGTTCCAGCAAACCAACCTTAAGTTCATCGTTCATTATAAGTAGGATACCATTATGACTTTCGACTTCAAGTTTCATGACCTTGCCTCTAGGTTAAAGGTTTCACATAAAGGACACTCTTAAAATCATTCAAGGTCCCATGTCATTTGTACATTAAAGAGTAAGAGATTTAGCATCCTTAGTCAATACATCACATGTCCCTTTTCATACATGCATCAAGTAAGGGACACAATTATACCATGACAGGACACAACATACTTCACTTTAACACATATGACATGTCATTCTAGAAGCACATTAGGAACACCCATTGTCATCTTTAAGTCATCCTATACACTACTATATCATCTTCAACATAACCATCATAAGCTCATATATTCAAGTAGGAACAATCATGGATCAACTCTAAGACTACATATATGAACACATAGTCATAGTCTAACATGATGAACTAAATAACATCAATAGAAGAAACACACACTTTCACAGTACTTCACATATATGTAGGTATTATCATAATTTATACAATAAACTACACCAATAATCATAAT
Source organism: Solanum lycopersicum (assembly GCF_036512215.1). NCBI lineage: Eukaryota > Viridiplantae > Streptophyta > Magnoliopsida > Solanales > Solanaceae > Solanum > Solanum lycopersicum. The sequence continues at coordinate 18,823,187 of NC_090809.1, forward strand.
CCTTCAAGTAGTTGCCCACAAGACCATGCTCATCATAATACTTAAAATTACGCTGACAAGGCAAGATCAATCACATAACACTGCCACTATAAGTGGACCATACCAATAACAATATAATTGAAGAGACATAATTCCTAAAAAAAAGAGAAATAGGGAAGTGTACCGCCAATCCATTCTCTCCACTTCAATCCATGTTCAAATCATCCAATTTAATACCATAAGGCCCTTACCCATGGACATGAACATCAATTCAATGCATATATCATAATAATCAACTAAAAAAATTCAATTAAATATAGATTTATCAATATAATACCAATTAGACATCAATTGAATACAATTCTACATCATTAGATAGAACGTAAAAAACTACACTAGAATTCATAAGCATTAAGACTATCACTTCACCCATAAAGTAGTCAAAACTAGGGTTCATACATTTCATGGGTTCATAGGTTAATGAGTTAAAATAATTTAATTAACAAAATTCAATCAATATTCAATGATAAAAAACCTTTAATGCAAGAACCTATTGATATATCATAAAATTGGACAAGTTCATTTTTGAAAAGTTTAGAGAACTTCTTTGAATTTGGGCTCATTGATGAATAGAGTTTGAAGTATCAAAAATCATACCTCAATGAGTCTAAACCTCCATTTTGATGAAGAACCTTTACTCAAATCTCCAATCCAAGATCTTCCTTGTGTTTTGGCTTCAATGGAGTTTTAAGGAATCTCTAAGGGATTTTGGGGTTTTAATTTTGATGATTTAATTCTTCTACATGTTAAAGACTTGTAAACATGTTTAAAATACCCAAAAAACCTTAAGGAACAGCCAAATTCTTATTTGTAAATTGGGTGAATTTACCAAGTCACCCTTCACGTAACAGTGACTGCGCAGGAAACACAGCCCTTAGTGGCGAAAGACCATCGACTGAAGCTGGTCTTTGGATTCTCCTTCCCCACGCCTAGGTTTACACCAACGAACCCTCACCTACAGGGTGTTGACTGTTCCCCTGGGTATTAATTGCCTCCGTAGGTTAATTTGTCTTGGGTAGCGTTGGCTAAATGAAAGGGTCCTTCCTCTAGAAGCCTTATGTTGTCCTTGGGGATGTTTTCCCAGAAGTTTCCAGTTCAAAAATTCTTGTATCTGATTTAGGAACTCTCACAATAATTTCATATAAAACAAACACATAAAACTCGACGAAATATTCTTAGACACGCAAGATCATTTCAAGATAAACTTTTCGAATGTCATGGACAGTCTTGGATGTTTGACATTCACACTTCATGAAACTTGACACACTGCCTATATATACAGTAATACCTCATTTAAGGACCTCATAACCTCATGAATCACATATAAATACATAAAACGACATATGAGGCATATAGGTTACTCAATTGTCGAACGTTTTAGTCATCCCTTGATGTTTGACTTCCATCCACCTAAACTCTTATACACTGCCTCAAACCAAACTATAGAACAATTTAGGACCTTAGACCATCATGACAACCACGTTAGGCTCTAACTTCACCTAAGTCATTTTTGGGATCTTACACCTAGGATCACGAGTTACCCCAAGATAACCCTGAGCTGGCATATTATAAGCATACTGATAATAATAAAATAAAATTTAAACCATGCGGAAGCTTAAACCATTAAAACTAAAGTAAAGGTAATACCAAATACTAATTTGAATATAAAGTAACTATGAGTTTACTAACAAGCGAAAGCTCAAACTCAAATATTAAACTGAATATAACTATGTCTAAATAAAATCCTCTAACTGACTAGAGATAGTGTGAAATTACCCTATCTAATTATGCCAAACCCAAAATTGAAAGACAGAAAATAATAGAAAACATGTCTATCATCCTAGAAGAATGAGGACTCACTAGAGATATTTCTGAACTAGAGATTGGGAACTAATCTATGCGTGATATGAATGTTGCGTACCTGAACCAACATCACGACATGATGTAGAATAGAGTATGTGTCAATAATTTAAGGGAACTAAGCATGCAGTATAGGATAAAGTTGAACAATATATAGAATACGAAATAAAGCATACTGAGCACTAATATAATCTGAAAATGATGAAACTTTTGAAATATACTTAATTAAATATAGTGGCCAAGTACATAACATGCCGAAACTAAGTATTGAAATGTTATTGAACCTAGTTAAATGTACTACAATCTGAACGTGGGAGCCACTAATAATCAACATAAAACTACATCACCTAAATGTAGAAAGCAGCGTATATGCCCAATGGAAAGGACCCAATATACGTTGCCAAGGATATAAAGGCATTACTAATGTGATCACTAAATATGATTCCTATAGAGGGGACTTACAAACCTACTAATGAATGTTGTTTTGGGACTAGGAGGGTGACTTAACCTAGTCCAAATCGGTGTTAAGAATATTCCAACCCAATATATGTAGGATACAACACAACTGAATTATAATTGATATCTCATTGTTTTGATATGCTAATTAAAAACACAACATTAATTTACTGATAATGTAACATTTGGAATTAGAGTCACGTATATCTGTTTTTCTGTCCTAGCTAGTGTAATTCATGAACTAAACGGATCAACAAAACTAGGATCCTGAAATTCATGTGAGGAACTAAGCAACAATGTTACAAAAACATGATAATATTATTAGGAATATTCTAACAACTAACTCATAATAATTCCTAACATTTAAGAAGCAATAGTTCCTGATAATATGAATGTAATCAAGAATCTGACTGAATTCTTGTGACCTAATTGATGAAAGGAACCTAGAATGAAATCCCACATATCTGGTGATGAATTCCATGGACAAATTTTTATGATATTTGGGCTTAAACTGAAGAAAAATTGTTCCATTTTCGGAGAGTCTTTGGTCATATTTTTGGAGAATGAATTGACTATGATAAGTTCTGATAAAGTTAGTAGGACAAAGCTGACTAAAACTACGTTGATTAGGGTTAAACGACAAAGTTTAATTGTCCAACGCATACGGGAAAGTATCAAACAATTCCTGACTTAAAAGGTGTCATGGTCCCTGATGGGCATGACTAACAAACCTTGGATCGGGCGATGGTGCATACTAGTTAGTCGTCAAATGACAGCTGTGGCTTGGACCTTAATGAAAAAATCCACGGACCTGGAACACTGCCCTTGGTCTAACCTACGTTCATAGGTCAAGCCTGGTTCATGCCTTTGCTAGATTTTCTAGAATTCATGAGATGGATTTTAGGTAGCCAACTACTGACCTAACCTACGGTCCATGGGCCCCTGTACGGTCCATAGGTGGCACCCATTGGTGGCATCTTTAACTTCTAAAAAGTATGATGGTTGTTCTTTTGAGGATGCAAGGTATTAAATCATCTACACCTTGAGAACATTAGTCCTTGAATTAAGACTAAACTAGCTAAATATGGAGGAAAAGAAGTGCAACCTCTACCACTAAGTACTGGAAATTGAAATCTACTTGAATTAAGTTCAAAGAACATGCAAAAATGCCGAAAATGCAAAACTAACTGAAAGAATATGATGCTAAGGGTTAATTCCTGCAACAGTAAACTGAGAGACTAGATAGGAACTATAACCTGAGGTTGAAATGGAATCCAAAGAATATAGAGGAGGATACATGCCCTTTCTGCTTCTGCTTCCCAAGTAACTCACTCTACGGATTGACTCCTCCCCAAAAACAAAACTTAAGCGACCTCTTGGTTTCTCAACCTTCAATCGTAATGATCAATAATTTCAACTGACACCTCTTCATAAGTCAGACTACCTTAAAACCCACACATTATAATGGCACTAAATATATTGGATAACTCACACATTTCTTCAAAAAGGATATGTGAAAGACTAAATGGACTGTTTGTAGCTCTCCATGCAACTTTAACTCATAAGAGACTTTACACATAATTTTCAAGATCATGTAAAGACCTCCATATCAAGGAATGAGTTTTCACGATCTGCATGTACCCCCTAGAAGTTAGGTAGAACCCTTGGGTCATTACAAGATATACTTAACCCTTTGGGGTCTTGTACAAGCCCTTTAAACAATGTTCATTACATAAGATATGAAAGTAGTTCATAATTTAAAACTTTTCACGACATTCAATATAAAAAGGAATTCTTTAATAAATACTATAAAATCTCATCTCACAAGAAAACTTAAAGACATGACTTAATATTATAGGGACACGACCCTTAAATTTAAAAGAAATACATAATAAGTCTGAACATAAAGAAACTAAGAAGATAGGAACTATGCCCTCTGATATATGAGGACATACTTTATCTTAAGAGAAACTTTCCCAATCTTTGCCTTCTAGACTTCAATTTTACTTCCAAAATCTATACTCATAGAGTATATAAATGTATCGGGTTACTACAAATAATGTACTAAGTATGGCATATGCAAAAACCTGTAAAAAGGAGCATTTTAGTAAAATACGTTTTGTGCCAAATAAGTAAAACATTCGTGAATTTAGAAGCAAAACAACATAAGAAACATCATTTAACACTTAGAGAAAGATTTCATAATTTTAACAAAAAGGACAAACTAATAGTAAGCTTTTAAACATTATAGTAAACTCTTTTTTTATTTTTAACATTTAACATTCCAAAATAGTGTACTCCCAAGGCCAAGAAAACAGGAAGTGAACTCATTTCCATAGGAGTTTCCCTAACAAAGGTTATCCCAAGAATCTACAAGGTAAGACTTAAAGGAAGTGCATATACACATCCTTCGATTCATACCAAAGTGATCTTGAAAATTACCCCTTTTTTGCTTACTCACCTCGGGAGAAAAAGATCCCCACCTCAATTACAAGACATTATAAGAACACTCAAGCAAACCATATTATACCGTGGTTTCACGATATTTTTAATGCTTTTTCCTTAACTTAAGTGTGTCCAAAAGCCATTTTGTACTAATTTTTATGTAAGTTTCTCTTTATTTGCAGGAAATCTGTCTAAAAGATGAATGTGGAGGTTTTTGAGCAAGAAATGCAGAAAACTACCACCTACGGAGCTTGTGACGGTCCTTCGTGCCCGTGATGGTCCGTAGGTGGCATTGTACTGCAGCTGCTGAAGGAAGATGGGAAAGTCTGACCAAGTGTGGGGTTTCGGAGTGCGTGACGGACTGTCGTACCCATGACGGGTAGTCCTGCTGGTTCGTCATGAAGATCATAGAAGTAGTCCAGTACCAAAATTCCAAGAGTTCAAGTTTTATGAAACGGAGACCCCCGACGGACCGTTGTGCCTGTGACGATCCGTCATACCTACCGTCGAGGGTAATGAAGAGAGTAGCAGAATAAATTGCATAAGTACGGGACGACGGAGTCCATGACGGCCCGTCATGACCACGACAATCCGACGCGAGGTCCGTTGACCCAGCCGCGTTTTGACAGATTTCCAGCAAATAGAGACCTTATTTAATTAGGTTTTTATTTTTTATAAATAGTTCAAAAAACCTCATTTTTAGGGTTAGACTCTTGGTTATTTGAGTTTCTTTAGTGGATTAGACTTGGTGATTATTATTACACTTTTGAAGAAACTTTAGTCTTGAATTAATTTTAGTAACTGATTGCTGGTGATTTTTGTTGATTAATCAAATGAACTTCTGGGTTTTATTCTTTCTCATTGAAGTAAGTGCATTAATTCTTATATTACATATTTGAATATTTTGATTATGAAAATGGATAACTAAACTCCATAACTAGGGTTGTGGGAACCATAGGCGAATAATGAGGTAATAGCTAACTAAAATAACAATTCTAGAATAGTGTCTTGCATGTATTGATAATTCTTTCGCTTAGAAGTCATTTTAACAGATGGACAACGTTAGAACTCACCTAAATGCTACTTGCCGAACCAATGAGGTAGATAATAGGAAAAAAATTATCTACATAGATTTAGTGTATACTATCTAATAGGCTAGTATTGATTGGTAAAAGGTAATAACTTAGTCAAATATCGAATATGACGCTTAATATGAGGTAAAGGTAAGGCTAAGCATAGCAACACACGTAGCCGGACCAAGGTACGGAGTGAAATTTTCTAGATGCTGGACCAAGTATTTAGAAATACATAACTTATCACTTTGCATGCAAGATACTAGGAAAGAATTGTTATAGTTAGAACTATTATGTTATGAACCTGTTGGGAACATGTAAACCCTAATTACTTTTATAAATTAATTAAACTCCAACATTTGAAGTTGTTACTTGTCTCCATTAATTTAGTTAGTTATTTTCATTCATTTAGAAGTAAAAAAAAACTTTTATTGTCTTTGCTTTCGAAGGAAATAATTGACTAAATAGTAGTAATAATAGATTGAAGTTAAGTCTGAACTATTTTACTCATGGGAACGATCTCAATCTCATTAGTTGGGTTCTTTACTTGATATGACTGCTTTACTTCTTATTTGAGAAGTAAGTTTGAGCGTATCATACCACCAAGACTTCAGATTCTCATAATCCAGTAGCACCTCACCTTTCATTTTAAATTCTTCTTCTTATAAAGTCCTGGTTGTAACCACATAATCAAAATCTGCCAACTTCTCTAAAAATTTTGTTCTTTGTAAGCCTAAGTTTTCTTGAACTTCTCAGCTCCATTCCTTAAGTTTATTCTTAAGGTCTTTCATTTAGCAATTCAATACATAGTCAGGTCTCCCCCAAAATATAATTTGTTCAACTAGTTGTTTATTTCAACGGTGAATCCCTCAGTTTCTAGCCAATTCAAACTTGACATACCTTTTATTTTTGTTCCAGGTCCCACTTTGTAGGGCTAATGGTACATGGTCTGAATAATCCTTTGAAGTGGGATTACATTTTAAGTTGTTGAAGCTTTCATCCAATTCTTTTCTCTATTCCAGAAGCTACTTAATTTGTTCCCTTTATACCAGATTAATGTTGCATTTTCCATTTGAAGATCAATTAGCCTCATATTTTTCAATCAAATATGAAAATTTCCTCATCCCTGTTGCTCTTCTAACACAAATCTTTTTTCTTAGACAACCCTACTAATATTATAATTATCACAAACAATCCAAGGCCCTTGAAACAAACCTTTGACATTACCAATCTCTTCCCATATCGATCTTCTTTCAGTAGCAATTTGGTGCGTGCACCCAAATCATATGACAAGAGAAGCTTTGGAGTTAAACTTCAAACTTGCAAGTTAGGTTACATAAAACAATGTCAAGAACTTCTCCCTTCCATTTTTTTATCCCACATGATTAATATACCCCCTCTTGTTCCAGTGGCCTCCAAGTACTCATATTTGATCAAATTATTTCCCCAAATTTGGTTTAATAACAATTTTATCTCCCCCTCCAACTTTTTTTCTTGGTAACAGTAAATGTCTGCTTTCCAATAAAACCCTATCTCAACAATTCAATCACCTCATATTCTATGAAATTAGTTTGAATTACATAAAGAACTATTGTGGTTGTCTTTTCCATTAGCCCTGTTTCCGCCGCTTTATAATTTTACATCAAAGGCCACTAACTTTTTGAGTTATTGGACACCTTTGATTCTGGTCTTCCTGAATATTGCATCATGGATCAGTCTACTTTTCTTCTACTATCTTAATTCCAGAGCTTTTCTTAACATTAAACTGTTGGCCCCAAGAATTTGCCTAATGTCACCATATTTTGTTTGGCTCATAGTGAAGTCTCCCTCTCTTTTTCTTCTATCATTAGTTGTGTTTGAATTCAAAGATGCTAGACATCCTCCACATCCCAATATCTATTGCTTTTTACAGAATTTTGGACTATTAAATCTGTAGTCCCTTCTGTAAATTTTTTTACCTTTTCTTGCTAAATTGTGAAGATGTTTTGATCCTTTTGATAGCTGCTACGTTTCCCCCTTAGTTTCCATTGTTATCCCCATTTCCTTCTCCTTTGTACTCATCTATGCTATTTGTGTATCCATTGGAGCACTTTGATCTAGTTGGGTGCTAAGAGAGACATCATAGAAGTCATCTTTTATTGAGGAAATGGACCAAAATTCGTTTAAAATGTTTTAAATGAAGTGGTTTGCTAGGTTCGGCCTAATTAACTTTTTATTTGCTAGGTCCAGAGTGTATTGTTCCTTGGACCTTTCCTCATTAAAACCCTGCACATGTTCTTCACATGAATTTACTCTTCTTTAGCTCTTGCTGGCAACTCCGAACAACCCACATGCACTCTGTTAACAAAATCCCTAAAAACACTGGATATTGTTACTTTATTACAGAGCAAAATATGTTGGGTAATAGGATTTGTTTGATAATCCCATCTATCATCTTCTCTGTCTCTACCTCCGACAGACTTCGACAAAATTTCGAATCGGGGTTTTTACCCCGATTGGATTGAGATGTAAAACTTGACACTATTTTGTGAAATTTCTGCTTATATCAGATACTCTCCCCTTCATGCTCTACATGAATTTTTCCCCACATCATGTGGTTCCTGAGCATTGTTTCTTTCTCTGTAGCCAACTATCCCCCACATACCTCCAATTTCCTAGAAAACTTTGTGTGAGCACAATAGTAATGGTATTCCAACAACTCTAATCAAGGTTTCCTTTGGACTTCTAGAGATAGATGTACACCCCTCTGTAGAGCTCCACCATTTGAGATTTTGGTTTTTATTTCTGGCAGTACCATTGATATTGTATCCGGTCTATCATGATTTTGGGCAATTTAAACAGAAATATTATATTGTTCATCTCGTAGATATTTACCACAAAGGTGTTTTTCCAGGTTGTTGAGGAACATCTCCTTATCTCACTCAATGTAGGTCCTCCTTGCTTTAAACTTACAAGCCCCCAACCGGACATCTGCTTAGAATCCATGTTTCTTCATCTTCTGGTTTAAAAGAAATTGTTTAACTTCCTAAGCAAAAAGGTAGTTGACATAAGTTAACCTGGGTAGGCCTGCCAATTCCTATAAGTTATAGGCCTCACTAGTATCAAAGAACTCAATCATTGTAGAAGAACTTTTAAAATTTGTAATTTTCAAGAAGAACCTCCACATAATAAAATCTCCACAAATTGCTCAAGGCCCCTTCATTAATCCTCTGACCATTCCTAATTCATGAGGCACCTACCTCCTTTCCACCTTACAATTTGGTGCCTAGAACCTGAGATGTGGCAATTGTAATTTTGAAGTAAAGCCTCAAAACTGCATGTTATAGTATAATCACCAACTTGTAGTATCTCTCCTTTCCACACCCTGATATCCAATAACATAATGATCCCCCCTATAGTTCCTTTTGCCTCAAGACATGCAAATATGATCCATCTTCCTCCCATATTTGATTAAATTTATCCTGTAAACCTCCATGTAATTTTGTTTCATGCAGGCATATAATATCAACCTTCCATCGGTCTATATAGTTCCTTACCACCCTTCTTTCAGCCATATCATTTAATCCACTTCCATTTTTGATGAGAAACAATTTGTTTTGACCAATTAATTTTTTTAAATGGCGTTTGAATAACAATTAATATTTGATATAATCATTTTTGAAGTTCTTTAAAGTGCATTTTTCTCATATAATAATGTGGACCTCTTCAACAATAGTACAACAATGTTGAAGACAACACATCAAATGTTTAAATTTAGTTTTTAAAAATTTTGATTTTTTTTGGTGATATACATTTTCTATTTCAATTTAATTGTCTAGTTTTGTGAACTTTAAAAATCTAAAAGAAACTTTTGAAGCTTGTGGCACTGCAATAAAAACAACTTTTAGCGGAAATAAATATGTACATTTTAAAAGGAGTGTTAAAGGTTTTACAAACATTAGTTAATTTTCATTGGATCCAATGTGGCTACAGATTTTACGGACATTACATAGAGTTCTACTTGCCTCTAAAAAGACATATTTAGCGACATATTATCTATTGACGTTAATTAATTGTTCCTAAAGGTCATTTTTGGTATAGTCTGGTCTTAAACATAATATATGTAGAAATGTACTAAATGTTCTTTAATGTTGTGTCTTATACATGTCACACAAAAATTTAGAATTAAACAGTTTCAAATAAAGAAAAGAGGCATTCCCTATAAATCATACTGAAAATAAAAATAAGACAAATAAATAGAAACTAATGGAGTATTATCAATTGATAATTACTAACCTAAAAAAACATCCTACAATGATTCTATGTAAATATGAGAACAAAATACATTCTTAATATATAAATAAATAATTTAGCATCAAACCTTTGTAAATCAAATTTGAGATGTTGATACTTACAGAAAATAGAGTGCTTTGGAATACAAATTGAAAGAGACGCGAATCCCATGAGGTCTCACGAACTACTAGTAAAAATCAAATGTTTTCTCCAACTGGTTAAGTGACGCCCTATTCAAGTGGAGAAAAGTTAATCAAATTTCTATAATGATTTTTTTATGTTCGAAATGATACAAAATATGATGTGATATTTTTTTGATTGGTCAGTTTTGAGGGTATCATGGTCAATGCAGTTGACCAACATGATGAACTGAATCGATGGCATGTTAATTTTAATAAATCAAATTCATTAATTAGACTTTTCCAATTTCATTCAACTAACTAACTCAAATGTATTTTTTTATTGATGAAGATCCACTCCAAATCCAAATGAAAAGGTACTAACTTTTACACATTTTATTGATCTATGGAGTTTCATATGTCCTTAACAAGACATTTCTATTTTACAGCATTTGATGCAGAGTCTCGCAATTAAAACCTGAAAGAGGAATGATTGAAAAGATTTCTATGTATGACACTCTACTTTTCTCGATTTATTTTCTATTGAATTTTTTCGATGTTGTGAGGTATATTTCAATGTGATTGAATAATTCTCTTCTTTTTTTTTGATATTTTTATGTTGCTGATGATTCGATTACGTGCTTTAGTATTGAGGTATCTTCTCTAGTGTTAATTTTTTATACCTAACCTTGTAACTGTAAGTCTTTATTTACTATTACTAAAACTTGTAACTTGATATATTTTTAATTTATTTTCATAAAAGGCTCATAAGGACAAGCATAATTAGCTCCAAAAAACATTTATTGAAGTACAAGGTAAAAGGAGATTGAAGAGTTCTTCACTGGTGTAAGCAGCCTCGTCACCTTGTTGACAACACAACTCCTAATGATTAAAAGTGGTTTCCTCGAATTGGTGATTGGATCTACACTAGTATGTATCTTTTTGAATTTCTATCTGTTTTTTCAGTTCTTTGATTTATTGTGTTGTGTTGTGAAATTGTATTAGTTTTATGTATGCGAAGTTACTGGTACATGCTGATAGAGGTGATGTAGGATTTGGATTTTAGTTGATAAGCTTCGGTAGACAGTTTGGTCAAGCTTTTAGAATCACTTTATTTTGTAAAGTGTTACCTCAAAGAGGTACTATTGGTGAGAAATGGAAGCTAAGTTCCTGTCCACGAGTCATATCATAAGCTACCCACCAAGTAATTAGAAGTGTAGACCAATTTCATAACAGATTTTTATCCACGTGTTAAAGAGTGGGTTCACGTGTACCCCTTAACACATGTATATACTTAATTAAGGATCATATAATTAAATGTGCACTATTAAACAAATGCTGAGTTGCTGCATTGGTCCAACAATGTTCATTGCGCTTCTTCGCAACTCACAAGCACAGTGTGCCGAGTTGGATTTTGGTTGTTACATTTTCTCATTTTTTCTTTTTGTCATTTCTTTAAAAAAAAGTCTTACAAAAAATCTCAAGCGAGATTTGATCTAGAAACCTAAAAGTATGCACTGAGGTCAAGACCATCCACTATAAGGTGAACTGTGTTAGCTTCGAAAAAATTTCTTATGCTACTCTCTATAAGAACTTACTTTCTCCCAAAAGTTTGACCACATACAGTAATTGATTCTCTAGCAATACATTTATGATATCAATATATGATACTTTTGAAATGAATGAGTGAAATAAGAGAAAATTGGGGCACTTGCATGAAAGGACGTAAAAGTTACTTTACTTAATGTGTTGGCAAGGGTATTTAGTTGATAAGAATCTACAGTCGGTTCGGTCAATGTTGAAAACTTGTTCATTTTGGATACAAGTTTTCAGAAAGTGCTTTTGGTGGGATGACAGAAGTTAAGTTCCCTCTCATGACCAATGTAACAAGCTACGCCAAGTAAAATATGTTGAACAATTAGTCCATAAGGACTAATTGCATAATCATTCATCAATATATGTTGCTTCTCAAATTTGGTAAAAAAAGTAAACCTATAGCTGCAAAAGTAGGAATAATGGCACCGGAATGACATTTCTGTGGCAAAGTACCATTTGTATTTGACCTTTAAATTTAAAAAGCACTTTTCAATAGCTATTTTGTTATACTCTGGGCGCACTCGAAAAATAGCGACTGTGTGTTTCCTTTGTCATAAAAAATAGCTATTTTGTTTTACCAATATCTTCAAAGGAGCTTCGATGTGTATTTATCTTATAAGTGTTTTTGAATAACTACCTCTAGGAAAAAATCTCCTCTTTTTAGCTTTTGAAAAATAGCTTATGTTAATCTCCATATGCACTTATTTTCTTCCAATGTTTCCCTACAATAGAAACTCTCTTAATTCTATCCAATATGTCTTACCCCTACTGGAATGGGAAATAAAGAAATCATGTAAGTAGGCATAGCATCTAGGACTGAGTTAATTAGACGAATTCTTCTCGAACAGACAAGTAATGCCTTTTCCATCAAGACAATTTCTTTTCGCACTTTTCTATTACACTACTCAAGATCTCTTTAGACATTGATTTAGCACCAAACGACATCCCAAGGTATGTAGTTGAGACAACACCAACTTATCCACCTAGGATTATGTTTAGTACCTCCATGTTATTTACTTCATTAATGGGATAGAGAAAACACTTTCTCCAATTAATATGCAACTCAGAGATTCCTTCAAACAAGACCAATATTAATGTTAGATATGTAAGTTGTTCTTCTTCTGACCCACAAAAGAAGAGTGTGTCATCTACATATTGCAAATGAGTCACCTCTAGACTTTCCCTTCCATCGTTGGCCACGTTAAAACATCTCAACCAGCCATTTTAGTTAGCTGTTTTGAGGTAGTTATTCAAAAACATTTATAAAATGAATACACGTAGAAGTACATTTGTAGAGCTTGGTACAACAAAGTAGCTAGTTTTTATGACAAAGGAAACACAAAGGTGCTACCCTTCGGGTGCACAAAAAGTAAAACAAAATAACTATTGAAAAGTGTTTTTTAAATTTATTGATCAAATACCATTGGTTCTTTATAACAAAAGTTTTATTTCCAGTGCCAGTATTCCTACTTTTGCACCTATAGGGGTCACATCTCAAGATATTACCCTAGAAGATATGACAGTCTCGGAGTGCAAATGACGTACTCGACCTCTCAGAGTTCTTATACAGGACCTTCCGTATCGTTCATTACATATTCATAGTGAGAAGTTGTGTGGAATTAAAACTTTTCATAGAACATTACATAGTCTTTAAAAACTCTTTCATATAAGTCTCACAGTAAACACTATGTCTCATTTAATCAAATTTTAGACACGGGAATACTTGTGACACGGCCCATACACAAAACAATACTTCAATAAGAGACATAAAAGACATATATGCCCTTCGAGTGAAATGACGACACAATGCAACTTCACTTGAACGATGGTACGATCCAAGTCTTGCTTCCCAAATTATCTTCACCTACTAACAACTATAGAGATGGATCAAATCATGGAATAAGTACAACCCTATGTACTAAGTATGGCATAAGACATAAAAATCATGAAAACGGACATTTATTAGAAATATGAATCTTTTCATTTAAATATCATAATATTATCATAAGGAGAACATATATCAACTTAGAATCACAAAGGATAACATTTAAAGAAATTATCCTATTTTTGGAAGCACATTATAGTGACTTCACTTACAGTGATTTCCTTCACTGTTACAGTGAAGTTACTTATTATCACCTAACGCAGCATCTAACATTTAATCATCCCACTAAAAGCTATCCTAAGACTCACTTAAGTCACATAATGAGAGACCGCCTATACACCCTCTCTAAGTGTACCTAAACTATCGTCAAGACTACTCATAATCAGAAACATACACACTTACAATACACCAACATATATAACATATAAGATATGACATTCGCTTTAACGAGGCTATCAAAAGACTTACTTAATTACTCCTAGAACAGAACGCCCATACCCTCTCATAAAGGTTACTTAAATAATCCTTATGACTTACTATGCTTATAACATGCCTAATGAATCAATCAGCTTCTAACTAGAGTCATTCTCAACACTTCCATAGATAAGACATAAATAGATCATCCCTTATTTTCTTCTTCACACTTTAACTAAGGAATCCGAAAGTTTCTCTTGAGTAGTTACTCATTCATTTACATGCTTTCTAATATAAGTCATTCAATCATTAGTTCTTTAAATAACTTTCATCACATAGAGGACATTCAAGTAATGGTCTTGGAGAAGACCCATGGACTTTCACTAAAATCTTCAAAGCCTATTATGAATGTCTAGATAGTGTCTCATACCACCACTTAAACTTCATAGAACCTCTCTAATGCTAATGGTATCCTACATGATGAGAATAGGCAATAACCGACATAGATCATTGTTTCAAAACATGGAATCTAGAGTTCTATCCTACTCTGAAAGGTTATTCTACTTGCAAATAGTAGAACTTGGACATATCCCATCTAGGCACATGGTTAAGGAATATGAAGTCCTTACAGTGTATTCTATCCTAATATTTGACTATAACTACTTACCTTACCAAACTCACACGGTGCTAGCCTTTGTTCTCGTAGATTAATTCACATTAAGGTTCATACAAAGGGGCTCCACATCAAATTCAAAACCCAATTACATTTACCTTAACAAAGAGGCCCACTAGGGCTGGCTTACAATGGCGAAAAGAAGATCATTATGACTGCCCTAAGAATTGATATGATGTCGTTCCAGCCAATCAACCTTAAGACCCTAATTCATTACAAGAAGGATACTATTACGACTTTCTACTTCAATGTTCATAACTTTACCACAAAGTTCAGGGTTTCACATAACGAACCCTCTTATCATTATTCAAGGTCTCACATATAATTCATTCATAAAATACTAAGATGTTATAGAATCTTATGTAAATACATCACATATTCACTTTCATACATGCATCAAGTAAGGGACACAAGTCTACCAAAACAAGACACAACATACTTTACTTTATCATATATTACATGTCATTCTAGAAGCACGTAGGAACGATCATTATCATCTTTAAGTCGTCCTATATACTACTATATCATCATAAATATAACCATAATAGACTCATATAGCAAGTACGAATAACCATACATCAACTCTAAGACTACACACATGAACACATAGTCAAAGTTTAACATGATCACCTAAAAAATTCAATATAAGAAACATAACATTAACATTACTTCAAATATAGTTACATAAGATCACACTTCACATAATCAACTACTCAAATCATTACATTACTTCTAATTGTTTCGAACAAGTCCATAATCATCATAATACTTAAAATAACGCCGACAAGGCCACATCAATCACATAACACTGCCACCATAAGTGGACCATACAAATGACAACATAATTCAAGTATACTTAACATAAAATAAAAGAAAAATGGGGAAGAGTATCACCACTCCATACTCAACACTTCAATATAATGCTAAATCAGCCAATTCAAGATCATAATGACATAACCCATGGCCATGAACATCAATTCAATGCATAAGTCATATTACTCAATGAATTTAATTCAATATAGATTTATCAATCTAATACCAATTACATATCAATTGAATATAATTCATACATCATTAGATAGGCCATAGAAAACTACACCATAATTCATAAGCATTAAGACAATATGAGGTAACCCATAAAATAGTCAAAACTAGGGTTCATCAATTACCTGGGTTCATAGGTTATTTGAGTTAAATCATCTAAATAACAAAAATCACATCACTATTAAATGATTAAAAACCTTTAATGTAAGAAACCATGTATAGATCATGAAATAGGTAAAGCACAAATTTGAAAACTGAAAACACCTTTGAATTTTTGCTCCTTAATGAACAGAGTTTCAATGATAAAAAATTGTATCTCAATGAAGATTATGCTACAATTTGATGAAGAATCTCCATTCAAATCTCCAATCAAGGTCTTCCTTGAATTTTAGCTTTAATGGAGTCTTAAGGAATTTCTAAGGGATTTTGGGGTTTTGATTTGGAAGAATAAATTCTTCTAAGTGTTAAAGTCATATATACATGTTTTAAAAACCCAATAAACGCTTATGGAACCTCTAAATTTTCAATTTTTACGTGGGGTAAATTTTCAAGTTCACCCTCAACGTAAGAGTTAATTGCGCATGGAGGCAATCCACCAACGGTTGAGAAATGACGGCCCATCCCTTGACCAACAGACCTTCCTGTTGGTCCGTGGTTGGGGAATGAGTCTAGTATTTGGATTCCTCTCCCAAAATACATAGTCTTCAGCGACGATACCTCACCTACGGGGCGTCGATTGCCATCCGTAGGTGGGCTGTCTTTGGCAGTCTTGGGCACCAACTTTTGGTCCTTCCTCAAGGACCCTTGGATGGTCCTTGGGGATGTTTTCTGGAAGTTTCCAACCCAAATATAATCGTATACTATTTTAGGACCTCTCACATGAATTTCACCAAAAATGAACACGTAAAACTCGTTGAAACATGCCTAGACACACAAGGTCATTTCAAGACACATCTTTCGAACGTCATGGACTTTCTTCGATGTTTGACCTCCAAACTTCACGAAACTTTAAACACTGCTTATATATACTATATAACTCATTTAAGACCTCATACCCTCATGAATCACAAATAAACACATAAAACCACATATGAGTCACGTAGATGACGTAGTCGTCGAACGTCTTATTCGTCCCGTGACGTTTGACTTTCAATGCACCTAAAATCTTAGACACTGCTTCAATAACACATTATAGACAATATTAGGATATTATACAATCATGAAAACAATGTGAGGATCTAGTTCACCTAAGTCATTTTTGGGATCTTACAGTCTCCCCCACTTGGACAACATTCGGCCTCGCAAGACACTTGCCACTCTCCGAACACTTCAAAGAATGGTGACTCAACTAACATCTCAGAACCATGCCATATAAAACACAATCAAGGATAAAACATAAATTTCACATAGTCGAGATTCACAACACAACAAGAAACTAGAAGACAATTTTATAACTTATTATGCTACAAAAAAATATCCTTCATTTAAAATAAAAAACTCATTTTATATTCATTATTATACACATACACATCCCTTATAACCACATTACAACAATTTTAGACGAAAAAGTAAATTAGTCAATTTCTCCAAATTTTTACAGTGAGCAAGTTGAGCTACTAAGAAATAGGGAGAATTATCCAAAAATGCAACTTTTATGCAATTAATGAAATAAACATGCTAATATACAAAGCAAAATCATATAAAACCTTTTACAACATTATAATGGCTTCGTAAAGTACCTAATGCAAAAATTTAATGAAATTGAATTTCAATCAAACTCCTAAATACCAAGCGCATGCAACAAACTTCTAGGACTTTCTATCCCATCTGCTAACCGTACTCCTCCACTTAGAAGGAACTCATCTCACAAAAGAGAAAAAAGGACTTACCAACATCATCATAACTCTCATCCGGCTTTTCTCCTCTATTACGGAGTGCATAGAAACACCTCTTTATTAGAGCATAATCCTTTGGAACATTAGGAACAACTTTCTTACCATCCCTATTAGAAAAATCTCTCATTTAGTGCCCATCTTTTCCACATCTGTAACGACCTGTTTCGTTTTGAGCAGCAGATTTTATTTCTAGAAAAACAGGCTGAGACGACGGAACCCACGACGGACCGTCATGGGCACGACTGACCATCGCAGGGTCTCGTTTCAAAACACTTAGAAAATCTGAAATTGGGTACTGAAAATCGACTCTCTGAACTTCGTAACGGAATGGCAGGACGGACCGTCACAGGTGTGATGGACCGTCACAGACTCTTCAGAGAAATTGAGTCTCTCAATTCTGTGACGGGCAGCAGGACGGACCGTTGCAGGCCCGACGGGCCGTCACAGGCTGCATATTCCCAGTCTAAGTCAGATTTCTTTAATTGTTTTAAGAGACGTATTTGACTATTCCTGCCTTAATTATAAAGTTAGTGGGTTAATGTTAATAAGTCTAATTACTTGGGGGTTAAAAGAGGTAACCTTAAATTAATTAGTGGGTTATTATTGCCATCTTTTATTCTTAATTATATGTTAATTAGGGTAAAAGAAAGAGGGTTTTGAGTAAAGAAAATAGAAAGAACAAAGCTTTGGGAATTTGCTTGCTTGATCAGTAGTCTTCGGTGGAGGTAGGTTATGGTTTCTCTTACGATATTCGTAGTAAACTCTTAATAGCGAATGATATGTATTGATAATATTGTAAACTCTGCTATGTGCTTAATTGTATGCTTGCATGAATTTAATTATATAATTGTGATTATATCAGCATGATGAAGTTATTGAATCCCAAATCTTGCAAAAACCTAATCGCTTTGTTAATGATGAGGCCTTGGTATAAAGAAGGCGTGATGAACTAAAATAATAAGATTGATGATTCCTTGGTAAGAAAGAAGGCTTGATGAATTGATAGAAGGAGATTAGGGGATCGGGTGTCATGAACCGACACGTAGATTTAGGGGATCAGGTGTCACGAACCGACACGTAGATTTAGGGGATCGGGTGTCACGAACCAACACGTAGATTTAGGGGATCGGGTGTCATGAACTGACACGTAGATTTAGGGGATCGGGTGTCACGAACCGACATGTAGATTTAGGGGATCGGGTGTCACGAACCGACGCATAGATTTAGGGGATCGTAGTGTCACGTTCCGACACATAGTAGTAGGGGATCAGAGTGTCACGTACCGACACAAGAGGATTAATGAATATGAGGGAAAGGAGTGTCACGTACCGACACAAGAGAAATAAAGATAATGAATCTTGAAAGATGTTAATATACTCAATCTAATGAATCTAATTCCCAAATGAGTATGGTATTGAGGCTTGAGTCCTCATGTGTGAACTTGACGGTAATTGTTAATGATATAGTACTTGTTGTTTCTACATGTTGAGTATCATAGTTGATTTTATTATATTACTTGGTATATACTATTTTCTATTTTGAGTCGGCCGATGATATCTACTCAGTACCCGTGTTTTGTACTGACCCCTACTTTTATGTTTTCTTCTTTGTTATTTGTGGAGTGCAGCAAACGTGCCGTCGTCTTCAACTCAACAGTAATTCTAGCCAGTCTTCGTCACACCAGATCTTCAAGGTGAGCTAATGCTTCTAGCTTGGACTGGATCTTCTTCCTCATGTCTTGATGCCTTGAAGTTCCGGCATGGACTAACTTTTATTTGTTTTAGCTTCTTAGAATACTCTTAGTTTAGTAATTTGATCATAGATGTTCTTGTGGTGATGACTTCCAGATTTTGAGAATAATAATAGTTATTGAATTGGTTTTTATTAATGAGTTTAAGTCTTCTGCATTACTTTATGTTGATATTACATTGAAATGTTAAGGTTTAGATTAGTTGGTTCGCTCACATAGGAGGGTAAGTATGGGTGCCAGTCGCGGCCCGGATTTGGGTCGTGAGAAACTTGGTATCAGAGCATTAGGTTCGTTGGTCTCATCACACAAGAACGAGTCTAGTAGAGTCTTATGGAACGGTAGGGGGACGCCTTTACTTTTCTTTGAGAGTCTATAAGACTTTATGAAAATTCCATTCTTTCATTCTTTCTTTCGTGCTATTACTTGGGTCCAATTGGTATCTAGGTGATACAAATTTGTATCTGACCATCTTCACTCTGTTTCGCAAATGGTTAGAACTAGAGCAACAACTGCGCCAACACCAACATCGGCAAGACAAGAAGCGTCCGAGCCAGCCACTGGGGCTGTAGCTCGAGGAAGAGTAGCGGCAAGAGGCCGTGGTAGAGGTCGTGGGAGGACGTCCTCTAGGGGAAGAGGACGAGCACTAGCCCGTCTGATACTAGGGCGGTAACTCCTCCACCGATTGAGGAAGTGGTAAGAGAGGGTGAGGAAGGGGAGAATGAACAAGTGCAAAATGAGGAATTGCCACCCCAACCTACCCCAGAGATGATAAATCAGGTGCTCGCTTATCTTAGTGAGTTGTCTGATCAGGGTAAGGCCCCTCCAGTGTTTTCTGCACCAACACCTCCGGTTTCAGAGGTACAACATGCAGCCACTATGGCTCCTCGTATGGATGCCTCATTGGACATAGGCACGTTTCCACGTCTGACTACTGGGCCTATAATGACAAATGATCAGCATGAACTTTTCAGTAAGTTCTTGAAATTGAAACCTCCAGTCTTCAAGGGTGCTGAATCTGAGGATTCTTACAATTTTCTGGTTGACTGTCATGAGCTACAACACAAGATGGGTATAGTAGAACGGTTTGGTGTTGAGTTTGTGACTTATCAGTTTAAAGGGAATGCCAAAATGTGGTAGCGGTCACATGTTTAGTGTCAACCAACAGAGGCACCACCTATGACTTGGGCCTCATTCTCTATCTTGTTTATGGAGAAGTATATCCCTCGGACTTTGAGGGATAGGAAAAGGGTTGAGTTCTTGAGCCTAGAGCAAGGTAGGATGTCGGTCAATGAATATGAGGCTAAGTTTCGTGCAC
Source organism: Solanum lycopersicum (assembly GCF_036512215.1). Taxonomy (NCBI): domain Eukaryota; kingdom Viridiplantae; phylum Streptophyta; class Magnoliopsida; order Solanales; family Solanaceae; genus Solanum; species Solanum lycopersicum. The sequence continues at coordinate 18,844,023 of NC_090809.1, forward strand.
TATCAAGATATGCCACCCAACTTTGTTTCAGTCCACAAGAGCGGATTCGTCGTTTTGTGAAGGGGTTGAGGTCAGAGTTGCAGATTTCAGCCTTACAGGTAGCGGCTACGGCACAATCCTTCCAAGAAGTGGTAGATTTCGTGGTAGAGGTGGAAGGAGTGAAGCAGACGAATTCACCATGGCATCGACATCAAAGAGGTTTCGAAAGGGAGGTGAGTTTAATGGTTCTTACTCTAGAGGACATGGTTCCGGAGTTTACTCAGTTCAACCCATTTAGTCTTCACTACAGACTGTAGTTGGGGGTCCACCTCAGACCGGTCAACACTTCTCTGAGATACCTATGCTTGACTCAGGAGAGTGTTATGGATGTGGGGAGACTGGACATATTAGGAGAAATTGTCCAAAACAGAGTTATAGACCCCCAATGGCGAGAGGTAGAGGTGGTCATGGTAGAGGTCGTTATTCTGGAGGACGTGGTGGTCGAGGTAATGGTGGTCACCAAAATGGCCGAGGTGATGGGAAAACTAGAGCCACTACATCACAACATGGTAGGGGCAATGGACAGACCAATGATAGGGCCCATTCTTACGCCTTCCCTGGGCGGTCTGAAGCGGAGGCATCTGATGCGGTCATCACAGGTAATCTTCTGGTTTGTGATTGCATGGCTTCTTTATTGTTTGATCCTGGATCCACATTTTCTTATGTATCTTCCTCATTTGCTAATGGTCTAAATTTACATTGTGAATTACTTGATATGCCTATTCGTGTTTCTACTCCGGTGGGTGAGTCTGTGGTAGTTGAAAACGTATATAGGTCTTGTTTGGTGAACTTTGTGGGGAGCAACACTTATGTAGATTTGTTTATCTTTGAAATGGATGATTTTGATGTAATTCTGGGTATTACTTGGCTTTCTCCGCAATTTACGATCTTGGATTGTAATGCTAAAATGGTGACGTTAACCAAGCCTGGGACAGATCCGTTAGTGTGGGAGGGTGACTACACTCCCAATCCGGTGCGTATCATCTCCTTTCTTCGTGCTAAGAAAATGGTTAGTAAAGGGTGTTTATCTTTCTTGGCACATCTCAAGGATGACACTACCCAAGTACCTTTGATTGAGTCGGTTTCGGTGGTCCGTGAGTTTCTGGATGTGTTCCCTGCAGATATTCCTGGTATGCCACCAGATAGGGATATTGACTTCTGTATTGATCTTGAACCGGGTAGTCGCCCCATTTCTATACCCCCTTATAGAATGGCTCCCACGGAGTTAAGAGAGTTAAAAGCCCAACTTCAAGAGTTGTTGAACAAAGGCTTCATTAGACCAAGTGCATCTCCTTGGGGTGCTCCGGTTTTGTTTGTAAAGAACAAGGATGGGAGTTTTCGGATGTGCATAGACTACCGGCAGTTGAACAAGGTAACCATAAAGAACAAGTATACTCTTCCTCGCATTGATGACTTGTTCGATCAGTTACAAGGTGCTTGTGTCTTCTCTAAGATTGACTTGAGATCCGGTTATCATCAATTGAAAATACGGGCAATGGATGTGCCAAAGACTACTTTTAGAACCAGGTATGGGCATTACGAATTTGTAGTGATTTCTTTTGGTCTTACGAATGCCCCTGCTGCGTTCATGAGTTTGATGAACGGGATTTTTAAGCCATATTTTAATCTCTTTGTGATCGTATTTATTGATGATATACTGATATACTCTAAAAGTAAGGAGGAACATGAGGTGCATTTGAGAATGGTATTGGAAATGTTGAGGGAGAAAAAGCTTTATGCCAAGTTCTCTAAGTGTGAGTTTTCGCTAGATGCAGTGTCCTTCTTGGGGCACGTGGTTTCTAAGGATGGAGTGATGGTGGATCCTTCTAAGATTGAGACAGTGAAGAATTAGGTAAGACCTACTAATGTGTCAGAAATAAGGAGCTTTGTTGGGTTAGCTAGCTACTACCGCCGATTTGTCAAGGGATTCTCTTCTATTGCTTCCCAACTGACGAACTTGACTAAGCAAAATGTTCCATTTGTATGGTCGGATGAGTGTGAGGAAAGCTTTCAGAAGCTCAAGACTTTGTTGACTACCGCATCCATTCTCACCTTGCCCGTAGAGGGTAAGAACTTCATTGTTTATTGTGATGCATCCTATTATGGTTTGGGTGCAGTGCTAATGCAAGAGAAGAATGTGATTGCTTATGCTTCAAGTCAATTAAAAGTGCATGAACGTAACTATCCAACTCATGATTTGGAATTGGTCGCGGTAGTGTTTGCATTAAAGCTATGGAGACACTATTTATATGGGGTTAAGTGTGAGGTCTATACGGATCATCGTAGCCTACAGTATGTCTTTACTCAGAAAGATTTGAACTTGAGACAGAGGAGATGGATGGAACTACTTAAGGACTACGACATCACTATTTTGTATCATTCGGGGAAGGCAAATGTTGTAGCGGATGCTTTAAGTAGAAAGGCGGGAAGCATGGGAAGTCTAGCTCACTTGCAAGCTTGTAGGCGCCCATTGGCTAGAGAAGTTCATATTTTTGCTAACAACCTTATGATATTAGAAGTAAATGAGAAGGGAGGATTTTTAGCTTGTGTGGAGGCAAGATCTTCCTTCCTTAACAAGATTAAGGGAAAGCAGTTTAATGATGAAAAATTGATCCGGATTCGAGATAAAGTGTTGCAAGGAGAGGCTAAAGAAGCGACAATCGATGAGGAAGGTGTTTTGATGATTAAGGGAAGGGTATGTGTACCCCGCGTCGATGATTTGATCAACACTATTCTGACAGAGGCTCATAGTTCAAGGTATTCGATACATCCGGGCGCAACCAAGATGTACCGTGACCTAACGCAACACTTTTGGTGGAGTAGAATGAAGCGTGATATTGTTGATTTTATTGCCAAAGGTCCAAACTGTCAACAGGTAAAGTATGAACACCAAAGGCCCGGAGGAACACTTCAGAGAATGCCCATTCCTGAATGGAAGTGGGAAAGGATTGCAATGGATTTCGTGGTTGGTCATCCAAAGACATTGGGAAAGTTTGATTCTATTTGGGTAATTGTTGATAGGTTAACTAAGTCTGCTCACTTCATTCCGGTCAAGGTGACTTACAATGCAGAGAAGTTAGCCAAACTTTACATCTCGGAAGTGGTGCGATTGCATGGGGTTCCACTCTCCATTATATCAGATAGAGGTACGCAGTTTACTTCTAAGTTTTGGAAAACATTGCATGCGGAATTGGGTACTAGGTTGGACCTTAGTACTGCGTTCCACCCTCAGACCGATGGTCAGTCTGAGCGAACGATTCAAGTGTTGGAGGATATGCTTCGTGCATGTGTGATAGAATTTGGTTGTCAGTGGGATAGCTTCTTAGCCTTAGCAGAGTTCTCCTACAACAATAGCTATCACTCAAGCATTGATATGGCCACATTTGAGGCACTATACGGGAGAAGATGTAGGTCATTAGGTGGTTTGAGGCATTTGAAGTCAGACCTTGGGGTATTGACCTTCTGAGGGAATCGTTAGATAAAGTGAAATCTATTCAAGAAAAGCTTCTAGCGGCGCAAAGTAGACAGAAGGAGTATGCAGATCGGAAGGTTAGAGACTTGGAGTTTATGGAGGGTGAACAAGTCTAGTTGAAGGTTTCGCCAATGAAAGGGGTGATGTGGTATGGTAAGCGAGGTAAACTTAGCCCAAGGTATATTGGTCCATTTGAACTACTTAAGCGAGTAGGGGAGGTGGCTTATGAGTTAGCCTTGCCTCCAGGGCTGTCCGGAGTGCATCCGGTATTTCATGGAAACTACATTATCCGTTGGGATTCAGTTTTGCTTGATGAGAATTAATCTTATGAGGAGGAACCTGTTGCCATTATAAATAGAGAAATTCGCAAGTTGAGATCAAGGGAGATTGCATCCATCAAAGTTCAATGGAAGAATCGACCCGTTGAAGAAGCCACCTGGGAGAAGGAGGCAGTTATGAGAGAAAGATACCCACACCTGTTTACAGATTCAGGTACTCCTTTTCGCCCCTGTTTTCCTTCTTGTGATTGATCAGGGACGAACGATGGGTAAATTGGTATCTATTGTAACGACATGTTTAGTCGTTTTGAGCAGCAGATTTTATTTCTGTAAAAACAGGCTGAGATGACGGAACCCACGATGGACCGTCATGGGCACGACGGACCGTCGCAGGGTCTCGTTTCAAAACACTTGGAAAATCTAAAATTGGGTACTGAAAATCGACTCTCTGAACTTCGTAACGGAATGGCAGGACGGACCGTCACAGGTGTGATGGACAGTCACAGACTCTTCAGAGAAATTGAGTCTCTGAACTCTATGACGGGCAGCAGGACGGACCGTCGCAGGCACGACGGGCCGTCACAGGCTGCGTAATCCCAGTCTGAGTCGGATTTCCTTAATTGTTTTAAGGGAGTTTTTGACTATTCCTGCCTTAATTATAAAGTTAGTGGGTCAATGTTAATAAGTCTAATTACTTGGGGGTTAAAAGAGGTAACCTTAAGTTAATTAGTGGGTTATTATTGCCATCTTTTATTCTTAATTATATGTTTATTAGGGTAAAAGAAAGAGGGTTTTGAATAAATAAAATAGAAAGAACAAAGCTTTGGGAATTTGCTTGCTTGATCAGTAGTCTTCGGTGGAGGTAGGTTATGGTTTCTCTTACGATATTCGTAGTAAACTCTTAATAGCGAATGATATGTATTGATAATATTGTAAACCCTGCTATGTGCTTAATTGTTTTCTTGCATGAATGTAATTATATAATTGTGATTATATCAGCATGATGATGTTATTGAATCCCAAATCTTGCAAAATCCTAATCTCTTTGTTACTGATGAGGCCTTGGTATAAAAGAAGGCGTGATGAACTAAAATAATGAGATTGATGATGCCTTGGTAAGAAAGAAGGCTTGATGAATTGATAGAAGGAGATTAGGGGATCGGGTGTCACGAACCGACACGTAGATTTAGGGGATCGGATGTCACGAACCGACACGTAGATTTAGGGGATCGGGTTTCACGAACCGATACGTAGATTTAGGGGATCGGGTGTCATGAACTGACACGTAGATTTAGGGGATCGGGTGTCACGAATCGACACGTAGATTTAGGGAATTGGGTGTCACGAACCGATACGTAGATTTAGGGGATCAGGTGTCACGAACCGAGTTGTAGTTTTAGGGGATCGGAGTGTCACGTTTCGACACATAGTAGTAGGGGATTGGAGTGTCACGTGCCGACACAAGAGGATTAATGAATATGAGGGAGCGAAGTGTCACGTACCGACACAAGAGAAATAAAGATAATAAATCTTGAAAGATGTTAATATACTCAATCTAATGAATCTAATTCCCAAATGAGTATGGTATTGAGGCTTGAGTCCTCATGTGTGAACTTGACGGTCATTGTTAATGATATAGTACTTGTTGTTGCTACATGTTGAGTATCATAGTTGATTTTATGATATTTCTACTCAGTACCCGTGTTTTGTACTGACCCCTACTTTTATATTTTCTTCTTTGTTATTTGTGGAGTGCAGCAAACGTGCCGTCGTCTTCAACTCAACAGTAATTCTAGCCAGTCTTCGTCACACCGGATCTTCAGGGTGAGCTAATGCTTCTAGCTTGGACTGGATCTTCTTCCTCATGTCTTGATGCCTTGAAGTTCCGGCATGGACTAGCTTTTATTTATTTTAGCTTCTTAGAATACTCTTAGTTTAGTAATTTGATCATAGATGTTCTTGTGGTGATTACTTCTAGATTTTGGGGATAATAATAGTTATTGAATTGGTTTTTATTAATGAGTTTAAGTCTTCCGTATTTCTTTATGTTGATATTACATTGAAATGTTAAGGTTTAGATTGGTTAGCTCGCTCACATAGGAGGGTAAGTGTGGGTGCCAGTCGCGGCCCGGATTTGGGTCATGACAACATCCAAAGAAACTTTTGGTACCCCTTAGGCACTCACCAGAATATTTCTTGCCACAAGTGACACATGTATCCTTGACATTTTGAGAACGACCTCCTTTCTCAAATTTCACCTTAGGAGAAATAGGTTCACCTTGACTTTGAGTCCTTTTTTTGAACATAGGTTGCCCTTTATCACTTGAACCACTTCTTTTCATGTTTCGACCAATCCTTCAAAGTTTAGACACTTTAATTGATTGTGCATACACCATGAGTATAGCTAAGTTCATATCATCATGTAGCATAGCCGCACGACAATATTCCATCACTAAGACGGCAACCCCGACCAAAAAATGATTCATCTCATCCCTAAGATTTGACACTAAGGACGGTGCATATTTTGACAACACTGTGAACTTCAAAGATTACTCCTCAACACTCATAATGCCTTGCTTAATATTTATAAACTCTTCTACCTTTACCTTTCTTATCTCATTGGAAAATTACTTGCCTAGAAAAGCTTCCTTACATTCTTCCCACTCAATAGGACCCGACTCAATCGTCCTATTATCCTCCCATTTAGTGTAACATATTTGAGAAACATCCCTCAATTGGTACGAAGCCAACTTCGCCTTCTCCCTAGATGTAACCCCCGTAGCACTCAACACCTTGTACACATCATCAATGAACTCTTGGGGATTCTCTCCTACCTAAGAGCCAAGAAAGTTAGGAGGATTCAACCTCTCAAGTTCTCTCAATGTAGAGGTCATAGTGCTCTCTTCCACATTCACCCGAGGCACCATACTTAAATTTGCTTGAGTAGTCACGGCTCGGGCTAAAGCAAGCAAAGCCTCTCAAATATCTCTATTATTCAACTCCGGGGAATCCACCGACACCTTATTATCTTCTTCAACAATAGGGAGATGATCACTATGGGTATATACTTGAGCACCTTGAGCACCTTGGACTCCTTGCCCATCTTGAGGAACTTGCTCAACTTGAGGAGGAATCTCCTCATGAACATTATTCTCCTCAACCCTACTATCCGGTATCCTCCTCGTATTCATCTTTGTAAAAACACAAGGAAAACCATAAGAAAGAGTACTCATAACTTTTACTCTACATGATTACTTAGGAGTAGAATACAATGGAAACTCTATCGTTCTATAGCCTCTCGCGCATAGATGTGTCGCGACTAACAACGATGGTTGAGACTCTACTATATGAGACTTTTCAATTCCTAAGACTACTTTAAAAACGTGAGCTTTGATACCAAACTTGTAACATACCAAGACCATACCCTAGAAGATATGACACTCTTGGAGTTCTACTAGCGTACTCGACCTTTCAGAGTTCTTATACAAGCTCTTTCGTATCGTTCATCACATACACATAGTGAAAGTAGTACAAAATTTAAAATTTTCACAAAATATTTCATAGTCTTTCAATACTCTTTCATATAAGTCTCATAGGGAATACTAAGTCTCATTTCATCAAATCTTAGACACGAGAATACTTGGGACATGACCCGTACGAATATAAAAATGCTTAAGTCTATCACAATACTTCAATATGAGACATAAAAGACATCTATGTCCTTTATTTAAATTAGGACATACTTCAACTTCACTTGAATGATGCTTTGAACCAATTCTTACTTCCCAAATGCTCCTTACCTACCAACCACTATAGAGATAGATAAAAGCATAGAATTAGTACAACCACATCTACTAAGTATGGCATAATGCATAAGAATCATTAAAACGGACAATTATTGGAAATACACATATTTTCATTTAAATATTATAATATAATCATAAGAACAACATTTATCAACATAGAAAAAAATAAGATAACATTTAAACCAATTATCACATTTTTGGAAGCACATTACAATGACTTCACTTCACTGTACAATGACTTCCTTCATTGATACAGTGAAGTTACTTATCTTCAGTAAGGCACCTTATACCATGTAATCATCCCACTAAAAGCTATCCTAAGACTCACTTAAGTCACACAAAGAGAGACCGCCCGTACACCCTATCTAAGTGTGCAAAAACGATCCTAAAGACTACTCATAATGAGACACATACACACTAACAATACACCAACATACATAACATATAAGATATGACATTCGCTTAATGAGGATATCAAAAGACATACGTAAGTACTCCTAGAAGAGAATGTTCATACCCTCTCTTCAAGGTTACCTAAATAATCCTTAATACTTACTAAGTTTATAACATGCCAAATGAATCAATAAACTTCCCTAACTAGAGTCATTCTCAAGACTTCCATAGATAAGACATGAAGAGGTCATTCCTTATTTCCTCTTCACACTTTAACTAAGGAATCCTTAAGTCACTCTATATTACGTAATCATTCATTTACATGCTTTCTAACAAAAGTAATTAATTCAATAGTAATTTAAGAATATTTCATCACATAGAGGACATTAAAGTAATGGTCTTGGACTAGACCTACGAACTCTCACTAACATCTTCAAAGACTATTGTGCAATGTCTAGTTAGAGTCCCATAACATCACTTAAACTTCATAGAACCTCTCTAATTCTAATAGCATCATATATGATGAGAATAGACAATAACTAACATAGATCATGGTTTCAAATTATTGAATCCTTAGTTTTATCCTAGTCCGATGAGGTTGTTCTACTTTCCAATGGTAGACTTAGACAAATCCCATGTTGGAAAATGGTTAAGGAATATGAAGGGATAACTTTGTATTCAAACCTAATACATTAACTTGAACTACTTCCGTTGATATACTCACTCGGTGCTAGCCTTTGTTCTCATAGATTGATTCACGTTAAGGTTCATACAAAGGGATTTCATATCATATTCATAACCCAATTACATTCACCCTACCAAAGAAGTCCCCTAGGTCTGCCTTGCAATGGCGACAAGAAGCTCATTATTAAAGGGAAATAAGGAAGAGTACCACCACTCCATCCTCTGCACTTTAATCAAATGCTAAATCACCCAATTCAAGATATTAAGGCCCTGACCCATGGCCATGAACATGAAGTCAATTAATAAATCATATTACTCAATGAATATAAGTTAATTCAATATACATTTTTTAATCTTATACCACTTAGATACCAATTTAATACAATTTTTACATCATTAGATAGCCCATAGAAAATTACACCATAATTCATTAGCATTAAGACAATATTATGTAACCCATAAATTAGTCAAAAACTAATGTTCATCAATTAGGTGGGTTCATTTTTTATTTGAGTTTATAATCTAAATAACAACAATTCAATCACTATTCAATGATTAAAAACATTAATTAAAAAAGCCATGGGTAGATCATGAAATAGGTCAAGTTCAACTTTGAAAGCATTAGAAAACTTCTTGGGATTTGGGATCCTTGATGAATAGAGCTTCGAGGATCAAAAACCATATCTCACTGAAGTTATTCTTCCAATTTATGAAATGTTAAGGAATTTCTAAGGGATTTTGGGGTTTTGATTTTGAAGAATGTAATCTTCTAAGTGTTAAAGACATATATACATGTCTAAAATACCTCATAAACCCTCAAGGAACTTCCAAACTTTCAATTTGTACAAGGAATAAATTTACAAGTTTACCCCTTAATTTAAGAGTAAATTGCATAGGGAGGCAGTCCCCTAACGGTTGCCAAACGACGGCTCGTCCTGTTGATCCGTGGTTGGGGACTCAGTCTAGTCTTTGGCTTCCTCTTCAACACGCCTAAGTCTCAATCTATGAGACCTCACCTACGTAGAATTAATTGATACACTGGGCATCGATTGCCATCCGTAGGTTGGCTCTCTTTGGCAGTCTTGCGCTCAACTTTGGGTCCTTCTTTAAGGACCTTTGGATGGTCCTCGGGGATTTTTTCCCTGACGTTTCCAACCCAAACATGATCGTATACGAAATACGACCTCATATATGAATTTTACCTAAAAATAACACGTGAAATTTAATGAAACATGCCTAGACACACAAGGTCATTTCATGACACATCTTTCAAACGTTATGGACGTTCTTCGATGTTTGACCTCAAAACTTCACGAAACATGACACACTGTTTGTTTATACAATAAGAACTCATTTAAGGACCTTATAACATCATAAATCACACATTAACATATAAAACCACATATCAGGCACATAGATTGTTATATCTGGGTTTACCCCCTAGACGTAGCTGGTGTCGTCGTCCTCTTTTTAAGGACTAAGACTATCCTCTTAGTCTCATGTCATTACATTCATAGGTTGAAAATGCGGAAAAATTAATAAACTTTTCATTACATCTACTTTGAATTTTACATAGACCTCCATATACACATAATATAATTGCATCAAGTATACATAAAACCTTCGTATAGAAAGGTTACATAGCCTTCTACTTTAATTGCACACACACACACACATATGTATGTATGTGTGTGTGTGTATATATATATATATATATATATACCATCTCAACGATGAGAATAGCTTTATATCAAATGTAAAGAAGCCACAAATAGTCTTATACAAGTTGTACCTAAATGAAAGTGGAATGAACATAAAAGTCTTAGAAAACAAACCAACTTCCTAAGAAAGATATTGGCATCGCCCTCGGAAAGTGAGTACCTACCCACTTGGATGATAGAGAATATCCAAGCCTTCTTCAAGTCGTTTCAAATGAACCTTCAACGACTGGAACCTAAAATGTTTTGGAAAAGGGGAGAAAATGGGGTTAGTACTCCACATAAACTAAGTATGAGACCATTTTCACATATAAGAGCAAAACATGCCAAAAAGGGACATCTAGTAAAAAAAAGCCATTTTACCCTTTTAAAAGTGTAATGCATAATCAAGCAAGTCATACCAATCAATCAAACACGCTTACTAACTCAAACAAGTAATAAGTATTTCAACATATTTAACCCATGATTTACTACAACCCTACCATCAAGGAATAACATCACAAGTATAGCTAAGAGTTAATAATATTATAATAAGAAAGAAAACTACTCATGAATCCTTATCAAGCCAACAAGTGCAGTGAACAAGCAAAGCCCCCTAACCTTACTCCATCAAGTAGCCTCAACAAGAAACCATTACCAATGTCCAACTCTAAATAGTATAGCATTTAGAAATACATTTCATCTTATTTTAACAAATAAACCCAACACATACTCATAAGTGAACTAATCAACATATAGTATCAACAATGTGCAAGTTCATTATGTACATATCATATATCTTCATAACATAACATATATAAGAACATCCTCCTAAGGTTCCACTCAAGGCTAACTCCTACCTTTCCTATAAGGGAATGTACACTACTCAATCTAGTTCACTCAGTGCTAAGCTAGAGTCCCTTTCTGAAATGTATTTAAAACTTTAATTATTAATAATATCTTAGTTTAGGTCTAGGGTTTACCCCTTATATATTCATAATCATCAATAGCTCAATAATAATTGCATGAGTGTAGTATTTTCATCACAATTCATATAGATGAGGCTAACACCAATTATCATCTTATAGCATAATAAGACATATTGATAATCATCACCATCCTTATATAACATACACCTTAATCAACGTCACGATATAGTAAAGATATTTAAATTTAACATCATACCATTTTATCAATCCTAATACAAGGCATACTCCAATATAACATCATGACTTAACTACAATTAATAAAAATTGGAAGTAAAGATAGAGATTCTAAGACTGATAAAGTTTTCTTGATAGTTAACCATCAAGGCCTTACAATAAACCCTCAATTAAATACAATTTAGATGTTAATCATCATAATTCAATATACAACATAATAACAAGACTAGAATAAACACTATAGAATAATTCAATACTAGATCATAACTTAAAATAATATGTCGAGGTCAATTCACCCTCTAACCTAGATCATCTTCTCTAGACTAGAATGAAAGTCTAAAATTCACTCCAATTTATTAGTTAGTATTGTATCAAAATCATCTAAAAGTTATTTAACCCATAAGAAACATAATTGAATCAATCACAACCTAATTTGCTTCAAGATCAAACTCATGGTTAAGGTTTAAGGATCATGCTCTTCAATTTATGGCAAACCATCACAAATTACAATAATCAAGTTAAAATACACGTTAATTTATCCATTATAACCTAAAGAAACCATAAACAACTCAGTAAACAACATCAATTTCGTAATTGGATGAAGCCCACATAAAAACTCAACTTTTGAAATCAATTTTGAAGGAACCCTTTCAGGAAAGAGCCCCAAAGGTGAATTAGATCCCTTACCTTGACGTTTGATGAAGATTTTATAGAGAGTTAATCCCTTTACATCCCCAAAACCCCTTCCCTTGCTAGTCATCAATAGTGATTTCCAATAGAGAGAGAAAGAAGAGAGAAGGAAGAGAGTCTTTTTGTGAGATGTAGTTAAACTAATTAGTGTTGGAGTCTTTATATGGGAGTTAAATTAGTTAATTATTCTTCCCTTAATCCCGACCCAACCGCTAAACCCCTTGATTAATTGTTCTAAACTAAGTTAAAACGTGCACCAAAAACATGCCACTCATAGACGGAACCCCGTCGACGCCTCGTGGCTCAATCGACGGACTTGCCCCCCTTTCGTGATGCATGTCTGTCGATGACTGCAGAGAGTGCATCTGAGGGACTCCACAATTTTGTCTAAGTGCGGGAGGACGGTGGGATTGACACCCCGTGGATCCACACACGAGCCATTAATGGGTCTCGTGGTTGCACACTGCCTAGGCAGTGCTACCTCCTATGTGCTAGGGTCCTCCTCAAGGACCGTTAGTTGGTCCTTGGTGAGTCGTACCCGAATATTTCGACTACAAATCATGTTTAACACTTTTAATACAGCCTTCCACCTAATTTCATCGCTTTTCAACTCATAAAATCTACTCAAATAGGCTAAGGCACACTAGTACCCCCCTTATAACTAGTTTCCAAACGTCATGGACGTTCTCAGGCATTTTTGTTTATGAAATTCCAAAATGAACTATATTCCTTAAATTAGGTCTTAAAACAGTGTTTAGACCCCATGGAACCTATGTTAGGCTTTAAGACTCGTTTTGGAATTTCGATGTATTACATTATCTCCCCCCCCTCCTCTAGTAACATTTGTCCCTGAATGACACTAAAACTATTTTGAAGGAAGGAATCGACTAAAAACTAGAATCCCAAGAAATCAACAATACAAAAACAACATAAATCATATAAATTCAACAAGGAAATACAAAAAAACTCCAATTACCACACATAATAGGACAATTATTGTATACTCTTTATGCATCAACTGACTCACCCACCGGAGTAGACACTATAAAAGGTTCATGATAAGGTAGAACCGAGATCAAGTAAGGCATATGCATCAATGAAGAAGACTTTCAACATACCGGTCACCACGCCGGGAGAAGTCTCTTTCTCACCCCTAGAGAGGAGAGCATACAAGCGGTTCTTCTTTGGAGCATCACTAGAACGACTTGCTTGAGCTTGAACACTAACCTTGTCTTCACCCCTCATGTTTTGGGGAATATCTAACTTTGTGCTCTCTTTTACCACATCCAAAGCAATTGTATGTCCCTTTGAGGCAATCACCATAGTGCTTCTTTCCATACTTTCCACAAGTCGGCTTCTTGGTTGGTGAATTATTACCTCTTCCCTTCTTGAACTTTGGGTTATACACCCAATTACCACTAGCCTTTGGGTATTTGGAAGGAACTTGACTAGAAACCCACTTCTTAAACCTAAGCTTCTCTTGTATCTCAAACCTATTCTTTGCAGAGCTTCCATCAAAAGATCTTTCCCTCTTAGAATCTCTACTTTTCTTCCAAGAAATTTAATCTTCCACATGTTTTTTAAGCACCATAAGACGATATATGTTTATATTGTCATGAAACATATCCGAATAACACTCCTCTTGCAAGTCATCCGACACTCCCGTCACAAAGAGGCTTATTTCATCTCTAGGATAGGACAAGGAAGGAGCATATTTGGACAGTTGAATTAACGTCAAAGAATAGTCATGCACACTCATACCACCATGGTGGAGGTTGATGAACTCCACCACCTTATCCTCCTTCATCTTATTAGGGAACAACCGATCAAGAAATGACTTCTTGAAGATCTCCCAAGTCACTATCCCACCCCGAAAGGGCCTATTATCCCTCCATTGCACATACAATGTTTGAGCCACATCCTAGAGTTGGTATGTGGAAAACTCGACCTTCTAACTTGTTAACAAGACCATATTCAAAAATATCTTGTAGACTTCATCGATGAATTCTTGGGGTCTTCCTCAATCTTACACCCATAGAAGGCAAAAGAATTCATTCGAGTGAAGACGCTTAGATGGGAAGCCATAGTTGTGACTTGTTGATGAGGACGGGGCACAACCTCCCATTTTGCTTAGGCCGTCATAGCTTGGGCTTGGGATGTTGACGCTTGTGCTTGAGTGGTGATATCTTCGCCATTTGAAGAAGAGCAGTCCTTATATTCTCATTCGTCAAAGTAGGAGGATTGACCGGTGCTTTCTCCAAGTTAGCATCTTCTTGAAGTGGAGGAACTTGATCACCATGGGAAGGGGCTTCTACATTGGCAAACTCCTCCTCAAGACACGGAGCCGCATTTCTTCTAGTGTCCATTCTTCCTATAAGCACAACAATAGGATTATATGCAAAAGCACAACATAAGTACATTCTAATGGCACGATATAGGATTTCCTAGAAAGAGAGTGATTTCCTAGATATCACATAGATTCCTATTCATAAGTGTGGCACGCTACACAATTATGAATACAAACCTACATAGATGTGATAGAGTGAGAGACATAACTCAATGATATTAAACCTCATTCTCTTAAAGAGTAAGATTAGCCTCTTCGTCTCATGTCATTACATTCATAGGATCAAAATGCGGAAAACTTTAACTTTTCATTACATCAACTTGGAGGTTTATATAGACCTCTACATACACATAATATAGTTGTATTGAGTATACATAGAACCTTCGTATATGACCTTCTACTTTTATTGCACACACACACACACACATAGTCACACACACACACACACACACACATATAGTCTCAAAGATAACCTCATACTTTGTACGGGTGGAGTACTAACGCTATTGTCTTTCCTTTTCCCAAACATTTTAGGTTCCGATCATTTAAGGTTTATTTCAGTGTTGGATATTCTATATTATCCAAGTGTATAGGTCCTCATTTTCCGAGGTCGATATGAATATATTGCTTAGGAAGTTGCTTTGTTTTCTAAGACTTTTTTGTTCATTCCTCTTTCAGTTGTGTACGACTTGTACAAGCCTATATGTGGATTATTTACATTTGATGTAGGGCTATGCCCAAATTGTTATAATCATTTAGATGGTATGAGATGAGACAAATAAAAGGAAAACAAAGAAAAACACAAGTTGGGCTTCGTATGGGGCAACATATACTGAATAGGTATGATCAGCCAACCCAAAATAGAAACCAACATATAATGAATAATAGTTTAAACTCTAATATAGCAGTTTACATGTGATAAGCAAGAAACAACATGAACTAGTGTCAATAACGTTAAAGTAAGTAGATAATAAGTCAACATTATCAAGATCATCCATGAGGACTTATGCCTCCTACCAAACCATTTGGAGAATTGAGTTCTTTGAGATTTAGTACATTTAATTAATTCAATATGTTTTCCTTTGATATTATCATGTCGGAATGGGACACTATGATCCAACTATACTATGTCAGAACGTGACACCCCGATCTAAGTTTAATATCGTGTCGGAACATGAAACACCGATCCGAAATACTGTGTCGAAACATGACACTTCGATCCAATTATACTGTGTCGGAACGTTACACTCCGATCCAATTCTAATATTAATTTATAATTTATTATCACCACTTTAAATTTTTTTATAATATTTCATGAAAGCTTCTTCATTCAAAGCATCACTTTGTTAACCATGGTTCAAGAATATAAATTTGAGGGTCTCAAGATTTAGGACCAATCACAAACCACGCAACCAAGCAACACAACTACACAATTAAGTACATAGAAAACTTCACAATATTATTCAATGCATATCACGCACTATTAAGGGTTTACTATAACTAGCATAAACCATAATCTACCTCCACGGAAGAAACGAAGTCAAGCAACTACTTCTCTAATGCTTTCCCTTTATCCTCAATGCCTTCGAACATTTAATTATTATTAAGTCTTTATTATCCAAAAAAACTGTTCCTCAAATCTGTAAGGGATAACACATCACTATAGTCATTGGAACTGCACAATTTAATCAAGGAAATCATTTTTGCTTCAAACAAAAGTACTGTTAACATAACCCAAATAAATTGATAATTAAATTATAGTAATAGAAACTCAATTGCTTGTCAACTTACATTTAATAATATGTTTTTATGTGGCTTAGAAACTAAAATTTTGACATATATGGTTCATATATGTAGTGATATATCTATCTACCAACCAATCACATTAATCGCTCTAACTATTATTAACAATTGATTCAAACTTCATGAAGAAATATAAGTGCATTTAGTTTTAAGACAAATTTCCTTTTCATAAAAACCAAAATCATTACCTGAATATGTCATTCTCTATTGCCTCTTGTGTCCATCCATCAAGCCATCCGTTTTTAATGAATAACTCAATTATTGGTAAACCTTAATTATTTAAATATGAATTATAAAAGAGGTAAAAAATGACCCCCTTACTAATTTTAATTTTACCTACTTTATCCCAACTAAATTAATATTAAAATTACCCCGCTAATTATATAATTGCACTTACAAATAGTCCCAAAATACCCATTTAGAACCAATTGGAAAGTATTTCATGAAATAAAAAGCTATAGTATTCTAAACGACCAAATGTGTCAACACATTAGATATTCATTTACTAATCTTACTCCTTGAATGATTTGGAAAGGCAAGGATAAGAAAGGGTAGCTGTCTCAACGATTATTTCCAAATATTAGTACCCACTATCTCATCTAAAAAGTATCAAGACAACCAACTGGAGATCTACACCTCCCCTCATAGAATATCTCTAATAGGACCATCTAAATTATGTAATGATAACTTGTATTGTATGTAAGCTCAACTGAAAACAAAACAATTCCTAAATGTACTCTTTAATAGAAAATTTATCCACTATACCTTGTCACATCATCAAGATAAATATTTTCTAACATAACCATGACAAATTCCTGAATCAATATTGGTTACAACAAGGAGTTATCCTGCACCAACCACCACATACTCGTAATCATTAACCATCACAGAACTTATCAAGATTACATCCCCACAACATAATTTTTTCTTAAACTTAATCTATATAAAAATATGATCTTTAGACATCAGAACAATCAAAATAGTATGATTCAAAGATTGAAATAATAAAGTAACCACAATTGAGTGATACATTCAAGCATACAAAAACTCTAACAACATTGTCAAAATGCGAGATTAGTAGCTATTAGAGACAAACCTTAAGAATGACAAAATTAGACCAATGGTCCACACATTAAATCACATATAGCCAAAACATGATATCAATGATGATGTAAAACTTAACTCTATCGAACAAGTGTATGTTATTGATGGTAGCTCTTTTATAAATTTTCATAAGAAAAGTTGTGCGTGCAGAATCACTAGTATACATAAACTATCCAAACCAACACCAAATCTATCACAACTGAAATGAACAATTCTAACCAAGGATTCCACATTACCAAGAGGACAATCACAGAATATGTACACCCGATCCATTACTAAGATTCATCCATAGAATTTGAAACACACATAGCATGCTCTAAACCATGCAAAAATTTAGAAGTTGGTCAAATAAGAACGTAAATAATCAAGGTTGAATAATTCTAGGTACTCTTTGCATATTGCCCATATCAAGCATTTTTATTAATTAGACTCTTTTTTTTTGATTTTATATCTACCTAGAATCACAAATTTAGACACTATAATAATTTAACACATATTTAGTTTATCGAACCTCACATCTACCGAAGTCAACACTCTTAACAATAACAAAATATCATAGCCATACCGATCTGTCATAACCGGGGAACACCCCCTAGAAGTATCATGGCGTACCTACCCTCTCATAGGTCTTATACAAGCCCATAGTTATCATTCATCGCATTCACATAGTAACAATAGCAGAAAATTTAAAACTATTCATACCACATCATATGCTAGAAACTTTACTTCATATGTATATAAAATATCATATTACATACTATACCTTAAGCCTCTTTGCCATCTTAGACTCAATAAACATTAGAATACACTAGGCATACAACCCTTAGGACCAAAATATAAGTACAATATTTTAACACTATATAGTAAACCATGAAATAGGAGATCCTTGGACTTAAGGGTTCCTCTCCTTGAGCTTGGGAATCAACTATCAAGCTATTCCTCATTTGAGACATCCTTTAAGCACCCATCACCTTCACTTTGTGTATAAAGTAGAGAAGAATGGGATTAGTACAAGAATGCACTATGTATTACAATCATGCAAAAACATGAATTTAAGAGGGACTTTTTCTTGAAATCATACCTCATGCCTTTTTGAGTAAATCTTTATAAAACCTTTATACAATAGCACTTATATCATTTATTTACTTCATATTCAAAGTCCAACAATTTCATAAGATAACGTATAAACTTTATGATATTTTCAAGTAATATTACAGTGAGGTCTTTCTATTTCACAGTGAGCATTCGTTTCTTTTATTCGTTTATCTTCCAAGTAACCCTCTAGTGATACTTTGTGTTGCATCACCTTAATTCCACAAGGAAACATACATATCATCTACACAAGGCAACACATACAATCATAGAAATTTAGTACAACATAGACATATTTAAGCCAATACCATCGGACAATTCCATTTAACTACCTTCAACTTGCACATGTACCAACTTCACTTTACATCAATTCATTATAAGACCTTACTCATAATCCTGCTCTAAGTCTACATGTGCAATGTATATGTGAAGCCCCATAACCTCACCAATACTTAGTAGGCCTATCATAAGACCAGAAGCCTTACCATCCAATTCATACATCTACAAGTAAATGAAGACAACTTCTTTCACATCAATAAAAGACCTTCATCATATAGTAATTTACACCAACATAGTGCATATAAGCATAAGATCACATCATATTAACTTATACCATGCACCATCCTTATAACAAGTAGACAATTACTACAATGTCATGCATAAGGACATATCCACGATCATATACATTAGGTCACCTCTCTAGGGCTTCCTAAGGAGTTACTTGTGCAATGTATAGATGGGTTAATTATTTCCACCTATCCTAAGTAACCTTCCTTAAATTATCCTAGTTAGGATTCTAGGCTTTTTTTCCATTGTCCATTTTACTTTAGGGAAAATATAGCCTTAAGAGACACTAAGACCATGGGTGCTAAACATTGAATTTGGTGTTGTACAGTCTTACACAAATAGAAGGTCTTCCTACCTACCAAAGGTAGAACATTTAACATACATCCTTGCATATTAGGTGATATCACTTGCTAGATCATATGTGGCAATCAAAGTTTATGGAACTAAGAGATATATCTTCCCTCTTCATACCACATTGTTAATTGGGGACTCCACTCATGAGAAAACATAGGTGAACCTTCCTCAAAGGGAAGTCAACACCTCATATGTTCCATATGTACTCTAAGGGAAGTCAACACTCTATAAGGGGACAATGGTCAATCTTCCTCCAAGGGATGTCAACAACCCTCAATGTCAAGTTTACTCGGTGATAAGCTAAGTTTCGTTTATTGAAAAACCTTTATTACATTTATTTATAAAACATAGGCTTAGGATGTTCATCCCACATATGCTTATTGGATATTAAAACACTTATCTAGTTTTAGAGTAATCTTGGGCACCCCTCTCAAGGCCCCTCTACCTACTAGATAATCATTCATGTGAGTGTGTACATACATGTGAGTAAACCTTTCATATTACACATAATTGTCACACATGTTCATACATCAATGCATAAGTCTATAGGTAGAACTATATGAGCAATACTTTCTTATAAAACCACTAAGACACTATACACATTCATACTTCATCATATTATATAAATCATATTCATAAGATGTCCATACATTCATTTTCATGTACATAGAAACCAAACCTAGGAACTATCCTATCAAGGTACACATGTCCAATGAATAAAAAAGGTCCCATGTCCTTTCCCACACTAGTACACCTATCAAGTCATCCAAGTAAGGAATAGATAACATACTTCACATACATATACTTTACTGAATAGTAGTAGACACTAGTAAATATGAGAACAACCTTTCATTAGACACTATGATTCTAAACTACTGGTAAGAATGCATGGAATATGAGTGTATGTGTCTACATTGGTTAACATGATCGCATAATTTCTATCAACAACACATTGAGGCAGCCACCCTCTTAAGACCACATTACACATTAATGTATATACCACCCAACACTCAATAGCATAGGAGACAAGTCATATCCATATTACACTTATGACTCCTAACTTTGGCTATCCATGCATTCACATAGGGTTACATAGCTAATGTATTATTAACCATTTAATTCATAATTGACAGCACCTACACATTATCCTAACATGGATATACACACCTACACATTATCCTAACATGGACATACACATTCATACACAATAGCCATACAACCTAAACACATCTAGAATAGGACAAAGTAGGCATAAGCTTCACATAGCATGATCATCATAGCCACACAATAATGTATTCATCAATTTTCCTTCAAGGACAGGGTCAACACATATATAATGGCAAGAAATTAAACACCTCCACCATAAGTGGATCATACCACACAATCTCATACAAGGCTTCATCAAATACATTATTATAAGGAAAGTAGAGAAGAAGAGTCATTCTTACCACTTCATCATCCTTTGATCATCATTAATCAATACATCCTTTCCATCATCAATACATATATAAGGCAGTAGATAAAAAAACATTTAATAATGAAGAAACCATGTACAAGTCGCTATAAGATCATATTACAATCTAATACAATACATCACATATATACTAGAAAGTAGAAGAACATAGATCTTTAACCAATTTCACTTGCGTTGATCATGAATTATATTTAATCAATAGCATCAATCTAGGGCAGTATATAAAGACGTCATACTCAAGTGTAATTCATGCTTTATTTACCCTAAAATTTAGGTAACATAATGTACAACACAACATTAAATTCATAGGCTAGAATAAGCTAGATAAATTCATGCCAACCCCTCTTCACTTGGATCATACATGATTTATACTTACAATTCAATAAAACTATCAACTTAAAACAGTAAATATAATCATCATCACCTATTCGAATTAAACATTAACTCATAAAAAGGAAAATGTTACAGCGAATCATGGAAATGTAAGATAAGCATGTTCAAATCTTCATACATTGATCCACATGGATCCTTCATCATCAATTCATCGTAATTCATGAAATAACAGTTGATTTAAACAATTCAGCGTAAGAGAATAAAAAATTAACCATTAACAAGTCATATTCACAAAGCCTATTCAAGGACTAAATAAATTTAGGGAAGGAATACGGGTTCATAACGCAATTGGATTAGAATCAAGTTCAAAAAAATACATCACCATCAATTTATCATGATTTAATCATTTAAAATGTTTTTAGAAAGAACCCATGGCTAAATTGAAGAAGAAGAACTTTGATCATAAAATCTCTTTTGAAACATTTATATTAACTCTCTAGATGGAAGGATAACTAGAGATGAAGGATCAACATACCTTTGTCTATTTTAAAAGCTATAAAAATTGGTGAAGAACCCATTAGAATCAAATGTACAAGTTGTTCTTGAGCTTCAACCACAATGAAGGTTTCTAGAGATAATTCGTTTTGGAGGGAATGTTCAATTTTGTGAGTAGGGATTGTGAATGGGTTGTTCACGTGTTTGATCCCTTAAATAAACCCAAAAAAGGTAAATTAATAAATTAGAGTCAGTTTAGGATGTGGGTTGAAATTCCCATTCACCCCTTAAATAATACAGTCTCATGGCAGTGTTGTAGGTCACCATCAACGGATCATAATCGATTGGCCGTTGTTCAATCGACTGGCCATCTGTGGCTTTTGTAGATTTGAACTTTGCCTATTTTTGGGTTGAGACTCGCGCAGGCTGAGTTCCCTTCGATGATACCTCACCAATGGGCCGTTTGTCAACCAAATGGCCATCGTTTCGTTCAGCTGACTGACACTGCTAAGGCAGTGTCTCGACCAGCCGTGGGTCCTTGTGGGACCTTTTACGGGGCCTTTTAGAAGCGTAACAAAATGTTTCCAACGAAAATGAAACCCTTAAAAAGTTTTATACCTTCCACATAAGTTTACATGAACGTCACAAGGGCTAACTTTCGAACGCCTTAGACGTTCTTAGATGTTTTACCTCCAAACTTCACGAAAGTCCATATACTACCATTAAACGTCATTATAACTCATTTTAAGACTTCATAAGCTCATGAAATACAAATATAAGAATGCATTGACACATTAGGCACATATGTTACTAGTTGTCGAACATCTTGGTCGTCCCTTGACATTTGACTTCCAAATCACCTCAAACTTTTCACGCTGCCACTAAACCATATTATGAGCCATTTTAGGACCTTATAACCTTAATATAAACATGTTAGTCTCTGACTCCCTAACTCAGTTTGGGGATCTTACATGATCATCTACCTTACTTTCAACCATTATTAGTACCAAAGCATTCTTATCAATACATGTTCAAACAATGGCTATCTTTATTTCTATTTAAGAATTTCATGACAAATATGACTACCAAATAGGACTAATAGCACTAATTTAAAATTTTATAGTACCTCTCAATCGAGTTAAAACTATTAAATCACACCCAAGTCAATTTCACACCACTTTGCCATACTATGCTTTAGCTGTCATTCTAAACCATTGTTACCTCATGCCAACACTTGGGGAAATTCTTGATCACTCAAATTATTTTGTATACTATAAGCTCATAACCTCTATACACCATAAAATATCTATGTAACACATCATAACCTTATATGTAGTCCTATGAATAGAGTAGTATTAATTCAACTCTAAATATTTAATAACCATGTAGAATTATCTCTCACCTCGTGCATCATTCTTAACTCATCTATCTTAACTTAAACAATCTAACACCACTAAAAATTCTAAATTTGCCATACCTCACTGTTTGTAACCCAAATTAAAACTCAATCTTTATAAAAATCGATGATAAATTCCTAGTAAGTATGTACTGAATTAGTTGACATCTCATAGTCATATCCAAAATCATAGAAAAAAAATAAAAATATAATCAATACAACCTTCAAATTTACCCCAAGGATTCGTATGAGAGGTCTTCTTCCTTCACTTTTTTTGAATTCTTCTCATGGTGAAAATTCTAAATATCTCAATCCTTCAACATATCAGACTCTCGCTCCTATTGATGACTCGCTTATTAATATTATTCTTTCGTAAAAAAAATCCTTGACATATTTACCATATAATTTAAATCAAAACATTACGGGAAGCTCTTTAACAATAAAAAGTAATAGATTTTTTATTGAAATTATGCACAAGTCTTTCCTAATGCTACATACTAAATGTGATCAATCATTTTTTACCTTACCAATTCATACGTTGATAAACATACCACCACTAATGAAGACTTATAATAAAAAAATTAAATTGTAAATCTATAACTCAATCCCCTTTTCTTTCAACATATCTCATACCTTGAAGATTTTTATGAAGTTATGAATCTTAACTTTTCATCGATTGCCTCTTCATCAACCTTATCATATCCTTCACTAAAATCCAAATGTAGTCTTTTATAAACTAAAAACCACAACAGAAATTAACATCACACTTGAGCTCAATGTATACACATTCCTTTCTTAAGTATATTCTATTTATCAATCTGATAAACCCGTAACACTATTAACATAACCATGGTAAATATATGACACCACACATCTTTGAACTTAATTCTCAACCTAATGAAGATACCTCTTTAGCCTTGGCAATCAGAGAAATATTATTTCCCTCTCCTCTATTTGAGGGCTACACAAATCCCATTTATTTTATATTAATTAAAACTTTAGTTCCTTTAAATTCTACTTGAGCGGTTCCCCAACGTCTCCTAACACTTTCCATACAACCACATTACTCAACAAAGAGTAAAAATAACACCCTTAGATACTCGTCGGTCTTTATTACCATACAAAATTTATTTAACCAAAACTTCCTTATTATATAGTGTCTTCCTAATCACAATTTCTAACAAACTCTTTTTACCATCATTCTCATTTATCCATTTTCATTACAATGAAGTGAACCATCCTCAACATGACACCTAAAACTTAAGTATATAAACAAAATTTAAGAGACTAACCCAACTTTATACTCATTTTCTTAATAAAATACTCAATCTACTTCACCCAAATATACTCATTGGGAATTTCTTTAACTATAACTTTGTCATTCTAGTGTCAAAATACCGTTTGAAGCTTAAGATAGAATCATCAACCTTCATTTAGAATCCTTAAGATAAACTTTACAACTTAAATACGCTAAGATTTATCAAACACTAAAATCATCCTTGAAAATACAGTTTTACCCAAGCGTACGAAGTAATAAACTAGTCGATTTCAAAAATATCAAAAGCAACTCCAAATATCAGTATCTAAGAATGACATACCACTAATAAATATTTAAGTATTTAGGTTTCACTCTTGGTAATTGATATATTTGTTTCCACATAACACTAGTACTGTACCGAGAAAGGTCATTAAATCCATCAATAAAACACATTATACTTATTGAAAATGTCATACCCAGATAGCCCACACATTTTTACCTAGTAAGTATCTACAAAACATTACTACATATAGTTTGTTTTTAGCCCAAACATTTTGCGTTCTTTCTTACATCAGGTAGCTAATAAAAGTAATACACTTCATAAATCTAATCAACTAAACATTTGTACTATTTTAGTAGTCTTATAATTATCTTCTTTAAAATACAATCAATCCATGAAATAATTGTAAAGATTCTAACAACAATTGATGTAACCTAATTTAATCATTCACTAAACAACCCATACACGTTGTGAAAAAGTTTACTAACTATATTTTTCAAAGTAATGGTGTTTCTACTCTAGTACTAATCATATGCTTAATAGAGTGAAGAAGTCCAAATACCAATCCGTATCACCTATATACCAATTAAATTCAAGGAGTATCATGAAAGAAATAAGGATTGATGTTTTCATTACGTCTTATAAAATCTCAAAGAAAATTAAAGGTGTCCCCATACCGTTCTGCAAGACTCTACTAGACCTATCCTTGTGTGATGAGATCATTGAACCTAAATCTCTGATACCATGTTTTTCACGACCCAAAACGAGTCATAAGTGGGGAACCCACACTTAACCTCTCAAGTGGGGGAACCAAGAAATCCAAACCTCAATATATGCCAATAAATAAACTACAAAAACAAAAATAATGTGGAAGTTTCAAACTTATTAAAGTATCATTTCCCAAAACCTGAAAGTCATCACATAAAGGACATCTAATCTCCATATACAAAGTCTAAGAATATCAAATAGTCAAAAATAATAAAATAAATGGCATATGTCCGATAAGATAGGACATCATGTCATGACCGAGAGAATCCAACACAAGCTTGAACGAATAGATCCCCCTCAAACATGATAAGCTTGAGACTTTCTAGATATGAGGGTAATTTGAAGACATTGGTACACTCGTTGCACTCGATAAAACAAAAACAAAGAAAACACAAGTAGGGCTCAGTTTGGGGCAACATGTATTGAGTAGGTATCACTGGCCAACACAAAATAGAAACTAAAATCCAATGAATAATAGTAAGAACTCAACTATAGCACTTAATAGTTGATAAGAAACAAATAACATGAACTAGTGTCAAAAACACTAAAGTATGTATGTAATAAGTCAAAAATATCAATATAATCCATGAGCACTCATGCCTCCAACCATACTGTTTGGGAAATTGAGTTATTTGAGATTGAGTACATTCCGTTAATCCTATGTTTTTTCCTTTAATATTATCGTGTTGGAATGTGACACTCTGATCCAATTATACACTGTCAGAACGTGACACCCCGATCCAAGAAAACCGTGTCGGAACATGACACTCCAATCCATTAATATAGTGTCAAAATATGACCCTCCTATCCAATTATACTATGTCGGAACCTGACACTCCGATCCAATTATACTTTTAATTCATTATTTATTATTAGCACTTTCAATTAATTGATAATATTTCATCAAATCCTTCTTTATTCAAGGCCAGTTTAATAAAGAGAGTTCAAGAATATAAATTCTAAGATCTCAAGATTTAATACCAACCACAAACTACACAACTAAGACACACAACCACACAATCAAGTACATAGAAAACTTCACAATATCATTCAATGCATATAAATCACTATTAAGGGTTTACTATCAAATAACATAAATCATAACCTATCTCCACTGATGAATCAAAGTCAAGCAATTACTTCTCCAATGCTTTTCCTTTACCTCAATGCCTCCGAACATTTCATTATTATTAAGTCATTATTATCCATGAAAACTGTTCCTCAAATCCGTAAGGTATCACACATCACTACAATTATTGGAACTGCACAATTTAATCAAGGAAATCATTGTTCCTTCTAATAATAGTACTTTTAACATAACCAAAATAAGTTGATAATTAAAATATATTAATTTAAACCAATTTTCTTTGAAACTCACATTTAATAATATGTTATTCGGTAGCTTAGAAACTAAAATTTTGACAGATTTGAGTCATATATGTAGTGATATATCAATCTACCAACCTTTGCCATTAATCACTCTAACTATTAACAATTGATTCAAACATCATGAAGAAATAGAAGTGCACTCAATTTTAAGCCAAATTTCCTTTTCATAAAAACCAAAATCATTAGCCAAATCGGTCATTCTCCATTGCCACTTATTCTTAACTTTCGAGCCCCTCTTTTTTTGTAATTAATCACTCAATTATTAAAAAACCCTAATTATTCAAATACCATTTATAGAAGAGGTAAATATGACCCCCTGCTAATTTTATTTTTTGCTCCTTTATCCATACACTAAATTAATAATGAAGTTACCCCACTAAATTCATAATTGCAGTCACAAATAGTCCCAAAATATCCATTTAGAATCAATCGAATAGTATTTTATCATATAAAATGCTCTAGTACTCTAAATGAACAAAAGGGTCATTATAAGATGTCTCATGGAGAAGTACAATATTTAATCATAGAATAACAAAAGAAATTATAAAAAATCCTGTTCTATAAATTAAAGAAAATTGAAAGAAATGAACCGTCACTGCAAGTGGAAGACTTACTTGAGCATACATAAACATCTAATTGAAAGAAATGTTTAAAATTGATTTACTGAATCTCAAAATATCTCCTGGCCCAACCTCAGTTGACAATTTTTAATGATAGTGCCACGTAAGCCGAAAAGGGGTTGGAAATTATTTATAAAATAAATTCGAAAGGTAATAGGACTTTAGTATAGTATAAGTGTCTCTGAGAATTTGGACATAGGTTTGAGGTACTTATGCATTTTCCCAATATACTTAGTGTGAAATATAAGTTTAAATAAAATATGTTAAATCTGAAAGACTCACCATAATATTCTATTTAAGAAAGGATGTCCGGACAAGATCCATAACACATCAAAACTATTAAATGAAAAGTAATTGTGAAGTCCTCGAGAATACAAGGTGGCTCACCAAAGCTAACCGGAGAGTAGATTGATCTCGACGAAGCGTCATTTTAATATCTTGAACACCTATATTTGCATCATAAAAGGATGCAGGTAAAATTATATAAGTAGATTGAATATATGTGTGTGTAATATAGCTGGATAAAAAAAATGAATGAAGGACTTCAATAGATAACAAGTACTGAAGCTGAATGTGAAGAAAAAGAACAGTTAAATTAACAAATTAAGAAAATACTTTCTCATTTTCAACTCAAAAAAAAAGTGATATATAAAAATACAATTTAACTCTAGTGGAAGATTCTTTAACCAACAATCATCACTATGAGCTAGATGATGTACAATGTCTTGCCCACGCTACTCGAATTGTCATATACCTTGTCGCGATATAGATATTCTCAACTAAGTGGATCCACTAAACTATTCTTAAAAAGTAATAAGGAATCTTGTAAAAGTTTGATCATTTTGTCACGACCCAGATTGTCGTGATTGACACCCACACGGACCCTCCGGTTGAAGATTCACTAAACCTCATTAAGCAAATTAAAAAAAAACTTGAAGTATGGAAGCATGTTCAAATGATAGTATAACATGGAGTTTCCATAAACTCCGAAATCTTAAATGAATATCTCAACATAACTATTACGGAAATTCAACCCCAAGCCAAAAGGTCAATGTATCAGAATTCTACTAACAACAAGTATGAGACTAAGGGTGGTAACCCCAAAATTAACACAAATATGTCTAACTATAAAGTATGACTCCGAAAGTAATGGACAAAACAATAGAGGACCAAAGGAAGCCGGGAAGAATTGGATCACCCTTCAATACGGTCTCGTTAAGTGATCTCCTAATCGGGGTATGTCAGTGGCCGCATGAAGATGTCTTGTACTCAACAAAAAAAAACAAGTTCAATATAAGTACGCAACCACAGTGTACTGCTCGGTTCACGCGACCACTTTAGTAAGCACAACATACATATGTAATTACAACATAATCAACACACCTAAAATCAAATTATCATTTTAGAGCAATGTACGACCTATGATATCTATGAGAGATAAATATAAACATAATAATCCCAAGTGGTTCTTTCATGAAATCCATATCCAATCTGTTAGTGTGTGGAAATGTGACACCGAGTTCAATATATGTGTCCAAACATGACACTGATTCAATGCATGTGTCGGAACATGACACCCGATTCAATCGTTACAACCACAATAAAAAACGCAGTATAATGCATAGTACATATAGTCACCTGGTCAAGTAGTAGATTCATTGCATTTATTAGTTCACAAATAATCAATTTATTAGTTTCGATTCACATTCCACTATTGTACATGCATAAAATGAAGAAATCAAGCAGCATATATCATACAAATAGGACATCAAATCTTCACTTACCTCGAAATCAGGCTTGAATCCTCTTAAGACACTTGAGTCTTTTCTTTCCGCTTGTTTTTGTAACAACCTATTTAGTCATTTTGAGCAGCAGATTTTATTCAGGAAAAACTGTCTTCGTCAATGGATCACACGACGGACCGTCATGGGCACGACAGACCATCGAGGGAGTCTCGTTCAAAAATACTTAGAATTCTGAAATTTGGGTACTAAAATCGACTCTCTAAATTTCGTGACAAAGTAGCAGGACGGACCGTCACACGCATGACGGGCCGTCACAGACTCTTCAATAAATTTCAGTCTCTGAACTCTGTGATGACTCAGCAGGACGTACCATCGCAGGCACGACGACCCGTCATTGGCTGCATAATCCCAGGCTGGGTCGGATTTATTTAAATGTTTTAAGGGACGTTTTGGACTATTCCTACTATAATTATAAATTTAGTGGGCTAATGTTAATAATTTAACTACTTGAGGGTTAAAAGAGATAACCTTGAATCAATTAATGGGTTATTTCATCATCTTTTATACTTAATTATATGCTAATTAGGGTAAAATAAAAAGGGTTTGAATAAGAAAAATAGAAAGAACAAGGAGAGGGAAAGAGAACGATCGAGAGAAGAGAGAAACGAAGAGGAAACAAAGCTTGGGAAATTGCTTGCTTGATCACGAATCTTCGGTGGAGGTAGGTTATGTTTGTTATGCTATTCGTAGTAGACTCTTAATAGCGAATGATATGTGTTGGGTAGTATTATAAAACCTTCTATATGCTTAATTGTGTGCTTACATGATGTGATTATATAATTGTGATGAATAAGCATGATTAGGCTATTGAATCTCTAATCCTAAATTTGCCTTGTTAATGGTGATGCCTTGGTATAAAAGAAGGCTTGATGAACTAAAGTAATGAGATTGATGATGCCTTCGGATAAGAGAAGGCTTGATGAACTAAGTTAATGAGATTGATGATGCCTTGGTATAAAAGAAGGATTGATGAATTAACAGAATGAGATTAGTGGAACGGGTGTCACGAACGACACATAGAATTAAGGGATCGGGTGTCACGAACGGACACGTAGAATTCGGGGATCGGGTGTCACGAACCGATACGTAGAATTAGGGGATCGAGTGTCACGAACCGACACGTAGAATTAGGGGATCGGGTGTCACGAACCGACACGTAGAATTAGGTGATCGGGTGTCACGAACCGACACGTACAATTAGGGGATCGGGTGTCACGAACAGACACGTACAATTAGGGAGCAGAGTGTCACGTGCCGACACAAGAGGAATAAAGATAATGAATCTTGAAATTATGTTAATAAATTCGAATGAAAAGAACCTATATCCCAAATGAGTATGATGTGGAGACTTGAGTTCTCATAGGTGTGTTTGATGTGGTTACACATGATTTGTGAACTTGTTGCTTTAACCTGTTGAGGAATATGGTTGATTTTATGTTATTATCTGATATATACTGTTTCCTATTTTGAGTGGCCGATGAAATCTACTCAGTACTTGTGGTTGTACTGACCCCTACTTGTAATTGTTTTTCTTTGTTATTTGTGGAGTGCACCAAACGTACCATCATCTTCAACTCAACCGCAACTCTAGCCAGTCTTCGTCACACAAGATTTCAGGGTGAGCTAAAGCTTCTAGCTTGGACTGGATCTTCTTCTTCATGTCTTGATGCCTTGAAGTTCTGGCATAGACTAGCCATTATTTATGTTCAGTTTCTTAGATACTCTTAGCTTTAGTAATTTAAGGATAGATGTTCTTGTGATGATGACTTCCAGATTTTTGGTATAATAATAGTTATTGAGTTTTAGAAGTTATTTAATCAATGTTCATTAATGAGATTTAAGTCTTCCACATGACTTTCTGTTATTGAGATGTTGGGTTTTGTATTGGTTGGTTCGCTCACATAGGAGGGTAAGTGTGGGTGCCACTCGCGGCTCGATTTGGGTCATGACAAACTTGGTATCAGAGCATTAGGTTCGTTGGTCTCATCACACAAGAACGAGTCTAGTAGAGTCTTAAGGAACGGTAGAGGGACGCCTTTACTCTTCTTTGAGAGGCTATAAGACTTTAGGAAAATTCCATTCTTTCCTTCTTTCTTTCGTTCTATTACTTGGATCCAATTGGTATCTAGGTGATACAAATTGGTATCTGACCATCTTAACTCTATTTCGCAGAGGGTTAAAACTAGATCAACGACTGCGCCAACAACAACATCGGCAAGACAAGAAGCGTCTGAGCCAGCCACTGGGGCTGTAGCCCGAAGAGGAGTAGTGGCAAGAGGCCATGGAAGAGGTCGTGGGATGACGTACTCTAGAGGAAGAGGACGAGCATCTAGCCCATCTTGTACTAGGGCAGTGACTCCTCCACCAACTGAGGAAGTGGTAAGAGAGGGTGAGGATGGGGAGAATGAACAAGTGCACAATGAGGAATTGCCACCCCAATCTACCCCAGAGATGATAAATCAGGTTCTTGCTTATCTTAGCGGGTTATCTGATCAGGGACAGACACCTCCAGTGTTCACCAACACCTCCAGTTCCGGAGGTACAACATGCAGCTACTGTCCCTCCTCGCATGGATGCCTCATTGGAAATAGGCACGTTTCCTCGTCTAACTACATGGCCTATAATGACAAATGATCAGCATGAACTTTTCAGTAAGTTCTTGAAATGGAAACCTCCGATCTTCAGGGGTGGTGAATCTGAGGATGCCTACGATTTTCTGGTTGACTGTCATGAGCTACTACACAAGATGGGTATAGTAGAACAGTTTGGTGTTGAGTTTGTGACTTATCAATTTCAAGGGAACGCAAAAATGTGGTGGCGGTCACATGTTGAGTGTCAACAAACAGAAGCACCACCTATGACTTGGGCATCATTCTCTAGCTTATTTATGGAGAAGTATATCCCCCGGACTTTAAGGGATAGGAAAAGAGATGAGTTCTTGAGCCTAGAGCAAGGTAGGATGTCGGTTACTGCATATGAGGCTAAGTTTCGTGCATTATCCAGGTATGCCACCCAACTTTGTTTCAGTCCACAAGAGCGGATTCACCGTTTTGAGAAGGGGTTTAGGTCAGAATTACGGATTTCAACATTACAGGTAGCGGCTACGGCAAAATCCTTTCAAGACGTGGTAGACTTCGTGATAGAGGTGGAAGAAGTGAAGCCAGATGACTTCACCATGGCATCGACATCAAAAAGGTTTCGAAAGGGAGGTGAGTTTAATGGTTCTTACTCTAGAGGACAAGGTTTGAGAGGTTACTCAGTCCGACCAATTCAGTCTTCACTACAGACTGTAGTTGGGGGTCCACCTCAGACCGGTCAACACTTCTCTGAGAGACCTATGCTTGACTCCAAAGAGTGTTATGGATGTGGGGAGACTGAACATATTAGGAGGAATTGTCCAAAACCGAGTTATTGACCCCCAATAGTTAAAGGTAGATGTGGTCATGGTAGAGGCCGTTATTCTGGAGGACGTGGTGGCCGAGGTAATGGTGGTCACCAAAACGGCCGGGGTGACGGACATATGGGA
This sequence comes from Solanum lycopersicum, assembly GCF_036512215.1. NCBI lineage: Eukaryota > Viridiplantae > Streptophyta > Magnoliopsida > Solanales > Solanaceae > Solanum > Solanum lycopersicum. The sequence goes on from NC_090809.1 coordinate 18,876,856, forward strand.
ACTACTGCAGCGCAACATGGAAGGGGCAATGTCCAAACAGGTGATAGGACCCATTGTTACGCTTTTCCTGGGCGGTCGGAAGCGGAGACATCAGATGCTGTTATCACAGGTAATCTTTTGGTTTGTGATTGTATGGCTTCTGTCTTATTTGATCCCGGTTCCACATTTTCATATGTATCTTCCTCATTTTCTACAGGTCTTAATTTACATTCTGAATTGTTTGACATACCTATTCGTGTGTCTACTCCGGTGGGTGATTCTGTGATAGTTGAAAAAGTATATAGGTCTTGTTTGGTGACTTTTGTGGGGAGCAATACTTATGTAGACTTGGTTATCTTAGAAATGGTTAATTTTGATGAAATTCTGGGTATGACTTGGCTTTCTCCGAATTTTGCGATCTTGGATTGTAATGCTAAAACTGTGACGTTAGCCAAGCCTTGGACAAATCCGTTATTGTGGGAGGGCGACTACACTTCCACTTCGGTTCGTATCATCTCCTTTCTTCGTGCTAAGAAAATGGTTAGTAAGGGGTGTTTAGCTTTCTTGGCACATCTCAGGGATGACACTACCCAAGTACCTTCAATTGAGTTGGTTTCGGTAGTCCGTGAATTTCTTGATGTGTTCCCTGCAGAGCATCCTAGTATGCTACGGGATAGTGATATTGATTTTTGCATCGATATGGAACCGGGTACTCGCCCCATTTCTATACCCCCTTATAGAATGGCTCCCGCGGAGTTAAGAGAGTTAAAGGCCCAACTTTAAGAGTTGTTGAGCAAAGGTTTCATAAGACCAAGTGCATCTCCTTGGGGTGCTCCGGTATTATTTGTGAAGAAGAAGGATGGGAGTTTTCGGATGTGCATAGACTAGCGGCAGTTGAAAAAGGTAACTATTAAGAACAAGTATCACATTCCTCGTATTGATGACTTGTTCGATCAGTTACAAGGTGCTTGTGTCTTCTCTAAGATTGACTTGAGATCCGGTTATCATCAATTGAAAATACGGGCAACGGATGTGCCAAAGACTGCTTTTCGGACCAGGTATGGGCATTACGAATTTGTAGTGATGTCTTTTGGTCTTATGAATGCCCCTGCTTCTTTCATTAGCTTGATGAACGAGATTTTCAAGCCATATCTGGATCTTTTTGTGATCGTGTTCATTGATGATATACTGGTATACTCAAAGAGCAAGAAAGAACATGAGGAACACTTGAGAATGGTATAGGATATATTTAGGGAGAAAAAGCTTTATGCCAAATTCTCCAAGTGTGAGTTTTGGCTAGATGCAGTGTCCTTCTTGGGGCATGTGGTTTCTAAGGATGGGGTGATGGTGGATCCTTCTAAGATTGGGACAGTGAAGAATTGGGTAAGACCTACTAATGTGTCAGAAATAAGGAGCTTTGTTGGTTTTGCTAGCTATTACCGTCGATTTGTCAAGGGATTCTCTTCCATTGCTTCCGAATTGACGAACATGACTAAGAAGAATGTTCCATTTGTATGGTCGGACGAATGTGAGGAAAGCTTTCAGAAACTCAGGACCTTGTTGAATACTGCATCAATCCTTACCCTACCAGTGGAAGGTAAGAATTTCATTGTCTATTGTGATGCATCCTATTCGGGTTTGGATGCAGTGCTAATGCAAGAGAAGAACGTAATTGCTTATGCTTCAAGGCAATTAAAGGTGCACGAACGTAATTATTTGACCCATGATTTGGAATTGGCTGTGGTAGTGTTTGCCCTAAAGCAATGGAGACACTATCTATATGGGGTTAAGTGTGAAGTATACACGGATCATCGTAGCCTACAGTATGTCTTTACTCAAAAAGATTTGAACTTGAGACAGAGGAGATGGATGGAACTACTGAAGGACTACGATATCACTATCTTGTATCATCCGGGAAAGGCTAATGTTTTGGCAGACGCCTTATGTAGAAAGGCAGGGAGCATGGGAAGTCTAGCACACTTAAAAGTTTCTAGACGCCCATTGGCTAGGGAGGTTTAGACTCTGGCTAACGACTTTATGAGGTTAGAAGTAAATGAGAAGGGAGGATTTTTGGCTAGTGTGGAGGCGAGATCTTCTTTTCTTGACAAGAATAAGGGAAAGCAGTTTAATGATGAGAAATTGATCCAGATCCGAGATAAAATGTTGCGAGGAGAGGCTAAAGAAGCAACAATCAATGAGAAAGGTGTTTTGAGAATCAAGGGAAGGGTATGTGTACCCCGCGTTGATGACTTGATCAACACTATTCTGACAGAGGCTCATAGTTCAAGGTACTCTATACATCCTGGTGCAACCAAGATGTATTGTGACCTAAAGCAACATTTTTAGTGGAGTAGAATGAAGCGTGACATTGTGGAGTTTGTTGCCAATTGTCCAAATTGTCAGCAGGTAAAGTATGAACACCAGAGACCTGGAGTCACACTTCAGAGAATGCCCATTCCTGAATGGAAGTGGGAAAGAATTGCAATGTACTTTGTGGTTGGTCTTCCCAAGACAATGGGTAAGTATGACTCCATTTGGGTAATTGTTGATAGGTTAACTAAGTCTGCACACTTCATTCCGGTCAACGTGACTTAGAATGCAGAAAAGTTAGCCAAACTTTACATTTCGGAAGTTGTTCGGTTGCATGTGGTTCCACTCTCCATCATATCAGATAGAGGTACGCAATTTACTTCTAAGTTTTGGAAAACATTACATGCGGAATTTGGTACTAGGGTGGACCTTAGTACTGCGTTCCATCCTTAGACCGATGGTCAGTCTGAGCGAACGATTCAAGTGTTGGAGGATATGCTTCGTGCATGTGTGATAGAATTTTGTGGTCATTGGGATAGCTTCTTACCCTTAGCAGAGTTTTCATACAATAATAGCTATCACTCAAGTATTGATATGGCTCCTTTCGAAGCATTGTATGAAAGGAGATGTAGGTCTCCCATTGGTTGGTTTGATGCATTTGAGGTTAGACCTTGGGGTACTGATCTTTTGAGGGATTCATTAGAGAAAGTGAAATCTATTCAAGAAAAGGTTTTAGCGGCTCAAAGAAGGCAAAAGGAATATGCAGATCGAAAGGTTAGAGACTTGGAGTTCATGGAGGGTGAGCAAGTCTTGCTGAAGGTTTCGCCCATAAAAGGGGTGATGCGGTTTGGTAAAACAGGTAAGCTAAGCCCAAGGTATATTGGACAATTTGAAGTACTTAAGCGGGTAGGGGAGGTGGCTTATGAATTAGCCTTGCCCCCAGGACTGTCGGGAGTGCACCCGGTATTTCATGTATCTATGTTGAAAAGATACCATGGGGATGGAAACTACATTATTCGTTGGGATTCAGTTCTGCTTGATTGAATTTGTCTTATGAGAAGGAGCCTTTTGCTATTTTAGATAGAGAAGTCCGCAAGTTGAGGTCAAGAGAGATTGCATCCATCAAAGTTCAATGGAATAATGGACCAGTCGAAGAAACCACTTGGGAGAAGGAGGCAGATATGCAAGAAAGATACCCACACGTGTTTACTGATTTCGGTACTCCTTTTCGCTCTTGTTTTTCTTCTTACGATCATTCGAGGACGAACGATGGGTAAATTGGTATCTATTGTAACTACTTGTTTCGTCGTTTTGAGCAGCAGATTTTATTCTGGAAAAACTGTCTTGGTCGACGGATCCCACGACTGACCGTCATGGGCACGACAGACTGTCGATGGGGTCTCGCTCCAAAATACTTAGAATTCTGAAACTTGGTTACTAAAATCGACTCTCTGAACTTCGTGACGAAGTGGCAGGACGGACCGTCACAGGCATGACGGGCCGTCACAGACTCTTTAGTAAATTTCAGTCTCTGAACTCTTTGACAACTCAGCAGGACGGACCATCGCACGCACGACGGCCTGTCATAGGTTGCGTAATCCCAGGCTGGGTCGGATTTCTTTAAATGTTTTCAGGGACGTTTTGGACTATTTCTGCTATAATTATAAATTTACTGGGTTAATTTTAATAATTTAACTACTTGAGAATTAAAAGAGATAACCTTGAATCAATTAATTGGTTAATTCATCATCTTTTATACTTAATTATTTGCTAATTAGGGTAAAAGAAAAAGGGTTTGAATAAGAAAAATAGAAAGAACAAGGAGAGTGAAAGAGAACGATTGAGAGAAGAGGGAAACGAAGAGGAAACATAGCTTGGGAAATTGCTTCCTTGATCACGAATCTTCGGTGGAGGTAGGTTATGGTTTTTATGCTATTCGTAGTAGACTCTTAATAGCGAATGATATGTGTTGGGTAGTATTATAAAACCTTCTATATGCTTAATTGTGTGCTTACATGATGTGATTATATAATTGTGATGAATAAGCATGATGAGGATATTGAATCTCTAATCCTAAATTTACCTTGTTAATGGTGATGCCTTGGTATAAAAGAAGGCTTGATGAACTAAAGTAATGAGATTGATGATGCCTTGGTATAAGAGAAGGCTTGATGAACTAAGTTAATGAGATTGATGATGCCTTGGTATAAAAGAAGGATTGATGAATTAACACAATGAGATTAGTGGAGCGGGTGTCACGAACCGACACGTAGAATTAAGGGATCGGGTGTCAAGAACCGACACGTAGAATTATGGGATCGGGTGTCACGAACCGACATGTATAATTAGGGGATCGGGTGTCACGAACCGATACGTAAAATCAGGGGATCGGGTGTCACGAACCGACACGTAGAATTAGGGGATCGGGTGTCATGAACTGACACGTAGAATTAGGGGATCGGAGTGTCACGTTCCGACACGTAGTAGTAGGGGAGCAGAGTTTCACGTGCCGGCACAAGAGGAATAAAGATAATGAATTTTGAAATTATGTTAGTAAATTCGAATGAAAAGAACCTATATCCTAAATGAGTATGATGTGGAGACTTGAGTTCTCATAGGTGTGTTTGATGTGGTTACACATGATTTGTGAACTTGTTGCTTTCACCTGTTGAGGAATATGGTTTATTTTATGTTATTATCTGATATATATTGTTTCCTATTTTGAGTTGGCCGATGATATCTACTCAGTACTTGTGATTGTACTGACCCCTACTTGTAATTGTTTTTCTTTGTTATTTATGGAGTGCACCAAACGTACCGTCATCTTCAACTCAACGGTAACTCTAGCCAGTCTTCGTCACACCAGATTTCAGGGTGAGCTATAGCTTCTAGCTTGGACTGGATCTTCTTCTTCATGTCTTGATGCCTTGAAGTTCTGGCATAAACTAGCCATTATTTATGTTCAGTTTCTTAGATACTCTTAGCTTTAGTAATTTAAGGATAGATGTTCTTGTGATGATGACTTCCAGATTTTGGGGATAATAATAGCTATTGAGTTTTAGAAGTTATTTAATCAATGTTCATTAATGAGATTTAAGTCTTCTGCCCTACTTTCTGTTATTATATTGAGATGTTGGGTTTTGTATTGGTTAGTTCGCTCACATAGGAGGGTAAGTGTGGGTGCCACTCGCGGCTCGATTTGGGTCGTGACCGTTTTTCATCAAAATTAGTTAAATAATGCATGTATTAATAAATAAGGTCTAACTTATTCAGGTTAAAACTAAAATCATCAATCGGAGGCCAAACCTAGGTCCTAATGTTAAATTAGGGTTTTTCCCACCATTAACTTCAAACAAAAATCCTCCCCCAATGATAATTACCCAATATTCTATGTTCTAAATTAAAACACGGATTAAGGGAGTAACTATCTTACCGTTAGCGCTAGAAATCATTGAAAACAGTCAAGAATTACCTTGGGTCATCTCCTAGCTCACAAGAATGACTTTTTTGCAAAAAAAAACAATTTTTGAGTTTTTCCCGACTTAAGTTTGTGATTGTCCCGCCACAGCTGTATCTAACCCACCACAGTGCCCCCCCCCCCCCCGTATCTTGCACGGAGACAAGCTCACAATTTGTGTTTCAAGCTCTCATTTCACAACACACCTTGAACTCTTAACATTTAGAAACTACCTTTTCATGCTAAGATCAGTTTTGAGAGTTCTACTCATCCAAATTCGATTTTGTAAAGCTGTGCATGTTACCGAATGTCTTGGCTATCCACTCTTAGGATAAAATTCATAATTATTCCCCCCATTCATTACCAGATTTATCTAAATCTCCGAGGACTCAAATCTCGTCCAAGATTAGTCTAGTCTAGAATTTCTAAATTACTACAAAAAAAATTTCAGCCCAAAATTCTTCCCCATCGACTTTTCCATAATGATAAAAATAGGTCGTTACACCTTTACCCATATAAAAACATCCTTTTGAAAGAGCTATCATCTCTTGAATATCTTTTAAACTAATAACTCATTTAGTAATCTCATTTTCTCTTTCATCAATGTTAAAATTGATACCTCTAGGAATACATAGTCCCCTTATACAATTACTCAACTCATACTTGAAAATACTTTCACAAAACATATCAAAACCATATTATAGTATGATTATTGATAACTCGGGAAGTCATACTACATAAACATTGATGGTATATCTTGATACAATATTGTTCATACATTGATGAGATACACAATTGTCATACTAATCATGTTTTAGAAAACTCTTTTCTCAAAAATCATTTTTACTTCCTCAGAAAACTCAATTTAAACTGAATTATTGGTTTAAAAAGCCTCTAAAGACTTATAACTCAAAATAAGGTTCATGCTAAAATATGATCATGAACAAATAAACTGAAGGATCTTAATAATAAATATAGAGACTCTAATCAACTTATCTAAAAAATATTAAAATCTAGGGGTAAAATTCTAGATTTCTCTTTTAACGATTTGAATGAAGATGTATGGCGCGAGGACGAACTAGCCCAACACTATAACTGCCATACATACCTAAAACAACAATGTTTTTGAACAATATCTAGGAAAAAATTTCTTAGAGGCCTTGAAACCATAACATAAAGGAGAAAAATCAAGAAACTGTTTCTTGAAATTTCATTAATTAGTTTATTGGAATTATATGGCCAAGAATTATGATTTTTATTATTGTTCATAATTTTATGGAGGAATTTGAATTGTGAAGAATGATTCTTGGAGAAGGACTTACATTGAAGAAAAATCTTGAAAACGACTTGAAAAAGATTGGAAAATGTTGCATGGAGTTTTCTAACTCAATGTTTCCTTAGGGTTTTGTCCAATGCTTTGAGAGATAAGAGAATAATGGGTTAAAATATGATCATTTGATTAGTGTGGGTATTTAATTAGACAAGAAATTCTTTTAGGATTTTCTTGGAGGTAAAATACAAAAAGACCCTTTTAAATGTCTTATCGTCAAGTAATTTGTCATTACACTGTATCAGTTACTAAAATTGTCATAAATTTTTACTCAAAAAGGGATTGACGCAAAATTAGTGGCGTTGGAAAGCATATTCAAATACCTTTAATTAGATAGTTTATGGGTTACGTAACTCTTTATATTCTAAGAGATATGGTCGTTTTAAATTGAACCAAGTAAAATTTAACATCAAAACATCAAAGAACTTAGGGATGAGTTGAATGAACTCTCTTCTAAAACCCTTAGGGGACGTTTTGTACAAAACCCCTAAGGGATCGTTTGGTACAAAGATTAATAAAACAGGGATTAGTAGTGCATGGATAACGTAATGCTTATTTTTATCAAGTGTTTGGTTCTTTGTTTCCCACCTCATCTTGTGGTTGGATTAAAATTCTATAAAAAAAAATATTTTCAATTATACTCTTGAATTATTTTTTAAGTGTGTCAAGGTATATAATTACGGGACAATATATATTTTTGTATGTCCTATGAGAACAAAAATTTTGTTGTCATGTTTGCTATATTTTTACTTGAATTATTTAAGGAGAAATAATGGTCATCTTAATAAAACAGGGATTAGTAGTGCATGGATAATGTAATGCTTATTTTTATCAAGTGTTTGGTTCTTTGTTTCCCACCTCATCTTGTGGTTGGATTAAAATTCTATAAAAAAAAATATTTTCAATTATACTCTTGAATTATTTTTTAAGTGTGTCAAGGTATATAATTACGGGACAATATATATTTTTGTATGTCCTATGAGAACAAAAATTTTGTTGTCATGTTTGCTATATTTTTACTTGAATTATTTAAGGAGAAATAATGGTCATCTTAATAACGGTCAACAATCGTAAAATTGAATAAACCATCTATATTTACACATAAAATTGCAAGTTGTGATTTTAATATGTATGTAATTTTTTTAATTGTTCAGAATACAATTAATTAGAAACTCCCCCCCACCACCACCACCACCACCACACACACACACACACAAATTGGATCACAAACGTCAAATACAAATACACAACTCACACTTCAAATTCTTAACTGATTTATTTAGTAACAAACAACTCTCTCTAAATAATTTGGATGCGAATATGTTGCGAGAGAAACTGGATATATTACTATCGCTTGAGCATTCTCTCGTTGTTATTCAAATGAATTTACTAGTATAAAACTAACAATATAATCATAAAATCAACAGATTAATAAATAATTGAACTGATTTGAGGGATATAATTGTCTTTACATAGTCTAATCCCGTGGTATTATATCCTATGTATTACTAATAACTCCAAATTGAAGGTATTAGTAATACATCATAATACCATGTAGGAGGTATAACTAATCGACGAATTAGTTATTCATAGACCCATGTTCCTGCCAAACATAGTATTGAATAATAATAAGGGAAAATGCACAAGTACCCCCTCAACCAATGCCCGAAATTCCAGAGACACACTTATACTATACTAAGGTCCTATTATCCCCCTGAACTTATTTTATAAGTAATTTTCTACCCCTTTTTAGCCTACGTGACACTAGTTTAAAAAAATAAGTCAACCATCGTTCGAGCCATAAGATAGTGCCACATAGGCTAAAAAGGGGTAAAAAATTATTAATAAAATAAGTTCAAGGGGGTAATAGGACCTTAGTATAGTATAAGTGTGTTTCTGAGATTTCGGACATAGGTTAAGGGGGTACTTGGCATTATTCCTAATAATTACATGATACATTAACTTTTCTCATAATCTAGCATACCAAATGACCCCTAAGCGTATTTGATATATAAATATTGTCTGAAATTATATTTTTTCCCCAAAATATTACTAAAATTCTATTGAATCTTATTCAATAAGGAAATGACCAAAATACCCTTCATATTTTCAGGTATTGTTTCTTATTTGGAGAATCCAACTTCAAATGGGCATATCTCCCTCATACAACCTCGAAAATTAGCAAACTCAACGAGGCAAGAAAGAGGATTCCAATACCATTAATTTGATACCTTACGGTCTCCTTAATCATCATGTGCTAAACGTTAAGGTTATTTCATGTTGACCAAAAACATAGAAGAACCTTGGAATGACTCCTCTTTAGTTATTTTTTGAAATAAAGGTGCTACATCAAGCGACCTTAACACTTAAAAAAATTTCAAGTCCTTAGTAAATTTTTACTCTCAACGGAGAATGTTTCGAGGCTTATCTCAAAAATTTTCTAGGGTGTTATAAGGACACAACAAATTTATATGGGGTTGGGTTGATTTTGAGAATAGAAAAAATTATTATACGGGGTGGAATAGGGCGGATTGAGAATTTTGCTTGTTTGAGTTAACCCACCCAGCACATTATAATCCCTATAGGATTTGTCAAAATGAAAAATGACTAGCAACTCACATTCACTTGTTTCCTATAAACTCAAAGAGCTACGAACATAACAAAAATTGAATCATTTTAAATACTCTCGTTTAAATTTGTTTGTCTTATTTTAATATTTAGTCTATTTAAAATAGATGCATTTTTTGTTTATTGAAGACTCTTTAATTTTAACTTTTCACGTGACGTATGTAAGACTACAAAATGAAAGAATATTTTAGTTCATTCTACATATATTTAATTTAAGACCACAAATTTTAAAAGTCTTCTTTATCTTTAAAAAGTTAGACCAAATCACAATAAGACATACAAACAAATTAAAACATAAGGAGTACATCAGTAATTATAAATTAGAAAAATGCAAGTTCATTAATAATTGAATTATTTAAATAATTGATTTACTACTGTTGAAGAGTCTCACATTAGTATTTGACAAAATTACATTTTAAAGTTCTTTTAAAAAGTTCGGTCAAATATTAATTGATATTCAAAAGTGTTTCTATAATTTATTGATTAAATGAAAATTACTTATCAAAAAACTATTTTTAGCAAAAAACTGTTGAACTTAACTAATTTAATATACGTAGTTTTTTTTATGTGTATCCAAATAGTCTATAAAATTGACTTTTAGTAATAGCAATTATATAGCCTCTTGTTAATTTACACTCTATAAATATTGCACATTTATTAACCTGTCACGTTATGCACTCAAGGGTCTGACATAATGGTCAATGAAGATTCAATTTCAGCGGATCCAAAAAATACTAAGGGCATGTTTGGAAGGACACCCTCGTAATTGGATTTGATGTAATTATGTGGAATTACATTGTCTTTATTTTTTAGTTGGACAAGTAATTACTTGGTTTGCGGGTAATTGGTGTAATTGACAAAAGGGTATCACACTCTCCAATTCATAGCCAAAGGTTGTGAATTGATGGTAATTACATGGTGTTTTTAAAAGCTCTTCTCGTTCTCAATCTTATTTCATGTTATTCTATGCATTTTTTTTATTATCTATCTATTATGCCATGCTTATTTCTCATTAGCATAAATTTATTAGTATTCCAATATTTGAATTAAAATAAAATTTATTGTTGAGTAGAATTTAAAAAATATTTATATATTCTATGTTGAAATTAGCGATAAAAGTTTTATGTAAGATTTTTTTCTTTGAATTTGTAGCTAATGTTATATTTTCAGTTTCATTTAATTTGTTTTAGTAATACCAAATTTACATTGCAATTAATTTTTAATTAGACTTGATAGATTATCTTCTGGTCAAACATTTAATAATATATGACATTTCATTTATATTTTAATCTTTTATGAACCATGGATTTCATGATATTAGTGGATACTTTATACTTTTGTTTTTATGATCAATTCAATTGAAATTTATTAATTTGAAAAATATAAATCATTTATTGTTTTCATAATATTAGATAAGAATATATGTTTATTAATTAATTGATAAATAATTATATATATATATATATATATATATATATATATATATATATATATATATATAAATACACACACACACACACAAACACACACACACACACACACACACACACACACACATATATATATACATATTACATTTAATTCAATACCAATTATATAGTTTCGTATTTGTCAAATAAAAATTTTAGATAATTAATTTATTTTTTAAAAATTTACTATAATATTATGATTGCAATTGTGCATCCAAACATGACATGTGTAATTACATTGTGGCATTCCAACATGACATGTGATAATTACGTTGTGGCAACCAAACAGACCACTATATTTACTAGACTATGTAAATACTATGCTGGTAATTTCTACCGTTGTAATTACCCCAATTCCAATTACCAAATGACATTCTAAATAGACCCTATGCAACACTTCGGAAGTTCCATGACTTGAACTATTGATTACACCATTTAGTAATGATTTGGTTTATGTTTTCAGACTTATTATAAGGAATTAAATACAATTAGAAAAGGTTAGAGACATAAAGACAAAGAAAGACCCTGGCGTTTGGAAACTTGCTAATTTGAACTAGTATACGTCCACATGATTGGTGAAGGTTTTAGAGTGTCAAATTAAGTCAAGAACTTATAAAAAGTGACATTAAATAGGTAATATGTAGTAAAAAGGGTCCAAACATCTGGTAACGACTCCACAAGGACCTCCCGAAGGGTCCTTGAGGAGGACACGAAAATGGGCAAGCAGGCTGCCAAAGCAGCCTTTGCGCAACCATCACGTGGAGACCAAAAATTATCTTCACAACGTGGTTCCTCCTAGAGTCTTACTTCCTCAACCCAGATTTCAAAAATAAAATGTGAAATTGACCTCGCGAGGCGCAGACATTTTCGAGATTCGTCGCATTGTTTTTAAGACAATTTAACTTCACAAAAAGACCCATTTAAGTGAGGTTCTTTTTGGGTATTGTAGGAGTTGAGTTTATAATAATTTTAGGTCAGTTTTAGACCACTTCGACTCATTTCAAATCAAAATAAACAAATCCTTCTCATCTCTCTCAAAAACACTGTTTTAAACATCAATTGAATCACAAGAAAAGCTTGAGAAAGAAGACGAAAACTTCAAGATTTTCATTCAATATTCATGGAATATTTGTCAATAAGGTATGATTTTATCACTCTTGGTATTACTTTCCCCAAGAGGTCCTTTAAAAGATGATTTCCAACAATTCAATCCTTAGGATTTTTACTCTACCAACGAGTTTTCTTCCTAACTTGAGATTGATGACTAATAATGAAAAACAATGATTTTCTATGGCTAATTATCTATTTATTGTTTAGTAATCGATATGGTTATGTTGGTTTTCGTGTGAAAAATTTTACATCTCTAAATAAAGGTTTTCATTATGTTGTAGCTACAACTTAATGTAGCTCGAATGAACTCCTAAATGACCTTTTTCATTATCCCTTAAATATGAATTGGTCTTGTGTATGATGAAAGTGATTCGGATTTCTCATGTTATTGAGTATTTCACTATGTTATGGAATGATTGCTATGAATTGAGTGTAAGTTCTTGATGAAGATTCTTGGAAGTAATAGGTAAGTCTTCTAAAGTCATGATTTCTCTCTTTTGTTGATGTTCACCTATAATTTTTGTAGCTATGAAATTCAATTTTGAATGATGTTGCTATGCATATATGTTGGCCTACGAATATATTAAATGTGGTATCATGATAAGGATATAATAATGCATGTTTATGATGTTTATCTTGTATGTCCTACACATTATGATTATTATATGTTAATCCAACGGATGAAGGGTTTTGAAAGGAAATTCTCATCTTAAACCTAAAGATCTTATGATCCTGTTTATACAAGAAGTTAATCTCCTTGACCTATTATAAGATTAATGAATAAATGATAACTTAAATGTTATTGTAAAAAATGGGCTTTAGATTAGCAGCGATGAAGTAGATATGAGAGGTTTCCCTTCCCTAGTTGGAAGGTAGGTTAAATCATGACGTACAGGCTCCATGTAATGTGCAACTATGGGTCTCTAATATATCTCCTACTTCTTGGAATATGTTGCAACCATAGGAATAGTAGGTAGTGGATCCTCCAAGAATTCTATGTTCATGTTTTTGTTCTACTTTGGCCGGTAAACAACCTTCTTTTGTTGTGGGTTTTTATGACACCAAATTCCATGTTTAGCTCACATGGTCTAAGGTCGGTTAAGGCGATTGTTCCCTCAAGTAAAATGAAAGACAATTAAATGGAAATTGACTAGGGTAACTTAAGGAGTCTACTTAGTATAGGTAGGGGTGAGACACTACCTACAGCTTGCACAACATGACTCTAAGGGAAGTCCAATGAGATTGTTCTTATGTAATATGATAATATGAAATGTATAATTCCTATGATATAAGATTTTACTCTTATGTGATGTTGGTTATTTTGATGAATATATTATTGGTCTATATTGCTATATGTGGTGATGACTACCTATGATATAAGTTAGATGAAATAAACCTTTACGTATGGTCTCCTATCTTTTTTACTTGATTAGGTGGGGTTATGCGGCTTCAAATGATCATTGAACTTGTAGACTTGGGATGAGATTATTGGTAAGTGTTTGGTATGTTAAGTTGATGTGCACTATTGAACATGAAATGTTAATATGGTTTTATGATGTTATGTCTTTGGTTATGATCATGCTTTAGGTTGTTATGATCCTTATCTTGTATATGATCTCTTGTATTTGCATTAAAGGCTTTCAAATGATTATTCTAATGCTTTACAAAGATATGGTCATTTTAATGCATGTCCTCATATGTTTAAGTTCATATACCATTACTTAGTCATTGTGGTGTACTAACCCCTTAATTTATATCACTACAAATGTAGGGTCAGGCTATTGAGAATTAAGAAGGTCGATTGAAGAAGCTTTGACTCTTTCTCCAAGTGTTGGTAGGTCCTCATGTTCATGGATACTATCTTTTCATTATTCTAGCTTATGAAGACTTTAGTTGTTTTTAAGAATACTCTTTACGTCGTTTTATGTTCTTTAGATTTCATTGTAGTAAGCCCTATATGGCGTATTGACATTTTATTTGCTGAGTCCAACTCATATTCGTTAGATGGTCTTTATGTAAGACATGTTTTAGAATATCATATGTATGTTATCATGTTACTATAAGAAAAGCCTGAGTAAGTTTCTATGTGAGAGGTCTAAGTATACATCACTTAGTATATGCATAAGTTTTAAATTTTTCCATTTTTTTAACTGATAACATGTTATGACAAACGCTAAGGGTTTGTCTAAGTCCCCATAGAGGACAACGACGCCAGTCACATCTTGGGGTTCTCTCCATATGTGACACCCTTAGTAATTGTTCTCATTTGTCCGAATTTTGATAGCCGAAATTTTGTTCGAAACCACATTAACAAAAAATATGATGAATATATGTTTGTCTAAGAATATCTAGATGATGAAGTATTTGAAATAAGAGTAGGATACATAAATGTTTCCATTATATCAAATACCTTTGTTATAAAAAAACAAATCATTTCTTATTTGAGTCATTTTTATTCTCATATACTGTTTGCACTTTTATTTTCTCAAATAATTATTTCTACACGAGTTTTTTAAAATATATTCAACTGACAAAGAAAATAATATGTTATAATGCATGTAATTTGAACTCATAATACAATATTAAAATGCCTAACATGTAGGGGTTAAAAATACTAATATGCAAGATATCTTTATTAAAAATCATTGCAGAGTATATGTAGTACGTCATAACTGAAACAATTTAACTAAATAATAATAAAGCATGAATGCTAGTATGAATTTAAAGTATTGCATATAGCTTCGATAAAACATATTATCTGAAGATCACTTAAGTATAAGAAATTATATAGTCAAATCATTAAACTTTATTTTATATCGGGAAACTACACAAGTACCCCTCTAGAAATGACCAAAAAAACTCTCGATAACGTTTTAATTCTATGGTATTTATGAACAAATTATCTTGTGATTGTTGCAATACTATTGTCTAAAATAAATGTGAGTATCTTCTGCTACCTAGACTAGTCAGTCTAAATAATCCAGATGCATAAGTAGATAATAAATTCTTACCATTTACCAAGGAGTGTAGGTACTGCTGATACACGAGGAATCTGTAGGTTGCTTGCAAACAATGCACCATTGAGTTTTCTCTAGGGATTGCAATTAGTTGATTTTCCCCTGAATCCCATATCCATTCTTCTCCTTGATAGCCTTGTTGATGCCCAAATGTCTTAAAGTTCAAATAAAAGAATGTAATGTAACAAACACTAGATTTTTCATCATCTTTTTTCCTTAGTTCTTAATTCAATATATTTACAGAGAAAACTCAAACAAAATAACAAACAACAGACTTCATCATCTTTTTTCCTCCATATTGAGTTCTGACTGAATATAAAATGGAAAGAGGAGGAGGAGTGTTGGTGCGGAGACGTGTAGAGATTGATAAGAGGAAGCCATTCGGGTCAGAGAAGGAGGCAGTCATTTTATTTGGAGATTTTTTTGGCTAGAGAAATTTATGCCAAGCAACTAAAAGAGGTTCTTTTTCTTGTCGTTTTGACTTGCACTTTATTTTGAAATAACCATGTGAGAAATGATGCAGTGAAGAAAAAATCCATATAGTCAACCCCAACTTGATGATGATTGGGGACACAATTATTGTACGAAAGAAACTACACAAGGCAACATAGATGAAAACAACAATGCTAATGAAATTGAAAACAAGATGGATATATAAGTTTAGGAAACAACTAAATGTGTCAAAAAGATGAGTTTAGACTAATCACAATAAGTTGTGTTAATAAATGGATAGGTCAGTACTAAGTTGAAATCAGGCCTGGGAACATGCCATAAACCAACCCTCTGGGTTTACTTGGACCGATCAAAATAAACTTAGCTAATGATTAAATTGCTCATATTTTCATCGACTAGTTTTGTCACTCTAAACACAACTATTTAAGCCCTCAACTCTCTTAGGTTTAGAGAAAGGCAAGTGGTTAATAGAACCAGTCTAAACTTGAATCAACAGTGGCAGTTGATCTTGAAGAGACAAAGCAAAACCTTCAAAAAAGTAAAGAAGAAGGAACATTCACGGCACATTTCCATCGATCTCTAAAATAAGAGCTAGAACTAACAAAGAGAGAGATACAACAATTGAAGACAAGAGAACAGAAGCAGAAAGTACCGTTAGCACTGGATAATACTAAGATTGATGAAGAGCTCAATTTCATCAAAAATTAATTATCCAAAGTTAAATCCAGAATAAAGTTTTACGAGGAAGATGACAATGAGATAGTATGCAAGACAAAGAGGTCTGTTAAGTTTGCTAGTACAACTTTAGTCAATAGTATCATTGTCAGGAAAGATCATGTAAAAAAAATGGAGACTAGTCCTTCACAACTTTAGAAGAAAATGAAAAGGAAAATGAGTCCTTTAATCCCTTGATTAGTTGATTTTTTTCCAAGAAGAAGGCAAATCAAGAACACTAATATTAGTAAAAACAGATCGAGCCCTGGATATGGAGTCATCTTTCTAAAGAGAGCTTTATACCCGTTGTGGGACTTCCTATCACACATTAAAATATAGTGAGATTTCAATAAAGATACCAGGTACCAAGACGGAAACCAAAAAAAACTATCTACAAAAGTCATGTTAAGTTTGAATTTAGTATAAGTATAATGGTAGAGGTCTCAAGAAAAGATATTTACCATTGAATAGTTGGTTGTTACTCTAATTTTTCTACTTATTAGGGAGTATGTTGGTTAAATTTTTTTATAATCAAGACAAAGTGTGCCTGTAAGTTCAATATTCTTTAAATATGCAAAATTTTACACAGTTAAGATGTATACAACAATAACATACATAGTGCAATTACACAAATGGGGTATGTTTTTTTAATATATGTGTGTGTGAATTGAGAAGATGATCAACATATTCTTTTTTATATCGGTGTATAAAATTTGATGATATCCTCAAGAAAATACTTTAATAGACTATAATTTTAAAATACATCAGACTGGAGAGACAAACAAACAAAATGATTGCATCTCATGTTCATTTTCACAAGAAAAATTATGATTCAATATAAATATATCAGATGACTCAAGTTGATACAAATTGCTAAATCAGTCTAAGAGTTGAAGAAAAAGTTCAATGAGTAAATAGAAAACATACTGATAGTATTCTCTTGAAGATGAACTAGTAAAAAGATAAATTTACACCATATATACGAATATACCTCATTCAATGTTCACCAAATATACTAAAACTACATACAATTTGACGAGCAGAATCTAGATCCCAGACTAGACTGACATCGTTGACCTCTCAGAGGTCGCAGACAAGCCTACACACGTCACTGTTACTTCATCTAGGTTAATTTTAGCAGAAAATTTGAAATTGTTAGTTACTTGATGAATAGATTGACTTCATAATCGAATACATTATACTCATATATGATTTTTCTACATCAGTTCATGATCGTTCACAAAAACCATCTAATATTAAGATAATGAAGAGACCAGTTCTAATGAACACCCTAATGAAATTATTGAAGTTAACGCATACTTAATACTAATGATGAGATGAGAAATCATCTAATGAGCTATGATGCCCTCATGCTAGAAGCCAGATTCTATGATGTATGAGATGAATGTAATGGAACTTTATACTTAGTACCGATAGGCTAGCTATGTGTTGTGATTCCTTCTTTCGGAAGGAAGAGGTTCTTTTAATTCTCACGAGATGTAACTGTCCGTCCAGACGAGTATGAGTCTCTTTATATATCCTAGTCTTTAAACCTATACTTCCAATATAGGGTTCTAGCACGGTTAGATTCCTTATATACGCTAGCCTGTTTTGGTTCACTTTTGCAGATGATTCCACCTCTTTTCGGAGTGGGGTTAAACACTGGATTTCATGATGCTTACATGATCTATGTCTGTTAAGATTAAATTTCCCAAATAAAGAATGAGGCCAGCCTCAAGTAATGCACAAAATGAAATGAACGATACCAAAGGTGTTAGGATAGGATAATCAAGAGGTGATCTAGACTTAAGTAATGATACTAGTTCATTCATGGTCATTGCACAACGAACCCAATGAAACTCTTAAACTACATACTAGGTATGACTGCTATTTATACTAGCTTACGAATGAATGAAAATGAAGTACGTATGAATGAATGAAGAAGACTCTATGTTTGATAAAGAAGGCTCCCTAATAGAGGTCCCATATGTTGAGCCCTCATTTTACGAAGTCCTTATGTTAAGTCCATGATTCCAAGGTCTCATGGAATATGAACGAATGAAATTAAATATGATATGTGCTATATGCAACATGTTATGTCATGTGTGAAATATAATACGTATGATGAAGCATGTTACTCTCATGGCATTACTTTCGTAATCCGATTTGGCAAGTCCACTGACTTGACTTTCCATAAATCTTTTATTAGGAGAGAGATTTCTTAAATCATGAATCTCCATGGTGTGTGCTTGCATATACCCATACTTAGTACAAGTGTGCACTAATTCCATACATTTATCTACTCTTAGGTGCAGGTACAGCTGGACTCTAGAGCATATGAGTCGACGCTGAAATTATCCGAACGTGAAGCTTTCATCCGGATTCGGTAATGTCACGACCCAAATCCGGGCCGCGACTGGCACCCACACTTACCCTCTTATGTGAGTGAACCAACCAGTCTAAACCTTAACATTTCAATGTAACATCAACAGAAAATAATGCGGAAGACTTAAACTTATTATAAAAAACCAATTCAATAACTATCAATATTCAACATCTATTATTCCCAAAACCTGGAAGTCATCATCACAAGAACATCTACTTTAAACTACTAATTCAAAGAGTTTCTAAAAGCTAAAAATACATAAGAAGCTAGTCCATGCCGGAGGTTCAAGGCATCAAGACATGAAGGAGAAGATCCAGTCCAAGCTAGACGCGTTAGCTCACCCTGAAGATCCGGTGTGACGAAGACTGGCTTGAGTTACTGTTGAGTCGAAGATGACGGCACGTTTGCTACACTCCACAAATAACAAGAAGAAAAACATAAAAGTAGGGGTCAGTACAAACCACGGGTACTGAGTAGATATCATCGGCCAACTCAAAATAGGGAACATTATGTATTAAGCAATATCATAAAATCAACTAATATCCTTAACATGCAGCATTTATAGTTACCATAACCCTTGGTTACAACACCAAGCACATCAATGAGGACTCACACCTCCTCATCATACTCATTTGGGAATTTAGTTCATTAGATTGGATATATTATCATATTTCAAGATTCATTATCTTTATTCCCCTCGTGTCGGTACGTGACACTCCGCTCCTCAATATACTATCCTGGTACCAGAACGTGGCACCCAATCCATATTCTATCTTGGTGTCGGAACGTGACACTCCGATCCTCATATACTATCCTGGTACCAGAACGTGGCACCCGATCCATATATATTCTATCCTGGTGTCGAAATGTGACACCCGATCCATATTCTATCCTGGTACTGGAACGTGGAACCCGATCCATATTCTATCCTGGTGTCGGAACGTGACACCCGATCCATATTCTATCCTGGTACCGGAACGTGGCACCCAATCCCCTAATCTCACTACTTTCATTCATCAAGCCTTCTTTCATACCAAGGCATCATCATTATCAAAGTAAATTAGGGTTTCTTTTCAAGATTTGGGAATCAATAGCTTCATCATGCTTATTTATTCATAAATACATAATCACATCATTCATGTAAGCATACAATTAAGCATATAGAAGGGTTTACAATACTACTAACATATATCATTCACTATTAAGAGTTCACTACGAATAGCATGAAATAACCATAACTTACCTCCACCGAAGAATTGAAATCAACAAGCTATCTTCTCAGAATCCTTGCTATCCTCTTCGTTTCTCTCTCTTTCTACTCGTTCTCTTTCTTTTTCTGTCTCTTTTTGTTCTTTCTTATTTTTCTTATTCAAACCCTCTTTCTTTTACCCTAATTAGTATAAAATTAAGAATAAAAGATGGCGATAATACCCCACTAATTAACTTAGGGTTACCTCATTTAACCCTCAAGAATTTGAGTTATTAATATAAAACCACGAAATTTATAATTAAGGAAAGAATAGTCCAAAAACGTCCCTTAAAACGTGTAAGGAAATCCGATTCTGCCTGGGATTTACGCAACCTGTGAAGGGCCGTCGTGCCTGCGACGGTCCGTCCTGCAGGTCGTCGCAAAGTTCAGAGAGTAGATATTCACTGAAGTCTCCGTGACGGTCCGTCACGCCCGTGACGGTCCGTCCTGCCATTCCGTCACGAAGTTCAGAGAGTCGATTTTCAGTACCCAATTTCAGATTTTCTAAGTGTTTTGAAACGAGACCCTGCGACGGTCCGTTGTGCCCTTGACGGTCCATCGTGGGGTCCGTCGCTTCTGCCAGTTTTTCCAGAATTGAAGTCTGTTGCTCAAGACGACTAAACGGGTCGTTACATTAGATATCAATTTACCCATCGTTCGTCCCCGAACGATCAAAAGAAGGAAAACAAGGGCGAAACGGAGTACCTGAATCTGTAAATAGATGTGGATATTTTTCTTGCATATCCGCCTCCTTCTCCCAAGTGGCTTCTTCAACCGGTCGATTCTTCCATTGCACCTTGATGGACGCAATCTCTCTTGACCTCAACTTGCATACTTCTCTATCTAAAATAGCAATAGGATCCTCCTCATAAGACAAGTTCTTGTCAAGCAAAACTGAATCCCATCGGATAATGTAATTCCCATCCCCATGGTATCTTTTCAACATCGACACATGGAATACCGGGTGTACTCCGGACAGCCCTGGAGGCAAGGCTAACTCATAAGCCACCTCTCCTACTCGCTTAAGTACTTCAAATGGTCCAATGTACCTTGGACTTAGTTTACCCCTTTTTCCGAACCGCATCACCCCTTTCATGGGCGAAACTTTCAACAAGACTTGTTCACCTTCCATGAACTCTAAGTCTCTAACCTTTCGATCTGCATATTCTTTTTTTCTACTTTGCGCCGCTAGAAGCTTTTCTTGAATAGACTTCACTTTTTCCATCGAATCCCTCAAAAGGTCAGTACCCCAAGGCCTAACCTCAAATGCATCAAACCAACCAATGGGAGACCTACATCTCCTACCATACAATGATTCGAATGGAGCCATATCAATACTTGAGTTATAGCTATTATTGTATGAAAACTCCGCTAAGGGTAGGAAGCTATCCCAATGACCACCAAACTCTATCACACACGCACGAAGCATTTTCTCCAACACTTGAATCATCCTTTCAGACTGACCATCGGTCTGAGGATGGAACGCAGTACTAAGGTCCAACCTAGTACCCAATTCCACATGCAATATTTTCCAAAACTTAGAAGTAAACTGAGTACCTCTATCTGATATGATGGAGAGTGGAACCCCATGCAACCGAACAATTTCTGAGACAAAGATTTTGGCTAACTTCTCTGCATTGTAAGTCACCTTGACCGGAATGAAATGAGCAGACTTAGTTAACCTATCAACAATCACCCAAATAGAGTCATACTTACCCATTGTCTTTGGAAGACCAACAACAAAATCCATTGCAATCCTTTCCCACTTCCATTCCGGAATGGGCATTCTCGGAAGTGTTCCTCCGGGCCTTTGGTTTTCATACTTACTTGTTGACAGTTTTGACATTTGGCAATAAAATCCACAATGTCACGCTTCATTCTACTCCACCAAAAGTGTTGTTTTAGGTCACGATACATCTTGGTTGCACCCGGATGTATAGAATACCTTGAACTATGGGCCTCTGTCAGAATAGTGTTGATCAAATCATCGACGTGGGGTACACATACCCTTCCCTTGATTCTCAAAACACCTTCCTCATCGATTTGTGCTTCCTTAGCCTCTCCTCGTAATACCTTATCTTGGATTCTTCTTAGTTTCTCATCATCAAATTGTTTTCCCTTAATTTTGTCAAGAAAAGAAGATCTTGACTCCACAGAAGCCAACAATCCTCCCTTCTCATTTACTTCTAATCTCATCAAGTCATTAGCTAGATCTGAACCTCTCTAGCCAAAGGGCGTCTAGAAGCTTGCAAGTGAGCTAGACTTCCCATGCTTCCCGCCTTTCTACTTAAAGCATCCGCTACAACATTCGCCTTTCCCGGATGATACAAGATAGTGATATCGTAGTCCTTTAGTAACTCCATCCATCTCCTCTGTCTTAAGTTCAAATCTTTCTGAGTAAAGACATACTGTAGGCTACGATGATCCCTATAGATCTCACACTTAACCCCATACAAATAGTGTCTCCATTGCTTTAATGCAAACACCACCGCATCCAATTCCAAATCGTGGGTCGGATAGTTACGTTCATGCACCTTTAGTTGCCTTGAGGCATAAGCAATCACACTCTTCTCTTGCATTAGTACTGCACCCAAACCAGAATAGGATGCCTCACAATAAACAATGAAATTCTTACCCTTTTGCTGGCAAGGTAAGGATAGGTGCGGTAGTCAAAAAAGTCTTGAGCTTCTGAAAGCTTTCCTCACACTCATCCGACCATACAAATGGAAAATTCTGCTTAGTCAAGTTCGTCAATTGGGAAGCAATAGAAGAGAATCCCTTGACAAATCGGCGGTAGTAGCAAGCTAACCCAACAAAGCTCCTTATTTCTGACACATTAATGGGTCTTACCCAATTCTTCACTGTTTCAATCTTAGAAGGATCCACCATCACTCCTTCCTTAGAAACCACGTGCCCCAAGAAGGACACTGCATCTAGCCAAAGCTCACACTTAGAGAACTTGGCATAAAGCTTTTTCTCCCTTAACATTTCCAATACCAATCTCAAATGCTCTTCATGCTCCTTCTTGCTCTTTGAGTATACCAATATATCATCAATAAATACGATCACGAAGAGGTCCAAGTATGGCTTAAAAATCCCGTTCATCAAGCTCATGAACGCAGTAGGGGCATTCGTAAGACCAAAGGACATCACTACAAATTCGTAATGCCCATACGTCGTTAGAAAAAGCAGTC
The DNA here is from genome assembly GCF_036512215.1 of Solanum lycopersicum. NCBI lineage: Eukaryota > Viridiplantae > Streptophyta > Magnoliopsida > Solanales > Solanaceae > Solanum > Solanum lycopersicum. The sequence continues at coordinate 18,900,152 of NC_090809.1, forward strand.
TTTGGCACATCCGTTGCCCGTATTTTCAATTGATGATAACCAGATCTCAAGTCAATCTTAGAGAAGACACAAGCACCTTGTAACTGATCGAACAAGTCATCAATGCGGGGAAGAGGATACTTGTTCTTTATGGTTACCTTTTTTAGTTGTCTGTAGTCTATACACATTCGAAAACTCCCATCCTTCTTCTTTACAAACAAAACCGGAGCACCCCAAGGGGATGCACTTGGTCTAATGAAGCCTTTGTTCAATAACTCTTGAAGTTGTGACTTTAACTCTCTTAACTCGGCGGGAGCCATTCTATAAGGGGGTATAGAGATGGGGCGAGTACCGGGTTCAAGATCAATACAGAAGTCAATATCCCTATCCGGTGGCATACCAGGAAGATCTGCAGGGAACACATCCAAAAACTCACGAACTACTGAAACCGACTCAATTGAAGGTACTTGGGTAGTGTCATCCTTGAGATGTGCCAAGAAACCTAAACACCCTTTACTAATCATTTTCTTAGCACAAAGAAAGGAGACGATGCGGATCGGATTGGAAGTGTAGTCACCCTCCCACACTAACGCGTCTGTCCCTGGCTTGGCTAATGTCACAGTTTTAGCATTACAATCCAAGATTGCAAATTGCGGAGAAAGCCAAGTCATACCCAGAATCACATCAAAATCATGCATTTCTAAGATAACCAAATCTACATAAGTGTTGCTCCCCACAAAGTTTACCAAACAAGACCTATATACCTTTTCAACTACCACAGACTCACCCACCGGAGTAGAGACACGAATAGGCATATCAAGTAATTCACAATGTAAATTTAGACCATTAGCAAATGAGGAAGATACATAAGAAAATGTGGATCCAGGATCAAACAATACAGAAGCCATGCAATCACATACCAGAAAATTACCTGTGATGACAGCATCAGATGCCTCCGCTTCAGACCGCCCAGGGAAAGCGTAACAATGGGCCCTATCGTTTGTCTGTCCGTTGCCCCTACCATGTTGTGATGTAGTGGATCCAGGTTGCCCATCACCTCAGCCGTTCTGGTGACCACCATTACCTCGACCACCACGTCCTCCAGAATAACGGCCTCTGCCATGACCACCTCTACCTCTAACATTTGGAGGTCTGTAACTCTGTTTTGGACAATATCTCTTAATATGTCCAATCTCCCCACATCCATAGCACTCTCTGGGTTCATGCATAGGTTTCTCAGAGAAGTGTTGACCGGTCGGAGGTGGACCCCCAACTACAGTCTGTAGTGAAGACTGAATTGGTCGGACTGAGTAACTTCCCGAACCCTGTCCTCTAGTGTAAGTACCGTTAAACTCACCTCCCTTTTGAAACCTTTTTGATGTCGATGTCATAGTGAAGTCGTCTGGCTTCACTCGTTCCACTTCTATCACAAAGTCTACCACCTCTTGGAAGGATTTTGCCGTTGCCGCTATCTGTAAGGCCGAAATCCGCAATTCTGACCTCAACCCCTTCACAAACCGGCGAATTCGCTCTTGGGGACTGAAACATAATTGGGTGGCATATCTGGATAGTGCGCGAAACCTAGCCTCGTAAGCATTTACCAACATCCTACCTTGCTCTAGGCTCAAGAACTCATCCCTTTTCCTATCCCTCAAAGTTCGGGGGATATACTTCTCCATAAACAAGCTAGAGAATGAGGCCCAAGTCATAGGTGGTGCCTCTGTTGGTTGACACTCAATATGTGACCGCCACCACATTTTGGCGTTCCCTTGAAACTGATAACTCAAGAACTCAACACCAAACCGTTCTACTATACCCATCTTGTGTAGTAGCTCATGACAGTCAACCAGAAAATCGTAAGCATCATCAGATTCCGCACCCTTGAAGACTGGAGGTTTCAATTTCAAGAACTTACTGAAAAGTTCATGCTAATCATTTGTCATTATAGGCCCAGTAGTCAAACGTGGAAACGTGCCTATTTCCAATGGAACATCCATGCGGGGAGCCATAGTAGCCGCATGTTGTACCTCCGGATCCTGAGGTGCTGGTGCAGAAAACACTGGGGGTGTCTGGCCTTGATCAGACAACCCGCTAAGATAAGCCAGAACCTGATTGATCATCTCTGGGGTAGGTTGGGGTGGCATTTCCTCATTTTGCACTTGTTCATTCACCCCATCCTCCCCCTCTCTTATCACTTCCTCCGTCGGTGGGGGAGTCACTGCCCTAGTATCAGATGGGCTAGGTGCTCGTCCTCTTCCTCTAGAGGACGTCCTCCCACGACCTCTACCATGGCCTCTTGCCGCTGCTCTTCCTCGAGCTACAGCCCCAGTGGCTGGCTCAGACGCACCTTGTCGTGCCGGTGCTGGTGTTGGTGTTGGCGTAGTCGTTGCTCTAGTTCTAACCATCTGCAAAAGAGAGTGAAGATGGTCAGATACCAATTCGTATCGCCTAGATACCAATTGGAGTCAAGTAGTAGCACGAAAGAAAGAATGAAAGAGTGAAATTTTCCTAAAGTCTTATAGCCTCTCAAGGAAAAGTAAAGGCGTCCCCCTACCGTTCCTTAAGACTCTACTAGACCTGTTCTTGTGTGATGAGACCAACGAACCTAATGCTCTGATACCAAGTTTGTCACGACCCAAATCCGGGCCGCGACTGGCACCCACACTTACCCTCCTATGTGAGCGAACCAACCAATCTAAACCTTAACATTTCAATGTAACATCAACAGAAAATAATGCGGAAGACTTAAACTCATTAGTAAGAACCAATTCAATAACTATCAATATTCAACATCTATTATTCCCAAAACCTGGAAGTCATCATCACAAGAACATCTACTTTAAACTACTAATTCTAAGAGTTTCTAAAAGCTAAAAATACATAAGAAGCTAGTCCATGCCGGAGGTTCAAGGCATCAAGACATGAAGGAGAAGATCCAGTCCAAGCTAGACGCGTTAGCTCACCCTGAAGATCCGGTGTGACGAAGACTGGCTTGAGTTACTGTTGAGTCGAAGATGACGGCACGTTTGCTACACTCCACAAATAACAAGAAGAAAAACATAAAAGTAGGGGTCAGTACAAACCACGGGTACTGAGTAGATATCATCGGCCAACTCAAAATAGGGAACATTATGTATTAAGCAATATCATAAAATCAACTAATATCCTTAACATGCAGCATTTATAGTTACCATAACCCTTGGTTACAACACCAAGCACATCAATGAGGACTCACACCTCCTCATCATACTCATTTGGGAATTTAGTTCATTAGATTGGATATATTATCATATTTCAAGATTCATTATCTTTATTCCCCTCGTGTCGGTACGTGACACTCCGCTCCTCAATATACTATCCTGGTACCAGAACGTGGCACCCAATCCATATTCTATCTTGGTGTCGGAACGTGACACTCCGATCCTCATATACTATCATGGTACCAGAACGTGGCACCCGATCCATATTCTATCCTGGTGTGGGAACGTGACACCCGATCCATATTCTATCCTGGTACCGGAACGTGGCACCCGATCCCCTAATCTCACTACTTTCATTCATCAAGCCTTCTTTCATACCAAGGCATCATCATTATCTAAGTAGATTAGGGTTTCTTTTCAAGATTTGAGATTCAATAGCTTCATCATGCTTATTTATTCATAATTACATAATCACATCATTCATGCAAGCATACAATTAAGAATATAGAAGGGTTTACAATACTACTAACACATATCATTCACTATTAAGAGTTTACTACGAATAGCATGAAATAACCATAACCTACCTCCACCGAAGAATTGAAATCAACAAGCTATCTTCTCAGAATCCTTGCTATCCTCTTCGTTTCTCTCTCTTTCTACTCGTTCTCTTTCTTTTTCTGTCTCTTTTTGTTCTTTCTTATTTTTCTTATTCAAACCCTCTTTCTTTTACCCTAATTAGTATAAAATTAAGAATAAAAGATGGCGATAATACCCCACTAATTAACTTAGGGTTACCTCTTTTAACCCCCATGAATTTGAGTTATTAATATAAACCCACGAAATTTATAATTAAGGAAAGAATAGTCCAAAAACGTCCCTTAAAACGTGTAAGGAAATCCGATTCTGCCTGGGATTTGCGCAACCTGTGACGGGCCGTCGTGCCTCCGACGGTCCGTCCTGCAGGTCGTCGCAAAGTTCAGAGAGTGGATTTTCACTAAAGTCTCCGTGATGGTCCGTCACACTCGTGACGGTCCTTCACGCCCGTGACGGTCCGTCCTGCCATTCCGTCACGAAGTTCAGAGAGTTGATTTTCAGTACCCAATTTCAGATTTTCTAAGTGTTTTGAAACGAGACCCTGCGACGGTCTGTCGTGCCCTTGACAGTCCGTCGTGGGGTCCGTCACTTCTGCCAGTTTTCCCAAAATTGAAGTCTGTTGCTCAAGACGACTAAACGGGTCGTTACAGGTAAGACCTCATACATTCTAGGACGCTTGGCTGTTATATTCTTGCTTAGATGTAGTCTTGATGTAGTGGATTATGTTCCACTATCATTTCTTTATCAATTATTTTCAGACATTGTATTGAAGCTATTCTTTCAAATTTATATGTTATGATATGATTATTCCATTCTCTTCATTAACTTTACACTCTCATAGGTTAGTACATCTTAATAACATTTACGTAGGCTCATTCGAGATTCCTCTCACCTTTCGCGTTAGCCTCTTATCTTGTTGTCACAACATTCTTTAACTTTAGCCCATTAACTTTTCATAATTACTCACCACTTCACGGAAATGTTCATTTCTTCGTATGCCAATGCACTTGCCCCTTTAATGTGTGTCACACTCTTACTTAACCCCTCTAGGGTTTAATTATCTCAGCACATAATATATTAGGTTCACTTACTTTTAAACGTATGCTAGACTTATGAGTCCATACATACAAACCATTAGGCTTCATTTGTAGTTAGTCTAAGTGATTCATATTTACCTATATTTTTTGGTACGAGACTTATGCATCTTGTAGATATGACAAGATATTGATTTCGATCATTGGAGGTAGCATTCATCAAATATTTCTTCACATATGACTTATGTATCAATACGGAATTGGTCAAGGGAACCCGATCTCGAATTCCTTGAGAAACAAATAATCTTATATTAAACATGATGATATCCCTTGTGCAACACTTCTCCTTTTCTCTTTTTCATTTAACGAAAGAAGGTTGTGGGATCAATCCCCCACAAGCTCATTCTTTTTCTCTTAATTTATCTCTTAACTTTCTCACCTATTCAAGGGGTTGTGGGTTAGATCCCCACTCTTCACATATATTTTTCTCCTTTATTTTTTTCCTAACTCTCTCATCTATTCAAGAGGTCATGGGTTCAATCACCACTCTTCACTTTTATTTTTCCTCTTTATTTTTCTCCAAACTCTCTCATCCATTCAAGAGGTCGTGGGTTCAGTCGCCACTCTCCACATTTATTTTTCTCCTAACTCTCTCATCTATTCAAGAGGTTTTGGGTTCAATCCCCATTCTACACATTTATTTTTCCTTTAATTTTTCTTATGAAATTTTTGTCTAGTTTACATTGTGTGAGGTCTTGTGTTCAATCCCAAATGACCTCACAATTTTTTTAAAAAATTCAATTTTTTGGCCGAGACCATTATTTTAGCAAGCTTGAAATTTGGTCTCTTTCAATCCAACTTCCTTTCAAGTTTTTATGTTGATTTTTCGAGTAATTCGGGTGACATTTTTCCAGCAACATTACCCTTATATGAACATCACACATCTAATATTTTCATACATGTAAATAGAACATTTTTAAAATGAAAATTTCAGGCAGCAACCCTGTTAATTTGCAGCATTCACATGCACAAACATTTAACTTAATATACTTTTTCCGAAAACATCTTCGATTCCTTTTAAAAGTTTCAAATACATATTCAACACATTATCAAAACCAGACCTAAAAAAAACTACCAGAAGAAATACCATGCATACATTGAATATTTCAAAGCATCTAATGACAGGGGCATGCAATGGGGACAGCCTTAGTTTCTCGATTGGAATTTAAAGTGAACTTTGGGGTATCTTGGGAAAGGGAAAAAGAGAGAATAGAACCCATACCTTAATGTCCTTCAACATTTGTTTCAATTCTTCCAATTCCCACGACACCACTGCCTGACCACCAAAATCCCAAACACAATACGTCGAGAAGAATGTTGTTGATTTTCATTTTTAGCTTAGCTTTTTGTTGAGTTTTTGTGTGTAAGTTCTCCAAGAGTGAAAACTATTGTTTTTAGTTCTTTTACTAATAAAAAAGTGGGAATCAGAGATAGAGACGTGAGAATGAGAGGATTTCGACTAGGAGAGTTAGGTGGACACTTAGTCAAACTAGGACTTCTCATTATTTATTAATTTTATTGTTATTATTATTTTTATTAAAAATCTTATTTTTCCCTTACTTAAATCAGATTGTTAAATATGAATTAGTTCAACTAATTCACTTAATAAAATTAAATAAATTCACTTCTTAAATAGATTTTGTTTAAAGGGTCAAATTCGGCAACCTTTACCCAAATTGACCCTCAACAATACTAATTAATTAAGTAATTATTTTGATTACAATACTATACTTAGCTTGGAAAAGACCATTTTAGCCCTAGACCCTCAAAACTTATGATTACACCCTTTTTATGTCCGACTAAAATTAATCTGGGTAAATCTTCATAATCGTGTGCCTTACATGGATGGACCCAACCTTTCCTAGCTCAACTAACTCATAAAGTTATTTGTCTTAGATGTTGCAAAGGTTCAGAGGTCTTGTTCTACATTCATCAATCCGTGTGAACTCGATCTAATCTAGGTATTCTAGATACGTTAGACATTACTTAGTATAGTCATTTTTAGGTTTGTTACACATAACATGAAAAAAAGTTTAAAGGAGGATACCAATGTATCTTCTAAAGCTACAACTAATTCAAGTTGGTTATAACTCAAATTCTATGCAACAATAACAGGTTGAGTTGGTACGTCTCTCTCACTTTTGCACCTGTACAAGTAAAAGCCTTAGATGTCAAGTCACAGTTATATGTTTGGAAAACCAATTAACTAAGATAAAAAAAACTAAATATATGTTTTGAAAAAGGATTGTTAGGGATAAAGATTGAATGAAAAATATATATTCCTCCTCAAGTTTTCTCAGTTCCATATTTGTCTCTCGGCCAACATATCTCAGGTGATGCAGTTAATCCAACACCGCTTTCCTCCCTCTATTCTTAAGAAGGGTGAATCTTTATAAACATTACATACTTTACCTGTGATTGAAAAAAACTTTTATCGTTTATTTAAAAAATTGTGATTGAGATGACCATTATCACATCGAAAATACAGGGCAATATGAAATGTCCAAATGCAATTTTAAAAATAATTGCTATTAACTCCTTTATAGAACAGAAACTACAACTTCACTGGAGTAATCGAAATCAAGTTAAGATAATCTAATGTTTACCAACATTCGCTCGCTATCGGTTCAAAGAATTATGAATAAAGTAGCCCCCAAGACTTTAACTTAGTGGTAAGAGTGCGACGCATATATCATCAGCTCAAACCTAGTAGTTAAATAAAGACAAGTAGAGGAGCAAGCCTATTTTCCATTACGGTGCACCACTGACCCTGGGAGATTTCTCTTTTATGAAAAGAAAATTCTGAAAAAATTGAAAATTAATTAATCATGTTTGGAGCATACCTATTACAATTTGATCGAGAAGCGTAATTATGATTACTGCAATTTGTTCACATCAAGTCCCCATCACGCAAATTTTTTGCCCTGATAAAAACATGCAACAACACAATTTAAAAAATGTGTGTCAAGAATGATCTGTATCACTGTACTTGGATGTAGAAAATGATTGTTTCGTCTAGAGCTAGTCATCTTGCATTATCAGTTTGCAGTTGGATTTGCCAGTCGCTTCATTTTTTTAGAAAGCCAGTTGCATTGTGATAATACAGATCTGAACAGTTTAGATAAAATTGTGCAAACAAAAGATTGATATATTTTTAATGGTTAATTGCATGACGATCCCTTAATAATAACGTACAACAAGCCTTGATAGGTTGCTATAAGCCCTGTACCAGCTGTCCTTTAATGCAGTGACTGGATGACTAAAAGAATTTTCAGCAAAAAAGAGGAAAAAGAAATGGAAACAGACAACCTGATAATGCCCGCAAATAACATCAATCTTCAGAACTTTTGATTCTTTTTAAAGACAGTGGTGTTCGGGAATTACTTGCACCTTGAGAAATTCCACCTGGTACATGTTAACTCCCATTAGCATAGGTAATGAATAATTTTGTTCTACAAAGCTTAAGAAGATAGGAAGAACACATGTGATAGGTAACTCATCCCACCAGCATAACCATATCTTTATTTATTTTTTGAATTTCTAACTTTAACTTTATATTTATCTTTTTCTTATCATTCACAATTCTGGATTTCAAGTTGTAGCTTGTCCATTTTCTCTTTCCTGCTCCTAGTAAAGATGCCATATATGCCTCACAGCCTATTCACCCTTTTTACAATTAGAATATGTAATTTTTCCTATTGTAACAAAAAACTCTCGATGATGGCTTGTTGTCCGGCAATTTAACTTGGTGGTGTTTAGGAACACATTATCCTGTGATTGTTGCACTACTGTTTTCCAAAATAAATTATCCTAGTGCTACGTCAGTTTGAAGAACACATGTGAGTATCTTCTGCTGCCTCCACTAGTCAGTCTAACTAACCCACAAGCATAGGTACATAATAAGAACTTACCCTTTACCATGGAATCTAGGTGCTGCTGGTACACGAGGAGTTTGAATGTTGGATTGCAAAGGAAGCACCATTGAATTTTCATTATGGAAGATCATTGGGATCGCACTTAGTTGATTTCCCCTGAATCCCGCATCGATTCTTCTCATGGATAGCCTTGTTGATACCCAAATGTCTAAAAATTAAATAAATGAATATAAGAATGTCAACCAAACAATACATAACATCAATTTATCGATATCAATTCCAGAAGATGGTTGCTTACATGCCCTGCATTCAGCCTCTTGTTGTGCGAATCATGAACAAGTTCCTCAGATGCTAATCACTTTGTTCCAAGAGCTTCATTGTGCTAGGGGATATAGGAGATATCACACTAGTTAAGTTAAACGCACATATTACTGGACTAAAAGCAGACATGTGCATGTAAAAAAAGACATTTTTTAAAGGCAACAACATACACAGTGAAATCCCACAAAGTGGGGTCTGGGTAAGGAAAAATGTACGCAAACCTTGCCTCTATCTTGTGGAGGTAGAGAAGTTGCTCATGAAAGACCCTTGGTTCAGGTGAAGCAAATCAAAAACATAATAGAAGGGAGAAACAACGGCAAAGGAGACATGACAACTAATAGGAAACCACTGCTTATCTTACAAGTAAGGAACATTACCATTACCAAATTCGAGAGATAACCTATGCAAGAATAATAAACAACAGATTCAGCTCAGAAACAAAATTATGTTACAGAAAAAGAATAATTAATTTTAAAAAAAGATTTAGCTCAGAAACATTAACATGTCCAAATGTTCACATCATTTTTTCCTCAAAACACAAGTAAAATACTGGAATCCCTTGATCAATTTTTTTTTGTATGTATAGGTTCCAATGCTTTGGCAGGAATTAAAATGAAAGCGGGAAAACTAGTCAACTATAAAGTGGAAATAACTAAAAAGAGATTTGCAAGGACAGTGACTGTGAGAAGCGAGGGCTGCTCAACTGTAAGCACCCTCCACCTCAAATCATGAGGTAGAGGGTTTGACTAACCAATAGAGCACAAAATGGGGAGCTAAGGTGGAGGGTAACAACAAAAGATTAAATAAGGACAGTGTCTGCACAAGCATTCGGATATATATACACACACCCGATTTTCAAAGCACGGGCCCAACACTAGAATAATTGTGAAAAAAATTACGCGATTGAGGAAATTTATACTATTTAATTACTCATCATAGCTATAGTTTGATATAATACCAGTCGCGACTAACATTACACATTAATTATAAGGGTCGACATCAAGTATGTATAATTAGCTACGTTTTTATATTCATAATCCGTCAAAAATATAAATACATATGTATAATAAATAATTATCTAATAGATATACATATATAATTCACATCTCTCCCACTCTTGTCCCTCTCTCGCTCGTTCCTCTCCTTCCTTTCCCAATCTCTGCCCTCGCTCGCCTCTATCCTCACTCTCTCAACCTCGCTCGTCTCTCTTCTCCCTACCTAATCTCTCTTTACATATATACGGATGCATATGTATAATATATAATTATCTAATTGATATACATATACAATTCACCTCTCTCCCACACTCTGCCCTCTCTTACTCACCTGTCTCGCCTCTCGCCTCCCTCTTCCAATTTCTCTTTCCATATATACAAATACATATATAAAATGTACAAATATATAACGAATATACATATACAATTTACCTATCTCTCCTAGTCTCGCTCATGCATCTCCTCCCTATAATATGTAGCTATGAATTGTAATTATCGAAATATAGCTATGGAGAGTAGTTAGGCTATCTATGAGTAGCTATATGTGAAAATTCCGTATAATTAAATTGTTACTCAACTAAGCCCAAAATTACTGCAGAATTGTTCCTCCTTAACACAAAACATAAAAATTAGATCAAAATGATTAAAATGAGTCGTTTGGGAATTGTTGCGGGTATTGTTCTAATTTACATTCAGAAAAGGTGAAGATCATAACTCCTTTTCTAGAATCGGAATGATCATCAGTGATGTGCATTCTATAAAAAACAGCAACACGCCTAAGTAAATATAAAAAGTTTCATCAGTCAAACATTCTAAAATCTCCGCAGCACTGCAAAGACCTTCACCTAACATTACAGGTATAAAATTATTTAATTGCATTTTATTACCAACTAGCAAATGTTTCAACGATATGAAATCCAATTGTTGGTTTCATTAGGAATAATGAAATATTGGATTAAAGATAAGTGGTCACAGAAAATTGGTTAATATTGCGGGTAACACAAAGAAACGAGCTCCAATGCATAGACAAATGTTAACACCTTTTGAAATAGTTTATTCATTTCGTCCCCTCAGGTTCATCTTTCATAAAATTATGTAATTAGGCCTTAAAAACCATGCGCACGCATATTTCACCATTCCCTTGAGAACTGTAATTGCTTCTATTACTGCAAGTCATGAACAATATGAAACTTAATGTCGCCAATCAAGAGTATACTAAAGAAAAATAATCAACTATTACTCTGCAAAATAGTTATTAGATTGTCAAACAATCACAAAATTGTGAAGTACAATAGAAGAATTTTTTTTAAAAAGGCAAATGGATAGTATAACTAAGTACATTTATAAAATTCTCATGTCACTATATCAAGATCAAAGAACCATACCTTTTTGACACATAAAAACAGAGATAAAGCAGTGTGGGTAAAATGTTTTGACTTACTTCTTTGTACCCCATCTCATAAAGAGTATAAAATCAATTGACTACTTCACTTGTAAGGGAAGATGTTTTCAACAAAGAATGCTTTACAAAACCATGTTTTCATTTGTTACAGATTTATCTGAGCAATTATTCTTAAAAAGGACCTTCACAACAATCCATTCTTTCTAATTTTCTATTTTTGTTACCATTCTTATAAGTTTACTTGATTCACCTGCCAAAAAAGAAAGATCTTATAGCAACAATACATATTAGCAATAGAGATATGGTAGCATTTAGTTACTTCAAATATATGTATAATTCTAAAATCAGCATGTCCTTTTCAAGTCTTACATTCTCTTTTTGATTGCGAAGAAGCTGACCAACATAAAACCTAAAAAACATTTCAACTTATTTTTCAGTTGGTCTTGTAATAAGCTCTCAAACAGGTCAAACGAATATGCCCTTCTACTCTATAAAAATTGGTAGGAAAAGAGAGAGTGTAAAAACATCTTGGTACATAAAAAAGATCATTACTTTATCAAGAGTACATAAAAATAACTAATGCTCAATTTTTTGTGGTAGATTACCATGATTGCTTTGTATGTCATTTAACAAGAGTTCTTAATATCATAACATATTAGGTATTTCTGATCAAGCATTTTCTCTTGTTATAACAATAGTTTCTTCTCTTACATAATAAACAGTTCTTCATTGTGAGAAAGATACAGTAAACACTAAGAAAAATTATTTTTATTTTTTAGAAAAGACCTAAGGTTTTCCTTCATTATTCAGGTAAGGTCAAAAAAATTGAACTTATTAAGCTCTTCAGACTATGATTTTAATGGTAACTAGAAAATGTTCTCGTTTATATCTAAGTATTCTACTTCCTGGAGGTTTAGTAAGGACTTTAGGAAAAGGTATAACTGCTAATCGGGAAGGAAGGGCTCCTATACTATATCGTAAATATATAAAACAAAATTTATATATTCAAGGTGTTTTGATGATCCTCACAAATGCGGGGACCTGCTCCTTAGCAGAGTGCTCTCGTGCAAATACAAATGGGGTACAGTGATAAAAGTTGTCATGTCAGGTTGTAGGTGAAAAGTGCAGTATCCTACACCAATAAGAAGAGTGGACAAGATTGTATGTTTCAGTATCTCACAAATCCAGGGACCTGGTACCAGGCAGAGTTTCCTCCATCAGATACATCATTGGTTACAGCTGTAAAACTGTCACGTCAGAGGTTGGTAAGGCGTCAGTGTACTACACCAATCAGAATGGAGGAGGGTTATCCGACGGATAATAACTCTTTATGTTTAATACTTTTGGGATGACAAACACCATATTATATTCATTCATCCAAAGAAGGAATTCATCCAGCAAGACTTTTGAAGAACTCACAAAGAAGTTTTCAAGGGACCTGGTCCCCTCAAGACTGCAACATGAAAAGGACGAAAAGACAGCTGTCAGAAAAGCTGTCATCTCTGATGTGGTAGGTGCACAACTTTTCCAACAACAGGCCTTCAGCCAATGGGATGACTTCAACTAATTTTTTGGAAATTAAATTATCTCTTTCCAACAAACACAAATTAAAAACTTGGCAAATTAAATTTGGATTTTCTATGAAAATTCACAAGCTTGAACACAAAACCATCATAAGGAAGAACATTGCTCAACTCTATAAAAGGACCTGATAGAGTAAAGAAGAATCTTTGTTGTATTTAAAGATTTGTGTCTATGTACTTACATTGTAAATCTGTTCCTAATCTATAAAGGATTCAGATATTTGTTTTGGGTTTGTAATAGTCTAAATCAGTTAAGGTTAACTGATTTAGTGGGCAACATTGTTTTGTTGCTGAGTTAAATTCTAAGTCATCTAGAGTTAGGTGGTTTAGTGGGCAGTGTGATATCTGCTTAGAAAATTCGAAGTTATTTAGGGGTGATAGCTTAGTAGGCGGTGTTGTATCCGCTTAGGCTCTTCAAGTAATAGGTAGATTACTTGATCGTGAGATTAATAACTTTTTCTCACATTGATTGTAACCGGGTTTAAATTTTTCTTGAGAAGATTAGTGAAGACGGTTGTAAATCTAGTGTAACAGTTCGTGCTTTTACTCCCTTGAGCAAGGAGGTTTCTACGTAAACTGCTTGTGTTGTGTTCTTTATATTGTTTATTCTTCAGCATTGTTGTTGCTGTGTAAAGGGACGTGGTCCGTTGACTGGTAGTAAACACACATATTCCAACAAGTGGTTTCAGAGCAGGTGCTCTTTATCTGGTTAACACCAAGAGAGAAGTTCCTGCGAGAAATGGCGTAACTACTGAATAAGCAAAGAAATCATTCTCCCACAAGACCTCCTTTGTTTGATAGTAAGCTCTATAAATATTGGAAGATTCAGATGAGAGACTATCTCATGACTGAGGACAGTGAAGTATGGGACGTCATATGTAAACGACCTTATGTGCCAACTATGGAGGACAAGGATGGAGAGCTCAGAAGAGTCATTCCCAAAACTAGAAAATAATATAATGACTCTAACAGACTATTAGTCCAGAAAAATCATAAACCAAGGAATTTATTAATGTGTGGCCTTAGTATAAATGAATACGATATGATTTCATCTTGTGAATCACCCATGGAAATTTGGGATCTGTTCAAAATAATTATAAGGGCACTAAGGAAATAATGAAATCTAAGCTAGATCTCTTTTCTACACAGTTTGAAGATTTCACCATGAATGATGGTGAACTCATTCATTAAGTGCTCACCAGATTCTCCAACATCACAGATGAGCTCATGTTTCTTGAAAAACCTGTTCCTATTGTCAAGCAAGTCTCTAAGATATTGTAAATTCTTCTTAGATCTTGAACAAATGATTTAGTAACTTGAAATGAGAAGAGAACCTGATGTAATGAAGATGCATACACTATTTGAGCATCTCTAAGTTCATGAAATGCACAAAAAAAATAAGGGGCTCTTTCTCAAGGGCAAAGACAAGAAGACTGATCTGGTTGATGAGGCCGATCCTAAGAAAGAAAATCATGACAAGACTACAAGCTCAAGTGAAGTGTGTGGCATGAGTTATCTGTCTGGTCACTCCGTTTGAAACTTTTCTGTGCACAAAGTTTACCACATGATATTTGTCACAACTGCAGAAGGTAAAGACAAAGAGGGGGACCAGGTCCGTCCCTAGATAAGCAGAAAAGAAGTCTTATTCGGGGCAGTAAAAAAGGAAATGGCTGCATGGGAAAAATCCTCAAGTGATTCAGATGATTCTGAAAACATAGATAATGGTTTCATGGCAAAGTCAGACGAGGAAGATTCTGATCAAAAGGTCACTCTATCTTATTTCAAGCAAAACTTGAATACCTTTTCTACTAGTAAGTTGGGAAAGCTGGATGTTGTATTATTTGATTTGATAAGTGAGATGACAGATGAGAAGGGAAAAATTGTTTTAGTTGCCCAAATATATGATATTTAAAGTCAAATGGTTGTTCTAGAAGCAGAAAATCTAGAACTGAAGGAAAAGATAAAATGGGCGATTACTACAATTTTTAAAGGAAAGAATGAGGCTAGCAGATTGCAGCTGGAGCTTGAGAATAAGATGCACACTACTGAAATGAAGTGTGGCCCAAAAATGCCACAGACTTAAGATAAAACATACATTTAGATAATGAGCATATAACTCTCTATCTTTCAAAAAGGTTACTGGCATGATCTTCTTCATTCCTTGAATATATTAGTATGTCATAAATGAACAAATATATTCAAATAAGGTTTAAATACTCTATTTATAAAGGCCATAAACATTGCTGTGTATTACCTAAACCAAATGACATGACCAAAAACTCATAATGCCCCATATTAAGTTCTAAAAGTTGTCTTCGGATTATCAGATTCCCTAACATTCAATGAATGTTAGCAAGATTTGAGGTACTTCCAAAATCTTGTGGCACCCTAAAGTTGATTGCACAGATCATCTCTCCTTGGGAGAGGATACTTATTCTTGTTGGTAACCTTATTAAATTGATGGTAGTTTTGACATATCCTAAGGGAACCATCTTTCTTTCTTATAAACAACATCAGAGCGCCCCAACGTGAGATACATGGTCGAATGAATCCCTTAAAGTTGATTGAACAGATCATCTCTCCTTGGGAGAGGATACTTATTCTTTTTGGTAACCTTATAAAATTGATGGTATTTTAGACACATTCTAAGGGAACCATCTTTCTTTCTTATGAACAAGATAAGAGCACCCCAACGTGAGACACTTGGTCGAATTGAATCCCTTATCTAAGAGATCATTAAATTGTTGTATCAACTCTTTTAGCTCATTTAGTGCATTCAATATGACCTAATAGATATAGGATGAGAATCAGGAATGATGTCCATGCAAAATTCTATTTATCTATTAGGAGGGACTCTGGGTAGATCATGCAAAAGACATTCGGGAACTCCCTTACTATAGAAATTGAGTGGAGGGAAGTTACCTCATCACTCTAGTCATTAACTCGAATTAAGTGATAGATACATTTTTTGAAAACTAACTTTGTCGTCTTAAGGTATGAAATATAATGACCCTTAGGTACTGTTGAAATACTAGTCCACTCTATAACAGGCTCATTTGGAATCTGAAACTTATAAAATCAAGTTATACATGTATTGATTCATAACAGGCATGGAGTATGTCAGTACCTTGAATGACATCAAAAATCTACCATGTAGAACTCCACTAGGTCAGCCATGGTGTTCTTGTGATTGATGAATACAAGGAAATCACGATCGGCCCTCTTCTCTAGAATAGACTCCCAAAAAACTGTAGAAACACGGAAGGGTTCAAAAAGTTTCTTCAGAAGAATTTTAAACTTATTTGCAACCTAAGGTGTTAAAAAAGACAAACTCGCTCTTAGGTCTAGCAAAGCTTAAATATCAAATAAAGTTTTTTATCATAACAGTGATAACATCTAGAGAGTTTTCTTGATCTTGGGGGCTAGTTATTGTGAAAAGGCGGTTTACCCCCAATGCCAATACCAAAAGTGGATCCTTTAGGTGCAACCCTATGTGATGGAGCATCGAATAAAGATTGGGATATGTTGCCCGGATTTTCACCACCCTGCTTGTTCTTAGGACACTTCATTATTAAGTGACCCTCTTGACACACTTAAAGCAACATGTATGACCATCATGACATTTACCTGGGTGGATTCTAAAACATTTAGCACATGTAGGAGCCTAATCACCTCCCTATGCTACAATTCCTTGATATTGTGCTGGTCTAGCTCTAAAATTGTGCGAATTTTTTCAATGATGGTAACCTTTATTTCTGGTGAAGGCAGACTATTAGATGATGTTGCAACCCCTTTTTGTTTCTGAAATTTTAGATGGTTGGAACCACCTTTCTACTTCCCAGACTCATTTCTCGTCTTACATTTCTTGCTTCTATACTCTTTTCTGTCCCACAGCTTCTCCTATTTGACATGTTGTACATAAACGATCAACCTTGATATGTCCATGTTGCTTATTCGCATTGAATCCCTTCCTTCATTGCTTTATGAAGAACCAATCCACGGACAAACAATCTCATTGTACTCCTCATATCCTTACCCCTTTCAGAATCATAGAGAGACAATTCTTTGAACTTCAACCCATAAACTTACACAATCAAAGAGTTAGGTTTAGTGTAAGGAGCTCTCATACTTAGCCTCTTTCAATTCTCGAGGAATGAAATTTCTGAAGAAATCTTCTTCCAAACAGGCCCAACTCGGATGTGGTGTACCCTCATCTCTGCCCTCCTTCCACTGATCGAACAAATTCGTATCCACATAAGTTTTATAAACTCTTAACGAATACTTAGTTCTCTTATAAGTTTTGACAAATGAGCTCAATACTTTACTCTTTACTTAGCTTGAAACTGGAGTCTTAAATCAACTCTTAGGTACTTAGTTCCCTTATATTTTGCTGAAGGAAGAAATTCAACTCTTTTACTCCTTACTCAACTTTAAATTCCAGCATAAAACAAAGTTAAAATAATTATTAAAGACACTTGATACTTTAAGAAACTTTGTTTTGACTTACTTATTAACTTAGATACTTAACTCTTAACTTCTTTGACTTTATCTTAACTTTCCTTGAATTGGATATGGATTGAAGGTTCATGATCTCATGTTTATGGATGATTTCATGCTTTTTATATGTACCTTAGAGTGTTGGAATAAACTAAAATACATAGGAACATCACTTAGAGGCTAGTTCAAACGAGTGAGGAATGAATTGAGCGCACAGGCGTCCTTGGCGCTCTGAGAAGCGTAGGACCCCAGCCCCAGGCTAATTGAGGATGGTCTTGCTAACGTGGCAGTCGAAGGCCCTATGTACAGAGATTTTTATGTGGGCTATCGAAGACGCGGAAACCCAGAGTTCTATGGTTAGGCGTTTCAACTTTTCTCATCCAGTTTTACCTCTAAGCCCTCTGAACTTTCATGGGTTTTCTACCAAACACTTAGGATCTTTAGTACCCATAATATCCAATAGATTTGACTCAAAAAACAACCCAGAAAAACAAATAAAAAATCCACACTTGATATGTAAGAACTCAAACAACAAAAATTTAACAATGTTCTTCAAGAATTTCACTTTTTATCATTAAACCTACTCAAAATCGGTGAATTTAAACAAGTTTGTGTTTTGTTCGACTAACCCAACACGAAAAGATATCACATAACATGATAGAGATCACCCACGATAAATTCCACTCGCAAACCTTGGCCTTTTTGGCGAATTCTTGTGTTTCTGCCTTTCCTTCTTCTTTTCTCTCTTCTCCAAGCCCTAAGCATAAAATTTAATTTTTCAATCTTAAATAAAACTTTTTTTTAGCCTAAATAAACCCCTTAAACGAAATAGGAAATCAATTGGTTGAAAGACTAGTTTTCCCTTCCTTAAGTTCGGATAGGGACTTTCCTTACTTCAAATCCCAACTTTCAATAGGCATATCTCTCTCATACGATATCGAAAATGCGCAAACTCGGCGACATTGAAAAGATGTATCCAAGGTCTTTCAAACCATATCAACAACTACCTCTAAACCATCATTGTATATGATTTATGGCCGTTTAAAACTGACCGAAACTCTTTTTGTTAACCTAGGTAATTTTCTAGATCCCCCCCCCCTTATTTCCAAAAATGAATATTTTTAGTTTTTTAGCTTATTCCTAGGTATTTCAAATTGTAAGATGTCACGAAGATTTGACTTGCATATCAGGCAGGGGTTTTAATTGTAACATTTTGTAACAAACAAATTCTCAACAAGCGCTTAAGAAAACCCTTTTAAACCAAAAATCTAGAAGCATGCACAACATCGATGTTTCCAACCACGATAAAATATTCTCTGTCAGTTTACTTCATGCCATTACTTTTATTTTATATATATGATACTAACCTATAGGTGACTTCTCCATCCAGCATGTCATCTAAACGAATTTTAATTAACCCCCCCCCCCATCCCTCGCCATCTCCGAACATTCACACTCAACCTTGAAATTTAAGTGAACTTTATTTAATGACTTAAAAGTCACTCAACTTAAAGTAGTCTAGTTAGAAAGTCCCTCAATTTTTTTTATAACACAAAACTACAAAGCTATTAATACTTCACTTAGAAAATTAGTCAACTATAAATATTTAATTTAAAAACATAAACAAACAATAAAAACAATTTTTCATTATATCCTGATGAAATTTAATTTTTATTGTAAACTTTTGTAAGGAGTAAAATTATATCCATTTTAATAATATC
This sequence comes from Solanum lycopersicum, assembly GCF_036512215.1. Classification (NCBI taxonomy): domain Eukaryota; kingdom Viridiplantae; phylum Streptophyta; class Magnoliopsida; order Solanales; family Solanaceae; genus Solanum; species Solanum lycopersicum. Next base: position 18,919,416 of record NC_090809.1, read on the forward strand.
TTAGACACGGTTTGAATTATAAATTCTTAGACAACAGTATAGAACCGTTTTAATTTTTATTGACACGCTCCTACTGATAAAAGTTCTTTGCTTTTCCGTTCAAGTATATATCCACCCCCCCCCCTCTTGTTATCCTTTTATATTGACAAAATTCCTTTTTATCGTCTTCTTTTCTAGTGACTCTTTTTAGATTCTTTTATATTGATTTTTTTTTGAGAATTTATACTTTTATATCACATATTTTCGTAGAATGGAAAATTTTATTGATTGAGTGGAATGGGTCATTAAAATACATTAAATGAGTATTTTACTATTTTTGAAAATAATAAATTAAAACAAAACTTATATTTTCACAAAATTTAATAAAATAGTTAAACTAAGTATCTTTTTATTATTTTCTTAAAAAAGTTTATAACAAAATTGTATTGTAGTAAAATTTTATAAAATAAATATCTATATTATTTTTTAAAAATTATTTTTTAAAACATTATTTCAAAAAAATTTAATAAAATAATTAAAATGAGTATTCTATATTTCTTAAAGTTAGTTTAACAGAAACAATCTATTTCAACAAATTTAATAAATTGATTAAAATGAGCATCGTATCAATCAAATTTAATTAAAACATTATTTAAATTGGTTTGATGACTTTTTAAATGTAATATACACGGTTGAATTGTGTGACTTTTTGAGTGTAATATGAACGTTGAGTGACTTTATTTAGGTAACATGCACAAGTCTCCCACCCCCTCCCCCTCCAGACTATGACCACAATTCCACAGACACACCTTAATGAAACTCAGGTCCTATCTTGTGCGTTTTTTTCGTACGTGGCAAACTCTGTTAGTCAACACAATTGAAGCGTGTGGGAGATATTTGGATGCAACGTTACTCAAAAAGGTGCACAAAATTATAAAAAGAAAGTTAAGGGATAATAGCACCTTAGATTAGTTAAGGTGTGTCTCTGAAATTTCGAACATACTCTAGGGGTACTTTTTCAATTGCCCTTTTATTTATAGAAAAAAGTTGAATGTTTTTTAAGTGAACTCTTAGAATTTTAGTGACTTTTAAGTTATAAAACAAACTTGACTGTTTTTCTCAGTGAACTATTGAATGTTGAGTGACAATCTAAGATATTAATTAACCATTTTAATAAAATATTCTTTCATATTATATTATTATATACTAATTTAAAGTGAGAAGCCCCTAGGAAAAATATAGAAAGAAAAAAACAACCGTATAATGTTGAGTGACCGCAATACCCTTTCATAAACAAATAAATTACTTTTTAATAACCCTTATAAGGTAAATTAAATTATTCATTAATAGTACTTTTTGAAATGAAAAACTTTTTGCTTACCATATTAAAAGTAAATATTATAGCACATCCATAGTATGAACAGGAAAGGGAGAAATAATTCAGGCATTCATTGTATGAATACAAATATAGCAAAAGGCACATTTGAGATAATTCAATTTGTGTCTTGCATTTTCCAATTAATATATAAATGGATATTCTTTTCAACTTTTTGGGTTTAGTTTTTTCTAAATTCAAATTTGTCCCTCTAGCCTCCATCAAATAGATTGACATATACCATGAATGGTAAAACAAATTGTAACAAAAACATGCATATTAGATCAAGATTATTCGAAATTAAAAGTTTCGGGATTAAAAAAATATCGCAAATCTCGTGGATCAGTTCAATATCAAAAAATCATTCGAGGATATATATTTGTCTTTTATAGATATGTAATTGGATCCTCATAAAATATCTTTTTAGAGATCAAAGAAATAGATCAAACCAAACCCATTTCAATTGGTTGTTGGAGGGTTTCTTAACTGATTTCTCTTCTCTTCTCCTCCTTTTTTGTGATCGTCGCCTCTCCACACTTATCTATTCATGTGGTGCGTGAGTCATCCTTTAGATGAAGACATTTAGGGTATGGTTTGTCATTCCCAAGTTCGCACAACACAATTGTGAGTCTTCATGTTCTTGTGAGCTGAGGTAAGGCGATCTTAGATTTTTGCATTTCATTCATGTGAGGATAGATTTGTTTCTTCATGCTTTAGCTTGTTGGATTTAATTCAGGTATGTATAATATTGTTCCTTAAGAAATTGAGTTTACATTCTTTTTATCAAATTTGTCACAACCTTATTCAGGTATATCTCCTAAACTTTAAGATAATTTATCCTTATCAAGTCATTTCTTTGATGGTTATATCTCATATGGATATTAATACCACTATCTAAAGATTAGACCATCTATAGTTTATACATAACATATTTACTTTTGTTATTTATAGTTCTTATAATATAACAAACTCAGGGACCTCGTAAACGGACCTACTAACAAGTGGAAATATACACCAAAACACCCAGGCTAGAAAAAGTACAAAAAGTTGGTGCACAGTCTCCAATAGTGACTTATATGGTAGAAACCTCGGAAAATGGCATGGCCTTTAAGGTTGTGACTATTCTACCTAAAGATGATGTACAATTATCACAAGTTCAGTTTGCAACTTGAAAATCATCTCAAGAACACCTGCAAAGGATGAGTAAAAGAAGTGAAGAAGCATACTAAAGATCAACTCGACACAGAAATAGCTTGAAGCTTAGTTGTCCTAGGATTATTTCTTCTTCACGTGAATTGTAAATTTATTCCTAAATATATAAACAAACCAAATATTTTTGTTAGTTGAAAAGACTAAGCAACCTTTTTTATGGCTTGGTCAAACTCTTAGTCATCCGAAGCATGGTGATTTAATGGGCAACCTTCGTGTTGCTTTGTTGCATATCTAATGGTGATAACTTACTGGGTAGAGTATTGTCTGCTTATGATCTACAAGCTATCGATTTATTGGTTTGTTATGATATTAATATCTTCTTTTCTAATTGTTGTAAATGGGTTTCACTTTTACTTGTGAAGATTAGTGAAGATGGTTAAAAATCCTATGTGATAGGTCGTGGTTTTACTCCATTGAGCAAGGACGTTTCCATATAAATTGCTTGTGTTGTTTTCTGTCTTTATTACTCTCTGTTCTTACTTCAAGAGTGTCAACGAACCTGGTTCTTTTATTGATTGTGGACACACGTATTCTATCAGCTCGTATTAGAGCGAATGGCTGAAGAAGGGAATTCTCAACATAACCACCACATTTTAATGGCCAATTCTATAGATGGTGTAAAACAATGAATGCAAGGCTATCAAATGATTAAGAATAGTGAGTAATGGGACATTGTGTTGGATGGGCCTTTTGTTCCAACTGAAGAGGTGAAGGACGGTGAGATAACTAGAGTGGTTCAAATGACTCGTCAATAGGATAACAAAGAGGTCAAAAAGAAGATTGAGAAATTCTACAAGGATAAGAAGCTGCTGGCATGCGGTATAGATGATCAAGAATATAAATTAGCAAAAGAGATCTGGGACTATCTAAGGACTCATCATGAGTGTACTAAGCGAAGATGGAATCAAAACAGGACATGCTTACAACTAAATATGAGAAATTTTGAATGAAGGAGGGGGAAATCATATATCACATGTACACTAAAATCTCCTTCATAAGCAATGAGGCATGGAGTCTTGATGAGCGCAAAACCCATTAGTACTAGAAATAAAGTTAGTAAAGTTCTTCGAATTCTTTCTTAGTCATGTGAAACCAAGGTAGATGATATTGTTGAAGCCAAGGATCTGAAAGTTCTTATAATGGATGATTTTATTGGAAATCACAAGACGCATGAAAAGAACAGAAGTCAAGACTTCTCAAAGAAGGAGGCTAAGAAAGACAAGTTGCTAGTACTCAAATTTACTTCTCGAGACATGTATTATGAAGAAGAGGATATGGATTATCTCACCAAGATATTTAAGAAAACAGTAAAGAAAAATGGTGAGTTTAGAAAAGAATTTAACTCGCCTAGGGAAGAAACTTTTAGTGACTCAGTCAAGAAAGTGGGAAGGCTAGGTATTTAATAAGTGGTTGTTCCATGTACTAAGCTAAAAACAAAGAGTATCAAAATCCCGAGGATGAAAAGGTCAAAAGAAGGTACCTGGTACATTACAAAAGTGCCAGAAAAGATGTAGCTGACTACGTAGTGAAGAAAGCTCTTGCTACACGGGGGGAACTTTTCAAGCATTCAGGAGAATCGTATTGTCCTGAGGATGTATCTATGCTTGTTGTTCAAGATTGGGATAACGTATCCGATGGCATGATTTCTCTAATGGAAAAGTAAGATGATGAAGATAAGCTAACTTTCCTTGATATTAAGAAAAGAGGGTAGAGAAAGCTAGGAAATATCTTGATTGATTCTATTATTGAGTTAACTGAAAGGTATCTCAAAATGAATTTAGGTGCCTACAGCCTCAAATGTGATTTTAAAAAGTTTAAAATATGTTAATTAAATATTTTATAGTATGCAAACTTGATTTGATTTGCAAGTCAATGTCCAAGAACTTCCAAGATGTTCGAAACTTTTTCCTTGAAACGTGCTTTTGTGTCTTAGTTTGTTTTGGCACATTTTATAGGTTTTTCGTGTTCAAATTGATGTTATAAGTAACTAACATGTATACAAGAGTATTTATTGTGGAAATGTTTGGTAAAATTTCCCCAAAGACCAACCAAAGGGTCCTTGAGGAGGACTTAACCTTTGACGAAAAGTTGCCCAAGGCAACAACTTTTGTTCCTTGGTGTAATAGGTACTCTACGTGGACTAGGGACTCCATATACCAATAGTTGCTCCGTATCACGTACACAACCAGACTCAACTTCTCTGGAAGTTATTTTCAGAAATATCATGTAAGAATAGCTCCTCGTCGAAGACCTTCTCCACGACGAAGATTTCAAAAACGAAAATTGAGTTTGAGATGTCTAACACTCCAAATAACTGTGGCGGTTTTTTTGTAATATTCCGAGACTGTTACAAAACAGTTTTTTGACTTATTTAACGGATTTCTGAAGTAAAAACCCCAACAGCCAATACGAAAATCAAAATCCCAAAAGCTCTCTTCTCTCCCAAATTTTCTCAAACCTCAATTGCAGGGAATATTTAAGTTCAAGCTAAGGGGTGGATTTTAAGGTTTACTTATCCAATTTCTCATGTGTATTCAATAAATAAGGTATACTTATCCTTAATCCTTAGTTATACATCAATCTAAGGAGTTCTATCATGGATTTTTAAAAGTGATTCAAAGACCAAAATTTCCAATTTTCGATCTACCCATGAGTTCATTTTTAAATTGACTTCAACAGAATTCTAATGATGAAATCATAATTAATCAATGACTTTATGATGAATTTTAATCCAATTCCAAGAAGAAATCATGAATCTCCTAAATACTTAAATTTGCGTATAATGTGGGTCTTGTGATTTTGACTCTATGTTGATTGAATTATGTTTGAATTACCTATTACTATTATTATTCATGTAAATTGAATACAAATGGTGAAAGATTTATCAATGATGATCATCGTTTATGGACTGGGTAAACTGATATATATTCCTCTAATTTCTATAGATTTGATGAAGTAGTGTACCTAATGTGATCTTGAAACCATGATGCATGATGTACGATTTTATTTGTGTAATGGTACCTTTATATACTGTTTTATACATATATTTATGTTGAATTATGGTAATTGATCAATGATGATCAATGCTTGGAGACTTTTCTATAGAATTGCTAGATGCCCGGTGTTGTATGACATTGTGTGGTATTACCACTGATGGTGGTAACGTTTATCTTATTTTCATTCTATATGATATGTGATCATGGCCTTCATGGCAATTGTGTTATAAATATATGGTTATGTTGATCATACAATACGAAGTATATGCCTAGTCTTTGAATGCTAGTGCATGATCTAGGTTACATTGATGATGTGATATCATTTAAAATGAAGTTTTTAGGGTTAGGTTTGTTCTATGTTGTGCCATTGATAAATTCCTGATGGTGATTAACCCCTAACTATGTACCTCCATAAGAATGTGATATGAGATAACGTTAGGATCTTGAACACAAATGTTGAAGTGTCTTGTCCCCTATGCTATTATGTGGTATATGGTCTATGCTTGAATGTGCATTGTGATCTTAAGAGGGTGGCTGCCTCATGTAAAGTTTGTAGCAATTTTTTGATCATGTTGACCAATGTACACACACTCACACCTATGCATGCTTATAAGTTGTATAGAATCATAGTGTCTAATGAAAGGATAATTCTCATATGCACTAATGTCTACTACTATGCATGTAAAGTATATGTCCAAGAAGAATGAAATGTATCTTAACTAGGATGCCTTGATAGGTGTACTAGTGTAGGCAATTGTATGGGACTTTGCATCTACATTGCACATCTTCATTGATAGAATAACTCCTAGGATGATTTTTGTTATGTATATGAAAATGATTGCATGATTACGATATGAATATGAAAGTGTATGATATGATGAAGTATGCACATGTGTAGTGTTTAAATGTGGTTTGTGAAAGTCTTCCTCATATATGAACATGTAAACACACATTAACCTATATAATGAATCATGTATGATAATATAGCATAGAACTAAAGGTATTCACAATTATACTCTAAACTAGATATTTCTACAATATTCTATTGTCACGATCGGAATCTAGAGCCCAAATGAGACCAGCGTCTTTGGCCTCTCACACGTTGCAAACAAGCCTGCATACGTTATACTTACTTCATCTGTGTTAATTTGAGCGGAAAATTTGATACTTTTTATTTCTTAACATACATGTATCCATAATACTTAACATAATAGGATTTCAAAAATCAACCATCTATTATAGAGAGAATCAAACTAAAGAATCAATTCATAATTTTATCAAACGTATTTTTGTCAAAACGACACCAATACAAATTCTCAAGAAAACTTGAAAGAAACACTACTAGAACATGCTCCACTAGCTATAGCCTACATCTAAGCTAGAAAATAATGGTATACATCCTCAAAAGCACGGGGGCCTAAAAGATGAAAGCTCCATGTACCGATAGCTTCTACGCCAACCTGAAAGCTCTAGCATCCACCTGTGTCAGCACCTAAAATTGTATAATTGTATAGGATTAGTACAAACTAGTACTAAGTATCGGTATGTTCAAGCACACACCAAGGACATGCATGAGTAAGAACAAATCTTTCCAAACAACATGGTTATGGAAAGTCAAGTTAGTGGACTTGCAAAGGTAGCATTAGGAAAGTTTGTGAGCTTTCAAAATTTGGATTAGGAAAATCGTGCCATGAGAGTAACATGCATCATCATACTGATCATATTGCACACAACACATAATATCTTACACATAGAACATATCATTTTGACTTAAGAACATAACATCTTTCATTTCATTCATTCATATACCATGAGACCTTTGAATCATGGACTTGACATTAAGACTTCCCAAAATGAGAGCTCAACATATGGGACCTCAACTAGGGATCCATCATTATAAAACACAGAGTCTACTTTATTCATTCATATGTACTTCATTTCATTTCATTCATAGGCTAGTGTGAACATTAGCTATAACTAGGATGTAGTTTAAGAATTTCATCGGGTTTGTTGTGCAATGATAAAGAATGACTTAGTGTCATTACTTAAGTATAGCTTACTTCTTGATCATCCTATCCTAAACTCTCTCCCACCTCTTCTTTTGCTGATATTTAGCTAGAAATATCTAATACATTTGATACGGATGAAACCATTGAAAAATAAAGAAGAAACTTCAGAAGTCCACATTAGAAATCAAACCAATTTTGGCTATAAAATAACTCTTGGGGAAAGAATAATGCAACTAAACTAGAAAAGACAAAAGTTGGGCATACTCCCTAGGAAACTAAGACACATATGCTTTAGATGAAGCTAAACGTAATAAATTTCAGCAAGAGCTACAAAAACACTCTCCTCCCAAGGAAAAAAGAAAAACAAAAAAGAAGCATCAAAACTGACAAGAATGTTTTTGTATAATGCAACATGAATCCATAAAAGACTAAAGTTCCAAGCAACCTTTGGCGTGTAATTATTATTGTTTGTCAACCTGTATTACTAAAATACTTAGTTTAATGGTATTTTGATTCTTTAAACGTTAAACACTAAAGAAAATAGAACCTGACACAAATTAAATATAATAAAAAAATATTTTTCTCAAAAAGGAAGATCGAGCTCATAGAATGCATAGTCTCCTTATGAAATTTTTTCTCTCAAGTAGCCGAGGTTAGAATATATCCTCATAAGGTAGAATGATAATACTCGCCTGTGTATTGGTAATAAAAATCACGATGTCAGGAAACCACTCAACAATAGTAAATTACACTAATAATACTAGGTTTAGTAGAAGAGGAAGTTTAGAAATTAGTTATTTGTTATTGAATAATAAGAGGAAACTCCTTTATATATTGACAACAGAGGGTAGTGTGAGCGAGTGCTTATTTGTTCTTATTGGAATGGTCACAACCCTTTAAAAAAGTCACAACCCTTCAAAAAAGCCATAGTTTTATGAAAAAACATAATATTTCATAGAAGTCACAACTCTTCAGACTAGTCACAACTCTTCATAAAGTCATAACTATTCAAAAAGGTTCGCCACATTTCATAAAAGTAGCAAATCGTCAAAAAGTCAACTCTTTATAAAAGTCACACTCTTCATTTTACATTCACACCTTTTAAAACCTAACACACGTAGCATTAAATAAATTGTGGCCTTGAAGGGTTCTTTCTTAATACATCCTACAACATGACCATCCTAATATGTTATAAAATTCTCTCAGTAGGTACAAATCTGTGGTTCTGATGAGTTCACAGAGTATGATAAAACATAGATTTCCTTTCAGAAATGTCATAACAATATCAATCTCAATCTGACGTACTAAAATTTATCTTTCGAAACCATTTCTTTAGAAATCCAATCTCTAGGAGGAGAAAGGTTAAGTAATATTTGTTGTGTACATTAGCATTTAAGACTCGATAAAAAATTATACCACACATTTTTTTCGTCCAATTAACGGTATATTTTGAATTTACTTCTTCTCTAATATTAGAAGATAGCTTGGCCATATATTTAATTAAACTTATTACTATTTATGGGAGACATATTCATTTAGAATAGGTAGTTAGAAGTTAAAACTATTATTAAGTGGCAGAACTAGGTAACTGAAATGTTGTTAATTAGAAACCCTTCGCTGAAAAATTATAATGTGCAATCAAGGCAAACCTAATCTTCGTAGTTATATGAAAAATGTTGAATCCCCTTTACATAAGGTATATAATGTTATAGTGACAAATGGAATTAAAAATCTATTTATATCTTATATTCAAGTCTTAGGTGTACAATCTAGTATTTATCTCCAACCACTAATGTAATTACATTTGAGAATCCTATATAAACTATCTAAAACCTCCAAACTAATTTTTTAGAAATAGGAACAAGCACTTGATACGTTCTATAAGTTATTTTGGGTTATGTGTTGCTCATGTGAATCCTACTCTACCCAATATAGTTTCTGAAAAATAAGCTAAATATTATTTTGAAAAGAGTGGGAATAGTTACACTGTTTAACATAGAATCCTTTTAAAAAATAGTTCTTCACACTTGAAAATAGAGAAAAATATCATTAAAAAAAACAAAGAAAAAGAAAAATCAAAGACTATTTATTTTTTAACATTGACATCAAACAATCAAAGAGGACACTTAGTTAGTGCCATTGCACTTTCTTCTCTTGAGATTCAATTTCCGAATCGGAGCAACTCCTCAAAAAAGATATCATTGATAAGTTCTCCTCTACAGTTAAAAGATATACAATATTATTTCTCTTACTGTTAATAATTACATAGGTATCAGAGCGAGATTAATTGCTCCACGCGTGAGATATTATTTCTTGAAATAAACAATTTTTAAGTGTTTTTTTCTGAAATTTTTCTTGTAGGAAAAAAATAATTTTGATCTAGAGAAAAGAAAACTTGCGAATATGAAGAGAAGTTCTTATTGTTTTCTTGTTCATATTTCACACATGGCTGAACATGTACAAACTCGAATTATTCCAAATGGAAATTCTCGAATTCTTGCAAAGGGACAATGTAGAAGAGAACAACATCGTAAGACATGTCTCTGAGGGCGTGAAGTCATCCAGATTAGTAATACAAGGGCCACACAAACAAGAAAAGAATATTGAAAAACTTAAGTGGTTGAATATATCCCTTAATTTGTTAGCACAAGATTTTACTCACCATTTTAAATTGAAGTGCGCTAAACTGGCTGGATTTGTTGAAATTGCAAATTGGAGGGTCTTATCTTATTTAACAAACATTCTCTGTGAACCTTGGATTAATAGATTGACTGTTATTTATCACGAGATTTAATCCAGTCAACTTTTTACGGTTTATATTTATCACCTTGATGACTTGTGAGAGGCTTTTAGATTTAAATGACTTGTACGATGTTATTTCTTTTTCGAATTACAATATATAAATTATGTGGTTTGATTTTTTCCAAATTATGTTATTAAAGTCTTCAATATATTGGTATACACATTAAGAAATTAGTTCAAAATTTGGTTGAATTTTTAATTTAGATGATGATTGGATGCTTACATGTCTTTTCAATTTTACATTTAATATGAAACCTTTATGATAAGTGATTTGCTTGAATATAATGTGTATATCATATGCATGAATGATTAAAAGTTCTTGCCTTATTATATCTCAAAATATATGCATGACATAAAAAAGTATCATTGTTTACTTATACAATTGTGAAAAATTGAACGATGAAAATTACGACATCTGAAATCGTAAATATGGTATGCATTGAAACAAAAAAATTCTCTCTTGAATCAACCAAAAGAGGGTAACACTGATCAATATAGAGAGATCTTGTAGTTTATAAAGCTTGTAGAAAGTCTAATCCCACTTCCCCTGGAATACTAGCTAGTTTTGTGGTTGATGACCTCATACATGAATGTGATGAATTCCCTACCCTTCATGCTACGTGGGCACATATGAGAGGAACGTATGGGGTAGGTCTGTGACTCACCTCCGATAGTTGACTATTAAATTTGACACTTACAAGAATCATCATTATTAAAATATCAAACAACACCTTACAGTGATTTCAAACATGACCGGTCAACTCAAATGTATTGGTCATGCTTTGAGATGACCAATAAGTTCGGGCAATGATTCAGTCACTAATCAATAATTGGAAACATTTGAAGGTAAACATAACACATAATTATAGCATCAAAACATTTTCTGATGTTGCCCGCTATGTTTGTGTTGAAGATGAGTATCTTGGTGCTAGTAAAGATTCTTCTAACACATTTGTGTTAGGCTCAAGTGGTACAGAATCTTAAGGCTTCAAACGCAAGAAAAATCGGAAAATAACTAAGAAAGACAAAAACACCAGAGAAGGACCCTCTAAGAAAAACGAGAAGCTAAATTCCAAGAAATAAAAAAGGTTACTCAAGAAGAGAGACAAGAGCAAAATAAAGTGCTATAAGTGCAAAGTGGTGGGGTATTTTGCTCGTAAATATTTTGATCCAAAAAAGTAAGCTTTTCTTAATGCATCTCTAAGTACTACATGTATAACTATCACTTATTTACTAACTGAATCTTATCATCTATGGATTGTAGACTCAAGATCCACCGACTAGATGAGTTGATATAGAGAATTGTTTGAGGATTTTCATCAAGTTTCATCTAAATCAAAGTGGATCTACATAGGAAATAATGCTAAACCTGAAATCAAAAGGATAGACACTTGCAAAGTGACCTTGTGTGATAGCCCTTATTTGATGTGGCATGACATATTATATGCTCCAAATATTCAAAGAAACTTAGTATCTTTGTATGTTCTTTTAGACGCAGGTTTTGATTTCTCATTTAGTTGTAGTGATTTTAGAATAAATTTAGGTAACTTTTTATATGGTTTTGGACTTTTTAATGAAGTTTTTATCGTTTAAGATTGTAATCTTTAATGTTATGATTATTATGTTTACCATTGTGTAATGACATGTTATTTAAGTAATAATGATGTTGATGTTATTAAATGACATGCAAGATTAGGTCATATAGGGAAAGATTGAATGAATAGGATGGTAAAGGAAGGACATTTAAGTTCTTTCACCAAAATTGATAAGCCAACTTGCGAAACTATCTTGCTGAAAAGGTTACACGTAAACCATATGGGAAGACTAAAAGATTTGAGTTCCCACTTCAAGTAATCCATTATAATATTTGTTGTTTAATAAACATGATTGTAAAATGTGGTGTTCCATATTTCAATACATTTTTCAATAATTTCACGTGCTTTGGTTATGTCCATTTGATTTATCATGAATCTGCAGCACTTGAGTGCTTTAAAGATTTATAATTAAAGTAGAAAGTCAATTAGATAAAATCATAAAGACTTACGAAACGGTCGAGGACATGAATATTTTTCGAAATAATTTGAAGAATTATGTAGTAGACATGACAAGATCAATGGTGACGCATACAAATTTGTTTTATCTCTTTTGATGGAGATGAATAAGTGATCACGGCTTACATATTAAACAATGTGTCTTCTAAATCAGTACCTTTCACTCCTTATAAACTTTGGACTGGTCATAAAACAATTCCGAATGATCTACAATCTTTGAGTTGTGCAATACATATTATACATCATTTTTATGAGTTTGGTAAACTGATCTAAATTAAAGAAAAGAAATATATGTTTATATGATGCTCTGAACACTCCAAACGTATGTACCCATTGATGAATCGGAAGATGGAAGTATTATTGAAATTCTATCATGAGATATTGGATTTTTGGTGAAATAATTTTCCCATAATGGATAAATTAGATTAAAGCGAGCCTATATATGAAATATTCAATTCAAAAGACCATGTAATGTCGTTAGTCATACTTGATAACTCAATGGATCAAGTAACGATTCTTGATTTAAGTAGGAATTGTGAATCCAAAAATCCTAAAAAAGAATCTAAACTTCAATTACATAAATATTCAAGAAATGTGTATCTCAACGATATTATGGGATCAAGGATTATGTTTTCTTGGTATCTCCCACAAAGTTTGATGAACCTAATTATGTAAGTGAGGCTTTATAAAGCCCTGAGAAGGTTGAATGGTTACAAGATGGGAAAGAAGAATTAGATTGCATGAAAACCAACAAAGTGTGGGATTTTGTTGACATTTCTAAGGAATGTAAAAGTATTGAGAATAAATGGATTCTAAAAGTTAATCGCAAATTGGATGGGTCATTGAAAAACCCAAAGCACGATTAGTGGCAAAGGATTTTACTCAAAAAAATCAGAATAACTACGAGGAATGTTTTTCACCAACTGTGAAATTTACCTCCATACAATTACCTTTACCTATTGTTTCACGTTTGGATATAAAATTACACCAGATGGATGTGAAGACCATTTTTTTCAATGGAGAATCAAACAAGGCAATCTAAATAGAACAACCAATATGTTTTGTTGGTAAATATCATGAAAAGAACGTTAACATGATAGAAAACACAAGTATATAATGTATCTGTGCTTTATATCAAAATGTCTAAAACTAATTTTACATTAAAAGATAAATGTTACATATGATTGAGCGCATAGGAATGAGTATTACTAAATATAGTATTTTTTTAAGGATATATATATATATATATATATATATATATATATATATATATATATATATATATATATATATATATATGTATGTATGTATTTATGGATATAGGGGAAAAAAACCAACATTGAATTTTTTTAATAATGGTTGAAAGTTGAAAAACTATTGCAATGCATGGGATTAGGAATCTTTGAAATAACACTAAGATTGTGAATAGGTTTTGTTAAGTCATTTAAATTTATCACAAAAAATTTTGATAGGCTTCATTAAGTTGTTCAAATTTAGTACTTTTTGAAAGATAATAAAAATATTATTATTTAATATATTATTTGACGTTTCAAATATAATTTTTCCTTGCTAGAAAGGCAAAGTTATAATCCAACATTTGAGTTAGGTATTAAATAATCTTGCAAGCTATAACTCTTGAAATTTCTTCTGTATGTTTCCCGACCCAGACCGTCGTGATTGACATCAACACTAACCCTATGTTGGGACCATTAATACAACCCAGAATAAACAACGTAATAAAAATCTATGCATTTAAAGCAACAAAACCAAGTTAATGGAAATACAAATACGGAGGTCCTATTAACTCCAAAGGTTTAAACAAATAACTTAACCAAAAGTAATGCGAAAGAACAACCCCAAGAACATAAAGATTATTGTACCAAAACTCTACTGGAGAAAAGTCTAAAGGCAAGGGGTACAACCCCATAACTAAACAACACCTTAAACAAATAGTTTGAATCTGAAAAGCATGGAACTAAACAAGAAAGATCCATAGAAGAGTGAAAGAACTGACTCACCCTTGAATCCAGTCAAGCTCAATGATCCTCCCATGGTACCCAATTCAATGGTCCTAAACCCTATCAAATGGTCCTCTCATTGAAATCATACCCAAACTATTAGTATATCATAACGTGGTACCCAATCTATCATGCCCCGAGCTAGCAGAGAAGTGGACACTCAACCGAGGATCACAAGTTATTTCAAGCTAACCCTGTTGGCATGATCATGATCATACTAAAGATAGCAAACTGCATGCGGAAGCTAAATCATATTTTCAACTAAAAAGATGGGGATTACCCATATTCTATAACTGAGATATTTGAAAACAATGAGTTTAATACAAAGAAAATACTAACTCAATACTAAGCTAAAACTAACTATGTCTGAAAAAAGCCACTAAACTAACAGGAAATGTTGGGACAAGACCCAACTAATTCTACCAAAAATTGAAACTAAATGACTAAAAGACTTAAATGAACTCATGACTATTTTCCTCGGAGAATGAGGACTCACCACTGAATCTGCCGAACTAGAGATCGGGAATCGATCTAAGCGTGACCTGGATGTTGAGAACCTAAATCTACATCGTGAGAAAATGTAGCGCACGTGGGCTTCAGTACATGGAAGGTACTGAGCATGTAGGATAGAATAAAGCTGAAATAAAAAAACATAACTAAAAAAGCACAAAAGCAAGTATAATAATCTGAACATGATATATTGAATTCTCAACTAACTCGATGCAATGACAAATTTATAATATGCTGAGACTGAATAATAACTGAACGTAAATATGCTCAATGCATTAGAGTCTGACTGATCTGTGGGAGCTACTAATAACCGATAATAAAACCACATGAGATAAATGTGGATTTCGATGTCTATGACCCATCGAGAGGACCCAATATACCCTCCCAGAGGTATAAAGGCATGCTGGCGTGATCACTAAACTGATGCCCAAGGAGGGGACATACAACCTACTTGGCTAGTAGTTCTGTGACTAATTGGGTATGCTGAACCCTAGTCCAACTCGGTATTATGCTACCCCTATAAAATCATGTAATTAACTGATTATGACTAAGTTTCTCTAAATATTGAATAGATCATAATTGGATATGCAAACTGAGAATGCAATAATTAATCAGATAATGATGCATTAATAACTGATGCATGTATAGCTGAAGTAACTGAAATATCTGACCTAGCATATTAATTCAAGAACTAAAGAAATATATAGCTAGGGTTCTGAAATTCATGCGATAAAATGAATAATATAACTAATTCATGATGATTTGTTGTAATTCTAGAAACCCTTGGTCTATTCATGATAAAAGAATATAGAACTGACTAAAAACTAGGGATCTAATGGGTGAAAGGAATCCACTAGTGAAATCCCACATACCTGGTGATGAAATCCACGGAGAAATATTTAGATTTTGGGGCGGAACTGATGGAAACTTGTTGCTTTCTTGAACTATGGGTGTTGACAATTTTCTCCGTTCTTGCTTCTAATATTCTAAGTTTCTATTTAATGATTTGACTTAGGTAAGTTTAGTTATATTTCTAGGCTTAAACTGACTAAAATATGATGATTTAGGGTCAAAACGACGTATCTTAGGGTTTAAATGAAGTGTGAAAAGACCAAAAAATAACCTGATTTAATTATTGTCGGAGCAAGCGACGACCTGGACTGACGGTCCGTCGTTCAATCAATGGTCCGTAGGTTGGGTCTATTCGACATGCCATTACTAAAACGGACATAACATTTTACTAGGGGGTTTGATTTTAGCAAGGTCGGTGGCTAATCTATATTTTGGTATGTCATGGGACACCTAATTCATTTTGTAATAATAGGTATGATAAATTGAAGTTGACCCAATAGTATTTCCCTCATAACTATCTGCTAATTTTCACCTACGGTCATACCTATGGTAAATGGGGTATTGATCGCGAACAAAGACTATTGACCATAGGTCTCTCCGTCGTTTGACCCTTAGTCAAATTTTTTGGGGGTTTCAAACTCAATCGACGGATGTGCAGTACGGGTCGTGGGTCAGGCTATAGTCCATTGATGATAACCGTCGATTGCACGTACAAATTTTTTTAAAAGCTAATTTTTGGTCTGTTTTAGATACGAGGCATTACATTATCTCCATTTTGGGAATATTCGTCCTTAAATGAATACTAAACTAGCTAAAATAGAGGGAGAGAGTTACAAACCCTACTACTAAACACTCAGAACTGAATTTCTGACTAAATTGAGTTCCGAGAATATGCAAATACGTTGAAAATAAAAGTACAAGTTGAGAGATCATGATTCTAAGACTGAATTCATGCATGAATGACTGAAAAAACTTAAGAGGAACTACTACCTCAAGATGGAGTGGAATCACAAGGAAAGAGGTTAGGAGACTTGGCTTTCATGGTTGCTTCTGCTTCCTAAGTAGCTCCCTCTACGGACTAACTCCTCCACAAAACCTTGATTGAAGTGACTTCTTTGTTTTTCAACCTTTTCACCTGACAGTCAAGAAACTGAACTGGTACATCCTCATAAGAAAAACTATCTTTCACCACCACACACTCTAAGGGCACTATAGCGGTTGGGTCACCCACACAGTTCTTCAAGAGAGAAATGTGGAAGACCGGATGCATTAGTGCTAAGTCTGCTGGTTACCCTAACTCATATACCACCTTGCTAGTCCTTTTCAAGATCTTGTAAGGGCCTACATATGTAGGACTGAGCTTCCGTTTCCTGACAAATCTCATCAACCTTTTCATAGGGTACACTTTGAGAAAAACTCAATCATCAACTTGAAACTCTAGTTCCCTTCTCCTTACATCTCAATAAGATTTATCATAACTCTAAACTGTCTTAAGTCTATTATTTAATGATTTTCACTCTCTCCATAGAATAAAGGACTTAATATGGCCTTATCAAAGCTGCTTCACCTACTTTAAACCAACCTATAGGAGATCTACACCTACGTCCATACAGTGCCTCATATGGGGCTATCTAAATGCTAGAATGATAGCTATTGTTTTAGGCGAAACCAATAAGAGAGAGGTGATCATCCCAACTACCCTTCAAATCTATCACACAAGCTCTCAAAATATCCTATAGGGTATGAATGGTACGCTTTGCCTGTCCATCCATCTGTGGATGAAATGTTGTGCTAAGGTTATATGAGTACCAAGACCCTTCTGAAATGACTTACAGAAATGAGAGGTAAGCTAATAACCTCAATCTGAGATGATAGACAAAGGAAACCCATGTAACCTCACAATATTATGAATGTAAATCTTTGCATAGTCATTTGTCGAATCTGTAGTCTTAACCACCAAAAAGCGAGAAGACTTAGTCATCTTGTCAACTATCACCCAAATGGAGTCATGTTGTCTGCTAGTACGAGGTAACCCTGTGATGAAATACACAATTATTGCATCCCCCTTCCAAGTAGGAATATCAATCTCTTGAGTCCAACCTCCTGGTTTCTGATGTTATACTTTGACTTGCTGGTAATTGGGGCACTTACTTACGAAATCTGCTATGTCCTTCTTCATATCATTCCACCAATAGACTTCACTATAACACCTTGAAAACCCAAGACATATTTTAAATCCTAACATAGGCGTCATGAGGTCTAACTACTTTCTTTATGTCCATTTTAATGGATATAGGTCATTTAGGAGGTTAAGGAACCAAGACGTTTAAGAACGTCAACAAAATTGGTTCAAAGGGGTATTAGTGTGCCTTAGCCTATTTAACTAACTTTTAAGAGTCGGAAATGTAGAAAAATTGGTGAAAAAGTAGCTAATAAGGATTTGAGTTGTTTCATGGTTGAAACATCCAGGTATGACTCCCCAAATACCAACCAAAGGCCCTTGAGGATGACCATATAGTTTGAAGCAACACTGCCCGGCACTGTGCATCGACGGGACAGAAGACGTACCATGGGTGGACCAACGGGGCATCAATGCCACCGTCATACCACACATAGAATGGTTGATAAGGTCCCTTCAACCGCACAACCTCTAAATTCATCGACAGAGTGTATAGGTGCAGGCTACGTTTCGTGTGTGTATCGACGGGGCGCCGATGCCACCATCGTCCTACACTTAGTCATTGCTTGGAAGCCCCTCGCCTGCACAGTATCTGAACTCAACAGTGGAGTGTATGATGGAGGGGTGAGAAATCATCGACTCACATACGGCCCATCGATTGGGGTCTCATTTGTGAGGGTCGAGTTTTCTATTTATTTAAGTTAGTTTCGTTCAATTTGTTAGGGGATTAGGTGATTAATTAGGGGTTTAATGGAGTATAATTAAGTTGATAAAGACCCAATATAAATACCCTCAACATTCATTAATCTAGAGACAACTCACAAATAAACTCTCTTCCTTCTCTCTTCTTTCTCTCTCTAGTTGAACTCACTATTGAAGACTAGCAGGGATTAGGGTTCGGGGACTGAAAAAGGACAAATTCACCATCAAATTTTTGTCAAATGTTAAGGTATGGGATCTAATTCACCTATTATACTCTTTCCTCAAAGGGTTTTTTTTTCAAAATATATTTCAAAAGTATAGTTTTCTTATATGTTTCATCTAATTATGAAATTGAAGTTGCTGATAATTTCTTTAGGTTATATTGGATAGATTAACACGAATTTCAACTTGATTATGGTAATTGTTAGTGGTTTCATCTAAATTGAAGAATATGATTCACCATACCTAATCGTTGGTTGTGATCTTGACCGATATTGTATTGTGATCATTCAATTGAATTGGTTGTTGATTAGCTTACTATCGTATGGTGTTATTATGATTAAATTAAAATGAATTATAGGCCTATAATTCTAATTCTTGAGATGTGGTTTATGTTATGAATTGTAATATGGAATTAGCCTATGTATCTTGTCTTACGTTGTGATCTAGTGTTGAATTGTGTTATAGAGATGCAATTGTCCATGTTATCTTATTGGTTATCATTGTGTGATGATGTTACTCCTCAAATTGGGTTGAGTTATGGGTTGATGGTAAGACCTTGATGATTAACTATAATGAAGACTTGGTAAGTCTTAGAATCTCCATCTCTACTTCCAATTTTGATTAATTGAGATTAAGTCGTGATATTATATTGGAGTATGCCTTGTATTAGGATAGTAGGATGGTATGATTATGAATTGAAATGTATTTTCTATGTTGTGAGGTTATTTAAGGTGTATGTGATATAAGTATGGTGAAAACTATCAATGTGTCTTGATATGCTATAAAATGCTAATGTGTTAACCTTACTTATATGAATTGTGATGAAATGACTTATACACATATAATTCTTATTGAGCAGTTGATAATGATGATTATACAAGGGGTAGATCCTATAATCTAAACTAATCTATGATTGATAATTAATGGCTTAAAGACATTTCAAAAGGGGATTCTAGCTTAGCACCGAGTGAGCTACATTGAGGAGTGTCCCTTCCCACATAGGAAAGGTAGGAACACTACATTACTCTTGAGATCTGACACTAAAATTAATGGCGCATAAAAAGGGTCCTAATTATATCTCCGAGTTCTTGAACTATGTTGCCCCCATTGAAATACTAGCTAGTTGATCTACGTAGTTGCTATGTTTCATGTTTCTGTACTACCTTAGCAAGTAGTCCTCCTTCTTCCGGTGTAGGATTTTATGACACCGAGTCCACACTAGATCATGTGGTCTATGTTGGTTAGGGCAAGGTGTTACCAAAAGGAAGAACGAATTAAAAGACTTGAACTCTAACTTTGATAATCTAAGGGGTCTAGCTTACTCTAGGTAGGAGTATAGGACTCTACCTAAACATTGCACTTATTAGCCTTGAGGGGAGTCTTGGGAGAAGGTACTTATGTATGTTTATGTTATTATAATATATGATGTATATATAATGACCATGGAAAATTGTTCATACTATATGTTGATTAGTTCATTTAAGAATATGCCTTGTGTTACAATGTTAATATATGATAAAATGTAAACCTAGATGCTATGATATGTAAAGTTTGACATTTGTCATGTTTTCTTGTTGAGGATACTCTATTGAGTAAGCTTATGGGACTTTGATTGGTCATTACACTTGTTTACTTGATAAGGACTTGTGAGTAGTTGTCTTGCTTGTCATGATATGATTGACTCTTATTCATTCTTGTGAAGTTATTAATTGATGTTAGGGTTGTAGTGAATCATATTTTTCAAGAATGTTGGGATAGGTATTACTTATTTAGTTAGTAAGCATGTTTGGTTGATTGATATGGCTTGCTTGGCTTTGCACTTGGTCCCTAAAGGGGAAAACGACATGTTTTAACTAAAAAGTCCCTTTTAGCATGTTTTGTTTGTATATGTGCATAAGGTCTCATACTTAGTATATGTGGAGTACTAACCACATTTTCTTACCCTTTTCCCAACCACTTTAGTTTCCGGTTATTGAAGAGTTTGGAAGGCGACAATTGTGAAGGCTTGGATTCTTCCTTTAATCCAAGTGGGGTAGGTCTTTAAATTTCGAGGGTAATGCATTCATCTAGCTTACAGACTTGTTATGAGCTTAATGAATCTTTCATTTCTTTTCTTTTCAATTGAGTACTATAATTTTGTATGACCTATATGTGATCCTGTTGGATTGATGTAAGGGCTAATAACCATATTGTGATAGTCGTTTAGATGGTATGATATATGACAATCGTTGAGACTATTTACATATTTTAAATATATATGTATGTGCAATAAAAGTAGAAGGCTATGTAACCTTCCTATATAAATAGTCTATGTACACTCGATGTGAATATATATTATATGTATGTAGAGGTCTATGTAAACTTCCAAGTAGTGATAATAAAGTTTTAAGTTTTTACACATTTTCAACCTATGAATGTAATGACATGAGACTAAGAAGCTAGTCTTAGTCCTTCAAAAGAAAAAAAATGCCGGTTACGCCTAGGGCGTAAACCTAGATATTATAAACTTGGTATCAAAGCATGAGATTGAATATTGTTGAGTTATGTTTGTGTATCTTCAACGTCTATGTAGGTTTATATTCATAATTTTGAAGCGCGCCATACTTATGAGTACAAACCTATATGACGCTTTGGAATCATTCTCTTTCTTGGAAATCTTTTTACGTACCAATTGAGTGTACTAATGGTGTGCTTTTACATCTAATCTTTTTGCTGTGCTTATAGGAAGAATGGATACTCGAAGGAATGTGGCTCGAAGACATGAAGAGGAAATTGCCAATGTGGGAGCTGCTCCCGGTGGTGAGCAAGTTCCTCCACTCGAAGAAGATGCTAATGTGGAGAAAGCACCGACCAATCCTCCTCCTTTGACAGATGAGAATATAAGGACCGCTCTTCTTTAAATATCCCAAGCTATTACCACTCAAGTACAAGCAGCCAGGACTTAAGCCCAAGATATGTGGGCTCAAGCAAACCGGGAGGTAGTGCCCCATTCTCATCAACAAGTCACTACTATGGATTCCCGTCTAAGGGACTTCACTCGAATGAACCCTCGTACTTTCTATGGGTCAAAGGTTGATGAAGACCCCTAAAATTTCATCGATGAGGTCTCTAAATACTTTTGGCTTTGGGGTTTTCCACAAGTGAGAAGGCCAATTTGGCCACTTATCAACTCAAGGACATGGCGAAAGCATGGTATAGGCAATGGAGGGATAATAGGCCATTGAGGGGTGGTCCGATGACTTGGAATATCTTTAAGGCGGCTATTCTAGATCGGTTCTTTCCTAGATAGATGATATAGGAAAAACTGGTGGAGTTCATCATCCTTCGCCAAAGAGGAAGGAATGTCCATTAGTAATATTTGGAATTCATTAAGTTGTCCAAATATGGTCCTTTTTTGGTCTCCGATCCTAGAGACCAAATGAACCCTTTTGTGATGGGGTGTCGGAGGACTTACATTAGGAGTGTTTTTCGGCCATGCTACATGACAACATGAACTTTTCCCATCTTATGGTGTATGCAAGAAGGGTTGAAGGGATAAGACAAAAAGTACAGATGCTAAAAGAACAAAATCATTTGATGGAGTTTTTTCAAAGAATAGGATTGAAATACAAGCAAAGCCTATATTTAAGAAGCGGGTTTTAAAGAATAGGATTGAAATACAAGACAAGCCTAGATTTAAGAAGCGGGTTTCTGATCAAGTACCTTCCAAATTCCCAAAAACGAGTGGTGATAGGGTTTCTAACCCTAAACTAAAGAAGGGGAAAAGTACAAATTCACCAAATGGGAAGCCAACTTGTGGAAAGTGTTGTAAAAAGCACTATGGTGATTGCCTTAAGAGGACGGATAATTGTGTTAGATGTGGCAAGAGAGGTCATAAGATGAGGGATTGTCAAAACTTGAAGACTCATGACAACGGTAGTTGTCAAGCTCAAGCAAGTGGTCCTATTGATGCTCCAAAGAAGAACAGTTTCTATGCTCTCAGCTCTAGGGGTAAGCAAAAGACTTATCCCGACGTGGTGACCGGTATTTTGAAAGTTTTATCTATTAATGTATATGACTTACTTGATCCCAACACTACTATATCATTTGTTACACCTCTAGTAGCTATAAATTTTGATATTTCACCCGATATTTTGCATAAACCTTTTATTGGTTGTTGCCAAAAGGGTGTATAGAACATGTCCAGTAATGTTGTCAAATAGAGTTTCTTATGTTGACCTAGTAGAGCTCGATAAGCTTGATTCTGATATTATATTAGGTATTGATTGGTTTCATGAAAGTTTTGCCTCAATTAATTGTAAGACAAGAGTGGTGAGGTTCAACTTCCCAAATGAACTCGTTGTTGAGTGGAAAGAGGGAAATTCTATTTTTAGAGGTTGTATTATTTCTTGTCTAAAAGCATGCAAAATGATCTCAAAAGGTTGTCCATATCATATAGTAAGAGTCCAAGATCTAGATTCTGAAGTTCCTCCCACTGAGTCGGTACCCGTAGTGAGTGAGTTTCTGGAGGTCTTTCCTTATGACCTTTTCGGTATTCCTCCTGAACATGAAATTGAATTTGGCATTGATTTTCTTTCGGATACAAATCCCATATAGATTCCTCCTTATCGGATGGCTCCGACTGAGTTAAAGGAGTTGAAGGCTCAACTGAAGGATTTACTAGGTAAGAGTTTTATAAGGCCTAGTGTTTCTCCATGGGGTACACTCGTTCTGTTTGTGAAGAAGAAAGATGGGTCCTTGAGAATGTGGATTGATTACCGGCAAATCAACAAGGTCACTATTAAGAATAAGTACCCTCTCCTTGGATGATGACTTGTTTGATCAACTCCAATGGGCGAGCTACTTTTTAAAGATGTACTTGAGGTCGGGGTATCACCAACTTATGGTGGGAGGTGAGGTTATACCAAAGATGGCCTTTCGGACTAGGTATCGGTACTATGAGTTCTTGGTCATGTATTTCGGTCTCACTAATTCTCCGGTGGCGTTTATGGACCTAATGAATAGAGTGTTTTGAAATTACCTAGATTCATTTGTCATTGTCTTCGTTAAAGATATATTGATATATTCGAAGAATGAGGGTGATCATATGGGTCATTTGAGATAGGTATTGCAAACCATTAAACAACATCAATTGTATGCCAAATATAGTAAGTGTGAGTTTTGGTTGAGGTTGGTGACATTTCATGGGCACATCATCTCTAGTGAAGTAGTTGAGGTAGACCCAAGGAAAACGGAGGTGGTGAAAATTGGCCTAGACCATTGACTCCAACTGATATAAAGAGTTTCTTGGGTCTAAAGGGTTATAATCGAAGATTTGTAGATGGTTTTGTATCTATTGTGTATCTTATGATTACTTTGACCCAAAAAAGGAAGAAGTTTGAGTGGTCGGAGGCATGTGAGAAAAACATCCAATAGAAAGATAGGCTTACTTTCGTTCTGGTGTTATTTTATCGGAGGGCACAAAGGGTTTTATTGTGTATTGTGACGGATCCATAGTGGGTTTGGGGTGTGGCTTATGAAATACGGGAAAGTGATAGCCTATTACTCTAGGCAACTTAAGTTACATGAGAGAAACTATCCCACTCATGACCTTGAGTTAGAAGCCATGGTCTTTAATTTGAAAATTTTGAGGCATTACTTGTATGGGGTTCATGCTGATCTTTACCGATCATAAGAGTCTCCAATATGTATTTACCTAAAAGGAGTTTAATCTCCTACAAAGAAGGTGGCTAGAGTTGTTGAAAGATTATGATATGAGTGTCATAATCATCCCGACAAGGCTAATGTAGTTGTAGATGCCCTAAGTCGTATGACTATGAGTAGTGTATCCCATCTTTATGAATACAATAAGGACCTAGAAATGGAAGTACATAGGTTGTCTAGGTTGGGGATGAGGTTGGAGAGTTCTCCAGACGGGGTGCTATAGTTTGTCATAACTGCGAGTCATCTTTAGTTGTTGAGGTGAAGTCAAAACAACACCTTTCTCTAGCCTTAATATAGTTGAAAGAATCGGTTCCTAGCAAGTTGAATGAATCATTCTCCTTAGGAGGGATGGTGTGATAAGGTACCAAGGGAGATAGTGTGTTCCCGATGCAGATGGGTTGAGGGATTGATATCTACAAGATACACATGGGGCCCAATACTCAATTCACCTAGGTTCGACAAAAATGTACCATGACCTAAGCGAGATATAATGGTAAGAAGGTCTAAAAAGGGACATAGTAGATTTTGTCGCTAAGTGTCTGAATTGCAACCAAGTGAAGGACGAATGCCAAAAGTCGGGTGGCTTACTACAAGAGATCCAAGTTCCTACTTTGAAGTCGGAAGACATCAATATGGACTTAATAATAGGCTTACCTCAGACTCAAAAGTCATATGATTCCATATGGTTGGTTATGGATCGATTGAACAAGTCCGCTCGGTTTATTCCCGTCAAGTCTTCATATTCCGCAGAAGATTAAGTAAGAATCTTCTTAGATGAGATTTTTTGCCTCCATGGCGTTTTGTTTTCCATCATATCGGATTGGGGGGCACAATGTACATCGAGATTTGGGAGGTCATTCCAAAAAGGGTTGGATAGTATGGTGAAGTTGAGCACCGTATTTCATCCCCAAACGGATGGTCAAGCAAAACATACGATACAACCCCTTGAAGATATGCTTAGGGCATGCATTATTGATTTTAAAGGGAATTATGATAAACATTTACCTTTGGTGGAGTGATACGCTTAAACTTACTTCTCAAATAAGAAGTAAAGCGGTCGTGTCAAGTAAATAACCCAACTAGTGAGGTTGGGATCGTTCCCACGAGGAAAATAATCTAGACTTAACTTCAACCTGTTATTACTATTGTTTGGTTAATGACTTCCTTGGAAAGTAAAAACATAAAAAGGGGGGTTTCTATTTATAAGTGAGTGAAAATAAATAACGAACTTGAAAGAGACACTTAACAGCTTTGACAGTTGGATTTTAATCAATTAATCAAAGTAACTAGGGTTTACGTGTTCCCCACAGGTTCATAACTTGATAATTCTAACTATAACAATTCTTTCCTAGTATCTTCCATGCAAAGTGATAAGTTATGTATTTATAAATCCTTGGTCCGGCATCTAGAAAATCTCACACCCACCTTGGTCTGGCTACGTGTGTTGCTATCCTAACCCTTATCCTTACCTCATATTAAGCATCGTATTCGATATTTGACTAAGTTATTACCTCATACCAATCAATACTAGCCTATTAGATAGTATACACTATATCTATGTTAATAATTCTTTTCCTATTATCTACCTCCTTTGTCCGGCAAGTAGCATAAAGGCGAGTTCTAACGTTGGTCATCCGTTCAGAACACTTCTAAGCGAAAGAATTATTAATAAATGCAAGACACTATTCTAGAATTGTTATTTTAGTTAGGGTTTATCTCATTATTTGCCTATGGTCCCACAACCCTAGTTATGGAGATTAGTTACACATGGCCATAAACACAATATTCAAATATATTAAATAAGAGTCATGTACTTACTTCAATGAGAAAGAGTAAAATCCAAAAGTTTGCTTGACTAATCACCAAAAATCACTTGCAGGAATCTCCAAATTTAAGACTAATACACAAAGTCTATTAATATGATGTCTAACAATACAGAGTCTAACAATCTAAGATTCTAACTATCCGGCATCTAACCTCAAAAATGAGGTTTTTCGAACTATTTATAGAAAATAAAAACCTAAATAAACAAGGACCCTGTTTGCTGGAAATCTGCCAAAATGCGGCTGGGTCGACGGATTATCATGGTTACGACGGACCGTCATGGACTCCGTCGTCCCAAACTTGTGCAATTTCTTCTGCTGCTCTTCTTCATTACCCTCGACGACAAGTATGACGGACCGTCATAGGCACAACAGTCCATCGAGGGTCTTCGTTTCAAAACACTTCAACCCTTGGAATCTGGGTACTGGGATTACTTCTCTGAACTTCATGATGAACCTGCAGGACAGACCGTCATAGCCACGACGGACCGTCACAAGCTTCGTAACCCCACACTTGGTCCGACATCCCCATCTTCCTTCAGCAGCTGCACTACGCTGCCACCTACGGACCGTCAGAAGCACGACGGATCGTCATAAGCTCCGTAGGTGGTCGCTTCTGCATTTCTTCGCTCAAAATCTCCACATTCAGCTTTGGATAGATTTCGTGCAAAACAAAGAGAAACTTATAAAAAAATTAGCACAAAAAATGCTTTTGGACACACTAAACTTAATGAAAAAGTATTAATTATACCGTGAAACCACGATATATCAACACCCTCAACATAAATTCCTTGTTTGTCCTCAAGCGACACACTATGACTCACTACACAATCTTTGTACAGTAGTATCCATGTTTTATCCTTTGCAATCATTTGGCTATCAATCCCGATTAATCTCATCAAATCTATGCATGCTATCACTATTAGGATTGATCTATGTGGGATCAGAACTTGACACAGACTCGCCATGCATTAACACCTATCCTCTTCAATTTCTCACTAAGGTGCTAACAATTCCAGAATTGCAACTAGTGTCCTCACTTCAAAACAAAATCCTCATTTTTCACACAATGATTTCATTTTGAGTATAGGGATTACTTTTCAACACTCGCTCTCAGAACAAAGTCACACTCATTCATACCTATTTCCATAAGCTTGCCCTTATTTTAACTGCCTTAAGTTCGCTATACAACCTTTAGGATCACGATAGGACTTTCTTGGCTTGTAACATAGGCTCAGGGTCAAGTAGGGTATATTTAGGTATACTTTAGTGACTCTTTGCCCTCCTTGACCTATCGGCTAAACCTTCCACTTTCTATCATTTTATGTTGCTCAGTTTCTCATATTCTTTCACCTGGCTATTTTATCTTCTTTCTTCATTTGTGTAAGTGGCTCTCTTCTTTTCTTGCTTGTATTTCTTGTATATTTTTCTTTTTCTTCACTTTTATTTCAACTAATTCTTGAGTCACTTTACTTTTGTTCTTTCTCTCCCTTTGTTCTTTCAACTCCACTTTCCAGAGCATTCCTCATAAAAGTCACCCTCAACTCATGGTTTTGCCATCAGTCATGGTACACAATACACAAAATTGGGTCAGGGCCATAGTGAAGGTTGTTTACTGCATTAGCAACCCTAAACTTATGCTTTTGGCATAAGCTGAGGTGCACATGTCCAAGGAGGGACCAGGGCCAACACATCGTTCCCAGAAAAGATCAGTTGGGATGAAAAAGAAAGGTCTAATTTAAGCTCAGATTATTTGGATCAAAGATGGATAAATTTCATTTTGTTTCTTTTATTTAGGATAGAAATGGGCTATATTGAATAAGGGCCTATGATCCTTTCCTAATTGTCTATTACAGCTTACTTTTAGCAGGACTAACCAGGCAAGTTCTAGCTCAGTACCAATAATGGACTTATTCGAATTTCCCTTCATACTCACTTGACATCTCATCACTATACCAGATTATCAGACACCTAGTTCGAATTTAAGGCTTAGGGTAATGCAATGGTGTAACTCTATGTCATGCTTAGAGCCACACAATTATTAGTTACTATGCCTAGTCATGCATCATTTTCCAGTTTATTACGATATCATTTTAGCCATCATGTTTCACAGTTAAACTATGTACAAAAGATATAAACATGCCGGTTCAACAGAAAAAGTAATCGGTCTCTTAGGGAAAAAGAACACAGGCAAGAAAACCCCAAAAGAGGATATGGAATTGGGCTACTCAGACTTCACCCTAGCACTAACTTTCATTTACTCCACCCCCAACAAAAAGACATGCAATTTTCCCAATGCATAAAAAAATTTGAAATACAAATGTTGTAGGTGAAGGGTGGTAGGGCTTTTGGAACGGACCCTATGACGGTCCGTCGTGGGCATGACGGTCTGTCATTGGGGTCTCGTTCTGTATAACAGTGACAGAACTGGGGGTACCCCATGCATCCCCGATGAACCCACATAAAACTTGTAGTTTTGTGGACCTACATTGTCTATTCCAACTACCTAGGAAACTAGCAAAGCAAAAGCACCTATGTTTAGGGTTGTCAACATGGTAATTTTGAACATTTTGAACCTAGGTTAGACATAATCATATAAAGGAAACAACAAATGATGAAGAAGTAAGCTAATACTTGCTAATAAACAAAAATGCAAGATAAATGAGTAGAAATTAGAGACACATACCTTAAAAATAGAGAAAAACAAATAGACAAGTACTCGCTAGCCGGTCAGACACCCACAGCAGCAGCTCCGACTATTAGATTAACACTTTTAGGGCTTTGGAGAATTGTGGGGGGCAATGATCGGTGGTTGATAGAGGAATAGATTGTTGAAGTTGAGAAAGAAAGATTAATGGGAGAAATAATGAAGTAATGGGGGTGAAATGAGGGGTTGGGGAGTTTAAATGGTGAAAGTTTATATTAAACTCCAACCGGGTCAGGTCGGGTATGCCTCATTAATCACGCGACGATTCCCCAAGGACGGTCCATCGCAATTGTGACGACCCGTCGTTGGTTCCGTCGTGTGTGCCCTAGATTGAAACTAATAGAAAAAAAACGTGCCTTGCACGACGGATGCACACGACGGTCCGTCCCGAGTGCAACGGTCAGTCAATGTATCCGTCAGTGACTGTTGTAGAGTAATTTTCTACAGAATTTCCTGATAATGTGCATGAAATTTAAAACCCATTAGTAGAAAATGCTGTCATTACTAAAAAGACTATAAGTATCGGGTTGCCTCCCAACAAGCGCCTGATTTACTATCGCGGCATGACTGGGGACCCTTGATTACTCAGACTTCATCAAGATGGTATGCCTCTATCACTTCATTCCCCGATGCTTTATGCCCAAAATAGAGTTTTATTCTATCTCTATTCCTCTTAAACCGCACTCTCTCCTTGGCTTTTAACTCAACTACTCCATGAGGGAATACTTGGGAAATCAAGTATGGTCCAGTCCATTCGGACTTGAGCTAGCCAGGAAGACAAGGCACCCCAGAACTTTCTAAAAGAACAAAATCCCCAACCTTAAACTCTTGTTTTGCATTTTTCTGTTCAGTCTCCTTGTTCATCTTTTCTTTATGGGATATGGAAGATATCGATTGGATCTCACCACTCTGCCTCATGGTCCTACAAATGTTGAAGGTCACTTCTTAATTATTCAACCGAAATGTCATCTGTCCCTTCTCCAAATCAACTAATGCTCTACCTGTAGCAAGGAATGACCTCCCAAGAATAATAGGCACTTCAAAATCGATCTCACAATCAAGAATAACAAAATCAGCCAAAAAGATGAATGACTCCAATTTTACTAGCACATCATGGAGTATCCCTATAGGCCGTTTCACTGTCCGATCAGCCATCAGTAGCCGCATCGGAGTGGGTTTTGGATCTCCCAAACCCAATTTCTTGTACATCAAGAGGGGCATGAGATTTATGCTTTCCCCCAGATCACATAATGTTATCGCAAAATGTAATGACCCAACTATACAAGGGATAGTGAACGCACAAAGATCTTCTTTCTTTTGTACAAGAGATCTTGTAGCAATAGCACTACAATGCTGCAGTCTATCATCATCCTCGAAAGTGACCGATCTTTTCTTGGTGAACATATCTTTCATAAATTTGGCATAACCGGGCATTTGTTCTAGAGCATCTACCAAAGGGACATTGATAGAAAGCTGCTTCAACATTGTTATGAAACACCGATGTTTACCATCCTCGGTCTTTTTCACTAATCTATGAGGGAAGGGTGGTGGTGGCCTATGCATGGGAATTACCTTAATAGGTACTTCTGCATCTTTTCCATTAATTTCCTCTGCTTCACCACTACCCTTTACCACGTTATCATTATCCTTTCTCACAATTTTCCTCAATAGATGGCATAGGAGGGTCAATGGTTTGCTTACCACCCCGAGTAGTGATTGCCATACAGTGCGCATCCTTCTTTGGATTTTGGACAATGTTGCTAGGAAGAGTGCCCGGTTGCCGTGTGTTCACTGTCGCAGATAATTGGGCCACTTGCAATTCGATCTGTTTAATCGAAATTGCATGTGTATCAACTTTTTTTCCCAATACTAGCTAACTCACCCCTTAACTCTTTAATGTGCTCATCACTAACATCGAACCTCCTCATAATTTTGTGCAACATATCCTCAACTCGCGCCATACTATCTTCTGTATCCCTAGGAGTAACTTTACAATTTTGAGGAGGGACATAGGGCCCATTCCTGTCATTTCTATTAGCATAGTTACCCCTGTTAAAGTTGTTGTTGCAGTTGTAGTTTCCATCTCGTACATGATGACCCTCACGATTGTAATTACCATAGTTCCGACCTTGGTTCCCTTGACCTTGGCGCCAATTATCCTAATTTGAGCCTTGGGTGCTTGGTCGGAAACCCCACATCTTCTCATTTACTGCATAAGTGTCCTCCGCATAATAATATTCATCATTAGGAGGTGATGGTTTAGCCAAGTACTTGACTGCATTTATCTTTTCTGCACCCCCAGTGACATGTTTTAGTACCAACCCAAACTCAGTTCTCATCTGAGCAATTTCTTCACGAATCTCATCTGTGGCTGGGTTGTGAGTAGACTGCACTGCGAAAGTGTTTCTCCCTGTATTAGACTTCCTAGTACTCCAAGCTTTGTTATTCTGGGAGATTTTCTCTAATTTTTCAGTGATCTCAGCATAAGGACACTCCACATAAGATCCATCTGCTATGGTGTCCAACACCGGTTTATTGTTATCATCATGTCCCCAATAGAAGTATTCCTTCAGTGACTCATCATCTACACGGTGATGTGGAACACTTTTCAAGAATGAGGTGAATCTATCCCTAGAACTACTAACTGACTCTCCTGGTAGTGCCACAAAGTTGTTCACTCTGTCTTTGTGGTTTAGTTTCTTGGAGACCGGATAGTAGCGTGCTAAGAAAACATCCCTTAATTGGTTCTAGGTGAAGATTGAGTTGTATGGGAGCTCAGCGAACCATATAGCAGTCTCTCTCATCAGTGAGAGGGGAAACACTCTAAGCCCTATTACATCTAGATCCAAATCAGGCCTCCCTACACAACTTTTACACACTGCCCTTACCTTAGCTATATGGGCATGTGGATCCTCATAAGGTAGCCCTGAAAACAAACCTCTGGCAGTGAGCATTTGCATCAGGCTACTAGTTACCACAAAGGTGTGTCCTGTGGGTAAAGGGGGCAAGACAAGTGGCCCATCCAAGTCTGCTATGTTATCATACCCTCTGTAGTATTCTTGGGGCCGTGGAGCGGGATTTTGTCCCCTCTGTTGGTGTTCACCCGGAGCATCGGGTAACATCTGACCATGTACATCAACAAGAGCTGGGATGTTCTGGTTTGGATCATCATCATTTATTCCCAAGTTTTGATTCATATTGTGCAGTGTACGCTCTAGCTCGTAATCATAGGGAAACAAGGGTTCTCTTCCTCTCCGTGTATTTGGCATACAAGGAGGATAGTTCTGAAAAAAATCAAAAACAATAAAACAAAGTAAAATCAAGAAATTTGAACTAAACTATAGTAATAATTTCAAGTTAATCTAAAAGCTATAATCCCCGGCAGCGGTACCAAAATTTGATACGCTCAAACTTACTTCTCAAATAAGAAGTAAAGCGGTCATGTCAGGTAAATAACCCAACGAGTTAGGTTGGGATCGTTCCCACGAGGAAAATAGTCTAGACTTAACTTCAACCTGTTATTACTATTGTTTGGCCAATGACTTCCTTAGAAAGTAAAAACATAAAAAGGGGGGTTTCTATTTAAAAATGAGTGAAAATAAATAACGAACTTGAAAGAGACACTTAAAAGCTTTGACAGTTGGATTTTAATCAATTAATCAAAGTAACTAGGGTTTACGTGTTCCCCACAGGTTCATAACTAGATAATTCTAACTATAA
The DNA here is from genome assembly GCF_036512215.1 of Solanum lycopersicum. Taxonomy (NCBI): domain Eukaryota; kingdom Viridiplantae; phylum Streptophyta; class Magnoliopsida; order Solanales; family Solanaceae; genus Solanum; species Solanum lycopersicum. Next base: position 18,952,276 of record NC_090809.1, read on the forward strand.
CAATTCTTTCCTAGTATCTTGCATGCAAAGTGATAAGTTATGTATTTCTAAATCCTTGGTCCAGTATATAGAAAATCTCACTCCGCACCTTGGTCCGACTACGTGTGTTGCTATCCTAACCCTTATCCTTACCTCATATTAAGCACCGTATTCGATATTTGACTAAGTTATTACCTCGTACCAATCAATACTAGCCTATTAAATAGTATACACTAAATCTATGTTAATAATTCTTTTCCTATTATCTACCTCCTTGGTCCGGCAAGTAGCATTAAGGCGAGTTCTAACGTTGGCCATCCGTTAAAAAGACTTCTAAGCAAAAGAATTATTAATACATGCAAGACACTATTCTAGAATTGTTATTTTAGTTAGGGTTTATCTCATTATTTTTCTATGGTTCCCATACGCCTAGTTATGGAGTTTAGTTACTCATGTCCATAAACACAATATTCAAATATATTAAATAAGAGTTCGTGTGCTTACTTCAATGAGAAAGTAAGAATCTCCAAATTTGACACTAATACACAAAGTCTAATAATATGATGTCTAACAATACGGAGTCTAACAATCTAAGAGTCTAACTATCCGGCGTCTAACCTCAAAAATGAGGTTTTTCAAACTATTTATAGCAAATAAAAACCTAATTAAACAAGGACTCTTTTTGCTGGAAATCTGCCAAAATGCGGCTGGGTCGACGGACCTCGCGACGGATCTCGCGACGGATCATCATGGTCATGACGGACCGTCATGGACTCCGTCGTCCCATACTTGTGCAATTTCTTCTGCTTCTCTTCTTCATTACCCTCGACGGCAAGTATGACGGACCGTCATAGGCATAACGGTCCGTCGAGGGTCTTCGTTTCAAAACACTTCAACTCTTAGAATCTGGGTACTGGGATTACTTCTCAGAACTTCATGACGAACCTGCAGGACGGACCGTCATAGCCACGACGGACCGTCACAAGCTTTGTAACCCCACACTTTGTCAGACTTCCCCATCTTCCTTCAGCAGTTGCACTACGCTGCCACCTATGGATCATCACAAGCATGACGGACCGTCATAAGCTCCATACGTGGTCTATTCTGCATTTCTTCGCTCAAAATCTCCGCATTCAGCTTTGGACAGATTTCCTGCAAAATAAAGAGAAACTTATATAAAAATTAGCACAAAAAAAGACTTTTGGACACACTAAACTTAAGGAAAAAAGTACTAATTATACCGTGAAACCACGGTATATCATGGAGTTTTCTTATAATAATAGTTTTCATTAATCCATTTTCATGGCTCCCTATGAAGCCTTGTATGGTAGGAGGTATAGGACTCCTATTGGATGGTTTGAAGTTTGTGAATCATCACTTCTTGGTCCTGAGTTGATTTATAAGACTTTGGAAAAGGTTCATGTCATAAGGAACCGATTGCAAATGGCCTATAGTCGACAAAAGCCTTATGCCAATCATAGGAGAAGGGATTTGGAGTTTGAAGAAAGTGATAAGGTGTATTTGAAAATTCACCAATGAAAGGGGTGGTTAGATTATGCAAGAAAGGGAAGTTGAGTCCTCATTATGTGGTTCCTTATAAAATCTTACAAAGGGTTGGTAAGGTCACCTATGAATTGAAACTTCCTAGTGAATCGGCTTCGGTTCATCTAGTTTTCCATGTTTCTATGTTGAAAAAGTGTATTAGTAATCTCGAGTCCACTATTCCTATTGAGGGTCCTGGTGTCCAGCATAAACCCTGTTATGAGGAAGTTACGGTTCAAATTCTTGAAAGGCAAGTCAAGAAGTTGAGGAACCACGAGATGGTTTCAATAAAGGTGTTATGGAAAAATCACCTAGTTGAGGGTGCAACATGGGAGGCCGAGGCCGACATGAAGTCCACTTACCCTCATTTTTTTTGAGAATTGAGATTAGTCATTTATTTAAATAATATAAACATGACTAGAAATTGAAGTTTCTTGATTTTTAAGTGAAGTTTTGCAAAATGTGCATTTTTGAGTACTTCACAGTGAAGTTATAGTGAAATTGGTGCTTTAGACTTGAAATTTTGCTTTTTGCTTGTTTTGAGTTATATTGTGCATTTTGATATGGTGAGTCTTAATGAAATGATATGTAGCATGTTGTTAAGTTGAACATTGTGCTAATTTGCTCATGAAATATATGTTTAGCTCATATGTGTTGTGAGAAGGAAATGCCTCATGATGAGGTGTTTTCAGCCTTATGTGTGGTAATATGAGTTTTGATATTTTCCTTGTTGAAATGACATGGTTTATGTTTATTTGATATTGTTTATTTGTTGGGCTTCTAGTCTTGAGTTTATTTCTTATTTCAAAAGAGTTTTTTGTGTCATTCAGGGACGAATGTTCCTTGGGGGGGGGGGAGGGAGGATAATGTAACACCTTGAAAATCCAATACTTATTGTAAAGCCCATCATAGGTGCCATGGGATCTAAGAATTGTATTTAAATACTTTTTGATGAATATAGGTCCTTTAGGAGGTTTAAGAACCAAACCATCCATGACGTCCGGGAAGTTGGTTCGAAGGGGATTAATGTGCCTTAACCTATTTGACTAACTTTAGGTGTTGGAAATGTAAAAAAATTGGTCGAATAGTAGATAATAGGTGTTTTAGTTGTGTCATGGTTGAAACGTCTTGGTACGACTCCCCAAGGACCAACCAAAGGCCCTTGGCGAGGACCCTAGTGTTTGAAGCCACACTGCCTGGCAATGTGAATAAACGGGACAGAAGAAGACCCGTGAGTGGAACAACGCGGAATCGATGCCACAATCTTCCCACACTTAGGCTGGTTAAGAAGGCCCCTTCACCCGTACAACCTCTGAACTCATCGACGGAGTGCAGAGATGCAGGCTACGATCCGTGTATGGATTGACGGGGCGTCGATGTCACCCGTTGTCCCACTCATAGTCAATTCATGGAAGTCCCTAACCTGCACAACTTTTGAACTCATCGACAGAGTGCAGGTCGGAGGGGTGAGGAACCGTTGACTCACAGACGGCCCATCGATCGGGGTCTCGTCTGTGAGGGTCGAGTTTACTAATTTATTTAAGTTAGTTTCATTTAATTAGTTAGGGGGTTAGGTGATTAATTAGGGGTCTAAGGGATTCTAAATAAGTTGATAAAGACCCTATATAAATACCCTCAACCCTCATTAATATAAAGAGAACTCACAAATAAACTCTCTTTCTCTCTTCTTGAACTCACTATTGAAAACTATCAAGGATTAGGGTTTGGGGGCTGGAGAGGGACGAATTCACAATAAAATTGTTGTCAAATGTTAAGGTATGGGATCTAATTAACCTTTGAAATTCTTTCCTCAAAAGGAACCTTTAAAATAAATTTTAAAAGTCGAGTTTTCTTATAGGTTTCATCCAATTACAAAATTGAAGTTATGAATTAAGTTGTTGATGATTTCTTTAGGTATATTGGATAGAATAACATGAAATTCAACTTGATTTTGGTAATTGTTAGTTGTTTGATCTAAATTGAAGAATATGATCCTCAATCCCTAACCTTACGTTGTGATCGTGACTTATATTCTATCTTGTCTTATGTTGTGATCTAGTGTGGAATTGTGTTATAGAGATGCAATTGACTTTGTTATCTAATTGTTTATCATTGTGTGATGATTTTACTCCCCAGATTGGTTTGAGTTGTGGGTTGATGGTATGACTTTGATGATGAACTATAAGAAACTCTTGGTAGGTCGTACAATCTCCATCTCTACTTCTAATTGTGATAAATTGTGGTAAAGTCATGGTATTATATTGGACTATGCCTCGTATTTGGATTGTAGGATGCTATGATGTTGAATTGAAATGTCTTGACAATGTTGTGAGGTTTATTAAGATGTATGTGATAGAAGGATGCTGAAATCTATCAATATCCCTTGATATACTATGAAATGCTAATGTGTTAACCTCAGTTATATGAATTGTGATGAAAGGACTTATACTCATACAATTCTTATTGAGCTATTGATGATGATGATTATACAAGGGTTGATCCTATGACCTAAAGTAAGCTATGATTTATAATTAAAGGCTTAAAGACATTTCAAAAAGGGGCTCTATCTTAGCACCGGGTGAACTAGATTAAGGAGTGTCCCTACCCACTCAGGGAAGGTAGGAACACTACATTGCTCTTGAGATTAGAGACTATAATGCAATGCGCATAAAGAGTGTCCCAAATATATCTTCTAGTTTTTGAACTATGTTTCCCTCATAGGAATAGTAGCTAGTGGATTTACGTAGTTGCTATGTTTCATGTTGGGTACTACCTTGACAAGTAGTCCGACTTCTTTCGGTGTAGGATCTTATGACACCGTATTCCACACTAGCTCATGTGGTCTATGTCGGTTAGGGAAAGATGGTCCCCCAAAAGTAAAATGAGTTAAAGGACTTGAATTCTAACTTGGATAACCTAAGGGTCTAGCTTAGTCTAGGTAGAGGTATGGGACTCTACCAGAACATTGCACTAGTTAGCCTTGAGGGGAGTCTTGTGAGGAGGTTCTTTTATATGTTTATTTTATGATAATATATGATGTATATATAATGACCATGGAACATTGTTGATACTATATATTTGTTCGTTCATATATGAATATGCCTTGGGTTATAATGTTAATATATGAGGAAATCTAAACCTCATTCCATCATATGTAATGTTGGACATTGGTCATGTTTTCTTGTTTAGGATACATGATTGAAAAAGGTTATGAGGTTGCGCATGGTCATTGCATTTATTTTACTTGATAAGGGCTTGTAAGTAGTTGTCTTATTTGTCATGATATGATTGACTCTTATACATTCTTGTGTTCTTTATTCCTTGATGTTAGGGTTGTAGTGCATCATGGTTTTCAAGAATGTCGGTATATGTATTACTTGTTGAGTTAGTTAGCATGTTTGATTGATTGATATGACTTGCTTGGCTTTGTAGTAGGTCCCTAACGGGGAAAATTAGAATGTTTTGACTAAAAAGTCCCTTTTAGCATGTTTTTCTTATATATATGCATAAGGTCTCATACCTAGTACATGTGGAGTACTAACCGCTTTCTTCCCCCTTTTCCAAATATTTAAGGTTCCGGTCATTGAAGAGTTTGGAAGGCGACTTTGTTGAAGGCTTTGATTCTTCCTTTCATCCAAGTGGGGTGGGTCGTCAACTTCTGAGGGCAATGTCATCATCTAGCTTACAGACTTGTTATGAGCTTAATGACTCATTCATTTCATTCCTTTTCAATTCAATATTATACTTACGTATGACATAGATGTGGTTTTGTTGGATTGGTGTAAGGGCTTTCCCTATATTGTGATAATTGTTTCAATGGTATGAGATGAGACAGTCGTTGAGACTATTTACATATTTTATATATATGCATGTGCAACAAAAAAAAATGCTACGGAACCTTCCTATACGAAGGTTCTATGTATACTCGATATTTATATATATTTTGTGTATGTAAAGGTCTATGTAAACCTCTAAGTAGTGATAATGAAAGTTTTAGTTTTTTTTTGCATTTTTCAACCTATGAATGTAATGACATGATACTAAAAAGACAGTCTTAGTCCTTGAAAAGGACGACGATGCCGGTTACGTCTAGGGGTAAATGCGGATGTAACATTCACGCTGATTGCGATACATCTTAGTGAGACCTCGATAAATAGAATATCTGGAGTTATGGGCTTCTGCAACGATATTCTTACTCAATTCACCTCCATCAGTAACACACAATCGACCCTGGTAGCGAAGTACACCATCTTTCCCTTGGGAGAAAACCTCCAGTTAAGTTCAAGCGAGATTGGATCACTGTCTTTCTTTTTCTTAACCTCCACAATCAAAGAAGATTGTGCCCCATTCTGAATTGTTACACCACTATCTGATATGCTCATAAGGCGATCTCCCAAAGAAGCAAGCGTGTGAACATCCTTCACCAGCTCCTTCTTTTATTCCTCAGCATGGGCTACACTACTGATAGATAATATGCTAAGAGCACGTGCTACTACATTTGCCTTACAAGGATTGTAATGAACACTCACATCATAATCTTTAAGAAACACAAGCCATCTCCCCTGGCGAAGATTGAACTCTTTTTGGGTGAACACATACTGAAGGCTCTAATGATCAGTAAACACATCCACATGAATACCATACAAGTAGTGTCTCGATATCTTGAGTGCAAACACCACAGATGTAAGCTCGAGGTCATAAGTAGGGAAGTTCTTCTCATGCACCTTAAGTTATCTAGAAGCATAAGTTATAACCTTATCTCATTGCATCAATACAAAACCTAGGCCAACTCTGGATACATCATAATAGATCACATAACCATATGAACCTCTGGTAGATTCAAGACAAGAGTTACAGTCAATCCAGTTTTCAATTTTGCAAAGTTTTCTCACAATGATCTGACCATTGAAACTTGACCATCTTCTAAGTTAACCTAGTCAATGGTGTGTCTATAGATGAGAATCCTTCTACGAACCTTGTATAATCACCCACTAGACCTAAGAAGCTTCAGATATCTGTAGCAATGGTAGGTCTGGGACATTCTTTCACTGCTTTTATCTTTTGTGAATCCACTCGGATCCCTTCACTAGATAGAATGTGACTAAGGAAAGCAATTGATTGCAACCAGAACTCACATTTGCTAAACTTAGCAAATAATTGGCGATCATTGAGAGTATGTAGAACAATTCTCGATTGAATCGCATGTTATTCCTCATTCCTAGTGTAAATGAGGATATCATTAATAAAGACATTAACAAACAAGTCCAATTACTGTTTGAACACTCTATTCATCAAATCCTGAAAGCTCCACGAGCATTGGTTAGTCCAAACGACATAACTACAAATTCATAATTACCATACTGAGTTTTAAAGGTTGTTTTTGGAATGTCACTATCTCTGACTCTAAGCTGATGATAACCCGATCTAAGTTCTATCTTTGAGAAATGAATAGCACCCTGAAGTTTGTAAAACAATTCATCAATCATGGGGACAAGATAATTATTATTGATTGTGACCTTGTTCAACTATCTATAGTCAATGCACATTCAGAGAGAACTATCTTCCTTTTTTACGAACAACACTGGTGCACCCCATGGTGAAATACTAGGTCTGATCAAGCCCTTCTATAGAAGGTATTTGAACTACTCTTTCAATTCCTTAAGATCTGGTGGAGATATTCTGTAAAGAGGAATAGAAATAGGTTAGCTATCTAGAAGGAGATCAATTCCAAAGCTAATTTCCCTTTTGGGAGGGACTCTGGGAAGATCTTTTGGAAACATTTCTAGAAACTCACTGACTACTGGAACTGTCTCAAGAATTAGTGTTTCATTGCTAGAATCCTTAACCCGAACTAAATGATAGATATAACCCTTAGAGATCATCATTCTAGCCTTAATGTAAGAAATGAATCGACTCATAGGCTCTAAGCTACTACCCTTCCATTCTAGGATTGGTTCATTTAGAAACTGAAAACGAACAATCCTTGTTCTACAATCGACTTTAGGAATAACACGAATGTAACCAATCCATGCCTAGAATGACATCGAAGTCTATCATTTCAAACTCTACAAGATCTGCTGAGTTGACTTTCTGAGATACTGTGACATGGCAATTTTTGTATACACGTCAAGCTATAACTGGGTCACCAACTTGAGTAGAGACAGAGAAAAATTCTGATAGAGTTTCTGTACTAACATTGGAGGGACTTATATGTAAGGAGTTACAAAAGAAAGAGTAACCCCTGGATCTAACAATGAAAAACATCAAGCTCAAAGACTTGCAACGTACCACTGACTACATAAGGCACAAGTTATCTCTAGCTAACCCTGCTGGCATGATCATGAGCATACAAAAGATAATAAACTTAATGTGGAAGCTAAATCATAATTTAAACTTAAAATATAGAGAATACCCATATTCTATAACTGAGATATTTAAAAACAATGAGTTCAATACAAAATAAATATTGGCTCAATACTAAGCTGAAACTAACTATGTTTGAAAATAGCCTCTAAACTAACTTAATGACTAAAAGACTGAAATTAACTCATGACTGTTATCTTCAGAGAATGAGGACTCACCACTGAATCTATTGAACTGGAGATCGAGAACTGATCTAAGAGTGATCTGGTTGCTGAGAACCTGAACCTACATCACAAGAAGATGTAGCGCACGTATGCGTTAGTACTTGGAAAGTACTAAGCATGTATGATAGAATAAATCTAAAATAAAACATAACTGAACAAGCACAAAAATAAGTATAATAATCTGTACATGATATACTGAATTCTGATCTAACTGGATGGAATGACCAAATTTATAACACGCTGAGACAGAATAATTACTGAATTATAAATATGGTCAATGCATTAGAGTATGACAGATCTATGGGAACTACTAATAAAACTTCATGGCTAAATGTGGAGTTTGATGTATACTCCCCATTGAGAGAACCCAATATACCGCGCCAGAGGTATAAAGGCATGTTGGCGTGATTACTAAACTGATGCCCACAGAGGGGACTCACAATCTACTTGACTAGTAGTTTTCGGACTAATTGGGTACGCTGAACCCTAGTTCAACTCGGTATTATGATACTCCCAATGAATTATGTAATTAACTTATTATGAGAGAGTTTTTGTAAATACTTGATAGCACAAAACTGAACATTCAAACTGAGAATGAAATAATTAATATGATAATGATTCATTAATAACAGAGGCATGTATATCTGAAGTAATTGAAATATCTGACCTAGTATGTGTAATTCAAGAAGTAGAGAAATACATAGTTAGGGTTCTGAAATTCATTCAATAAACTGAATAATAACTTTACAATCTAATTTGGAACATATATCTTACTAATTCATGATGATCTCCTGTAATTCTAGAAACCCTAGGTCTATTCATGATAAGAAAATCAAGAACTAACTGATAATTAGGGACCTAATGGGTGAAAGGAACCCAATACTGAAATCCCACATACTTGGTGATTAAATCCATGGAGAAATATTTAGATTTCGGGGCTGGAGCTGATGGAATCTTATAGCGTTCTTGACCTTTTTACTTTCTTACTTCTAATTTTCTGTGTTTTGATTTGATGATTTGACTTAGATAAGTACTAGTTATGTTTCTAGGCCTAAACTGACTAAAATTTTATGATTTAGGGTCAAAATGACATATCTTAGGGTTTAAACTAAGTGGGAAAACACCCAAAAACCCTGATTTAATTACCGTTGGACCAAACAATGACCTGGACTAACGGTCTATCATTCAATCGATGGTCCATCATTTCGGTCCATAGGTTGGGTCTATTCGACAGAACTTTCCTAAAACGGGCATAACATTTTACTCAGAGGTCTGATTTTAACAAGGTATGTGGCTATGCAAAGATAAATCAATTATCTATCTTTTGGTATGTCATGGAACACCTAATTCATTTTGTGTTAAGAGTTTTGACCCAACAGCATTTCCCCCCTCATTGTCAGCTAATTTTCACCTATGATTTTACCTACAGTAAGTGGGGCGTTGATCGATAGACACAGACTACACGCCGTATGTCCGTCCGTCCTTCAACACTTAGTCAAATTTTCTAGGTTGAGTTTTTGGGGGTTTCAAATTCAACCAATGAATGTGTAGTAGGAGCCATGGTTTATGCTACGGTCCGTCGATGGTAATCGTCGATTGCACCAACAATTTTTTTGAAAAAACTAATTTTTGGTCTATTTTGGATATAGGGTGTTACACAATCCAATGTATATACCAGAACGTGGCATCCGATTCAATTCAATGTTTATGCGGGAACGTGGAAACTGAACCCATGTTTATTCATGAACGTGGCAACCTATCAAAGTAAATGTGTCGGAATGCAACAACAAATCCATTCTACAAACCACAATCATAATCGCGATCACAATCAGAATGTACATTCTCAAAATCATACAGTCAATTCATGATTTCAGGGCACACAATCATTAAATCATTCTAATTTACGAATAGTGTGAACAATGATGCAACATCAACATACATACATACATCATAATGTAGTAACTGCAAACATATATCCTTTTTTACATGAAATCACAACTACCACCTACCTTGAATCAAAGCTACAAACAATAATATAACAGGAGGATCAATAAACAAGACCCAATTACCCGAACCAGAATCAATAAGATCAACCCTTGATCCTCATACAAAAATTAGGGCTTTTTGCACCATAATTCCATATCAAACCCTCATTTATCAATAATAACACATAAAATATTCTATAGATCAAAAAACTGATTTGGGAAGTTAAAATCTTACCTATATCCTTAAGAATGGTGAACAACCACCAAGAATACACCTGGAACCGTTTCTTAGAACACAAAGTCAAAAAGTGCCGAATAAAATGTTTTTGGGGTCTTATTTCCGACAGCGGCCCCGCCCTAGCAAGGATTTCCATAGCGTCTTATACGGGAACAGTGAGAAAATTTAAGAATTTCAAATCCCATTTAACAACACACCATCATTCCATGACACTTAATAAATACATGTTCACGCTAAGATTAGTTTTGAGAGTTTTTCTGGCCCAAATTAAATTACCTTAAGTCATACGACTTCCTTAACGTCTTATCCATCCACTCATGTGATATAATTCCTTAATAGATCTCTCATTGTTTAGCGGATTTCCCTATACCTTAGTGACTCCATTTTGTCCAAATCTAGAACAGGCTAGGAAATCGTAAGAAACTATGAAAAAGTTTTCAGGACCCAATTCTTTTCCTATTATGTCTTCCCTAACGATAGATATCAAGTTGTTACTAGTGATAAACTAGGAAAGTCTTGCTAAAATATAGTAGACTAGTATCAGAAACATCAAATTATTGGGGCATATCCTTTTCTTTCGGACATCGTGACCAAGAATTTCAACCAGTTCTTTCTCATACCAAAGGTATTGTTCAATAACACTAAGTCTAACTTTACGACATAATACTCGTCCACACTCAATGTTATGACCCGAGGGTATACCCTAGAAGTTATGGTATACTGAAACCTTAACACAGCGTTGTCGACCTCTTGGAGGTCTAAGACAAGCCCTTAGGCGTCTTTCATTGCATAATCGTAAAAATTGCAGAAAGTTTAAAAATTTTCATAGCACGACATATGCTAGAACATTACTTCATATATATATATATATATGTATGTATATAAATATAATAAATATTATTATACATAGTTAAAGTCTAAGTCTCTTTGCCAACTTAGACTCAACAACAATAGAGCAGAATAGGGACATGGCCTTAAAAACATAAAATAATATATAAGCTATTACATTAACTTAAAGAAACATCTTTACATAGCAAACCCTTGAATCATAAGAGTCCCTTTAACTGAACTTGGGAGATCTATCCAAGCTCTTCACTTAGGAGACATCCTCTAGCCATTACAACCTACACTTTGTGTAAAGGATGATAAAGAATGGTATTAGTACAAGAATGCAATAAGTAAGACAACCATGAAAAAACATTCATTTATAGAGGACATTTAATTTAAAATCATGAAACATTTATTTTTATTAAACATCATGAACATAGGCACATATATTCTCAACATAGTTCATATACACTATATATACACGAATACTACTCATAATAACACATAAAGTGATTTATCATACTTTAAGGCATATTGGATACATACAATACATTAATTATATTTTTATCTTACTTTATTAAGTAACCCTCAAGTGTATTTTATACAATGTATCACCTTGAGGTCACCTTACAATAGCCTTTCATATATATGCTTCATAAACACAAACTACATATATTCACAAGTCATAGGCACATCATAGACATCACTTCACATAAAGATCATTTCCTAAGACAAATCCTAAGTCACACTAGTGCAGTGTGTAGGTAGAATCCCATAATACTTCTTCAACCAAGTGTACCTAAGAAGTCACCCTAGACTTGGCATAACATACTTAACAAGTCAACACTTTCATTTATTACTAGACATAAGGCAACATACTTCATATCATCAATTAAGGACTCTTTCTTTTAGTACAACCTAGTCATAACTCATTTAATTCATACCATAAGTAAGACACCCTCACAACCCCTTCACAATATTACTTGTGCAATGTACACATAGAGTCTCATACCTCCACATATACTAAGTAAACTCACTTAGAAGCCATAAGTGCATTTCACATGCATACTCATAATTCATATCTTGACATAGAAAAGTCACTTAGCATGCATTTATACAATTTATACATAACATAAGTCTTTACTTCATAAGAGGCTTCAATACTATCCTTTCTTGAAGTCATCTAGTGCAATGCATAAGTAGGGTCGAAGTCTTCCCTGTCCTACCTATACTAAGTACACTTCTCAAGGAATTTTATTATGATTCATATTTTTATCTTAGTTAATATATTAATCTTCGAGAGAGATATCCATAATCGACATTGACCGTGTGAGCTAAATGGAATCTGGTGTTCTACTCCCACACCGAAAAGAGAGGGTTAACACTTGGCTAAGGTGCAACAAATCGTACATAGCTATATAAGTGGTATCCACAAGCTATAACCTACGGGGCACGTAGTTTTGGAACATGGACATTGCTTCTAGAAACCTTGACTGACTAGCATGGAGGTTTCTATCTTATAAGACAACATCTATGTTGGGTATTCAGACTTTCTAAACGTGAAGGTTCTCTTGTAGGAAGCCGGACTTACTAACGTGAAACTCCCACTATCATTTTTCATGTTCACTCGGTGCTAGGATCTAGCTCTCTTCTTAATATATATAGTTAAGCCTTTAATACTCTAATTCATAAAGAAAGCTTTAGGAGCTTGCTCCTTCATACATCATATAGCTCAAAGAATTCTAAGATAAAAATGTCCTTTCTTCATAGCACCTACATTATATGAGAATGCCTTTTCACATATTCATACAGTCATACATCATGTGTGCACATACCGTGTGAGATCTACCTTGACATAACATCTCTAATCACACATGTTCATAACTTCATTTATATTATACTTAGATGCATAAAAATACGTAATGATGCATAGGATTTGTTTAATCATCATGAATCTACCCTATCCATAGTCATGCATAAAGTGTCTGTGTACATTGGTCAACATGATCATATAATGGCTATAACATAACCATAAGGAAGATACCCTCTTAAGATAACCACACATGTACAACATTCCTCAAGTCTCAAGTCATACACACATATAGAGTATTAAGCACTATAGACTACACACACTCAGATTACATTATAGGAGTCAAGAACATATTCAACATTAGAATAGAAAACTCCTAGCATACTTTGATCACATATTGATATAGGGTTCGTATAGGTAGGGGTAATGCTATAAGAGTACTCATCAACATTAGCAATCTTAGACCATACCTAACCCATGATCATCACATATATGCAAAGCATCATCCGGAAACCTACATCATGCAACTAGTTTGGGAGGCTACTCATACACTTCACATAAAACATGATATTAGAATCAAGTCTAAATACTTCAAATTCCTAAACATGAAAATTATCATATAAATTAATCTTTCATCTAATACTTTCAAGGCCATGACCTTATCCCATAAACATGTAAAAGAATGTAAATACCGCCACCATAAATGGATCATACCAATCAACACAATTCAATGTGTGTTCTAAGCTAATTAGATTAAATAGTTCAACTTACAAAGTATAAAAGCTATGATAATCATTGATTATTCTTCCATAATTCATAGTCAATTTATATAGATAGTAATAGAAATAACCAATACAATACAATCTAATCACAATTCTATAAACATGAAATCAAGATCACAAGACCCACATTATAGGCCAATTTGAGAATTAGGAGGATCATGGTTCTTCATAAAATTTAATATAAATTCATCAAAAATCAGTTTCTAATCATAAACTCATCATTAGAATGCTTTTGAAATAACTTTGAGAATGAACCAATGGGTAGATTGAAAATTGGGAATATTGGTCTTTGAATCACTTTTGAAATTCATTGATTTAACTCCTTAGATGAATGGATAACTAAGGATGAAGGATAACCATACCTTATTATTGGAAGACCCATGAAGAATTGGAGAATAAACCATAGAAATCCAGCCCCTAGTTTGATCTTTAGTTTTGGTCTCCCATGGACGTTTTGGGAGAATCTGGAAGAGATAAGAATTTTGGAGTTTTGTTTTTCTAATTGGGGTTGGGGTTTTTTCTTGGGAAAGGGTCTAAAAATGTCCTAAAAAAGTTAATAAAATTTCCCCTAATACCAAAATACCCCCAAGCTTATTTGGCCTTTTAGACATGTCTAACTCAACATCAATTTTTAGAATCTTCGTCGGGGAACAAGTCTGTGATGTTGAGCTGTTCCCACATCAGCTTTTGATTTAATTCTTGAACCAGTGAGGTCCTCCATGTGTCTATGATGCATAGGAGGAATTTGGTCTTGGGAGGAACAAGTCCGCGACGCGGACATTTCCTTTCATGTGCAAATTCTGCTGCCTTGGCAGCTTTGTTTTCCTATGTTTGGGTCCTCCTCAAGGATCCTTTAATTGGTCATTGGGGAGTTTTTACCTAGACGTTTCCTCTTTAATTAATCACATATACATGTTAGGAACCTCTCAAATCAATTTGAACTCAAAACATTATATAAAAATAGGTGAAACACACTAAGACACACAATTATTTCTGGGCAAAACTTTCGAATATCTTTGACATTCTTGAACGTTTGATCTCCAAACATAACACAATGCCTTTTAACACTATAATTAGTCATTTAATAACTTAATAAACCCATAACCAACATGCTAGTCTCTAATTCAACCTAGCACATTTTGAGGGTGTAACACTCAACCAATTCAATACCTATACCTCCTCCCATACAATGCCTAAATGAAGTCATCACATACTCGAGTGGTAATTATTATTGAAGGTACACATAGCTAACCACAAAGCAGTTTACAATAACAACCAAAGTTGATCATACATATGTCTAATAACATGATATCAAGTACTTTGATACAAGCATCAAGACAAATCCTTTCTCACATAACTATGAATAAATCCTAAATAAAACCCGCCACAATTAGAGGTGAACCTGGTCCAATTAACACACAATCATAATACCCAAATAATCATAGATCTTGTCAACATCTCCATTAAAAAATACAATTTCCCATAAGTGTAAGTTATAAATGTTTGGTCTTTAGAAATTAGGTACTAATCGAGGGATATGTCAAAGCATACAAACCATCTAACAACACTATCGAAATGTTAGATGTAGTAATTATAGATAACCTATTCAGCATAGTATAGTTGAATTGAATGATCCCCACATTCAACTATGCATACTCGATACATGACCTCGACAACAAGATGGAACATAAAATTGTTCAACAACCATAAATATAGATATTAGATCATCTATAAATCAAGGTGGTACATCTAGAACCTCTAAAATACTTTAATAACAAGGATACAACACCAGTTATGCCATTCAAAATAACCAAATCTTCCAACTCTACCGAGAGAATATAACATGATTTGGTACCCCCGATCAACCACTAGTGATCCACCAACAAAAGTGAAAACACATGAGAGCATAGCTAGTGAATCATACTTAGAATACTAACAACAATAATAAGCACTCCAATCATTCACCATATTAGAAACCAACACTTTTTGAAAGAAACCTTTCTTAGGTACTTAACAATCAATATTAATAAACTTTATGACTTTACCCGAGTGTAAGTTCTTTCAAAAGGTTCTGATACAACAGATGATGTCTCACCTTGCCAATTCATACCTTGACAAAATATTTTACCGCGAATGCATACTTATAATGATAAATCTGAATTGTAAATTCAACTATTAAACACAATTCCATTATCTATCAACATTAGATTTTACCTTGAAGATTATTATGAATTCATGGGTCCTTAATTATCAGTGATTGCATCTCCTTCAATCTTACAATATCCTTCGCTAAAAGTTTAATCATACATATTACAAAACCAATATAAAACTAAAGTACTTATAATCACACTCAAGCTAATGTATGTACACTCCTTTTTCAATTCCTTTCCAATATCTTTTAACTAATTTGCAGGACTTGTAACACTATTACCATAGACACAAAAAATAAAATAAAATCACATGACTCAGAAACCGATTATGTTCCCATGTGAAGATACTATTTATCATTTCAATCAAATAAAATATTCATTCTCTCGACTCTCTCTAAAGGTTGTACTACGTCCCATAATTTTTCTTCATTGTGACCCTTGCTCTCTAATTTCTATTCAAATAGTGTCCAAGCGTCTCTTAAAATATCCCATAAAACCTCGTAATGAACTAAATATTAGAAATCCACAACCTTAGATAATCGCAAGTTTGAATTACTGTACATTTTTTGCTTAACCAACAATCTCATCATATATTTGCATCCCGTGAAAATCCTTCACGAAGTCTCTTCACCATTATGCTTTGTCATCATTGAACATCACTCTGAAGTGAACCTTTTAATCAACATGATACCTCAAACTCAGGTAAACTCATCAAATTCAAGGGACTAACCCAATTTTTATATGTTTTTTCTTACTAAATACATAAATTTTCTTCACCCAGGTACTCATTGCGACTTTCTTTATCCGTAGGCTTGTCATTACCGTATGAATCCACTCATTATGTCTTAGATAATATTCTTTGTCCTCATACTACCCTCCCGTTTAATAACACGAAGCATCCCACGAGGAGAACAAAGACGGATAAATCATTTATCACGAACTCTTGGATTTACGATTTAAGCTCTCTCAATTCATAAATCACAAGAATAAACTCAATCGAGGGAGGATTCAACCTCAACATCTCGAGTATAAGCCAATTATGCCAAAAACTCCTGGCCCACTAGTTTCAGAGTCTGAATGGAGGACATGATCTTATTTAGCATAGGCTTGTACACCCCTTCTCGCTCTAATCTTTCTCTATCGGGGATGTCTAGAGTTACCTACTTATCTTTAAGTTTAAGCCTAATATGATAGGGGGACAACCAAGTCCTACATAATTTTATATCAATGTAGTCTTAACCAGCACAACCCAATTAATCCAAGTCTAAAAATCTATAAACACAATCGGACAAACACAATAAACAAAGGTGACTATGACTGACTCTTCAACTAAGGTAGAAACATGGATGAGGGAATCAAGAATATAACAAACCCCAACAAATACTAAGGCAATTGAACTGACACATACAAATAAGTTGAACCTAGAAAACACAAAACAATAGCCATCTGGACACAAACAAGAGTAGCACTAATGACCACTTAATCAAACTTCATACTCATTCTTACCCAAAAAATCATATAATTGTGCCCTGTCACTTTGACACGCAATCTCGTTGACTAGATGCACTATTCATCTACTTGCATTACCACTTCCTCTATCCCCACGACCTCGCTGATTTCCTCCTCATATGCTCAGGTTCAATGAAATTTTAATGCACTTCATAACTTATATTTGACTGTAGAACAGTGAATTAGATTGTAGGGTTTAGTTTTAGTATGATTCGGGGTCCGTGATTGTGACAACGGAAAGTCGGTAAGAAATGGTTGAGATTCTATCTCGCCATGTCCCACTCTAGAGAGAGATATCCCACAATGGCAATCTCTTCGTCTCAGGGGAAATCCTTGTTGTGTTTTATTAGTCCTGATTTCTTATCATAAATAGTTTTTCCTTTTAGGAAAAGGTTTTGGATTGACTAATTCTTTTTTTGGTATGAAAAGGTTTAGGACACTATAAATAGAGGCATGTTTCTTCTAACTTAACCAGCATTCACAATGTAGTCTTAAGGGCTTTGAGAGTTTTTGTTAGAGGGAGAATTTGTGGGTCACAAGTTTGATACGTTATCACTTGTGTGAACCTCCCATGTAATATGAGTGAATTGGTTGAGGTTGTTTCCCTCTGTATTTTGTAGTCTCATATTTATAGTTGATTTCTCATCTCCTTTGTGGACGTAGGTCGATTGACCGAACCACGTTAAATCATTGTGTCGTTTGGTGTATTTCTCGTTATCTTCTTACTCGTGGTCTTTTGAGGTTTGCATTGCTAGCTTACGCATTACACCTGCTTATTTCCGGTCCTGACAAGTGGTATAAGAGCCATATTCAATGATGGAGACAGGTTTAGTGGTTCGATAATCGATGATTGAACTAGGTTAGAAAGAGGTGTTCATCTTGATGGGCATATCTGTAGTCGCAACCTTTTTGACAGTAATGAAGATTTTGCTGGAGAAATTGTTTCAGAGAGGTTTTCAGTGTTGAGACATAAATTTTGCAAAGGAGATTATGTAGAGGAGAAGCAAGTTGTTGAAGATTAAGTGAAGAAGGTGGACAAATTTATTTTGTCAGAAATTCAGGCCAAGGGGGAGATTTGTTGTGTTTTATTTGTCCTGATTTCTTACCATAAATAGGTATTCCATTTAGGAAAAGGTTTTGGATTGACTAATTCTTTTTCTGGTAGGAAAAGGATTAGGACTCTATAAATAGAGGCATGTTCCTTCTAACTTAATCAGCATTCACAATGTAGTCTTAAGGGCTTTGAGAGTTTTTGTTAGAGGGAGAATTTGTGGGTCACAAGCTTGATACGTTATCACTTGTGTGAACGTCTCATGTATTCTCAGTGAATTGGTTGAGGTTGTTTCCCTCTGTATTTTATACTCTCATATTTATAGTGGATTGCTCATCTCCTTTGTGGACGTAGGTCGATTGACCGAACCACGTTAAATCTTTGTGTCTTTTGGTGTATTTCTCGTTGTCTCCTTACTCATGGTCTTTTGAGGTTTGCATTGCTAGCTTATGCGTTTACACCTGCTTATTTCCGGTCTAACAATCCTGCCCGAGCGGCCCTAATTGAAACAGAACCCAAACAATAAATTTTTCTGCGATTTTTCTCTTTTCTAAATCATCCAATGGTTTTCAGCTTTACTAAGCAATTTAAAATAATTATCTAAACTAGAATAATCATTGTCTTCCGTAAGTCAATCCATCGATACACAATCAAACTCATTATCATTAATTAAACACCCTAACCCACACATCCCCAAGATACACCCAGACGCTCACGCGGTTATTACTCAAGCGCAAGACACATACAAATCTTTCTTACGAATCACATCTTACATTATCTAGATCTTGCATCAAACTTATTCTTGACCTTGTATTCATAACAAGTTTCTCGATACTCGTTTGTTACAACTTGCAGTATTTTAATCAATTCAACCACTATACTGCACATATCAGAATTCAGAATCACAATTATTGTGCATATGATCAAATCATCATATCCAAGAAAATACAACCCCCAAATTCATAGTTAATTCACGCAAAAACGAATACACTTTCACAAGTTCCAAGTTACAAATCACAGACAAGCCCAATTTATAAATTAGTTTGTTATATAGATGACTAGTAAAAGAGCAAAATGTAATTGATGTACCCTGCAACTAGTTAAAAGATCATTTATCTGAGTCAGTGGATACTTGTTCGAAATGGTGAGTAATTTAACCATCGGTAGTCAATACACCCTCTCTTATTAGTGTTGGTGTTACCACTTTCGTTGCTCTATTTTTGACCATAGAGTGAAGGAGGATATATAGCAATTTGTATCAACCAGATACCAATTCGATTCAAGTCATAACAAGAAGAAGCAGAAAGAACTATGTTTTTCCTAAATTCCTATAGCCTCTCAGAGAAAAGTACGAACTTCATCATACCATTACGCAAGACTCTACTAGACTCGTTTTGGTACGACAAGATCAACAAACCTAGGTATGTGATACCAACTTTTTCACAACCCAGAACTGAACCAAAAACATTGCATTTAAATATATGGGAGTGGGCTTAAATGAAAAGAAAAATACGAAGTTCCCATTAACTCCAAAGCTAATGCAAAACAATAACCCCTAACACCTGAAATTCATACTTAAAAAACTCTACTAATGACAGGTCTAAGAGAAAATGTAAAACCCCAAAATTAAACAACACCTTTAACAAATAGTCAGAGTCCTAAAAGAGTAAACTTAAACAAGAATGATCTGTGGTATCCTAATAGAATTGCTTACACTTGAATCTGGCTATGCTCTATAGTCTCCTATATAAAGTCTGGCAATTGCCGTATGAAGATATCTTTTAATCAACAAAGAATAAGCAAGTGTAGTATCAGTACAAAACCACAATATCCTGGCCGGATCACAAAGCTATCCAAAAGGTGAAAAATATATAATTCATTACTATAACAATAAACATGCATATACAAAACATATACTATATTAGTCATCACTTACAAATATCACAGAAATTCACAATTCTCAAGATATAAAGTTATGTCAAGTCAATGATCCTATCATGGAACCCAATTAAATAGTCCTCTCATGGCATCCATAACTAAACTATTAGCATAAAAAACAGGGTACCCGATCTAATGTTTATGTCGGGACATGGAAACCAATCAAATATTTATGCCAGAGCATGTCAACTAATACTATGTTTATGCAAGAAATCGGCAATCTATCCATGTTAGTTTGTCGGAATGCAACACCTGATCCATTCAACAAGCCATAATCACAATTACAATGTACTTGCTCATAATCATATAATAAATTTATGATTTCATTGCATACAAATATTCAATCATCCTTATTTAAGAGTAGTGTGATCAATAATACAACATTAACATACAAACATCATAATGTAGTAATATCACACATATATCACGCCAAAATTAAATCACAACCATCACTTACCTTGAATCCAAGCTTGACTCCCCTAAGAAATTTGAATCTTCCCTTTGCGGATTCAACCTATTTGGTCGTTGTCTAAAAATATCAACATAAAGCGAGGATCAATAAACAAGACCCAATTACCAAGATCATAATCAATAAGATAAAACCTAGGTCAAACCCTTGATCACCATACCCAAATTAGGGCTTTTCCCACTATAGTACCCATATCAAGCCTTCATCTATCAATAATTACACATGAATTTACATTCTACGGATCAAAAAATGGATTTGGAAAATTAAAACTTTACCTTTAGCCTTAAAACTGGTGAAAACCCATCAAGAACATACATGGGGTCGTTCTTTAAATAAAACATTTTTGGGATTTTATTTCTTACTTATGTCGTGTTTGTGCTGTTATGGCGACCCAACCCCCATATCGGCCCCAACCTGGATAGAATAATCCTGCCACAGCCGCTTGCACGAAAATAAAGAACAAATTCAAGAATTCCAAACCTTCATTTCACAACACACGATAATCAATGACATTCAGAAAATACCTATTCACGCTAAGATCAATTTCGAGAGTCCTTGTCGCCCGAATTCATTTCTGTAAAGTCATACGGGCGCCTTAATGTCTTAGCTATATACTCATGTAATCAAATGCATTATTAGATATCTCATTTTTCACAAGATTACTTTAGACCTCACTGACTCCAATTTCGTCCAAATCTGGACTACGCTAGGAAATCTCTAGTTAATACGAAAAAATTTTCTGGCCCCAATTCTTTCCCATTGACTTCCCCTTGATGAAGGATATCAGGTCTTTATAATAAGTGATTTATGTAGTTAGAAACTTCATATAATAGTTATAATTCTCCATATACTATATGGAAAAATAATAAAATTTATATCAAATTGTGTTGATGGAAATATGTACATATTTCTTTTCTTAAATTTAATTTAGTCTATAAGAAGATACCTTATATATTTATGAGATTTTTCATTAAGTAAATAGTTATGAACGTTGTCATTTCACTTTATATTCACAAAAAAACATTGCTTAAAACTTTATTTTAAAAAAATTCTTTTAGTAGATTACAAGAACCTTAAATCATTAGAGAAAAAGGGCTATATACAACCAATCGAGAAAGCATGAAGGAATTTTGCAACTTAATAAATTTTTGTTTTACTTCTTTTAACATTTTAAATTGATATTTATTTGACCTGGTAAAGTGTTTATACCAAAAAAACATAAAGTCTTTGTCCTTTTAGATACCTATAAAAATAAGAAAAAATAATCCCTAATTGATCTATAGCCACCTAATACTGACATCAATTTTCACATGGACACCTCAAGTAGTTCTTATTCATTTTGAAAAACTTAAGTGGGGGACCAAAATGTTAAGTTTACAATTTTTTGACAACTAGCCAAATATATAAGATCTGCGTATTACACTTATGTCATGCCTAAGCCTACACCCTGGGCGAGGCTGACACTAGAAGACCATTGTTGGCCTCGAGCGAACCCTTGTCTTGACTTACATAACTCAATATAAGACATAAATCAATAAAATAGTGTCATTTAATAACTAAAATATTAATAAGTTGGCCAAAATGGCAATTAAGTCTCATAGCAAAATATCCGCCATACAAAGATGAGAGACTCAAAAATCTTTGATTTTCAATGAAGCTCTAAAATATTAAGATGAATGTTGGGTCAGACCCCACAGCCTCCTCTAAAATAAAGACTAAAAGCGAATAACAGTGTCCCTTGGGATACAAGGAGGTTCAACATTTACTCTGAGTGCTTAACTGGATCAACAAGGCGCTGATGATGTTGATTCTAATTACTATGCAAGTTGGAATGCTAACAACTTAAGTTTGGAAATAAGAAAGAACAAACACTTACCTTGGCCCTACTAAACTCAAGAATATTTTAATTCAATATAAAGAAGTAAGACACATGCAGTATATATAAAGCTTGTAAAACTGTGTAAGCAACTTAGATCGTTAGAGAAATGCAATAAAAAATTCAACTTTACTTATGTATGAAGTAATATAGTTTCTATAGGATATTCTCTAACCGACAACTATCAATATGAGCCTAAGTGATGGTACTACGTCTTACCTTACGTTGTAAGAGGATCGTCCTATACAATGCAGTCTGTGTAGAACCTGAACTACTAAGTGCATCCACTAGTATTTGCTAAATATTACAAAGGAATCATCTAAAAAAATACGACCCTTCTTCGTCATGATGGCTACATAATTTATGGGTGCTTGAGTTAATATGAACTTGCATCCCCATATCGATACTCAATACTACTCCCAAAAATACTTAGCTCATTTTTTTCTTTTTCAAAACAACTTCTTCTATGGTTTGAGGTAATATCTAAAATTTAGCTTTAAAAGATCTCTTGGAAATTATAGTTTTCTCTTTACTAAAACTAGCCCAAACGCTCTTTTGGAAGTCTAAGCTTTCTTTCATACTCAAACTGTGAAAACATTTGTAACCTTAGGGAATACATAGTTTCCTTATAATTTTTGAAAAAATGACCTCAACTTTTTACTCTTTCATTAACGTTGAACTTAAGCCTTAAAACAAATTCAAATCATTTGTTCAAGACTCTTAAAAACATTAAGAGATATTTCTAGATTTTTTTTTCTAATTGTTATTTTTAAATATTATGTTTAGTATGTAAAGTAAAGGTAGTCCTTGATTTGTGGCATATGTTTTATAAGAAAGTTGATAGTGGTTAGATATGTATGGTCCTGTACTTACTTTGGAAAAGCCTATGTAGATAATATGTGTATGCCTTTTGAAATTTGAATATGAATGAAAATTTTCCGTTGTTGTAACATTAAAAAAAATGTACTCGTATAGTAAGAAGCCTATTAAGTTTTAAGAATAGGTATTGGGGGTACATAGGCATCTCAATGCCCAATATCGAGTAATATTGGACATATTAGAAAATATTGGCTTAAGGGTGCTAGACAATACATATATATATACTCAACGGTGTATATTAAAATCCAAGCATATCTAACAAAAGTACCTGCAATGAAAACCCTAAGATTTATATAGACATATAAATTCTCAACCCAACACATGAGGTACTAGGCATCCAAGTGTCAACCCTAGGTACCATGGTACATGATCATTTAAAATGATCATATAGATTAAATAGTGTCCAAGAACATAGTGAGAATTCTTGGGACAATATGTAAACATTACAAATGAACCATCTAGAATAGTTAGTCATGAATGTACAAGAAACACATGTGAAACCGGCCAACGGGGGAGGGACCACGCGACCACCCTAATCGAATTTTGTTAGGGTAGTTAGGGGAAGGTGTGTGCACGGGTCCATCCATGTGGAGCCTAACTCTCTAACCAACTCTAGACTCTAACTAACTGAACCAACTAGATAAAAAACCTAGAACAAACAAAAATAAACTATCTAGTAAGCGGTCACTCCTGTCAATGAATACCATTCATGGTTGTCTATGTTAGTAACATAGACATAGCGACTTTGTTTTACTGCTTGAGGTGGTGATAGCTTTTATATATTTGCTTAATTATAAGCTTGCATAGTGCTCTTCCTATTTGTTTGTTTTCTCAGATTTCTTCTGCCAAACCAAATGAAGACAGTTTCTCGTACCTCTGTACCTATTGCACTGATATCTTCTCTTTCACTCTCTTTCTTTATTCAGGAAAGGTAAAGATTGAATCGAGAAACAAAAATGAAGCCGAAAAATACTTGTCCTTTGGTGGAGTTTGCTTCACTTCCTGAGTCCTCACCACTTCCTGCAACAGCTAACAAGGGGCACTTAGGACAACTCGTTCATTTAGCACAACTTCATTCCGCTCGACCCGACAATCTAAGACTTAATGGGGTGACACTAAGCTAGTAACTAGTTAAAGAAACAACCTAGTACCTAACCTAGGATGGTACAAAAGGGTTGATTGAGCGTTGTGCATTATCAAGAGTATTTGTGAATAAGATATTCACAAATATGAAGTTTCAAGCATGTTGATGTGTTCTAGAAAATACCCTCTCTAATTCAATATGATGGGTAGTGTCATTCGAGGACGAATATTCCTAAGGGGGAGATAATGTAACATTCCAGAAAATGTACTTGTATATTGAAAAGCATATTATGTTATAAGAATCGGTATTGGGGGTATATAAGAATCCCAATGCCTAATTTAAAAAATATTGGCTTAAGGGTGTTAGCCAATTTCTATATATACTCAAAGGTGTATATTAAAATCCAAACTTGTCTAAGAAATATAACTGCAATGAAAACCCTAAGCTATAAATACACATACTAATTCTCAACCCCAACACATGAGGTACTAGGCATTTAAGTGCCAACCCTAGGTACCATGGCACATGATCATTTAAAATGATCATGTAGATTAAGCAGTGCCCAAGTACATAGTGTTGATCCTTGGGAGAATAATTAAACATTCCAAATGAACCATCAAGAATAGTTAGTTAGGAAATTACAAGCAACACATGTGCAAGCACATGTGAAACAAGCCAAAAGGGGCACCACGTGACCACCCTAATCGAATTCGGTTTGGGTAGTTAGCGGCAGGTGTACGCACGGGTCCATCCATGTAGGGCCTAACTATCTAAAGATATAGACTCTAACTAACTAACCTTTGACAAACAAAAATAAACTATCTAGTGCACCCGACAACCTAAGACTTAATCGGGTGACACTAACCTAGTAACTAGTTCAAGAAACATCCTAGTACCTAACCTAAGATTGTCTAAAAGGGTTGATTAGGGTCCTAATGACTTAGAGTACTTTAGTAATTACCCTAGGTCACTTAATTAATTAAATTAGAAACATAATTAATTAATTCAGATTTGACTAAGTCAAATGCTTTCCTATTTTTAGTCAATCTAGGAGGGGCGTTTTAGTAATTAAATAATTATTTAATTAACTAACTCAATTAGCCTATGTTGAATTAGTCAATATCAGCTCCTAAGACGTAGAATCACGTTCAAACACTAGAAAACTTATGACTCAAAACAGTAAGCAATTATAAGAAAAATAGAAAGTTTCTCTCGATTCTCTTAGGCAATTTCAAGGTATTCTTCAAGGTTTTCATTCAAGGTGATCTTTATAGATTGAATTCTACATAAGGTATGAGTTTTATCGCTTGGATTCCTTTCACCAAGAGGCTTTTCAAACGTTTTATGAATTTAAGAATATCAAAACTAGGGTTGTTCCCAATGACATTGTTTAACGTCCACCTCCCTAGTTATCCTTGTTTTCGATTCTAATAGTATGTACATGTAATCTTGAACATATTGGTTTTATATGGTACTAATTGATCATTATTTGTAGGGTTCTTGATCTGTTAATGTCTAATGGGGACTATAGATTTGATTCATATGATTAGGGTATTAGTTACATGAGTTAAAGAATGTTGTAATGCCTAATTGTGTTTGAAAATATGAAGTTGTTATGAATTGTTCATGAAGTTTAGTTCACTGTTAAATGACGACATGTTTAGATTGATGAAATCACTATAGTATATTGATGAAGTTGATTGAATTGGATAATGATATTGTCATGACCATTGTCCAGTGAAAATTTGAGTTATGCCAATAAATTGGCTAACAATATCCTAGATTACCATAATATGTGAAGGATTAGCCTATGTCAATAAGTTGGCTTGCAATGTATTTCCAAAATATAATGCAAAATTGGCTAATGACTAAGTTATAACAAATTAAGCATGACCAATGTAACTTTATATTCATAACCAAGGTTATGCCAATCATTGGAAAAAGTCCCAAAATACCCTTTCCAAATGACTTGGAAGTGGGATGCTATAAATATGGATTTTGCGGTTGGTCTGCCAAGGACAAGGAGACAACATGATTTCATTTGGGTCATTATTAGAAGAATGACTAAGTCTGCTCATTTCATACATATGAAATCTACTTACAGGACCGAAGATTATGCCAATCTGTATATTAATGAGATAGTGAGGTGGCATGGGATTCCTCCGTCTATCATTTCGAATAGGGTAACCCAATTCACTTCTCACTTTTGGAGATCTTTCCAAAAGATCTTGGGTACACAAATGAAGCTCAATACTGCATTTCATCCCCTGATGGATGGACAAGTAGAGCCTATCATTCCGACCCTTGAAGACATGTTGAGAGCATCTTATTGACTTCAAGGGGAGTCGGAATAATCATTTGCCACTTATTGAGTTCTATTTAATAGCTACCATTCCAGCATTGGGATGGCACCTTTTGAAGCACTGTATGGCAGTTGAGTGGTTTGAAGTAGGAAAGTCTTCCATCCTTGGCCATGACATTATATATGAGACTGTGGAAAAGGTGAGAATGATCAGGGATAGATTGGCTAAAGTCGTCAAAAATCATACACTTGTAACAAGAAGACGACTCTTGAATTCAAGGTAGGTGATCAAGTCTACCTGAAGATATCACCCATGTAAGGGGTAGTGAGATTTGGTAAGAAAGGGAAGTTGAGTCCGAGGTATATAGGTCCCTATGAGATTTTACAGTGAGTAGGGAATGTTGCCTATGAACTGAAAATTGCCAAAATGGCTTGGCTTCTGTTCATCCAGTGTTTTATGTTTTAATACTTAAAAAGTTTCTAGGTGATCCAGCATCCATTCTGCATGTTGAGGGGTTAGGAGTCGATGAGATCCTTTCTAATGAAGAGGTTCAAGTTGAAATTTTAGATTGCCAAGTAAAGCGGCTGAGGAACAAGGAGGTTGCCACAGTAAAGGTTTTATGGAGGAATCACCTTATTGAGGGAGCAACATTGGAGACCGAGGCCGATATGAGATCCCGTTACCCTCACTTGTTCAGTTCTTGAGGTTATATATACTCTTCCAAAGTCTTATTTTTTTTATGAAACTCTAAATTTTAGTGCATCAGTCGATTTTGGTGTTTTAAGTCCATAACTATGTGTTTATACTTGCACTATATGAGTTTATATGAGTTCATGCTTGCATTCATGTTGCTGTTTTTCTATAGCGGTGATATGATTTTTGTGTTGCAGGAGTTGTGATGTGCATTTAGTTAAAGTAAGATTAAGAAAGAAGTTCCTCAATCTCATATATGAAGCTTCATATAAGCTTTGAGTTTTGTGCATTATCCAGAGTAAGTTGTGAATTAGATATTCACAATGATGAAGTTTCAAGCATGTTCATGTGTTTTCGAAAATACACTCTCTAATTCAAAATGATAGGTAGTGTAATTCAGCGACGAATGTTCCTATGGGGGAGATAATGTAACATTCCAAAAAAATGTACTTGTCTAGTAAAGAGCCTATTAATTTTTAAGAATAGGTATTAGGGTACATAGGCATCCCACTTCCCAAGAATGAGTAATATTGTGCATATTAGAAAATATTGGCTTAAGAGTGTTAGCCAATTTCTATATATATACTCAAGGATGTATATTAAAATCAAAGCATGTCTAAGAAATGTACCTTCTATGAAAAACCTAAGCTATAAATACACATATGAATTCTCAACCCAAACACATGAGGTACTAGGAATCCAAGTGTCAAGCCTAGGTACCATGGCACATGATCATTTAAAATGATCATGTAGATTAAGTAGTGCCCAAGTAAATAGTGAGGATCCTTGGAAAAATAAGTAAACATTCAAAATGAACCATCAAGAATAGTTAGTTAGGAAAGTACAAGCAACACATCTGCAAGCGTATGTGAAACCGGCCAAGGGGGGACCATGCGACCACCCTAACCAAATTCGGTTAGGGTAGTTAGGGGTAGGTGTGCGCATGGTTCCATCCATGTAGAGACTAAATCTATAAAAAAAATAGAAACTAACTAATTAACCTAGGACAAACAAAAATAAACTATCTAGTGCACCCGACAAGCTAAGAATTAATCGGGTGACACTAACCTAGTAACTAGTTCAAGAAACATCCTCGTACCTAACCTAGGATGTTCCAAAAGGGTTGATTATGGTCCTAATGTCTTAGAGTACTTTAAGAATTACCCTAGGTCACTTAATTAATTAAATTATAAACATAATGAATTAATTAAAAATTAAGATCAAGGCCGAAACCCTTAAGCAAATTTCAGATTTGACTAAGTTAAATGCTTTCCTATTTTAAGTCAATCTAGGAGCGGCGTTTTAGTAATTAAATAATAATTTATTTAATTAACTTAATTAGCCTAAGTTGAATTATTCAATGTCAGCTCCTAAGACTTAGACACACGTTCAAACACTAGAAAACTTATTACTCCAAACAGTGAGCAATAGTAAGAAAAAATGAAAGTTTCTCTCGATTCTCTTAGACGATTTCAAGGTATTCTTCAAACTTTTCGTGCAAGGTGATACTCAAAGATTCAATTCTACATAAGGTATGGGTTTTCTCTCTTGGATTCCTTTCTCCAAGAGACTTTTAAATCGTTTTATGAATTTAAGAATATCGAACAAGGGTTGTACCCAATGACATTGTTTAACGTCCACCTCCCTAGTTATCCTTGTTTTCGATTCTAATAGTATGTAGATGTAATGTCAAACATATTGTTGGTATGTGGTTCTTATTGATCATTATGTGTAGGGTTCTTGATCTATTAATGTCTAATGGGGCCTATAGATTTGATTCATATGATCAGGGTATTACTTACATAAGTTAAAGAATGTTGTAATGCCTAAT
Organism: Solanum lycopersicum; assembly: GCF_036512215.1. Lineage (NCBI taxonomy): Eukaryota > Viridiplantae > Streptophyta > Magnoliopsida > Solanales > Solanaceae > Solanum > Solanum lycopersicum. The sequence goes on from NC_090809.1 coordinate 18,981,810, forward strand.
TGTGTTCAAAAAGATGAAGTTGTTATGAATCATTCATGAAGTTTAGTTCACTTTTAAATGTCGACATATTTAGAATGATGAAATCACTATAGTATATTGATGAAGTTGATTGAATTGGCTAATGATATTCTCATGACCATTGTCTAGTGAAAATTTGGCTTATGCCACTGAATTGGCTAACAATATCCTAGATTACCATAATATCTGAAGGATTAGTATATGCCAATAAGTTGTCTTGCAATGTATTTTCAAAATATAATACAAAATTGGCTAATGACTAATTTATACCAAATTAAGCATGACCAACGAAACTTTGAATTCATAACTAAGGGTATCCCAATCATTGGGACAAGTCCCAACATACCCTTTCCAAATGAACTATGAATATAAGTAAGTACATTGAACAAAGTGTATCACATTCATAAAGAGTGGTATAATGTTATCAAATTGATTGAACAAGATAAGGTGAGTTATTACATAATTAAAAGTTTAAGAATTATGAAAGTGACAAGAATGAGGTGTTAAATAAAGTGAGACAAGTCTCACTTACACTTAGACAATTCTGTTAAAGATATCCACATAAGAGGGTGGTAATAATCGTGAGACAATTCTCATTAACACCAAAATGATAATGTAAGGCTAAATTTACATTTCATCAAGCAGTTAAAGGGATGACCAGTTATCCAAAGAGTTAAGTAAACCTCATAAGTAGAAGCAACCTTCCATAATGTTTGAGTCAACTCTAAAAGTTGTAGAGAAAAAGAAGTTGAGCAAAGCCCCAATAAACTTGAAATAAGCTTATGCCAGCACATGTAAGCCTCATGAGATGAGGCTACCACCAAGGTGGATAAGTAGTCTCTCTATGTCTCCTAGTCTTCGAACTATGTTACCGACATAGGAACTAGCAATTGATTCCACCTAAGAGAGCTAGATGTGATGCGTTTCACTTTGGATGGTGAAACCACCCCTTTTAAATGTGGGGCAGACACTAGATTTAATTTTAAGATCCCATGATCTATGTCGGTTAAATGATCAAAGAATGTATTTAGTTCATTTTAGCCATGAACTAACTCTTTTCGGTGTGGGGAAGACAGTGGACTTGGTTTCACTTTAGCCGGATAGCCACCCTTTTCCGGTGTAGGGCAGACACTAGATTTCATGTTTAGCTCACATGACCTAGGTCCACTTTGATCGGTGAACCACCCCCTTTCGGTTTGCGGCAGACACTGGATTTTTCTTGTTGGCTTGCATGATCTTAATGCTAAGGATTTCTTTAAGAAAGTAATAAATAAAGAAGAAGAAATTTTAAGTTCAAACTGAGCTAAGAAAGTAAGAGCTTAAGTATGTCAAATCATCTCTGATTTATAAGAATGAAGTTTTAACAAGTTATTGGCTTGTGCGAGATCAAGATATATGCTCTAATATCTTCACGTTATGCAAATGACCAAATCATGGGCATATCCAAATAAAAATTTACTTATACTATTTTCTTATAGTATGCCAATAAAGAGGTTAAAACATAATGGATAATCAATTCCCAATAATCTCCATAATATGAAAATGATGAAATAAGTAACCTAGCCAATAAAGATTGGCTTATAAAGATTTCATTCCCAACTTAACAAGAATGGAAAGAATAATTTGTAGTAAGAGTAGCAAAATCATTTCCCGAGTCTTTTGGATTACTTGCTCAATTTAGTGTAGGTATGTGACTATAATGAATCATTGCATTTGTAAGTAATACATATGATTAAGGAGATCATTAAACTACAGAACAATAAGAAGAAAAAGACTGAAAAATAAACTAAGTGTTGGGGAAAGAGCTCTCGGGTAAGGGAGGAGCAAAATTTCAAAAAAAAATCGAGTTGTTGTAAAATTGTGTTCATGAATATAAGGTCTTATATTCTTATAGAAAATTAGTTGTGTTTTGAATGCATTAAAATATGTCATATTCATACCATAATTCACATATAACAAATTTAGAAAGTCTAATGACTTCACTTTCTAAAAATTGCATGTTGTTATAGGAAGAGCTTTCCTTGATCATGCATAATCCTTACGTGTATATATTCATACACCCATATTTAGTACAAGTGTGTACTAACACTATACTATTATTGTTTTATATGTGCAGGTAAGAGAGCAGATTGAAGACTCATTGAAGCGGTTTGGAGTAGCGATCTCCATTCTTTAGTAGGTCCTCTTGAGTTCGAGGATGCTACACCTATCATTCTAGCTTAGTACTTTATACATAGGTAGTGGATGTTGTCCCTAGCGTTTCATTTTATACTTGTATTCAAAGCTTTGTATTAAAGCCGTTTGGCAACAATTATGATATATTGATCTCTTTATTGAATTTCTTAATCGATTGTAGATGGTTGTTTAGTTTAATGTCATTAGAATATTATTCTAGATAGTAATCATATGAAGTCTATATATACTTCACTATGTTTTAAAAGTTTTAAATTTTTTGCAAATTTAACTATATGATTGTTATGAAAGCTAAGAAGAGGCTTGTCTGCGACCTCTGAGAGGTTAACCACGCCAGTTGCGTTCGTATTCCAAAATCCGTTTGTGACAGTTGATCCTAATCTTTTTTCTCTAAAGTTCCAAATCCTAACAATGGTATCAGAGCCCTTTTTTTTAGGGATCTGTGAAGGCAAGAAAGCTAAACTTTTTTCTCTAGTTTTCCTAAGGTGAGACCTAAGCAGCAGTAACAAGCATCAACTAACTTCTTGGTTGTAGGCCCTCCTATGTTTAAAGGATAAAATTATCACATATGAGTGATAAAGATGAAGGCTTATCTTAAAGTTCTTAGTCTATGGGACACAATTAAAAGTGAAGATGATCATCTTCCACTTAGATCGAATCCAACAATTGTGCAAATTAAGATTTATGAAGATGCGAAGTCAAGGAAACCCAAGGCTCCCGCGTGTTTTTATTCAGCACTTTCGGATGTGATTTTCACAAGAATATTGGATTGTGAAACACCTAAAGAAGTATGTAGAAGCTAAAAGAGATGTTTGATGGAAGTGACAGAGTGAAGACTATCAAAGTCTTAACTCTCAAAAGACAATTTGAGATGTTAAGGATTAAAGAAGGAGATATTGTGAAAAAATATTCTGCCAAAGTTGTCGAGATAGTTAAAAACATAAGGTTGTTTGGTGAAACCTTTCCAGATTCAATGGTGGTGGAGAAGATGATTATAAGCTTACCAGCAAGGTTCATGTACAAGATTTAAGCAGTAGAAGCATCTTGTGATTTGAAGACTTTATTTGTGACAAAACTAATCGGTAAATTGCAAGCCAAAGAACAAATATCAAGTGTAAGAGATGAAGAAGTAGAAGAAGTAGCATATCAGGCACAACAGAAACCCTATGAAGGACAGTAGAAGGATGGAAGGAGATAAAGTAGAAAAGGTAAAACCGTTGAAGGAATCTTCAAAGAATGGGAAGTTTCTACTTTGCAACCATATTAAAAGAACCAATCATCAAGAAAAAGACTTTTAGTTCAAAGGATATCTATCAATTCAGTGTAGATTTTGTAGAATGATAGTTCATATTGAGAAAATAACAGGGCCAGGAAGAATCAACCACAACAAAATCATGTGCAACAGGAAAATTTTGTTGAAAAATCCGAAAAAGAAGAAGAAAGTGTGTTTATGGCTTCTCATGTAGAGAACACAATGAAAAAATCCTCATGGTTTATATATAGTGGATGTACGAGTCATATGTCACACAATGATCTCTTGTATGCACTTGATAAGTCACTTAAAGCTAAGGTTAAGATGGGAAATGGTGAAATTGTTGATCCATATGGAAAGGGTTCAGTTTCCTTTCAGACTACACAAGGTACAAAGTTAATTCATGATGTGTTATATGTTCCTTGTTTAGCATGTAACTTGTTAAGTGTGGCTCAAATGATGTCTAAAGGCTATTCCTTATGTTTTAAGTACAAACATTGTTTAATTTTTAACTCTTAAGATAGTTTGATTATTCAAATAGAAATGGTGGATAAAATTTTTCCTTTAGATGGGAAGTTTGATAGTGAAAAATTTTCATGTAAGGATTAGTCATGGTTGTGGCACAGAAGATATGGCCATTTTAACTATACTACTTTGAAGTATATGTATGAACATGGCTTGACTAAGGATTTATCCGGGATTTCACTATCTAAAAAAGTTTGTGAGTCATGTCAGATGGGTAAGGTACACAGGAAATCATATCCTAACAGTGCTACCTACAGGGCAACAGAGAAACTTGAACTACTTTACACTAATGTGTGTGGACCTATACAAGCATCATGGTTGGGGTGTATTTTTTGACTAACAAGTCTCAAGTATTTTCAGTTTTAGAGAAATTTATTGCTTTTACGGAAACACAAAGTGGTTGTAAGCTAAAGTCTTTGAGGTCGGACAATGATGGAGAATACACTTAAAATGAATTCAACAAGTATTGTCAAGATATGGGGATGATCACAAGTTGACAGTATGCTATTCACTAGAAAAAAATGGAGTCTCAGAGAGGACGAAAAGAACAGTAATTGAAATGGCAAGATATTTGTTACTGGAAAAAAAATTGGCACAAATTTTTTGGGCATAAGCTATTCATACTTTGGTGTATTTATTAAATATACTTCCAACAAAAGTTGTGGATGAAAGGACTTCTATTGAGGCATGGAGTGGAATACAGCCATCTGCCAAACATCTAAAAGTTTTTGGTTCGATATGCTATTCTCATGTTCCTTTTGTAAAAAGAAGCAAACTTAAACCAAAAGGTGAATTAGGAATGTTTATTGTTTATTCATCATGAGCCAAGTATTATATAGTTTTCAACTTGCAAACAAGAAGTATTTTAATCCGAAGAGATGTAGTCGTGGATAAGCATGCTTACTAAAACTGGGATAAGTAGCAAATTGAGAAAGATGATACAGTTTTTCAGAACACGAGTCTGTTGCCTTAAATACAATAGTTAGTATTGTTCTTAAAGTCTTTATTATCACTATTGGACTGAATGTCTCCTTATAATCAATTCCTTTCTTTGGATCTAACCTTTTTCTACTAGTCTTGTATTATACAACTCTACATAACCTATGCTCTTATATTTGATCTTACAGATCCATTTGAAACCTATTGTCTAAAACAAGCACCAAGACAATTTAATGCTAAACTATCTGAGGCATTATTGAAATTTGATTTCAAGAAGAGACAAGATGATCACTCCTTGTTCGTAAACAAGACAACAAGAAGAATGATGTTGGTGATTATTTATGTGGATGCCATGTTGATCACTAGAAGCAATCTACTCCTAATTGAAGAAAAAAATTAAAGACTTGGGAGAGTTAAGAAACTACTTAGGAATTGAGTTTGCAAGATCAAAACAAGGTATTCTAATGTATCAAAGAAAGTCTGAACTAGAATCAATTGTCGAAACTGGTCTAAGTGCAGCTAAACCAGCTGGAACTCCACTTAACACCAATTCAAAACTGACTACTAAGTAGCATGATGAGGAGAGACAAATGTCAGAAGATGATCCACTAACTCATCAACGATCTTATCAAAGAATAGTTGGCAAACTATTATATTTAACTTGATCAATGATCTTATCAAATAATAGTTGGCAAAGTATTTATATTTAACTATGACAAGTCTTGATATTTCTTATGGAGTTCAAACATTAAGTCAATTTCTACAACAACCTAAGAAATATCATATGATTGCAACATTAAGGATTATAAGATATGTGAAAAATAAACCAAGACAAGGTCTACTATTGTTCAACTATTTAAGAATACTATCACTACCTATTGTGATGCATATTGGGATTCTTGTCCTCTAACAAGAAGATCTATAACTAGTCACTTCGTGCAATATGGGGGTTCACTAATTTTTTGGAAGTCAAAGAAACAAACAATTTTTTCTAGTAAAGGCCTAATAAAGGAACTCAACATCGAAGTCCCACTACTTATCTACATACGTAGTGATAACAAACTTGCTATGAAACTTGCAGCCAATCTAGTCTATCATAAGAGGACCAAACACATTGAAATTAACTGGCATTTCATAAGAGAAAAGATCACACAAGGTTTGGTGTCTACCAAGTACATTCCCACACAAGATCAACCAACTGATCTACTCATAAAAGACACACAAAATTACAACTACAACATCTCATATCAAAATTACCAGTTCTGAATTTCTTCTCACTTCCTAGTTTGAGGGGGGAGTGTTGAGAGTGACAAGGATAAGGTTGTGTCAACCTGGTCCTTTGTATATGTTCCCTAATTACTTCTATTGTATAACTAACTTTCCATTAATCAGTTAGTTAGTTAATTATAATTAGTTGTAAGTTAGTTACACTAATTAAGGACGATTAGCTATCACAATTATTGTAAAAACGAGATCTACAATGTAACTATACATTTATTTAAATAACAAACTATTATTCCCCTAATTCTTGTCTCTACTCTTCTCCTTCTTCATTTAAATAACAAACTATTACTCTCCTAATTCTTCTCTCTACTCTTCTCCTTCTTCATCTTCATGTTCTTGTTCTTCATTGTTCACAAAACTTCAAATTTAACTTGTGCAACATTTTTTTACTCTAAGGGTGGGTAATATATTCCATGGGAGACCATTTAATTTTCTTGGAAATAAGTGAAGCTTTTATTTATCTTTTGTGATATTTTATAATTAAGCAAGTATAACCAAAAATACTATATAAAATTAAGGCAAATACTATGACGGTGATGAGGATACCAGTGGAGGGTAGGAGTGGGAGGGGGGTTGTGGGGGTAGATGTGGGTTGTATTGGATACTGGCGAGAAACCCTTAATGTGGAATATTACTTTTGGGATTTATTTTTTTGTATTTCAATTAAAAGAAAACTTATTTTTCCTAATTTTGATTTTAAGGAACTTCCTTTTTCTTAGAAATATAGTTTAAAAATCTTTGACCAAACAACTTAACAATATCGAACCAAACATACCCTAGATAGCTAGATAAATATACCTTATAATAAGGGAGAAGGGTTAAAAATGTCCTCAATGTATTCCAAATGGTTCAAAAATGCCCTCCTTCCACCTTTTGGTTTAAAAATGTCGTTAACATTTTTATAAGGTTTAAAATTGCCCCTTTTAAACAGCTTGCTGACATTGCAAATGATGAATCATTAAATTAGATAAATGACTTCATCTTATTGGTCCACCTAAATTTTCATAATCCAGCCCAACGACCCGACCCATCTATGTTATAAAAACTCAAACTCACCCACTAACCCGTTTACGTTTTAATCTAACATATTCTTGAACTTCATTTTAGCACACGATTCTCAGCCTTTCTTTTTGTAGCAGTTGCCGAGGATGGAGGTTTAAGGTTGAAAATCACAATACCTTCTAGTTATGTTGTTTTGTTACTTCAAGTTTTAACTTAGTTGATTTCATTACCCTGCAACTAAGGTAATGTTTTATTATTTTAGATTACAGAGTATTTGAGTATCTATTAAAAAATCATGTATTTTGAATATTTTATACTTTCTTTGTATTGTGTTAGTTGTAGTGGTCCATGTCCCTTTTCTTTTATTTGTCTTTGTCTTCGTTAATGTAGATTTTTTTTTACTGCTAGTGGGGGTCCATGTCTTTTTTCGATTATATACTTTATTATACATATTATATTTTATTACATTGGGTATTATCTGATGTGGTCTCTCCTTTTTTGTTGTGTTGCATATTGATTCGATTCAAGAATGATTGAAAATGTTGATGTCATTTTTAATTATGGAGAACAATGGTTTCGAAAACCACAATTGGTATACCATAAAAAATTGTTTCACGTTTGGAGAGCTTACGAAGTTGACTTGCTGTCTTACATTGATGTATGTCGAGAATTTAAAGAAAAAGTAGCTTTTAGTGAAGTACGACAGCTTCTATTTACATCCCCATCTGGTGGTTTTTATGTGATCGAGGGGATGAAGGCATTAGAATTCTTCAAAATATACTATCTAACAATTTCAATGTAGTGAATTTTTTTGCACTAGATCACTCTGAAGAGGAGCTTGGGTTAGTTCCAAACATTAGTCATTACAATAAAAGTGACAATTTTATAGAAGTTGGAACAGATTGTGATAGTAGTGAGGAAGAGGAAAATGGTGAAACTATGTCGAGCGAATATGATAGTTACGAGCTGGAGATTTATAAAAAGCAAAAACAACATGATATCAATGAAACGTTAGACAAGTACAAGAATTTGGAGTATGGTATGACCTTTAGCAATCTCAAAGAAGCTAAACAAGTTATTGACTTCTATGCTGTTCCAAATAAAAGGGATATTAGAGTAAAGAGAAGCGACAAAGGTAGAGTTACTTATTGTTGTGTTCTTAATTGTCCCTTTCGATTCTCGATTTACAAGTATGGGAGAGATCAAGGTTTTAAGATCAAAACCTTGAATCAGGAACACACATGTTATGAGACTTATGAGAACAGGAGAGCTAAAGCTGGGATTTTATCTCAATATTTTAAGAAGAAAGTTCAGAACAACCCTACGTTTAAGATTAAAGACATGAAGGAGCACTTGGAATCTATTTTGGATCTTGATGTGAATGAGTCAAAACTGAAGAGAGTTAAGAGGCTTGTCTTGGACAAATTAGATGGTAGTTATGCTGATGATTATAACAAGTTAGAGGCATACGCATATGAATTGAGGATGAGTAATCCAGGAACTGATGTAGTGATCAATTTGTCAAGAGATGCTATGGAAGAAGGTAAAAGAAGATTTTTACGGTTATATATATGATTTCAGGCATTCAAGGAAGGCTCGAAAGGAGGTTTGCGACCTTTTATAGGGCTAGATGGCACCTTTTTAAAAGGAAAAGGTAAGGGAATAATGTTGGTCGTAGTGGGACAAGATTCGAGTTACCATTTCTATCCACTTTCTTGGGATGTTGTAAATAAAGAAACTAAAAGAACTTGAAACTGGTTTCTGGAGCTGGTGAAACATTCTTTGGACTTAAAATCGGGTTAAAATGTCACTTTTATATCAGATATGCAAAAGGTATCTTTACTTCAAGTTTATTTCATCTTTTCTTAGTTATTTTTCATCTACATTATTCTACAACTAATATGAATTTATGTTTTTGAAGGGTTTATTGAATGTTGTTACTAATGTATGCCCAAAAGCAAATCACAGATGGTGTGTTAGGCATATTAAAGCTGATTGGACCAAAAATTACAAAAGCAGAGAGTTGAAAAAGCTTCTTTGGTGGTGTGCTTGGAGTACATATGAGGAGGAGTTCAAAGATAAACATACAAAAATGGGTGAGTTGAATAAGAAGGCTGCTAAGGCCTTGGTGAGATATCTACCAGAAAAATGGTGTAGAGCATATTTTGACGCAAAATGCAAAAATTTCATGATTGACAACAACTTCACGGAGTCCTTCAACTCATGGATTGTGGAGGCCAGACAAAATCCAATCATAAAGATGCTGGAAGAAATAAGGGTAAAGGTTAGAAAATCTTGCCATTTTAAATTCAATATAGCTAATATGAACAAGTGCTAATTGTTTAGATTATGTGCTAAGCTACTGGAATAAGTTGGAAAATTATTTTAAGCTACTGAAAAGTTTTCAACTTGAGTAATAACAAAGTGTTAAAACTTAAAAGTGTTATCATTTTGATTCCAGTAGCGTTTTATGATGAAATATTATTCCATTTGATCGCGCTTAATGATCAGAATTTTAGGTCTTTGTTTTAAGGTGTTTTAAATTTATGTTTTTTTCAGTTCGTGCAACATTAGCTGGTTAATTTATTTATTTTTTATTATTTTTGTATAGGTAATGAACATGTTAAGGAAGCATGAGGCTGAAGTTAAAAGTTGGAAGAATGTGTTTTCACTACGTGCAATGCATCTCTTTGATGACTACAAGGTCATTGCCCAACGATGTAAGGTTGAGTTTAATGGAGGTTGTGGATATGAAGTGACCGAGGGTGTAGATAAGCATACAATCAATATAGATCTTAAAAGATGGTCATGCAGAGTATGGGACTTATCTGGAATACCATGTCCTCATGCCATCAAAGTATTTACCCATAAAAAAGTGGACCCTATTGCTGAAATACATTGGTGGTACTCTATGGATGCGTATTTGAAGGTATATAAGCAAAAGATCAAACCAGTTAGAGGTGAAAATTTTTGGAAGATTGAGACGCACCATGCCATGGAGCCTCCTTCTTTGCCTAAGATGGCTGGTAGACCAAAGATGAATAGAACAAGAGAGAAGGATGAGGCTAAGAATAGGCAGGGGGCTTGGTAAGCTTCTAGAAAAGGAATGTTAATGACTTGTGGTTATTATGGTGAACCAAATCATAACAGAAGAAAATGTCCATTGGTAATAATATTTAACTTCATAAATGGTGTTCCCATTTTGTATCTAACGATCATCATCTAATTTATTTTTTATTCATGCAGCTAAATGATAAGCACGAGGACGTCTTCCAAGATGAAGAAAACTCTCATGAATCTCATAATGTGCCTTGAAAGAATCAGATAACACTCAAGAAAGTGCATGTTTCATCATTCCTGTTCCTGGTTTAAGTCAGATCTCTAGCCAGAGCTCTATTGTAGCAGAGCATGATTCAAATCCTACTATATATCCTAAAGTGGTGTCTGAAAGTAATTTTAGACTTCATGAGAGTCTAAAAAAATAAATACTAGGAAGAGAAAGATAACTTTCCAGGGAGATCACAATGGTATATCAATGCCGACCAACCTTCCATATTCACCAAATAAAGTAACTTGGAAAGGGAAAAAAGCAATCACTTCAAACCAGTTACAAGCTACAAGGGAGAGAAAAATTGGCAAACTTAAGCCTATAGGGGGCAAGGGGATGTTGAATTTATTTTGTGTTTAGTGTCATTAAGTGTTATGTAAAGAGAGAATGAAACAATGACTCCAAACAACTACTGTTTTTGCTGATTTTGTACTCTTAATGGTTGTTAGTTAACTGCAGTAATGACTCCAAGCAACTTGTGTTTATGCTGATTTTTTTATTATTAATGGTTGTTAGAAAACAATCGACTCCAAAGTGTTACCTTTCTAATATCAATAAGGTTTGGCCATGTGTATTTTAGATTTGTTTTACTTGTCAAAAGTTTATTTTAGTATTATTATGTTTTATGGTTTGAAGTTGCAGAAGAAAGAAACAGAATACCACTCCAAACTAATGAGAGAGACATGAATAAATTGATAAGAAATGTGCAACAATTTTATCGAGTTAGTTTTCTATAATGGAAAACAGAAGCAGATTAATTAAAAGAAGCTATGAACAAACATGAATTTACATATAGTATCATACAAGAAGTTTTGATACACAACAACATACAATACAGATGAAAAATAAAATCTTGCCCAGATAGCAGATTGGACTCACCCTTTGAGCGAGTTGTACAACTCTTTCTTTCCGATTTTGAAGGAGAATAAAATCTTGTACAACTTATGATACATCAGGCAAGCGATATAATTTTGATCAAGAATTTGAGTATCTAATATTGGTAATAGTATGATCCAAGAATAAGGGATGGATTTCGCGAAATAAGTAGTATACGGATTCGCATGAATTAAAAGGAATGAAAGTTAAGATATATTAACAGTGAAGCATCTCCTATTTTGCCAGATTTAAGATATAATAAAAGCTTGCATTGTAATGATGAACATTATTCAACAAAACTATGCAGTTCATCTTTTGACCCCAAAAACATTTTGTTTAACATTAACCTTCCTATTACTCACAAGCTCTATCGAATTCTAGCATGAATCATCTTTTCAAATCTTTCTTTGTAGGTTTATATCCATAACGATCTTGTTCTAAATGCTTCAAGAAGATGGAGAAGTTATTTTATATGGTTGTAACTCATTTCCCCTTCATGTTCATATTCTATGAAAAGGGTGAAATTGATGAACATCTCGAGCAATTCAAAAACATATCACAAACTGTTGTTGATAACGCCAACAATTTTCAAGATGGTCCCGGGTGGTTCTGAGTTTGTTATACCTATCTGTTGTACTAAGATCGGCTTGGTTAATAAAAAATAGGCATCAACAAGAAAACTTCTTGTACTGTCAACAGCTTCAACTATCTTATTGTAGAAATAAACTACGTTTTCGCTGCGACTCGATACAAATATTTCAAGGGCAATATGCTTGAAATCCTCTGCTACCTGCAGCTCTGCCTTACCATGATGCACTCCATTCAAGTTTTTGAAAATAAATATTTATACTAAATTGATAAAGTTTTCAAGATAGTTTCTTCAATATATGTCAAACATATTGAATTCAAGTACTCGCTCACAACAGAAGTAGAAAACCTGCAAAATCTCCGTCGGATATTTATCAAAATTCACGTCATAATAAAGTTTGTAGCGCATCCAGTTGCAAGAACATCAACTCGACAAATCTTGTTGTAGAGAAGAAACTGACTGTTCCTAGCATTGTAGTTCTTCGATCTTCTACTTCCTGCGATTGCTAGTGAATGGAGAACGTATGAATTGAAGGAGAATAAGAAAGAAGAGAACTACAACTAATGGAAATAAAGGACCCAAAAACGATTGTCGGGTCAATTTTCTAAAAATTGGTTTTTAGACCAAGTGTGTCATAAATTTTAAAATGTTTAAAGAAAATCCATATCACATTTCTCATGTCAGCCGGCTATTAAAAAAGGACAATTTTAAACCTTAAAAAAACGTTGAGGGTGTTTTTAAGCCAAAAGGTGGAAGGAGGGCATTTTTAATCCATTTGGAATACGTTGAGGGTATTTTTAACCTTTTTCCCTTATAATAAAGATAAGATTTAATTTCATGGATGAAAATTGACCCTATAACAAAAATAACTTTTAGTGGTAATTAATATGCACATTAACAAGGAGTGATAAAGTCTTTAGTGGTATTGATTAATTGTGTTAATTGTAAATAAATCCAATATCAAGTTTTAGGGACATGTATGAAAAGAATTATTTGTCTTTAAAAGACAGAATTTGCCGCTAAAAATCATTTTTGACATAATGAAAAATCTAACAAAGTATTATTGTTTAGGCCATATGGATGTATGATTTGAAATCTGCTGTAAAGGGAGATCAAACGTGCAATAAACTAGCATAATGAAACATCCTCCCTAAAGCATCACCATCTCAATTCCCATCAATTTGAGGACAATAAAGTATACAACAGGAATATTTAAAGTATACATTTGTTTTCTTTTGTGTAATTCATTCCTTTCCCCTTTATTTCTGAACAACGTAAATATGTATCACAATTTGGTCCCCTATTTACATGCACCAATGGCTCTCAACATGTTCAGTCTGCTAGTTTGCTTTGATAATGGCCCATCAATCTATTATGGATATTTTGCGATCATTTATTATTAAAATCATACATTTCGAACCCGTGAGATTGAGATGGTTGGACATGTGAAAAAAGAGATGTGGAAACATACTAATAAGAATGTGTGAGGGGTTGGACATGGATATAGTAGACATTAGGAGATTGAAGTAGAAATATTCCAAAAAACAATAAGGGATAATGATTAGACAAAAAATATTGATGTTTCAGATTACCGATGACATGACCTTAGATAATTCTGAATTATATTGTATTAACTAAAATGGAGGGGGGCTAGGCCTAATCTCATTAAAACACATAGCCACATATGTTCCCAAAACATAACTCTCAATCAATTCTTACCATACCTTGTAGGTACATCAGCATAGCAGCAAAACTATCTAACAAAAAAAGGTTGGCTTTGTCATATTTACACCTAATACTAGGCATTTGCAGAATTTCATTAACTATATTATTTTTATATAATTTGAATTGGGAGAGTAAATTTTCTAACTTGTTGGAATTCTGACCCCCAAAATTTCTTAAGGAACAGATTTATCTATTTGTTATTTTGCAGATTAAAGCAGTTACGTTTTGTGAAGCAAATAAAATAATAGAACAATATTTTATCGCGAAACAACCCAACTTTTAAGGGTAAAAACCATGACCTACACCTCTGTAGAATTTAACTCCATTTTATTAAATCTCAAGTCTCAAAAAAAATTACAAATCTACTTAACCTAAGTAATTAAAAACTCTAATTCCTAGAGGAATTATAAACGCTAGTTCCTAGCTAAGAAATTATAAACTCTAATATCTAGCTACACAAAGACATAAACCTCCCGGTTTTATATCTTCTAGTGCTCTTCAAGTTCTAAAACTTGTCAAACAACTCCTACTCAAAAAACTCAGATTTTGAAACAAGTCCCTTTAATACAATCTTACATATTTCCCTCAAAAATTTCAACACTCCCAATAAGTCTCAAAGCTCTCTCGAACCTCTTGATCGTGTTTTGATCTTCTCTCTGTGTAAGTTTGAAATTTTCTTCAAGATAATCTATCTCCCTATTTATAGATCACATCTACTCAAAATCTTGTTCAACTCAAACTAGACTTTGTCATTTCAATTCCTTGTTAAACTCAAATTCCTTCTTCATGTAGAATTCCTCGCTGGACTCGTCTTGGAAAAAACCTTTCTACGTAATTTACTTAAATAAATAAGAAAGCACAACATCATTAAATAAATAAGAAAACACAATTTCCTTAAATAGGAATTAGTTTTTCTTCTTTAAAAAAAACAATAATTCCACAGCTTTATAACTTCTAATTCATGTGGTTGACGTTCTCCTTATCCAAGTCGGATTCTGTCTGTAAAGAACACGTCGGACAACCCGTTTCTTTCATTAGTTCCTGTATTTGTCAACTATCAAAGTCTTTCTCATTCTAACAAATTCCACCTTTTTAATGATTACAAATATACATTACGAACTCAGCAACAAAGACATACATCTTCCCCTTTTTTCATGTTACTACTACAACTCCTTAACTTTGTCATACTTCAAAACAACGACACTTTAACAAATTCCCTCTTTTTGACTATGGCAAATTTTTTCTGCTCGCATTGAATAGGTACACATAACTCATATGCAGCTACTTCCCCCTTTTGACATCAGGCAAAAATAAAACACTGTGAAGGCATACACCATACTAAGAGAAGCAAATTTGATACTCATGGCCATAGGCTATCACCTACTCAAACACTTAAAAAATCAAAAACTCAGATAACTATAATAAAGCATTTGCACAAACATATGAGATAGACATGAACCTAAAACTCAAACCCAACATAAGCATTAATCAAAAAGCATAGACACCACAAAT
Source organism: Solanum lycopersicum (assembly GCF_036512215.1). Classification (NCBI taxonomy): domain Eukaryota; kingdom Viridiplantae; phylum Streptophyta; class Magnoliopsida; order Solanales; family Solanaceae; genus Solanum; species Solanum lycopersicum. Next base: position 18,997,053 of record NC_090809.1, read on the forward strand.
ATAATCAAAATTAAATATAGAATCAAATACATGTGATGAGAAAATAATTTGGAAGTCAAAGGCTAGAGTAGCTAGGTAATATCAAAAGATGAGAGAATAAATAAAAGTCATTTTTTTAGTAGCGAGGATATCTTTTGGATTAACAAGATTAGCAGCCTTCTCAATTTCAAAGGTAACCTTGGTCGATGCATGCTTTATCCTTTTTTTCTCTTTTTATATCACTTTTAAGGAACTTGTTCAATCAATCATGTTCCATCTACAGAAACTATAGTTCTCTCATCTTTAATTTCAAGCGAATCAGTAAAAGGAGCATATTTTCTTGAATATCACTTGTAAAGGAACATGTTCTCTCAATCTGTTCCCTGGACGTTAAATATTAGGTGCAGCACCAATCATAATACGGTTTTTCTTTTATATCAATCGAAAATCTTACTTTATATGATTCCCAATAGAAAAAGTAGGTTTGACAGATGGGTCTCCCATTAATTCCCCCTCACTAGATGCACCCAAGTTGAGCCTAACAACTTAACTTTGTTCAAGTGTAACTTCCCCAAAATATTCCCCCTCACAATGTAAATCCTCTAAGAATTTACTCAATACAAAAGATTTTCCCTAAGAACCTGCACACTCTACTTTCTTAATCTATATTTATAAGGAACCAAAGTAGAGGTGTCCTCCATCAAATTCATCTCAACATAGATCATCACATTGGGATAATGCTTTTTAAGAAGATATTTGTTTTGGTAGTATTTAGGGCATGAGTATATTTTGGGACAAGTGGAAGAAATAGGTTCAAGTGCATCGACTTTATATTTGATCATGAACAATTTGTAGTGCACATACCTTAGATCTCTGGATAATGCTGAATTTTGCTTCAATTTTACTAAGTCTCTCTCCTGTGCTAGATGCAAATACAATGTTATAGTGCATAAGTAGGGTGACTTTTAAAGTGCTATAGAGACATACAACATAATGTACAAAACTAAGTATAGAATTCAAGATTAGAGGGCAGTATTCGCAATGTTCATTAGCCATTTACGGATACTCATGTGACCTTAATCATCCCCAAGTTTCAAATTTTTTCTTTGAAAGTGTTTTCCATGGCTGATCATATTTTTGATTGATTGATCATCTGAATGCGCATAATTGTTAGATACATGCATCTGAAACAACATGCAATGTTATTCGACCTTCCTTTTTTTAGTTAATGTTATTCATCCATTCCCATTTTCTTCCCAAGTGAGAAATTTTTTTTTAAGTTTAAATCATGCATCTGAAACAACATGTTCAATTGGTGAATTTTTTCTTCTTTCTCTCACTTTTCCTGCAAATTCAAGGTTAGATTTCGGAACCCAGCCTATCTTGGGTCCTTTGTATTGATAAAAAGAATGCATAAGATATCTATAAGCCCACTTGGGCAGATTATTTTTCCTTTGAGTATACATGTTCCTTCAACAATTTTATAAGTTCCTCTTGCATTATTTTCTACACTAACTCCGTATTTAGGACAATTTTCCTTAGAGTCACCTAAGTTACCACAAATAATACATATCAAAGAATTTCCAATCACAGGTTGTTCATTCCCTATTTCAGTTCTTATGTTCCGAGTATTCCAGATCAATTTTTTTCCTAGACAATTCAAGATTCATTCTCCTAGAAGTTTCCCTTTCAAAAGATAGTTCATTGTTTAACCTCATTAGTTCTTGGTCACATCTGATTTGGTCACTAGTTTTTTTCTTTTCCATTCCCTGTAACACTTTGTTTCAGAATTTCAAATTTGAGAGCCAAAGTGCAGGAATCAAGTTGTTGTACATGTTCCTTTAGGATTTTATTTTCTTTCTTGAGATCAGAATTAACTTTTCAAGATCAATATACTCAAACTTGAAACTAGTCATGGAAGCAGGCAATTGATTCTTGATTTTAAATAGTTCTTGAATTGTATCTATGGAAGTGAATAATAGGAATGATAGTTTTTTCTTAGAGAACTTTACTAGTTTATCTTTTATATAAAAAAAATTTACCTCCATTTCTTCCTAGTCTAATTCAGTTCAGTTTTTTATTCTTCTATGGCCATCAAAACTCAGATTGTAAACAAGAACTCTGGAATACAATCTTATAATTTTTCCTCACAAAGTGCAACACTGCAATAAATCTCAAAACTCTCACAAACCTCTTGATTGTGTTTTGATCTTCTCTCTGTGTAAGTGCTCACAAGCGAATCTATCGTCCTATTTATAGATCACATCTTCTAAAAGTCTTGTTCAGCTCAAACTAGACTTTGTCATGTCTTCAATTACTTTTTTAACTCGAAATCCTTCTTCACATAGAATTACTCGTTGGACTCGTCTTGGAAAAAAACCTTTCTACGTAATTTCCTTAAATAAATAAGAAAGAAGAATTTCCTTTCCTTCTTTCACTTGGCTTTGAACACCTTTATAAAAGAAAACATTTGTACTTGTTGCTTATCGAAAAAACAATAATTCCATAACTTTATAACTTCTAATTCACGTGGTTGACATTCTCCTTATCCAATTCGGACTCAGTCAATAAGGAACATGTCGAACAACCTATTTCTTTCATCTGTTCCTGTATTTGTCAATTATCAAAATCTTTCTCATTCTAACATAACTTAAAAGTTAATATATCCAAATATATATTCTTAATAACCAAATTATTTTATTTAATAAAGTAAATTATCGTGGACATAAAACTATGCTTTATACATGTGTTCTTTACCACTCAAACATACTAAGGCATACAATACTTCACAAAGCTCCAAAACATTCAGTGTTGAAAATTAAAGAGACATACATGAAATCTTTATTTAATTATTTACGTTGATCATCCTTTGATTCTTGAAATAACCAAATGGAACTCCATTGTATAAAATATTATCAACATCATGAAATCTATCACAAACAAGTTTTTACTCACTGATACTGAATTTACACTGCAACAACAAAAATAGAAATTCATTGGTAATAAAGTTTTCTTTTAAACGGTAATATTTATTGCTGCAAAAACATTTAACAATAATTGACTTGATGTTATTATCTTCTAAGATACAAAATTGATAATAATTGCCACTACACATAATGAAGCAATAATTATATTATAACATGCTAAATAATTACCGCTAAATCCCATCATTGAGACAAAAAGACAGATAGTGATTCATCCAACGGTAACTATGCATTTACTTTTAGACATAAAATTTCTATACCTGCCTAATATGACTCAGAATTAAATTCACATTTTCCCTTTACAAAACTTCATCATATGTCAGAATGTTCAATATTTTCTTAGACACCACCAAAGATCTAGGTTGTCAAAAATTCATCTTTCAACATTTTACTACTTTCCCCATTATGTCAAACTAAAATGACTTTTAAGTAAAAGAAAAATTGAGGAGTGTACATTTGATTTTTTAATTTATGTTAAATCAAATAGTTATTTTTATATTTATCAAACACTTTCACAAACCAAAACTGACTTAAAAATATATGTGACCGACTTTTAAACTAATCCAAAGACACACTTAATCTAGTCAGAGTTATGGATAAAGATTGACAAGCTTATAAGTATGCGAGTATTTAAAAAAAGAGAGCATAACACAAGTCCAAATGTAACATAGTTTTTGGCTTGAAATGGCATAACCTAAAAAACTGAATTCGTGAGTTATGTTCGGCCAAAATCCAGTTACATAGACTCTTTGGCGCAAAATTTCAATACTATCCACATAAATTTACTTGAAATATGAAACATCCAGCAGAAATTTGAACTTGATTAAATCCAAAGTGTGTTTAAGAATCTATACATTTGTGATAATATATAGTTGGGGCATGAGAACATATGTTCAACATATATCATAAGTGAGTGCAATATCAGTATAATACAAATATAGGTATATATTGAATATGGATTTGGAGTTGAGAAATTATTGTACAAGAAGAAGAGTGTCATGGAATCGAAGAACCAAGAGATCATAGAAAGTGAATGATGGTTCTTTGTATTGTTCTTTCATTGAATTAAAGAAAAGAGTATATTATAACTATTTATAAGCAATAAAAGAGATAATGTTATTTTCCTTGTAGATACTAAAATAAAAGAAAACTAAATATTTTATAATTTAGTTAGAACTTTGTCTTGAAAGAACATTGAATATAATAAATTATTTCTAGACTATATATAGAAAGTAAATAATATACCAATAAAGATCATAAAGTAGAATGAAGGCACATTTTTACCTTCCATTCAAACTTTCAGGGATAAATAAATTTTTACCTTTTCAAACAACCTTATTTTGTTAACAATCTCGACAAGTTTGGCAGAATACTCTTTCACAGTATCTCCTTCTTTCATCCACAACATCTCAAATTCTCTTTCAAGAGTTAAGAGTTCAGTCTTCACTCTGTCACTTCCATCGAAATCCTCTTTTAGCTTCTCCCATACTTCTTTAGGTGTTTCACAAGACATTATTCTTATGAAAATCACATACAAAAGTGTTGAATGAAGACATGTGACAACTTTGGATTTCCTTGACTCGCATCTTCATAAATCTTCATTTGTGCAACTGTTTGATTTGGTCTAAGTGAAAGAGGATTATCTTCACTTTCAATTGCTTCTCATAGACTAAGAGCTTTATGATAAGCTTTCATCTTTATCACCCATATGCAATAATTTTCTCCTGTAAAGATATGAGGGCCTGCACCAAAGAAGCTGGTGGTTGCCATGTTACTACTACTTAGCTCTCACCTTAGAAGAACAGGAAAAAAAACTTAGCTTTCTTTCCTTCACAGATATCTTAAGAAGAAGAGTTGTGATACCATTGTTATGATTGGAAATTTAGAGGGAAAAAAATTTCATTCATATTCAAATTTTAAAAGGCATATACACATATATCTGCATAGGCTTTTCCATAGTAAGTAGAGGACCACACATATCCAACAGCTATTGACTTTCCTACAAAACATATTCCACAAATCAAGGACTACCTTCCTTTACATACTATACATAATATTTAAAAAGAACCAATAAACAAAAAAATCTAGAAATATGTCATTTTCTAAAACATCTCCTTGAGATTTTTCGTGGACACTCCCTTAGCTTTTAGAACTTCAAATTGCCCCTTGGTAACAGCCTTGGTCATGATGTCTGCAATCAGTTGATCTAAGATGGAATGAACAAGTTTAACTTTGCCATCCTTCTCTGTTGGCTTGATAGCGTGAAACTTCACATTTATATGCTTCCTACGACCATGTTGCGCTGGATGTTTGGCCTTAGATATTATTAACTTGTTTTCAACCTTAATACTAGTAGCTTCAATGTCATTTTGCTTCAGATCACATAGAATATTTCTTAAACATAGAGCCTGATTAGTTGCACCAGTAGCGGTGATGTATTCTGCTTCTGTAGAAGATTGAGCTACCACCTCTTACTTCTTTGAATTCCATGAGGACATGTCTGAACCAAGTGTCAAAGAATATGCAGAAGTGCTTTTAACCTCATCAACGAATCTTGACTAATCACTATCTGAGTAACCCTTCAATTGCCCTTGCTCTTCCTTTTTAAACCAAATACCATAATCAGCAATTCCTTTGATATATCTCAGCTTTTGTTTAACAACACCAAGATGAACTTAAGTTGAAGTTTGCATAAACCTTGATAGTATACTTGCCACCAACATGAGATCGGATCTTGTTGCTGCGAAATACACCAAACTACCAATCAAACTTCTATGAAATGTTGGATCAACCCTGCCACCTCCTTCAAACTTTGAAATCTTTTCATTGTGAACTAGAGGGGTCAGTACACGCTTGCACCTTTCCATCTTGAACCTTTTAAAAATATCCCATGCATATTTTCTCAGAGAAATGAAGATTTCATTAGTAGTTTAATGATTCTCCATTCCCATATTGGAACTCATTTAATTCAAATATGACATTTCAAACTTGGTCTCCATTTCTTGCATGAACTGATTTACCATACCTTCATTGTTTCATACTACCAGAAGATCATCGACATAGAGTGACACCAGAAAAACATCTCTTCCTTTAGCCTTCTTCACATATAAAGTGGCTTCAATTTCACTTCTGTTGAAGCCACAATGATTGAGATCATCATCAATCTTACTATACCATGTTCGAGGATCTTGCTTTAATCCATACAATTCCTTATAAAGTCGATAGACTTTATCCTCTATTTCTGTAACTTGAAAGACTTTTGTTTGATCAACATAGATCTCCTTCTTCAATAGTCCATTTAAGAATGCCAATTTCACATCCAAATGATACAGCTCCCAATTTGATTGAGCTACCAAAGCAATTTAAAAGTAGCATTATTGTATCATGTCGTGCAACAGGTGCAAACTTGTCTCCATAATCCAGACCTACAACTTGTGCATAACCTTTCACAACAAACCTTGCTCTGTATTTATAAACTAGGTATCTAGATTAATTTTTGATCTATAAACCCACTTCACCCAGATGACATTTCTGTTTTTGGTTTTTTAACCAACTTCTAAGTATCATTCTTTTCTATCATACCGATCTCATCCTTTATAACTTCAATCCAGACTTCATGTCTTGATGCTTCTTTATAGCTAGTTGTTTCTAATATTGCAATATTACATCTATCATATATCTCAAAAATTGACCTTATTTTAAAATTGGCGAATCAAGTGAGGATTCCCCATTTTTTCAGAGTTTCAAGCCCAAATGATTGGATTTAGTTAGTGCACACACTTTATTCTCCCTCTGACACTTTATTCCAGAGTTTCAAACCCAAATGATTGAATGGGTCCTTGCCTTTGAGCTGCAATAGTTAGTATTGTTCTTACGGTCTTCATCATCACCATTGGACTGAATGTATCCTTATAATCAATTCCTTCATTTGGCTATAACCTTTTGCTACTAGTCATGTCTTTTACCTCTCCATTTCTCCTATGCTCTTATACTTGATCTTATAGATCCATTTTCAACCTATAGGTACCTTTCCCTTTGGGAGATTAACTACTTCCCATGTACGATTATTTTGTAATGCATTAATCTCAGATTGTATTGCCTCAACCCACTTAGAATCAGAAAGAACTTCTTTGTAGCTTATAGGTTCTATGTTGGCAGGAGTCTTAGACAGATATGTTTGACAGGAATGATTTATATGATCTTATGACAGGTATTTGTCGAAAGAATATGGATTATGGTTAGCATGGAAAGGTACAAAATCTTTCATCCATAGTGGTGGTCTTTTTCCCCCTTGCAGATCTTCTATTTTCTTCTTGTATCATCAATGGATCTTGTTCAAAAATATGTCTATATTTGGTGTAATATTAATTGTTTCTGCATGGACCTCCTCAGCTGAACCTATTCCCTGATCATGGTAAACAATGATCGATTGATGTGATGAGTTACTTCTAGAAGTTGTTTCTCCATCATTTAAACCAATGGATCTTACAGAGATATATGGTTTTAATCTTGTGTTTTGAGAGGAAATATGTCTTTATTGAATATTACATCTATGTGTACAAAGAAAATATGAGAAGTTATATCATATAACAAGTAACCTTATTGAGTAGTTTCATAGCCTAAATGAACAACCATTCTAGACCTACTGTTTAGTTTATCAAGTTTAGCAAAACACAAACAATGATGTGACAATGTAGGTTGCTTTCTAAATACCTTTTTAACAGGAATTTTGGTATTAATAACATGACTAGGAATTATGTTTATAATATATACTGCAGCTTGAACACATAAACCCCAAAACATAATAGGAATGTTTCCTTGAAATCTAATAGCTCTTGTAAGCTCAAGAATATGTCTATGATTTATTTCAACAACACCATTTTGCTAAGGAGTATAAGCACATAAAGTTTGATGCACAATGCCTAAGGAAGTAAACATGCTTTAACACACATTATTCAAGAATTTTTTACCATTATCAGTTATTATGCAGTTAATAGTTTTTTATAATTGTGTTTTAAGATTAACCGGGAATTGTTGAATAATGGTACAGATATCAGAATTTTAATTTTAACATAAAAACCCATGTATACCTAGAGATGTCATCTACCACAATAAGACTTTGTTTTATCATGAGTTAAGGTTTTATAAGGACCCCATACATCCACATGAACTAAATCAAAACATGCAAAACTTTCAGAGGTACTAACTTTCAAATGTATTCTTGCTTAGCAAGGACAAATAGTGTGTTTATTAAATGTCTCAGTTATACTACTTAAATCTGATAACAACATTTACATGTCCACATCTCCTATGCCACAAGTCTATATCTAGTTTAGAATCTACTCTTAGTAATGGAATATAACAACTAGTTGCAATATTGACATCTTTTGAGCTTGTGTTGCTTGACAGTATGTACGGTCGTTCATCTTTTTTACCAATCATATTCACTTCCAATGTGAGAAATCCTGAAAAATACAAAAGTTAGGGGAAAAAGTAGTACAACAGTGCAGCTCCTTAGTGAGTTTAGATACTAATAAAAGATTAAATTTGAATTGTGGTACTTGAAAAACTCCAATAATCACATTATTGTTAGCTAGGACACTTGAGTCAACAAACTCAACTAAGGAAACCATCACATTGGGTAAATGTACTTTCTTTGGTTTATTAACCTTGCAAAATAGTTGAATTGCGTAAAGAGTTTAGATCAAACCCCATGTGATTAGTGGCACCTGAATCGATAATCCAACAAGGAGTAGAACTGCAATTGGTAATAGAGTTGAAACAATTGCTTGTACCTGATTCTTTACCTTCTACATTAGCTGAATGAACTTGTTTTGGACCTTTGTTTTAAAACGGGAGCAATTGTTGATATTGATCCTTTGACTGATGATAAGTATCTAATTGATTGTTCACTTGATTTGAAGTACGTCCATAGTCACGTGCAGTGAATTTAGAAGAATGACTTATAGTCTGATGTTTGTGAGGAGCCTGCTCCTGAGACCTTGTACCTTCCATCATTGCATTATATGCGGTGTTAGATTCTTTTTTTTAAACATAATCTTGAAGATACCCTATTAACTTGTAACATTTATCTCTAGTGTGATTCTTTAGTATGCAATAATGACAATAAAGATTCCTATTTTCTTGAATTTTTGAGTACCACCATTTCTTGAGTACAATGCTAACTCATATGCTTGTTGTCCAGAACTAGGATTAGACCCTAATATTCCTGTTGTAGCCACTACTGATTTTTGACTTTCATCAGACATGATAGTTGAATATGATTGATTTACTGATGGAAGTGGAATTATCAATAGAATGTGAGACCTTGCTTGTAAATAGAAGTCATTTAGCCCCATAAGAAACTGAAATAATTTAAGTTTCTGCAAATGTACCACATACTTTTTTGATCTATCACATTCACATGAGGGAGTAGGCACCACATCCTCAAATTCCTCCCAGAACCCTTTTAATTTTGAGAAGTATACATACACATAACTTTTTCCTTGAGTTATAGTGGCGATCTCTTGGTGTGAATTGAATATTTTTTACCCATCTATCTTGTTAAATGTTTCATACAGATCACCCCAGACAATTTTAGCACATATTGGACGCATGATGCTTTCAAGAAGTCCTTGCTCTTCAGAATTAAAGAGCCAAGACAATACAACAACATTAACCACCTTTCCAAGATACATTTTAATTTTGGAATTTTATCCTTTGGCCATGGTCCATCAACTAACCCCATTATTTCTTCCTAAGAGAGCTACCTTCATTGATCTATACCTCATAGAGTAATTTTCAACACCAATTAATTGAAAAGAAATGATCTCATTTTCACTTACATTGGACGAGTAGAGAAACAAAAATTGGGAATGATTGTAATCAATAGTTACAGCTCCTAAACTTGATTCTGCATTAGGTCCAACAATTGTTGTAGCATTCGTCATTGTGTTTCTTTACACAATTGTGATTGATCAATTTTGGTGGAATTATTGATTTATTTATCCAACTAGGAATACTAGTTGAGAAATTTATGATACCACGAAGTTTTATGAACATTAAAGAAGAAGAAGACTAAGATGAAGATGAAGAAGAAGGAGAAGAGTAGAGAGAAGAATTAGTAGAATAATAGTTTGTTATTATAAATGAATGTATAGTTACATTGTAAATCTCCTCTTTATAGTACTTGTGACAGCTGGATCCTTAATTAGTCTAACTGACTTACAACTAATTATAACTAACTAACTAACTAATGGAATAATTAGGGAACACAAACGAAGGACCAAGTTCACACTACCTTGTCCTTGTCACTCTCAACAAAATTACCTTTACAATATTACAAGATTTGGGGAGAGATGGATACAAATAATGCTTATGAAATAGGAATGACAATGGAGCCGGCCAGGTAGTTGCGGGTCAAATATGCAAGGACTTTCACATGCCCCGAACCGCCCCACAAAACATAATCTTCTCTTTTCAACCTACCCTGCCTCGCTCAGGCCAAATCCGTCCTGCAGAATTTGTTATTCCTTTCTTTCTAAAATTAAACTTTTTGATGGATTTGATAGCTTGTTCTAACATAAAAATACAACTAATTCAGTAAATATAAAACATTACATCAAAAGACAAGTGTTTTATAGTTAAGAAAAACTATTTGAACATATAAAAAAAGTGATGAACAACAAAAGAATTAGAAAAGATTGATTAGTATAACACAATGCCAAAAGAACATGATTCCAAGAGTAGCTGAAAATGGATTCTCAATTAACATAAAACAATTACAAATGAAAACAAATTATAGATTCTTTAAAAAAAATTAAAAATAATTAAATAAGTGAAACGATTAAGCTAATAAAAGCAAAAAAAAGTGCTAATATTGCATGTATTTGATAGTTGGTTTTTTTGCTTAAAGCCTATCAAAATGAATTGTTTAGTGATTTAGAATGGGGTTTATCTCAAACCTGCATCCTGCCCCGTACCGCATGATTTTTATTAAAAAGAAATATACTCACCCCACAAAATCTATAACGTACCCCGCCCACAAAGATTGTAATCTTCTTCGCTCCACACCCACTCCCCCCCCCCCAACTATCATCCCTAGTATGGAAGCTCTCGTATAGTAGTTTTTCAATGTTGACTTCTACTCCCAATTCTTTTAGCTACTAGATGAAAAGAGTCTGTGATGAACTAATGACAAAATATCATATAAAAAAACAAAACGATCAAAATCCCCCTTAATTTATATCCGTATTCCCAACTACACACTTTAACTTTACGAGAGTCCTATCACCCACTTTAATTGTTTAAAATTATATTAATTACACACCTAAAAAGCCACAACCAGATCTTTCTTGGGCTGTGAACTTCACATGTTTACAGGTAAAGTATTATAACTTGAGATTTTTTCTGAACTATTCTTATTTCTCAAACTACAGGCAACAGTAGAAAGTTTGATTGTTGAATTACAAAGTGTGATTTCGAGTTTTATATTTTCATTGTAAGTATTAAGAATTATGTTCTAAATCTCTACTAACTTTTATCGACACAGAATTATGAATCACTAAGTATTCAAATAAGGTGTGTGGGATCTATTATATGATTGTGGACATAAAATTTGTAAACGAGCATAGAGTAATATACTTTCACATGTTGTAGATTAAAGCTTTGTGTTTAATTTGGTCTAAGGAGTGAGCATCTTAGACACGCATGGATCAAGTGGTTGTTCGAGAGAAAAGCACTTGTTAGGAAAAGCAGCGATCTCTTTATCGTGTTGAAGTTAAAGTTAGAGTTCGAGAGAAAATAACTTCAACCTCACATTTTTAAAATAGCTCTTTATATTAGGATCGACTATAGTTTGATAGAATACAAGCGATCATTATATAAACCTTAGTCACTGTGTTTTGTGAAAGTATGATTGCTTGAACCTCCATTCTCAGAAGAATTTCATAAGTTCTCGTCATAGTAAACACTAACATGGTTTATTTTAATCAATAGAAAACCTAAATGTAACTTTCTGTTTCATGCTTAGACCGTGCTACTTGATATTCATACCCAGAAATCTTACTTTTGTTTGAATTCATTAGGAGATAGTAACAACAATCGAATAAGAGAAACAGTAAACATTGTTTGTAACGAAATTCTTTGTGGGAATGATCTGAACTCTTGTTGAGTAATTTAAAGTGAAAACAACCATTTACACTCTCATTTGAGGTGTAAGTTTTGACGTATCAAATTTTGGCGCTGGTGTCAAGGAATTTCAATTCCGTAGTGTTGTACTAGCTTGCATTCAACTTGTAGTTATAATTTCCTAATTTTACTTATGTTGTTGTTTTTGATCTATGACAGATACCCATCACCATAAGAAAGCAAGCGACGTTGCTACGTTACGATCCAAAAATCCAGAAAAAATTATGCAAGATGGTTAATGCTCAAGAACTGGAGGCTCAGAGGCAAAGATTGGTCTTGAAGCTGAACTGGATGCTGCAAGATATGTGCAGCAAAATACTGGACTACTTACATCTAGGAGAGTTTATGGAAACAAGGATTATGTAATACCTCCTCATCGTCCCCCAATAGCCCAAATGGGTAAAGTTCATCATCAAGCTCACATGATGTATGAAGAAGATGATGATGATTTGGATGGAGCTAGATCCACAAGAGCTTTAGTGTACCTATGTTACCTCCAGGAGTAAAATTAACTATCACCGGTACAATGATAAAATTGCTAAATTTCAAAGGAATGTTATGAGGGGAATCTGTTGATGATGCGAATCGACATCTGATGAATTTAGTGGGGATCTGTAAAAACCCAAGAGATTTCTAGTGAATGAAACTGCAATGAGGCTTAGGCTATTTCCCTTATATCTTACTGGGGAAGCTACTAACTGGTTGAATGAGATGCTAGATGACTCTATTCGAACTTGGAGTGTATGAAAAGAGGCTTTCTTAGAATGATTCTTTCAAGAATCAAAGGAACTGCAAATGAAGGATTAGATCACTACTCATAAGCAATTAGCGGGAGAACAAATGTATAACATTTGGTGGAGGTTCAGCCAAAAGTTAAAGAAATTCCCCAATCATGATCTTACTGAGAGGCATCGTAAACAGGATTTCTATACATCTCTAAATTATGTGACTAAACTTGTTGTTGATGTAGTCTGCAAAGGTTCATTTATGAGGAAGCCATTTGCTGAAAGCATGCAACTGTTAGATGAAGTATCCCAAAAACAATAGGGCATGGTAGACCGGGGATGCAGAAGTCAGAGAATTAGGGTATACATATGAGATGTCAGAAGAACAGAGAAAGAAGGAAGAAGAAACGGATAAAAATAGGACATGGCACATCTGAGAGCCCAAATTGATTTATTAAAAAGCAAATTATGTCAAAGACAGAAAAAGTAAATGTTGTAAAACAACAAAGCAGATATGAGGAGCAAGACATTGACATCAATGAGAAAACTAACTACTTGGGAAACCAAGGAGGTTTACAAAATTATAACTCTGGACATCAAGGGTATAATACCGGAAATACAGGTCAAAACTACACTAGAGATGGTTAATATGATAGACCACCAAACATAAAACAAGGAAACTAGTAGAACAAAGATGGGTATAGAAAGGCTTGTAGTGGTGTATATGTGTCCCTGGGTAGAAGAGAAAGAATGGTTTGTCATTCCAATGGATCTAAAATGGAATATATAATGGCTAAGATGCTACAAAAAGTTGAATCCACAGATGCAGGAGTTAAAGAAATGAGGGGTGATACCATTCAAAACCCCAAGAAGGATGGACATTGTATGGCCATCACTACTAGAAGTGGTAAGGTCGTTTCTAACCAAAACCCTTCAAGTACCAAGGATGAACAGGATGAGGAGCAAGTTGACACAGAGAGAATGAAAGTGCATCTGAAGAGGGTTTGGAAGAGGGTCAGCACAGAGTAACTCCTGCTAGAGGACAAGACATAAATAGTTATGACAAGATTCTTTTACCGCAGATCCCTAGACCTCCTCCTCCGTTTCCAGAATGAATAAAAAAGAAAGCTGAAGATGGGAAGTTCACAAAATTCATCACCATGCTAAAGCAACTTCCAGTCAATATCACACTGGTAGAATCTCTTGAACAAATGTCAGGATATGCCAATCCATGAAAGACTTGGTTACTAAGAAAAGAAGTGAAAGTCTCGATTTTTCTAATGATATACATCATTGGAGCGCTATTGCAACCAGATATTTGGTTCAGAATAAAGAAAATCCTGGTGCTTTCACAAATCCTGCACTATTAGGTCAATCAAGTTTGCAAAAGCATTATGTGATCTTGACGCGAGTATAAATTTGATGCCACTAGCCATCTATGAGAAATGGTGTCTGGGAATGCCAAAACCGACATCATTGAGATTGATTATAGTTGATCTTTTCTGCAGATTTTGTTATCTTGAACTGTGAAGTAGACTTTGAAGCTCCTATAATTCTAGGAAGACTATTTTAGCTACACGAAGAGTGTTCATTGATGTCAAGCGAGGTGAGTTGAAGTATAGACTAAATTCAGAAGAAGTGAAGTTTAACATATGCACATCAATGAAACAACCACGAGATATGTAAATGGTGTCCACGAGATATGGAAGTTATTATTGAAGACGACTTAAGAGTACCCATTGAATAGAGGATAGCTGTTGAAACATTAGCAACTGTGTTGATGAATTTTGAGGAGGATTTTCGGTCTGATTATAGAAAGACGATGAATGCTTTACAAGGTATGGAAGCACATTCTTATGCTCCAAAGAAATTAGATCTGGATTTGAAAAACAAACTACACCCTTAGCTAAACCCTCCATTGAGGAATCACCAGTTGTGGAGTTGAAGAAGTTGCCGAGTCACCTCAAGTATGTATTTTTGGGTACTAACAGGGCCTTACATGTGATTTTGGATGTAGATTTAGATGATGGACAGGTACAGGAGATGGTTAGAGTACTTCAAAGGTTTAAAAAAGTTATTGGTTCAATTCTTGCTGATATAATTGGAATCCCTCGAGGCATTTGCACACACAAAAATCAGCTTGAGGAAGAATGCGCACCCAACATTGAGCACCAAAAGAGGTTGAACCCACCAATGCAAGAGGTGGTTAAAAAGGAAATAATCAAATGGTTAGATGTTGGAGTGGTTTATCCTATCTCAGACAACCACTGGGCCAGTCCAGTACAATTTGTGCCAAAAAATGGAGGCATGATTGTAGTAGCAAATGCATTAAAATGAACTAGTTCCACAGCGACCAATGATTGGGTGGCGAGTATGCATGGACTATTGATACGCTCAAACTTACTTCTCAAATAAGAAGTAAAGCGGTTGTATCAAGTAAAGAACCCAACAAATGAGGTTGGGATCGTTGTCACGAGGAAAATAATTCAGACTTAACTTTACGAGATAAATAATTCAGACTTAACTTTATTCTATTATTTAGTCAATTATTTTCCAAGAAAACAAAAGACAATAAAGGGGGGGTTTATTTCTAAATTACTAACAACTAACAGGTTCAAATCTTGAAGCTTAATCAATTAATAAAAGTAACTAGGGCTTAAGTGTTCCCATAGGTTCCTAACTTGATAATTCTAACTATAACAATTCTTTCCTAGTATCTTGCATGTAAAGTGATAAGTTATCTCTAAATCCTTGGTCCGACATCTAGAAAATTTCACTCCGCACCTTGGCCCTGCTACGTGTGTTGGTATACTAACCCTTACCTTTACCTCATATTAAGCATTGTATTCGACATTTGTATAAGTTATTACCTCGTACCAATCGACACTAGCCTATTAGATAGTGTACACTAAATCTATGTTAATAATTTTTTTCCTATTATCTACCTCCTTGGTCTAACAAGTAGAATTAAGGCGAGTTCTAACATTGGCCATCCGTTAAAAAGACTTCTAAAGGAAAGAATTATCAATACATGGCCTCTGTCGTCCCATACTTCACAAATTCTTCTTCTACTTTCTTGATTACCCTCAACGAATAGGTATGACGCATCGTTCCAAGCACGACGGTCCGTCGAGGGTCTACGTTCCAAAATACTTAAACTTCTTTGAATTTGGGTACTGGGACTACTCTCTGATCATCATGACGAACCAGCAAGACGGACCATCGTGGATATGACGGTCCGTCGTGGACTTCTGTAATCCCACACTAGGTCAGACTTCCCCATCTTCCTTCCGCATCTTCACTATGATGCAACATACGTATCGTCACAAGCTCGACGGACTGTCACAAGCTCCGTAGGTGGTCTCTTCTGCATTTCTTACTCAAAAACTTCCCGTTCATCTTTGGACAGATTTCCAGCAAATAAGGAGAAACTTACATAAAATCAATACAAAAAGGCTTTTAGACACACAATAAATTGAAAGAAAAAGCATTAAAAATGTCGTGAATCGACGGTTTATCAACTATAAGAAGTTGAACGAATGCACATTAAGGGACCATTTTCCTATGCCATTTATAGACCAAATGCTGGACAGATTAGCAGGTAAACAGTGGTATTGTTTCTTAGATGGATACGCTAGTTACAATCAGATATCCATTGCAGCTGATGATTAGGAAAACACTACATTTACTTGTCCTTACGGTACTTTTGCATTTAAAGGCATATCATTTGGATTATATAATGCACGAGCTACATTTTAAAGATGTATGAGCTACATTTTAAAGTGCATGATGTCCATTTTTTCAAACATGTTAGAGGAAACTCTAGAAGTATTTATGGATGATTTATTTGTAGTAGGTCAGACTTTTGATGAATATTTGTTGAACCTTAGCAGGGCGATGCAGAGATGTGAAAAATCCAACTTGGAGCTGAACTGGGAAAGATGCCACTTCATTGTTAAAGAGGGCACAGTTCTTAGACATAAAGTTTCACAAAAATAAATTGATGTTGACAAGGCAAAAATTGAGGTGATTGAAAAATTACCTCCGCCCATTTGTGTGAAAGGTATTCGGAGTTTCCTGGGACATGCCGGATTCTATAGGCATTTCATCAAGAATTTCTCCAAAGTTGCACACCCCATATGTTAGTTGTTGGAGAAAGAGGTGAAATTCATCTTTGATGACGCCTGCCGAAAATCCTTTGAAAAACATAGAGAGAAACTGATCTCAACACTTGTAATCATTGGCCCAAACTGGGCGAAACCATTTGTAGTGGTGTATGACGCTAGTGGCATTGCATTTGGTGTTGTATTGGGACAGAAGCGCTACAAGATGTTCCATCCGATTTATTATGCTAGTAAGTCCCTAAATGGAGCACATCACAACTACAGTCACTAAACAGGAACCGCTGGCTGTAGTATATGCATTTGAGATATTTAGAGCTTATCTGCTGGGCACTAGAGTAATAGTTTACATAGATCATGCTGCACTGAGATATCTCATTGCCTAGAAGGATTCCAAACCAAGGTTAATTCGATGGGTATTAATACTTAAAGAATTTGACTTTTAAGTAAAATATAGAAGAGGTTGTGAAAATCAGGTAGCGGACCACCTTTCAAGATTGGAAGCTCCACAGAGAGAACACGGTGAACCTGAAAAGGATGATACATTCTAAGATGAACAGGTATTAGCCGTTACTCTTGATATCATTCCAAGGTTTGTTGATTTTGCTAATTTCTTAATCAGTGATTTGATACATGAGGGGCTTACTTATAAACAAAAGAAAAATTTCTTACATGATGTGGGTTAGTACTTTGGGATGAGCCTTATTTGTACAGAGTGTACGCGAATAACATCATCAGAAGTTGTGTTCTCAAAGCTGAAATGTTGCCCATTCTTGAGGCTTGTCATTCCTCTCCTGTAGGCAGGCACCATGGTGGAGATCAAACATCTCATAATATTATCTAGTGAGGTTATTACCAGCCAACTATTCACCAGGATGCAGCTGAGTTTGTAAGAAGTTGTGCTATTTTCCAAAGGCAACGAGCGATATTAAGACGCCATGAGTTACCTATGACACCGATTTTGAAGTTGGAGCTTTTGGATGTGTGGGGAATCAATTTCATAGGCCCCTTTGTGAGTTCCTGTGGTAAGAAGTATATCCTAGTAACAATGGACTATGTATCTAAATGGGTAGAAGTTATAGCGTTACTTGAAAATGATTAAAAGTGTGTTGTAGCATTCATAAAGAAGAATATTTTTGCAAGATTTGGGAAACCTAAAGGTATTATTAGTGATGGTGGTTCTCATTTTTGTAAAGAAGAATTCAGTACTCTCCTGATTTAGTATGGGGTGAAACAACATAAGGTAGATACACCTTATCACCCACAAACTAGCGGCCAAGTGGAAGTATATAATAGAGAGATCAATGCAGTTTTGGCTAAATCGGTAAATGCTAACCAGACAGACTGGGAAAGAAAGCTACATTATGCATTGTGGGCATACCGGACAACTTTTAAAACACCTATTGGTATGTCCCCATATCAACTGGTGTTTGAAAAAGCATGTCACCTTCCTGTTTAACTAGAACATAGAGCACTCTGGGCATTAAAGAAGCTAAATCTAAACTAGAATGAAATAGCAAATTTAAGGCTAGATCAGAAAAATGAGACTGATGAGTTTCGCCTGAGAGCATATGAGAGATCAGCAATGTATAAGGAGAGGATGAAGCGGTATCATGATAAACACATTGTGAAATGATTTTTCTCTACTAGGGATGTGGTGTTCTTTAATTCTAGATTGCAATTATTCGCAGGAAAATTAAGATCCAAATGATCTAGTCGTTTTAAAGTCACTCAAGTTTTTCAATTAGGAGCAGTTGAATTGGAAAATGATAAAGGAGAGAGGTTCAAAGCTAATAATTAAAAAATCAAAGCATATCTAGGTGCCCAAGAAGAAACCAAGATAGTGGAAGAATGCATGCTTGATGAAGTCTAAGTAATCAAGCTACCTGCATCGCGCCACGACATTAAATTGTGTGCTTCTAGGGAGGCAACCCAAGATTTCTTAATTTAGGAATTTTTGTATTTCTTTTTTGTGTTAGTTTAGTGTGCAGAGTTAATGGATTCTGACATGTGTAAGAATACTTGGTAAAAAAGTGCATAAGAGCTGGTGTAGCCTGTAGCTGACGGGAGGCTTCACGAACCGTGGCAACCTCTATGGGCAACTTCACGGTCCCTCTAAGCGATGAGCAAACAAAGGAAGCTACTGGAGAACAGAAATACCAAGGTTCACAGTTCATAGTAATGTATACGAACTCTGTTCCCTACCATGAAGTTGAGGTGAAACTGAACAAGGCGCAAATATTACATATGGGCCACCTCACGGACCGTAAAATCTTTGCGAGGGATTTGACAGATCGTCATCTATCCCAGGTAAGTCCGCTATCTAAATTACTTCCAAGGTAGGGTATACGGATTGTAATAGTTCCTACAGACTATTCTATTATCCATTATTCGTGCAAGTAATTCATTAAACGAAAGCCCGACCCACCCTGCGATTCAACCCATACATGGCAAAATGTATTTAGGTCTGCCCTTTCCAATTTTTTCTCTCCTCCTTATTCTTCTCATTTTGTCTCTAATGGCTACCCTCTTCCTCTCTTACGTGAATTGCCATTACTACTAGTACAGCTCAAGCCCTCCAAGTAAACTAACTATATTTTGATAATCTCTGTTACTTAGGTTTGTTCTTATTCACATATTACGATCGTTCTATGTTTAATGTAGTAATAAAGGGGGCTTATTGCAGTTCTCTATTATTAGTGGGGTATCAGGTTTAAGTCAGTTTGTTAGTCGTTTAGGGTAAGGACACTGTGTTTCCAGAAAAGGTTGTTCTTCTTTGATGATGTGATCAATGTAATATTTCCCTTAAACATGAGGAGATGGGTATTTGAGTAGGAAGGACGAACTTCATAGCTGAAACCTGGATAATAGTAAACCACGCTGAATTATACGGACTATATGGTTGATAACGTCCCTTAACCCTAGTCGTCAAACACGAATGTAACACCATCTAAGTGCCTAAGTTAACACTCAAGATTATTGCCTATGGTTGTTTTTACGGACCGTGATCTTGTTTGTAAAAATTCCTTCAAGTGTTTTATGTAGTTGTTTAGTTGTATTTTGATTCTAATTGAGTCCACACTCATGATTATGACTCGTGGTTGTATTTACAGACCGTGATCTTGTCCTTGAAAGTTTCTTCGTATTTTATCTGGTTGTTTAGCTTGTTATGAGTCTGACTTGCTATCACAAACACGATTACAACCTATTGTTTTCTTCACAGACCATGACCTTGCGCATGTAAATTACATGGGCAATTTATTTTGTTGGTTAGTTATGGCTTAATTTTGCTCAGAGTTCATGAAGAACTTTACGGTTTGTGGTCCTTTCCACGGTCCGTGAAGGCATCCGTGATCAGTATTTCGCTGCAGTTCTTTTTGATTAATTATGTGTGCGTTCATGATGATAGATTGGGTGATGTCATTCTTAAGTCAAGGAATTACAATGTTATTCAACTGTAGGGGAAGTCTAAGTACCCATTAGTGTGTCAACAATTTTGTACGCATGCTAAATCTGGTCATGTTTATAGGTACAATGCCACGCCCACTACGAATGAAGAATCCTACATGCGTACCCCCTACAGCTTCTCAATTTGAGGGTGACACCGCATCTGAGGCTAGTGAGCCGGAGGTGCACTTGGATGTTACTCCAACACCGCATTTATTTTGGACACTAGATCACAAGTCCAATGACGGATACTCCAAAACACTCCCTCTCAGTCTGAAGAAGGGGGTAGCTCTTCTGAGAATGCTACAATTGCCAGCAGTCCATACAATTCTGCAGCACAAAACAATGATGGGGTTAATTCTGGGGGCAGTGCTGAAGATGAAAGTAGTTCATTGGGGAATTGTCACAACTTCTCTCCGGTAACTCATCCAGAACAAGAAATATCATCTCAACAAGCTTCCCTCCGGAGAGAGCTAGACGAGATACTCATAGATGAAGAAACCATTATACAATATCTGCATGGTCACGAACCTCATCCAGATCACCAAGAAAAACTCACTGCTTGCTACCGTGCTATGTGGACGGTGGACCGTACCAAATAATTCTTCCATGAAGAATTGTGACAGAGACTGCAGCTTCAAGAAGCCGACTATTTTACCTGAATTTAGGGTGGTGAGCAGTGACATCAAGCCCTTTTCGGAAAATTATCGGATGTTTCAATTTCACAAGTTAGACTTGATGGGCAGTGCACCTGGTGACTAGTCTAATCACTTGACAAAGGAATTTTATACATCATCTGCAGCGACGCTGATGAACTTGGCATCAACCAGCAAATCCACAAAACGAGGGCACAAAGATGTTGTTACACTAGGTCAACTTGCCTCAATCATAGCTAGGGGCAATTCCATTGATATTTCTGAAAGCTCTATCAACCGAATATTACACGCTCCGGATTACATCGATCCATCATCAGTGGGACTTTTTGAAGGGAAGCACAAAGATGTGACCAAGGCAGCCAACATAGAAGATCAGGTTTCTTGAGAAAGGGTGTTGCGGTAGATCGCCAAACACATTGCCACTGATCGGGAACAGGCAAGTTGGGTGACTACTACCCCGCCTACTATTGCTAAAGATACATTGAATTTCCAAGATAAAGTGTGGTGGGTTTTGGTCCGGCGCAATTGTGGCCAACAGTGAATGATAACTCACTTTCACCATCCCTCCCCTCCCTGGTAGCATGCTTATTATGTGGTTACCCAATAAATACTGGGAGAATCATTGGTACTAGAATGCGAGACAGAGCTCTAAATGAGAGAGAAACATTTCCTTTCCTTTGTTTGATAGGGAAATTATGTCGGCAGGCAGAAATTCCTCCCAATTGGTTAGTCGATCGATGGAATGAGGCATCTAGACTCATTCAAGTATCAAAGATAAAAAAAATATAGATAACCTCCTTTTTGGTGCTAATTCTGCGGCTATAAATCATCTTCATATGGCTCCACCAGTCCATTTAGAGTTGTCCCAAACTGACAGAGTGCCGGATTAGGATGACTCAACCTACATAACCCAAGAAGCAATGCAGCAAAACAACCCTGCCTAAAGTTCAGGTACTTTTGTGTATATCCCTGTAGATTTTGTTGAGGAATTGATTGCAGATCAACGCCAGACCAGAGCACTAGCAGATGAGATAATCCTTTGAATGCCTCAAATGATTGAAACCAAAGTATCTGCTGCAAAGAAGGACATCACTAGTCATGTCTGGAACAATTTGGAAGTACTTAAAAAGTGCTTACATGGCATTGAAAATTGGGTTCAAGACCGGTTCCATGTTCACAGTTATATGGAGAATGATGAGCTGAAGGTGCGATTGGCGGATATGCATTATCATATTGTTAATTTAGCCAAGCAACCAGTACAATCCCCTCCTTCTGCACTACCTAAGTCATTGATGCAGATGCTAAATAAGGCACCTCCGGTACAATCCCTTGATGGAATTTGGGGTGAAGAACTCCCCACCAAATCCAAAAACGAAAGCATAAGGTTCGGGATCTCAACACGGACGCTACTCTACACCAATTGTTTGAGGAACAGAAAGCAGAGAAAAGAGCTCGCAAAGAACCCAAGAGGTTAGAAAGGGAACGAGCAGCCCGTGCGCAGGGACAACGAGATGCACTGTTAGCTAGCGCGTCTGGTAATGGAGCACTTGCTCACACTAACACCGGAACACTCACCCATGAAGCGTAACTTACTGCGCCACCCCACATTGAGATAGCACTTGCTGCTAAAGGTGCCAACACAGTTCCGGACACTGGTGCCTAGAGCGCCATTGGTATGACCACTCCCCATTGTCGTTTTGTGTCGCATGTTATATCGACTATGTGAAAAAAAGTCTATTTTTGGGGGAGGCGTGGTTTGTCTCCATATTTGAAGTCAGATTGTTTTTATGTATCTAAGTAGGTTGAGATATGCATCTACTAGCAAGACACAAAATGAACAACCAATTATGAACCTGTTTTTTATAGTTAGGATCTTTATATGACATTTTATTAATTTAATTGTTGAACATTGCTGAGTGTGAATTTATTAATAAAAGGATTGAGAAACTTGAAAATGCAATCGTGTATAACAGTGTTTGAGTATTGATTGATTGCTAGCGCAAAAGGCTGAAACTAGATTTTGCCCGAGTAGTCTTGCTTGGCATATAGGAGAGTTGGATAGGAAATGATCAATAGGCCATTTTGTGTATAAACAAAAATTACCACTTGAACCCATGTTGATCCTAAAATAGACTTTATTCTCACCTAACACTGTTCAAAACCTTGGTTTACCCAAAGGTACATTGGCACAACTCAAGATAAAAACCTAAGTTGAGTGTGAGTGCTACACGAAAGATTTCAACCAGCACACTGAGATATAAGTAGTATGTATGTAGGTGTGTATATATATATATATATCATACAAGTCGACACGTAGCTCAAAAAATTCACCCCTAATTTATTCTATTAATTCTGTCATTTCTCTCTGTTGGATTCAAGAGAAGGGTGTATGTTACAAGACAATTAAATTCATACAGTGATCCTATTCCAACTATCTGAAAAATAGATTGTAGAAAACGAGGGATAGCCTATAGTAGTAGTTGATAGTGCCAGAATTTCTTTGCAAGCGTGAGAATTGTACTTAGTCCCAATCATTCTAAGTGAGGGACTTCTTTAATGTGAATACACTATGATTGAATTTGACTGTGGACTAAGTAAGCTAATAACTCACAAACATAGGCATGATTGACTGTAACTAATGAAATGTCTTGTATGGATCCTACCATGTTAGTTTCTATGATTTGTGAAGTAAAAGGTGTGGAAAATAGTTGTTGTATATGGTCAATGATGGAAAACGATTTTGAAGAGTAAGGGGATAATAAATCTTATCACTTGAGGACAAGTAATAGTTCTATGTTAAGGATGTTGATGTATCAGGATATTTAAGTAAGCTCGACGCTTAAAAACAAGGAACTAATACTTGAATAGAGTGTATTTGGTATGATTTGATGTGTTTGTTGATGATGCAGGAAGAATAATACAAAGGAGAGAAGTAGTAACTCACAGCCAGCTTGACGGTCCGTGGCTCATTCATGGACCATCTAAGTTACTATGAAGTCAGATGACAGGACAGAAATTTTGAAACCTATTGTTGAAAGAAATAAAGTAAAATCCATGAGAGAATTCACGACTTGAAATCATCTTGATGGTCCGTGGTTCGGTATATGAACCAGATTTCAGAACCGCAGTGCAAAGTGTTCAAAGTTGAGGAACTTTAAGTGAAGATTACGGACCATGATAATTTTAATGGTCCGTAATCCTGTCCTTTAACCAGATTCCAGAGAGCAGAGGAAAGTGTCCATAGTTGAGGAAGTTGAAGTAAAGATCACGAAAGAGTTCAAGAATCATCATAATTCTAATGGTTCGTAGCTCTGTCCGTCAACAAGACTCCAAAAATCAGGAAGAAAGGTCCGAAGCTAGAAAATTGAAGTGAAGACCACAGAAGTGTTCACGGACTGTAAAAACTATGATGGTCCGTGATTCTGTCCGTTGACAAGACTCCAAAAATCAGCACAAAGGGCGCACAGTTAAGAAAGTTTTAAGTTAAGACCACGCAGTACTATACAGACTGTGAAGGAAAATGACAATGCATTCCTACTTACATTAGGTCTCTTTTCATTTTTTTTTGGGATTATTTAGGGCGTTTTTGGCACCATTTTTTGATTCATTTAGTTTTTGCTGAAGAACGGGAGACAACTTGGGATTTTTTCCGAACTATTCTTGTTTCTCAATCTACTAGCAACAGGAGATAGTTTG
This sequence comes from Solanum lycopersicum, assembly GCF_036512215.1. Classification (NCBI taxonomy): domain Eukaryota; kingdom Viridiplantae; phylum Streptophyta; class Magnoliopsida; order Solanales; family Solanaceae; genus Solanum; species Solanum lycopersicum. The sequence continues at coordinate 19,021,850 of NC_090809.1, forward strand.
AATTTAGAATTATAAAGTGTGAATTCCAGTTTCAAGTTATCATCGTAACTTTTTAGAATTATGTTATCAATATTTATTAACTTTAATCTAAAACGAATTATTAATTACTAAGTATCAAATCAGGTGAATGGGATCCATGATGGGATTGTAAGCCTAAAATCTGTAAAATAGGCATAGAGTAATTTGCTTTCATATATTGTAGATTCAAGCTTTGGGTTTAATTTGTTCTAAGGAGTGCACATATTAGATTAGCCTAAATCAAGTGGTTGTTCGAGAGAAAGGCACTTGTTAGGAAAAGCAGCGAACTCTTCACTTTCTTGAAGTTAAAGTTACAGTTTGAGAGAAAATAACTTCAACCTAATATCTTTTTAAACCAGTTCTTTATAGTATGATCGACTATAGTTCGATAGAATACAATGATTATTATCTAATATTGCTGAGAAGCATTAGATAAACCTTAGTCACTGTGTTTTCTGAAAGTATGATTGCTTGAAGCTCCGCTCTCAAAAGAAATTCACAAGTTCTGCTCATAGTGAACATTAACCTGGTTTTTTTAATCAATAGAAAACCTAAATCTATCTTTTTGTTTCATGCTTAGAACGTGCTACTTCATATTCATACCCATAAATTTTACTTTTAGTTTGAATTCATTAGGATATATTAACAACAATCGAATAAGAATGACATTAAACATTGTTTGTAACAAATCCTCTGTGGGAGCGATCTTAACTTTTGTTGAATTCCGTAAAGTGACAATGACCGTTTAGACTCTAATCTGAGTTGTAAGTTTGTACATATCAGAAATGTACGGGAAGAAATCCCTAATAACCAACAAAAGGGTCCTTGAGGAGGACCCAACTTGAGGGCAAAAGTTGTCTCAAGTTGGCAGCTTACTGCCTCAAGGTTCACAGACCACTTCATGGCCAGTGGAGTGGACCATGGTCCGTGAAGATGGTCGTGGACCTTACTTAGACCATTAAAGGCTTTTAAAGGCAAGTAAGCCACTGCACAACGACCACGGACCGTTATGAGGATCATGAACAACCTTTGCGGTTCGTGAAGGTAGCCGTAGTCATTGAGCGAGCTGTCCAAAAATGTAATTTCCAAATAAAATTCTTATTCGAGTTTTTTTTTATTGGGGATTATTTTAAAAGTTTTATATAATTAAGTATAATAGTTTTAATTCTTGAAACCCTCCTCCAACTCATTATTTCAAAAACCCAAAATCAGAACCCCTATTCCATTGAAAACTTTCTCAAAGCCCCTATTGAAGCTAGAAATTCAGGTTGAGCTAGGGTTGAAGGATTTGAATGTTTTCTTCATCACAATTTTGTGGGTTTCTTCTCATTGATATATGGTATTCATCCTTGAACTATCTTCCATTCAAGTAGCCATTTCAAAGGAATTAAAAGAGGTTTTCAAACCCTAGCTTCTCCTATATTGGACTCTAACTATGGGTCTTGCATGAAAATGTTTTTATCAACTTTTGGCTTATGAAATTAGTCTAATGAACATGATTTGAAAATATTAGAGTTAGAGTTTCTTTATGATTATATTGTGACTTAGCTACTTCCCTGAGGGCTATTTTATGAAGTATTGTTTAGGAATTGATTAATAGGTGGTGAAAGCTTGATTAAGGGTAAGTTGGTTAATTTGCCTAAGCTCTTATTATGAAATGCTCTTGAGTGGTATGTCCCACCTTTGATAGCGGTGTTTACTTGAAATATATGAATGTGAGTCTACTTATGTATTGTAAATGAGGACATGAAGGCATATTATGTGAAGTATGATGAAAATGAAGTGGTTCTTGTCGATGTGCCTTATGAATCTTGTTATGTGAAGCATGCTAGAGATAATGTCTAAAGGAACTTTATGATTATGTGAAGCATGTTGAAGTGTGAAATATGATGAATGAAAATGCAAACATATTTAGAAGCCAATGCTATGAAAGTGATTATTTATGTGAAAGGTGTTCTTACATGTACACACACTCACATTTTGAATGAATGAATTAATGAAGTTAAAGAATGTGAATGAAAAGGGGAGTTTTGGGGTGACCAATCATTGCGAGTTGAGATGAAGTGTTTAGTAGCAACCTCACTACCTCCCAAGATATTTTTCATGTAGGCTGGAGGATGGATATCTATTTTGAGTTGACATGGGATGTCTAAAAGTTATCCTTGACCTTTAGTAATGAATGTTTAAGACTCTATGGGGGAGTTATGCTTAGCACCGGGAGGATTTGAAAAACGGGTGGGGGCACATTGTGAGTAGAGATGGGTGTACCCAATGTACCTCTTAAGATGAGTACTCCTCGTTAGTAGGAGTGAGTTACTTAGTATCAATCTTCTTATCCCTTAAATATCTGCCCATATAGGTGTATCTATTGGAAAATCAATGTAAAAGCTAAGAGAAAGACCCCACCCTAGTCAAGTGGGGAACCCTCATCTGATAAGGGTAGTATCGGGATTCCATGTATAGCTCTCATGGTATATGTCGGTTAAAGCTATTCCTCCACAAGAAATAAGTCTCCTAAAATAATGTACAACTTAGGGTGGTATGGGACGCTATCTATACATTGCATTAAGTCGGCCTTCCGAAAGGGGAGTCTTGGTGTGTTTTGTATGAAGTGAAAGAACTAAGTCTCCTAAAAGAATGTACTACTTAGGGTAGGTTGTGGTATGGGACTTCATTTATCCATTGCACTAAGTAGACCTTCATGAATCGTGTGAATGAGTTATCATGTGTTGTAAATGAAGTTAGATGACTTAAATTTTAATGTTAAGGAAGCAAGTTAAAGCTAAGTTTCATTTAATGAAGTTAAGAGGGACGCATGTAGTGTACTTGGTCCAAGAGAATCCTCAATGGTCACAATGTGGGAGTGGTAGTATGGGATGCTACTCTCACATTGCACTTAGTGTTACTTACAATGTCTTTTTGGAGTGGGGAACTATGTGAAGTCCTCAATCTATGAATGTTCTTCAAATGTCTATCCAAGAGGGTGGACTTGTTTCCGTGGGAGGTAAGCCTATGGTTGGTAGTCTTAAGAATCACCTTGGTGTGTATTGAAGGGGGTGTATGGTTATTCCCTTCATGTCTTCTATCACTCAAGATGGTGACTGGCATTTTAATAAGGACTCCTAACTCAGTAAACAGACGTAGTTACCAAGTTACTTCAGCTGTTGTAGATGTCATACTCTTGTACTGAGCTTATCTTCAGTTGAGCTTCTAAAATACAATGTGTTGTTTCATTAACTTCCATGAGACTAAGGATTCTCAAAACGTAACTACACACATTGTGATGGATCTTCTAGTGTTAGGGAAAGAAACTCATTCTTAGTCACACGAACAACTCAATATGGTTGCGGGTGTGGCCTTTAACCAAATTATTTCACCAATGGTGCCCTTCAAATGGTGCCCTTCAAATATCTGACTACCCTTGTAGCTACTTCCCAATTTGACTTCTTTGGGGTTTGCATGAATCAACTGAGATTTTGTATTGCTGTTTGATCGATTAATGGTAGCATACAATAATGTACCAATCAACTGCTTGTAGGAAGTGACAACATGTAACACAACATCATCGGACAGACCACCAATCTTATCATGTTCTATTGATGTCAACTTTAGATTGGACTATAAAGGAGTAAAAACATGTTTCGTGATTAAGGTTCAACTACATTTCATCCAAGATTAGGTGTAGGTGATCATAATCTAGTATAAAATTGAGTTCAGGTCGAACCCACAAGGAGTGTTATAAATTTGAATAAATCAAAAGGGGTGAAACAAATGTCAGGTGGGGGAATTTGTTTGCCAATTATCAACTAAACAATTTCGCAAATAGGGACAAAAATAAGTAGAGAGGAATTATCTTGGATGTGATTGATTATAGGCTAATTTCACTATATGGGTAATTGTAATTTACTTATCAATTGCTAAATCTCAGCATGTAGGCTAGACCATAGATGCAATAGCTTTTCTCGAACAACTATCATGATTCAAGCGGGTTCTCTCGAACTTCTACAAGTTTAACAATATAAATAACCCAAAACCTTAATTAATTCACTCTCTCGATATAGATGCGTAGAATAGAATATAGGATTCACTTTGTCAATTTGAGTCCATAACAACTCAATAACTACAATAATTTATCGATAGCTTTGGTTCTAAAACCTCTCTCTCTAGCAAGCCCAAAACACTAATTTAAAACTACATTTGCAACTACAATACATAAATTAACACTCAGCTATCAATTAAAACCACTTTAAAATAATATTTAGATTAGTAAACTACAATACCCATAAGCAAATTAAGAAAATAATCACATGATCACACCCTAAGAATTGGGATTTTAGCCACATATCATAAAAGGGAAGAAAACAATTCTAGTTATGTCCTTCATAATATAGGTATTGCAATCCAATTTCTTACGATGATCCAAATTCTGAAAATAAAAAGGCCACTCCAAAATCTCTTGCAAAACTCCTTCAACAAGGTTCTATAATTAAGAGAAATACTCAGGAAAATACTAGAGTTGGAAAGATTTCTTTCCAAAACATGCAGAACTCTATTCTTTCTTTTTAAAATTTAATTTGTAGTTTCCCAAATTTTGGTATGCAGGGCAATTAGTCTAGGTAAGTCTTCGTCGGCGACACACCAATTGATCTATTCCAACTCTGGTTTTTCTTGGATCTTAATCCTCAAGATTTTGTGAATTTAGGCGATCGAGGTCGATGTTGCTGAGAAGCTTGGCGGTTCGTCGACTGTATATTTCCTTTGCCAGGTAGGCTCTTCCACAGTGCTGACAAGCTGGAACTTTAGGCGAGATAAAGATCCAATTGACGGCTCATTGAGTGGTCTTAGCAATCACCGTGATTGCCTTCTTTCAACTTCCTCATCTTTTTTGCTCTTTTTTACCTGGTAACGTCCATGCCTTGCTTCTAAGCCTTCATTTCTGCAAATCATCACTTTTAACATTAGTTTAGAGCATAAATTATGCATTGAGTATACTTCAACTATGAAAACAAAATCCTAAATAAGTCAAAATCTCAGACTCATCATTTTGCACCACTAAGACCCTCATAATATAGATGGGTTCTAAGATATATTTCCTCTAGTTCAAGACAGCATCTTCACTGGACCTCAAAACTTCAATGCCCAATAAGTACTTGAGTTAGCCTAGCCCAATAAGTACTTGAGTTAGCCTAAATATTTAAGCTTGGACTACTGATATAGAACTTATGTAGTTACATTAACATTCTGGCCATTACTAACAGTAATGAGAAGGTCATCAACATATACCAATGCAATTACTAAGTCTATATCATTTTTCAGAGTGAACAAGGAATAATCATGAGAACTTTGGGTGAAACCAACACTCATCAAGGCAAAAGTAAGAATTATGCTCCTGGAAGCTTGCTTCAACCCATACAGTGATTTGAGTAATTTGTAGATGTTGACCTTTCTCGGTTTCTCAAAAATTTATGTTTGTCCATATAGATCTGCTCATTTGTATATCATTGAAGCAACATATATAGTCATCCATTTGGAATGAATTCCAACACTTCGACACATCTAGACCAATAACACATCTCATTGTTCCCATATTAGTAATAGGTGAAAAAGTATCATGATAGTCTAAACCTTCTCTTGGTATTTAATATTGTATACCCACTTGAATCCAACTATATGCTTACCTTATGGTAAATCAACTACTACTCATGTTTTGGTATCCTCAAGATATTGGATTTCAACAGCATGGCTTCGGTCTATTTCACAACTTTCACTACTTCTTCGAAATATATAGGCTCCACAAAATTTAAAAATTTTGTGAGAGAGCTTTGATAGGTTGGAGCAGCATTGTCACAAGAAACATAGTTACCAAGAGGGTATCTTGTACCACCTTGATTCTTCCCAATAGTAGTGAAGTCTTTCATCCAAGCAGGGTGTTTGATTGTTCGAGTAGTTCTTCCTAGACTGCACTCTTCAACTATTGTTAATGGCATTAAAAATTCCTCAGCCTCTAGTAGTGGCATTGTACGATTAGAAGTTAAACCAATATTTTCTTCCTCAATAGATGGTGGAGTTGTTGTTTGTCATGGTTATGTCAAATTCTAAGATGAAAGTTCAGTAGAGGCCTCACAATGTCTCTCGTCAAAGTGATAAATATCATGAATCACCTCTAAAAAAATATACATGCAAGGAAGGAGAGGAAGTATAAATATCAGGCTTTGCATCAAAAGGAAAACTTCTTCTTGCAAAATGAATTCTCTATTCACTAAAATTTTATTGGTTTAAATATCTAACAATATGTAACCCTTTTGTAACTCTGAATAATAAAGTATGATCAGGAACAAGTCTTTCTTAAAAATTTTCACCCTTTGGTAGAATTAGAAACATGACAAAAGCAACTAATGACTCTTAAGTGTGACAACACAAGCTTCTTAGAAAATATAACTCATAAGGGATCTTGTATTTAATAATGGATGAAGGTATTCTATTCATTAAGTAAACTTCAGCTTCAATGCAATATCCCCAAAATCATATTGACATTTGGGGTTGAAACCTGATGTCTCTTGTAATATTGAGGATATGTCTATGTTATCTTTCTACTATACCGTTTTGTTGTGGTGTGTGAGGAAACCTACTCTGATGCAATGTTACTAAATGCTGGAACAATGTAGAGCATTGGTGATTTAAAAATGATGTGACATTGTCTGACCTCATAACTATAACTTGGGGACCAAATTGAGTCTTGCCCATTAAAAAAAATTTCTTAATAACAACAATAACTTCAGACTTCAATTGCAACATATAGACCTATAAAAATCTACTATATATAGTCATCCATAACTAGAAAATAGCATTTCTTATCAACTGTAAGAGTTTTATATGGCCTCCAACGATCCATATGAACAATATCAAACACTTGAAAAGCTCTAGAGTTAGTAATAGAAAATGAGAGTCTAGTTTGCTTTAACTAAGTGTCTCACTATCACCACTATATTACAACAACCATATATGCCTTAATACTTGAGAAGAAGGATTCCCAAGTTAGAAATGTCATAGTTTGACATTAGGTGCTACTGCATTTGCAACCATACTTCCTGATTTATTGTTGTCCTCCTTCAGCTTCTTATTCAAAACTCACTTCTAAATATGTACATTCCACCATCCTCCTTGAAAAACCCCTTCACCCTACTAGTGCAAAGGTTCTGAAATATATAAAAATCAGGATAAAACAATACAAAGCAAGACTATTCCCTTGTAATCTTTGAGAATGGCAACAATTTAAACTTGAACAGTGGTACAAACAAATCATTTTTCACAACTTCATTCTCAAAAATATATCCTTCATCAATGTGTGTTATTTCCAAATTAGCTCCTATAGATAAATACACTCGATCATTTTGTAATTTGGTCAAATCATGAATACTTTTCAATAAACACTTATTTGATGTTATATGTTGAGAAGCTCAAAATCATGTGTACGAACATTTGAAATTAGGTAAGGAGTGATACTTGACATGTTGGATTGCTTAGTATCCTTCACATCCTCATTTAGCATGTCTAGAATCTATTTATACTCTTCTTCAGAATATACCTTCTCCATTGCAAAAATAACATTATTTTCTTCATGACAAGTTGATGTCATCTACGTGTGATCCGGTCCAGCAAATATGTTATTTGCAGTAAGATGTCCTCCAAATCCACCTTGTTTTGTATTACCATGACTACCATATCCATATCATGCATTATTACCAGAGTTAGAATTACCTTTTATGCCTTCAAAATTACCACTTTCAACTATTAGGCTTGTTCCTCAACTTCAAATCCATTAATAAATCAAGTTGTAGCAATTTTCCTTGGTATGTGTTGAGAATGAGAACAACAAAGAAGAATCAAATACGTGATATCTATTTAGTTACAAATAATTGTAAGTTCATTAGAATTAGAAAGTGTGATCAAATAGCACAACTATTAAACATATGAGATCAACATGGTAACTTCACAAGATTTGGAATAACAAAATATTCTTTTCTCTACTCTTCTTCTACTTCTTTTGTATCTTCTTCATCATTTTCTACTTCACTGCCTATACAAATCTACATGGTATGAGAGTTGTGTCAACTAGTATTCCTTGTTGGAAAAATCAATCAACAATTCTGCTAAGATTGATCCTAATCAATCAAAGATATACAACGATGAAAAGTATAAATATTGCAGCAGTTCTCGGCCAAAATGCAGAATCAAATTCAAGAAATAGAGCTATAAATTCCGCTTCAACAATCGATTATAATCATCCTCTCTTTCTTCACTAATCTGATCTAAGTGGAAATTAGATTATTTCTTTTCAGCTAGTTTTGAGAATTATTCAATATGGTATAGGTCAATGGAGGTAACCCTATTAGGAAGAAATAAAATGGGGTTAGTGGATGGATCATGTCCAAAGGATAAATATCCAGGATTAGAAAAAAGTATCTGGGAGAGGGTAAATGTTGTTGTACTGTCTTGGATCATGAATTATGTAGAGAAAGGTATCTTTGGAAGCACTATATTGCAACATGTGCTAAAAATGTATGGAAACATTATTATGAAAGGTTTAACAAGATAAATGGGTCAAGAACCTTCAATTTACATCAAGAAATCACACCTATAGCTCAAGGAACAAGTTCTTTGTCTGTTTACTTCTCAAGATTAAAAGGTTTGTATGAAGAATTTGAGGGTGTGGTTCCTACAACGTCCTGTCAGTTTGATAGATCCAAAGAGTATGCACTACATTTGCAAAACCTGAAATTATTTCAGTTTCCTATGGGCTTAAATGACTCATACTTACAAGCAAGGTGTCAGATCTTTCTAATGAGTCCACTTCCGTCAGTAAATCAAGCATACTCAATGATCATGTATGAGGAGAGTCAAAAATCAATTGTGGCTTCAGCAGGAATATTAGGGTCTAATTCCAGTTCTGGACAACAAGCATATGAGTTAGCTATGTACTCAAGAAATGGTGGTACTCAAAAGTTTAAAAAAGAAATGAAACTTGTATCGTGACTATTGCAAGCTTAAGAATTATACTAGGGATAAGTGTTACAAGTTAATAGGGTATCCCAAAGATTTTAATTTCAAAGAGAAGGAGTCTAACACTGCGTATAATGCAGTGATGGAAAGTACAGGGTCTCAAGAACAGGTTCCTCACGAACATCTGACTATAGGTTATCCTACACAATTTAATACAAGTGACTATGGGTAGTATTTAAATGAAGGGAAAGATAAATTAGAATCTTATCATTTGTTAAAAGATCAATATCACAATTGCTTCAGTTTCTAAACACAGCTCCAGAACAAGTATATTTAGCTAATGTAGTAGGTACTGGACCAGGTACAAACACTTGTTTCAACTCTACTATAAATATGAGTTCTACTCCTAGTTGGATTATTGACACATGTGCTATTAATCACATGGTGGCAGATCTGAGTAATTTTAAAAAATTCACTATTCACAAATCTGAAATACCAAAGAGAGTGTATTTACCAAATGGGGAGGTTTTGCTTAGTTGATTTTATTGGTTCAAGTGTTCTTCCTAACAATGATGTTGTCACTGGAGTTTTCCAAGTACCACAGTTCAAATTCTTCCTAACAATGATGTTGTCATTGGATTTTTCCAAGTACCACAGTTCAAATTCAACTAGTTATATGTATCTAAACTCACTAAGGAAATACAATGTTCTGCTACTTTTTTCCCTAACTTCTGTGTATTGCAGGATCTCTCACATGGGAAGGTGAAGATGATTGGTAAAAAAGATTGTGTGTTATACATATTATCGAGCAATAAAAATCCAAGAGATTTCAATATTGCAGCTAGTTGTTTTATTCATTTACTAAAAGTCGATTCTAAACTATACATAGATTTGTGGCATAAATGATTTGGGTATGTATCTAGTTCAGTATTAAAGAGAATGTTGTCTTCAGATTTAAGTAGTATAACTGAAACAATTAATAAATGTACTATTTGTCTTTGTTCCAAGCAAAGAAGTATAACTTTCATAGTAGCACTTCTAAAAGTTCTGCATGCTTTGAATTAGTTCACATGGATCTATAGGGTCCTTATAAGACCCCTTCTTGTGACGGGAATAAATATTTCATTACTGTTGTATATGACATGTCTAGATATACATGGATATATTTGTTGCAACTAAAATCTTATATTAGTACTATTATACAACAGTTTCTAGTACATGTTAAAAAAAATTGATAAAACTATTAAGTGCATAAGATCAGACAATGGTATAGAATTTTTGAATAGTAGGTGCTCAAACATGTTTACTTCTTTAGGCATTGTACATCAAACAACATGTTCTTATACTCCACAACAAAATGGTATTGCTGAAAGGAAGCATAGACACATTCTTGATCTTCCAAGAGACATTAGGTTTCAAGGGAACATACCTATTAAATTTTGGGGTTTATATGTTCAAGATGTTGTGTATATTATAAATAGGCTTCCTAATTCTGTTAATAACAATAACACCCCATTTGAAAAATTATTTAGAAAGAAACCTACATTGTCAAATCTTAGAGTGTTAGGCTACTTGTGTTTTGCTAAAAATATATAAGAACCTAATAAATTAAAGAGTAGGTCCAGAATAGATGTTCATTTAGGCTATCCAATTACTCAAAAACTTACTTGTTATATGATCTAACTTTTCATGTTTTCTTTATATACAGAGGTGTAATATTCAAGGAATATATATTTCCATTCAAATTACAAGATCAAAAACATACACCATTGTTCATATTAACTGGCTTAAATTATGGACAATCATCACATTAATCGATTATTATTGACCAGGATCAAGGAACACATTCAGTTGAGGAAGTCCCTGCAGAAACCAATAATCCTGCACCTAATATAAATCAAGTTTCTGAACCAGGTCCACTAGTGGTACAAGAAGAAAATAGAAGACCTACAAGGGGAAAGAACCCACCATTGTAGATGAAAGACTTTGTATCTCTCCATGCTACACATACCCCATACATTTTCGACAAATACCTATCATATGATTAGGTAAATCATTTCTATCAATCATATTTGCCTAAGATTACTGCATATACTGAGATTGATGCACATTAAAAATAATCATACATGGGAATAGTTACTCTTCCAAGGAAAGGTGCCTATAGATTGCAAATGGGTCTATAAGATCAAATATAAGAGCACAGGTGAAATAGAGAGGTATAAGGAAGGTCTAGTCGCGAAGGGTTATAGTCTAAAGGAAAGAATTCATAATAAGGAGACATTCAGTCCAGTGGTGATGATGAAAACTTTGAGAACAGTACTAACTATTGCAGCTCAAAGGCAATGGCATATCCATCAAAAGGATGTATTCAATGTTTCCATACAAGGGGATCTACCTGATGAGATTTACATGGATCTTCCTTTGAGATTTACATGGATCTTCCTTGATCAAGGAGCTTATAAAAAGATGGTTGGAAATATATTATACTTAACTATGACAAGACCTGACATTTCCTATGGTGTTCAAACATTAAGTCAATTTCTTCAACAACCTAAGAAGTCACAATGACTGCAGCATTAAGGATTGTGAGATATGTGAAAAAAAACCAGGGGAAGGTCTACTACTGTCCAGCTACTCAAATAATACTATCACTCCTCATTGAGATGCAGATTGGACCTTCTGTCCTCAAACAAGGTCAATAACTGGTAACTTTGTTCAGTATGGAGGGTCTTTAATCTCATGGAAGTCAAAGAAATAAACAATTGTCTCTAGAAGCTCAGTTGAAGCTGCATAGAGGAGCATTCCTACCACTGTAACAGAGATTATGTGGCTTAAAGGTTTAATTGAGGAGCTTGGCATTGAAGTTTCACTACCTATAAATATACATACTTATAGCAAATCTGCTATGAAACTTGTAGCCAATCCAGTCTATCATGAAAGGACATAATACATTGAGATTAATTTTCACTTTATAAGAGAAAAAATCACAAAAAAGGTTAGTATCTGGCAAGCACATTCCTACACAAGATCAACCAGTTGATCTGCTTATGAAAAGAGTTACAGAAGTACAACTGCAACATCTCAGCTCCAAGCTAGGAGTTCTGAACATCTTCTCACTACATAGCCTGAGGGTGAATGTTGAGAATGAGAACAACAAAGAGAATCAAATACGTGACTTTGATTCTTATATATGTTCCCTAAACATTGCTACTGTGTAACCAACTTTTCAATAATTAGTTAGCTAGTGAGTTGCAAATAACAGTAAGTTTGTTAGAATTAGAAAGTTATCAGATATCACAACTATTATAAAGATGAGATTAATAATGTAACTTCACAAGACTTGGAATAATAAAATATTCTTTTCTATACTTTTCTTCTTCTTCTGTAGCTTTGTCTTCATCTTCTACGTCACTGCATATACAAATCTACAATACGACCAGTAAAATAACATAATTCACATTTATTTCCTTCAAAGTGCTTTCTTCCCTTATTGCTATTCATATTTATTATTATTTGATCTAGTTTATCGATTAGACTAATCATATTTAATGAATATTGTGTCTCATCCTCTATAATCATAACATATGCTGATTTGTAGATGGAGTCACTCTCTTCAGCAAAATTTGTCTTCGTGCCTGATCATATGACTCATTAAATCACTCTAAAACTAAATTAACCTCATTTGAGACTAATGATTTGCATATTCCTTTTAATTCAAACTAGTACAACAAGGTGATGGTATAACAACATCATATCCGTTTCATATCATTTAAAGTTTTGTAAAGCATTGAGAAATCAAAAATTTACCTTCAGAAAGTGTTTTTATATCTCAATGTAATTGATAGACACACCTTTGATTTACCTTATCAAATCTTTCTTTAAATCTCCACATACTATAAAGACAGTCATAGAATTTATAATTCAACTAACCCTTTAACATGATCATGAAACAAAATCACATTTCATTTTCCCTAAGAAAACAATTCTCATTGACCTACTTCATATCTCATAGTTCTCAAGCTCGCTAACTTGAGCATAAGAGGGACCAATGAACAGAGGTACATTTGACCGATTTTCAATGACGCCATTGTTGTATGTTGAAAGTAGAAATAGACCAAAAGAGATTTAAATTACTCAACTGCAACATTTATCTAAACCTCCAGCATCCACTATTTTGATATGATAATAAAATTCTTGTAACAAACTCAAAACTCCATCAAAGAACCTAATAAAGGTATTAAGAAAAGGTAAAGAGACAATATTATTAATAACTGCTCTACAGAATTTGTTGTTGGGTATGTAGCAAGAATTGATGGGAAATAGAGGGAAGGAGAGGAATTTTAAAAGTTTAGAACTTGAAAGGTTGGGAACTTGAAAAGTCCTCTAATGCTTTAATAAAAAGGCAATAGTCCCTCATCGGTAATGGAAATGAAAATAGGAGAGTTTAAATAAATAAACACTCCTATTAATTATTAAAAGGGTTGGAAAGAGGGACCCCCCTCTCGCCGTCGTCGTCACTCGCTCGCTCGCTTCGGCTTCGGCTTCGGCTTCGGCTTTGGCTTTGGCTTTGGCTTTGGCTTTGGCAAATGATCGAGAGAAATTTTTTGGACAAATTTATTTTAATTATTTATTTAATTAATTAAATGGCCAAAAATTATTTTCAATTAATCAGTTGATAACAGAAATTAACCAAAATGTTTTCAACTTTTTAGTTAACACTTTTTAGTTAACCCGACCCGACTCGGATCCGCGCGCAAGACCCGTTTTAAATTCCGTTATATTTAAAAATTCTCGCCACTGTTCTGAAAGGTTGCAACTTTCAGGCAGTCAATACCATTTGAAAGTTTGCATCCTTTCATTAATGGTCGTGTCAATTCTGAAAGGGTTGCAACCTTTCAGAATATATTATTCTTGCCTATAAATACCATTCAGTCGTCAGAATATTTACTAACGAATTTTCTGATCTTCCTTCTTCTTAAAAAACACATTTTTCTTCGTGTACTTTCCTGCTGTGGATTGATTCGCTGACAGTAGAGTTTTTGGTATCTATACTCTACAGATTAAGATTATTTTACCTTGGGAGGTTATATTCCAAATAAAATCTCAGATACTAGAGGGGAATAATTTCCTTAAGGGGACACTGTGAATTCAGTGGACTTGATTTTCTTCCTAAATTATTATTAAAAGAGTATTCAATATTCTGGTAAGTTTTACAGATTAAATTATTTTTTACAAATAAATTTCTGTTCATCTTATTTACTGGTTCTAAAAATCTCAGTTACTTCGTGTTTCTGAATGATTTATTACAACCAGTAATGTCTGATTTTCTTAACACAGATTGGCAACAATCTTAAGGAAATTAATTAAATCTGTGTTTCTGGTGGAGACAAAAATCTTTGTGATTTTATACTCCTTTAAGTCTGCAATTATAAGTTATTGCTTACTTATATTGTATCAATTTTGTTTATCAGAAATGGAAAACACTGGTGTTACAGTGGTTGTTGCTGCACCAACCCGAACTCTTGTATCACAAGCAGAGAAACCAAGTAAATTCACAGGTGTGAATTTCAAAGGATGGCAGCAACGAGTATTTTTCTGGCTTACCACTCTTGGTCTGCAAAAAATTTACAAGTGAAGATACTCCAGTACCTGCTGATGATATGCCAGACAGGGAAAAATTTATGATTGTCGAAGCATGGAAACGGTCAGACTTCCTATGTAAAGGTTACATTTTGAGTGCTTTAGAGGATGACTTATATAATGTCTATAGTGCAATAACAACTTCAAAAGAGTTGTGGAATGCATTTGAGAAGAAATATAAGACAGAAGATGCATGCTTGAAAAAATTTGTGGTCGCAAAGTTTTTAGACTATAAAATGGTAGATAGTAAAACTGTTGGATCACAAGTGCAGGAACTTCAACTAATTCTCCATGATCTGATTGCTGAAGATATGGTAGTAAATGAAGCTTTTCAAGTGGATGCAATGATCGAGAAGTTGCCTCCTTCGTGGAATGATTTCAAGAATTATCTAAAGCATAAGTGTAAAGAAATGAAGCTTGAAGATCTTGTGATTCATCTCAAGATTGAGGAAGATAATAGAAATGCCGAAAAGAAGTCGCGTAATAGTTCAACAATCATTGGAGTTAATATTGTTGAAGAAGCTCCTACCAAAGACAAAAAGAGAAAGAAGTCCAACGGGCAGAAGTCAGAACAGGCCAAGGAGAAATTCAAAGGCAACTGTTATAATTGTGGCAAGGCTGGTCATAGATCTTCTGATTGTCATGCTCCAACAAAGGACAAAAACAAAGGAAAAGGCAAAAGTCAAGCAAACATCATGGAAAAGATGGAAGATGCAGATGACTTGTGTGCAATGATATTAGAGTGTAACTTAGTTGGAAATCTCATGGTTTCTCGACTCAGGTGCTACTAGACATATTTGCTCTACAAAAGAAGCCTTTGCAACGTACACTCCTGCTGAGTACGATGAAGATTTATTCATGGGAAACACAACAACAGCAAGGATTGCAGAAACTGGAAAAGTAATGCTGAAAATGACATTCGGCAAAGTGTTGACTTTAAACAATGTTCTGCATGTCCCTACTATTAGGAAGAATTTAGTTTCTGCTACACTACTCGTTAAGAACAGGTTTAAGTGTGTCCTAGTTAGTGATAAAGTTGTAATAAGTAAGAATGAAATGTTTATAGGAAAGGGCTACCTCAATGAGGGTCTTTTCAAACTAAATGTAATGGTTATTGACAGTATTAATAAAAATTCTGCTTCTGTTTACTTATTGGAGTTAAGTGATTTATGGCATGCCCGTTTGGGACATGTAAATTACAAAGCCTTGCGAAAATTGGTTAATCTAGAAGTATTGCCTGATTTTAAATGCGATAAGTCGAAATGTGAAATTTGTGTGGAAAGTAAGTTTGTTAAACATCCTTACAAGTCTATTGAAAGAAATTCTAAAACTTTAGACTTAATTCACACAGATATATGTGATATGAAGTCAACACCATCTCGTGGTGGGAAAAAATATTTTATAACTTTTATTGATGACTGCACTCGATTTTTTTATGTATATTTGTTTAATAGAAAGGATGAAGCAATTGATGCATTTAAGCAATACAAAAATGAAGTGGAAAACCAATTGAATCTAAAGATAAAAATGATTCGGAGTGATAGGGGTGGAGAATATGAATCTCCTTTCGCAGAGATATGTTTGGAATATGGTATTATTCATCAAACTACTGCACCTTATACACCACAGTCAAATGGTTTGGCAGAACAGAAGAACAGAACATTAAAGGAAATAATGAATGCCTTAATGATCAATTCTGGTTCACCGCGAAATCTTTGGGGGGAAGCCATCCTTACAACTAATAAAATACTCAATAGAGTACCCCATTGAAAAACACAGTCAATTCCATATGAGTTGTGGAAAGGAAGAAAATCCAACTTGAAGTATTTCAAAGTGTGGGGGTGTTTAGCCAAGGTAGAGGTTCCTTTACCTAAGAGGGTTAAAATTGGACCCAAAACAATAGATTGTGTCTTTATTGGGTATGCGGTGAATCGTAAAGCCTGTCGATTTTTGGTTCACAAATCTGATAATCCTGAGATTCATGTTAATACGATAATCGAATCAGATAATGTAGAGTTTTTTGAAAACATTTATCCATATAAAACTGAAAGTGAGTCAACAAGTGAAAGACCTAAACGACCACGAGAAGAATCAATGGAAAATATTCTAACTAGTGAGGAACCTAGGCGAAGTACTCGACAATGAAAATCTGTTTCTTTCGGACCAGATTTTGTAGCACTATTGCTTGAAAATGAGCCTCAAACATTTAAAGCAGCTATGTCTTCGTCAGAGTCAACTTATTGGAAAGAAGCAGTCATAGTGAGATTGAATCAATTTTAAGCAATCACACTTGGGAATTGACTGATCTTCTTCCAGGAAATAAACCTTTAGGATCAAAATGGATCTTTAAAAGGAAAATGAAACCTGATGGGACTATTGACAAATATAAGGCTAGACTGGTAGTCAAAGGGTACAGACAAAAAGAAGGTCTGGACTACTTTGACACATACTCTCCAGTAACAAGGATAACATCAATTAGGATGTTAATAGCACTAGCAGCAGTGCATGATCTTAAAATCCACCAAATGGATGTAAAGACAGCCTTCTTAAATGGAGAGTTAGAGGAAGAAATTTACATGGAACAACCTGAAGGGTTTATAGTTCCTGGTAAAGAAAAGAAAGTGTGCAGACTTGTGAAGTCACTTTATGGACTCAAGCAAGCACCCAAACAATGGCATGCTAAATTTGATCAAATAATGTTGGCAAATGGATTCAAGATTAACGAATGTGATAAATGTGTTTACATTAAAAACGTTATGAATCATGAAGTCATTGTTTGTTTGTATGTTGATGACATGTTAATAATGAGTAAAGAAATTGATGATATAAATTCTACTAAGCGCATGTTCTCCAGCAAGTTCGATATGAAAGACTTAGGAGTTGCTGATTTGATCTTAGGGGTCAGGATTATCAAAACTCCCCTGGGACTAGCATTATCTCAATCTCATTATATTGAAAAAGTATTGGATAAGTTAAAATACTTGAATTTCAATGTAGTCAAAACTCCAATTGATTTAAGTTGTACATTTAAAAAGAATGAAGGTCAAAGTGATTCTCAATTGGAACATGACAGAGTGTTGGAAAGTTTGATGTATATTATGAATTGCACGCGACCAGATATAGCATGTGCTATTAGTAAACTGAGTCGGTACACTAGTAATCCGAATCAAACTCACTGGATGGCTATGAAACGTGTGTTGGGTTATTTAAAATGGACACAACATTATGCTTTGCATTATAATAAATATCCTGCTGTGATTGAAGGATATAGTGATGCAAATTGGATCACCGGGTCAAATGATGTAAAATCCACGAGTGGTTATGTATTCATACTTGATGGAGGAGCTGTCTCTTGGAAATCTTCCAAACAGACATGTATTGCTCGCTCCACAATGGAATCTGAATTCATTGCTTTGGATAAGGCTGGTGAAGAAGCAGAATGGCTCCGAAATTTCCTAGAGGATATTCCATTCTGTCCCAAACCTGTTGGACCAATTTTCATACATTGCGATAGTCAAGCAGCAATAAGTAGGGCAGGGAGCGTTACGTACAACGGAAAGTCTCTTCATATACGACGTAGACATAACACCATAAGACAACTACTCTCTAGTGGAATTATCACAATTGACTATGTAAAGTCAAGAGATAATGTGTAAGATCCACTACTGAAAGGCCTAGTGAGAGAGGCAGTTCAAAGATCATCTAAGGGAATTGGTTTACGTCTTAAGACAAGGCAGCATGACGGTAACTCTATCTAGCGGACTAGAGATCCCAAGAGCTAGATTCAAGGAGAAAAACAAAGTTGTGGCTGACGATTCAACATTGTCAATTAACTCAATTCATTCTCATGATGAAGACAATGTTCAGGAAAAGGTTAAGACTTTAAGGCTTGTTAATGAGGTAATAAAGCTTAAAGTTTTTAATGATTTGCTAAGTTTGGTAGATTTGACCAAATAGTGTATCTACGAGATGACACGGTTAGAAATCACCTATGTGAGTGTGAAGTGGAAGCCGCTTCAAAGAGAATTTTATGTCAAAAGCCTATTCTCTATATACTCATGAAACCAGGAGGTGTTCATGGCTGAAACGAACACAACCGTAAGAATCATAAACAGTAAAGGGTTAATTGTGTGACATATGGTTGTCTAGGTATACACCAAAGTTCGACGATTCAAAGATATCACATCTACCAATTGACCGAGTATATCCGACATATGTTCACTACGGAAAGTCCAAGGGGAAACCTACTTATCCAAATGCAATTAATCCTAGCTTGTAAAGTACATAATTGTCTGTGCATTCCTATGTTATAACTATTCCCCATCAATGTGGGGGATTATTGGGTGTAGCAAGATTTGATGGGAAATAGAGGGAATGCGAGGAATTTGAAAAGTTTAGAACTTGAAAGGTTGGGAACTTGAAAAGTCCTCTAATGCTTTAATAAAAAAGGCAATAGTCCCTCATCGGTAATGGAAATGAAAATAGGAGAGTTTAAATAAATAAACACTCCTATTAATTATTAAAAGGGTTGGAAAGAGGGACCCCCCTCGCGACGTCGTCGTCGTCGCTCGCTCGCTTCGGCTTTGGCTTTGGCTTTGGCTTTGGCTTTGGCAAATGATCGAGAGATAATTTTTTGGACAAATTTATTTTAATTATTTATTTAATTAATTAAATGGCCAAAAATTATTTTCAATTAATCAGTTGATAACAGAAATTAATCGAAATGTTTTCAACTTTTTAGTTAACCCGACCCGACTCGGATCCGCGCGCGTGACCCATTTTAAATTCCGTTATATTTAAAAATTCCCGCCACTATTCTGAAAGGTTGCAACTTTCAGGAACAGTCAATACCATTTGAAAGTTTACAACCTTTCATTAATGGTCGTGTCAATTCTGAAAGGGTTGCAACCTTTCAGAATATATTATTCTTGCCTATAAATACCATTCAGTCTTCAGAATATTTACTAACAAATTTTCTGATCTTCCTTCTTCTTAAAAAACATATTTTTCTTCGTGTACTTTCCTGCTGTGGATTGATTCGCTGACAGTAGAGTTTTTGGTATCTATACTCTACTGATTAAGATCATTTTACCCTGGGAGGTTATATTCCAAATAAAACCTCGGATACTAGAGGGGAATAATTTCCTTAAGGGGACACTGTGAATTCAGTAAACTTGATTTTCTTCCTAAATTATTATTAAAAGAGTATTCAAGATTTTGTTAAGTTTTACAGATTAAATTATTTTTTACAAATAAATTTCTGTTCATCTTATTTCCTGGTTCTAAAAAACTCAGTTACTTCGTGTTTCTGAATGATTTATTACAACCAGTAATTTCTGATTTTCTTAACACAGATTGGCAACATTTGTTACGATGAGGCTGGACGAGGCTTTCACAGACTGATATGTAAAATGTCTAACTAGATTCTAAAAGCTTTTTGATAGCTCATTATAGACAGCTCATCCATTATTCTCAACTAATTACAAGCTATAGTTAACTAAGTAACTAATGAAAATGTAACTTGTGAGTTATTTCACATATCTTGCACATGTAGCCTCTAATTTTTTTTCATGTGTCTTGCATGTGTAGCCTTAACTTTTATGTTTTTAAGTCATGAATAAATATGTAAGAATATTCCTAAATTTGATACTTGTGTTAGCCTTAACGTGTTTCTATAAACTAAATACCTATGATTATATAACAAGAAACATTACACTATATATATTACTCTCTTCGTTTCACAAAGAATGACCTCTTTCTTTTTTTTGGTAATATTTTAATTTCATCTTTCCAAGTGGCATGTTCAAAGCCACAAGATCAAAGGACAATTTTATTTGTTTGACCTAAGTTTAATTTAGGACCATAAGATTCAAAAGTCTTCTTTATACTCATAAATTCCGTGTCAAGTCAAATCAGGTCATTGTTTGTGAAAAGGATGGAGTGTTTTTTTATATGTCGATATTTTAGAATAATATACTCCCTCCATTTCATTTTATTTTGTACATTTTTTTAGTTTGTCAAGAAAAGACTATGTTTTTACATTTAGACACATTTTAATGATTTAAATCATTTGTAGCTCCTTAAAGTTGTCCGCATAATTCACTTAGACATCTCAACTAAGACTTATACCTATTAAACACCTCTACCTTCTTGGATTTGAACCATTTGAGCATTTTTTTAGAATAAGCTAAAAGTAGGAAATATTTTAAATACACTCGCAATGACATGTCGTCAATTAAACTAATAAAATAATGACATGTGTTATTTTTTAGTCCAAAAATTATTTTAAAATTATATGGTTAAGTAAAGGAAAAAAGTGTTTTAAAAGTAAAAAAAAAAAGAGTTGCAACTTAAGAATCATGCCTCACTTTACCAGTTTACCTGCTATCCATGGCCGTCCAAAACTCATATTTCCTCTTTACTGTCATCCCCTTTACCATGATATGTGAAATTAGGTCCTAGGCCTAATTTACACCCCAAAAGCTAGCTCAAATTGAGAAGAATACGTCCAGCTCCGATATCATGTGAAATTAGGTATTTTGCCTAACTCACATCCCAAAAGCTAGCTCAAAGGGAGGAGAATTTTCCAAGCCTTATAAGGAGTCCACTCATCTCATTAACCACCGTTGTGGGACTTTTGTCATTCTCTAACATGACCATTCCTCTCCCTCAACCAATTTTTGAATTATAACTTTCTTCTTCGTAATGCTTTAGGTAGAGAAAGATGAAAGAAAAACTCATCGGAAAATTATTTATCTTCTATTGTAGAGGAAAAAAGACTTATATTGAATTTATTTATTTTTGTATTTCATAGCCAATTAACTTTTTTGATTGAAGAACATTCTAAAATTGTGTTATTGAAACAGTTATACACTTGTTTATGTGTCTGAGAATTGTGGGTGGATGTTGAAGTCGTCAAGTATGAATAAATCTGGAATATTTAGAATTAGAAGATTTATAGATGATCACACGTGTCCATTAAAAGAAAAGGTGTATGAACAACTTCAGGCAACAAGCAATCTTATTGGAGGTATGATACAACTCAAGTTAGTTGATCATAAAAGGAAGTTGACGCTAAAGGATATACAACAAGATGTCAGCCTAGATTTTTGAGTGAATGTATCCTACTCAATGGTGTGGAAGGCTAAGAAAAAGGTTGTAATTTCTTTAAGGGGTACCCCATCTGATTCTTATAGTAAACTGCCGATCTACTCATACATATTGGATGCTACTTACCCTGGATCTCATATAAGGATGAAGAAAAGTGATGAAAATCAATTTCTGTATCTTTTTATTCTCTCTTCCCATTCATAAAAGGTTTTGAGTGTTGTAGACCAATTTTCGTAGTTGATGGAAGTCACCTCACTGGGACGTATAATGGAATATTTGTTTCTGCAAGTACTGTTAATGGAGCAGGTATTCGAATGATAATATATACAATTTGTTTGGGTGCTTAAGATAGTATTTCTATATGAGATAATGATTTTATTAAATGTTTTGTTTATAGGAAGTATAATGTCGCTAGTGTATGGACTTATTGATTCAGAAAACGATGCATCATGGACTTGTTTCTTTGAACACTTTAGAGTAGCTCATGGCGTTAAAAGATAGCATGTGTATTGTATTCGATCGAAAGAAAGTATTATAAAGGTAGTTTCGAGAGTATTTGATGGAGTTTCTCATTATACTTGTACTTGGCATTTGTGGAAAAATGTTAAATCACTATTTAAAAAGTAGCACAATAGTCTGTCAAAAGTTTTTATGGGGTTACAAAGGCATAGAAACAATCTGAATTTGATGAACTAATGGGAAAGGTTGAACAAGTTGATGTTCGTGTAAAAAATTACTTGAAATCGGCAGGTTATGGAAAATGAGTTATGGTATATGCAACAGTTGATCGAGGAATGGTTATGACATCAAACATAGATAGTGCATAAATGCTTGTCTAGTTGAAGCAAGGGAATTATCGTTATGCGATTTCCTTGAGGAAGTAAGTCAGATGATTGCAAGATGGAATTTACAAAATCATACATCTGCTTCACATACTTTCACCATACTCTATGGTAAACCACAAGAGATGTTTGTTGCTAATGAAGAAGCACCATTACGTATGAGGGTAATGTCGTTACAATTTATATGCTCATCAACATTATATAACATAACTGTTTATTTATTTTTATAGGTTGTACTATCTAATAATATGTGTACAGTGTTCATCAAGAAGGTAGAACCTATATTGTTTGTTTGGAAAATAAAACTTGTACTTGCAAGAGGTTTCAAATGGATGAAATACCATGTTCGCATGCTTGGGCCATTTAAAAGAAGAAACATTTTGATATTGGATAATATTGTTCCAACATGTACAAGCCAAGTAACTTGTTGGATACATATAGCATTCTTTTTAGTCTATTACCTGATCAAAATGAGTGGGATGTACCTGGGTATATTAAGTACGATATAGTGAGGCCTCCAAAGCACAAAAATCTTCCTAGAAAGTCATCCAAAATGTATCGTGACAAGACGTATAGCGAGCTATATGGGAAGAAGAGAAAGAATTCTTGTAGTACTTGTGGATTTAAAGGGTACAATAGGCATTCGTGTAGGAATGGACCGCGTATTGTATAGTTAATGATGTTCCATTTTTATATCTTATTAGAGTTAAATTGCTTCCAGAGTTCTAAAGCCTTCTGGTTTATATAATAACATGGAATTATTTGTATATGTTTTATCTTGAAATGCATACAATTGTGGAATTTTTCTAATCGAATTCGGTATTTTTGTTTGTATACGTATTCTCTCGAAATGTATTCATATCCATGGTCTTAATTTATATTATATTTGTTCTATTTAAATTGTATGTGCGAAATGGAATGAGTCACAAACATAACCATTACAGTTACTTGTATTCAAACATAATTATATTTATCATTTAATATTGATTGTTGTTATATTATTTTTAGTTGAATTTGAAATTGTACATATTATTTCTTTGCATAAGTTTATATTACAAAAATTCATTATGTATTTTCAATATTTGGTTGAATATCAAACAATAGGATTACATCTATGTGTAACATTTTAAAGCATACAAGTTTTTTTGGTATCCGTTTTCTCTCGAAATGTATTCATATCCATGGTATTAATCTCTTGAAATGTATACGTCTTCTCTCGAATTTATATTATTATTATTATTATTATTATTATTATTATTATTGTTATTGTTATTAATATTATTATTTGTATTCAAAAATTGATTGTACTTATATTTTAATATCAATTGTTACATCCATTTGAATCATTGAAATGTATACAATTGTTAGTTTCTTCTAATGGAATTCGGAAAAAAAATTGGTATACGTTTTATCCCGAGATGTATTCATACCCGTGATTTTAATCTACATTATATTTGTTCTATCTAAATTGTATGTGTGAACTTGTATGAGTCACAAACATTACCACTACAGTTGTTGTTACTTGTATTCAAACTTAATTGTATTTGTAATTTAATATCAAGTATTGTTATATTGTTTTTAGTTTGAATTTAAAATTGTACATGTTATTTATTTACATTATTTTATATTACAAAAAATCATTGTGTATTTCAAAATTTGGTTGAATCCAAACAATAAATTTACATAAATCTGTAACATTTTAAAGCATACAATTTTTTTGTTTCCCTTTTCTCTCGAAATGTATTCATATCCATGGTATTAATCTACATTATATTAGTTCTATCTGAATTGTATGTGTGAACTTATATTAGTCACAAATATAACCATTAGAGTTACTTTTGTAGTTTTGGTATCAAAGTTATGTTGGTAGAAGCATATTTCTTGCATGTAAGCTTCTAACATATAGTAAAGTACACTGCAAAATGAGCTTTAGGTGCATCTTACATATATATTTTCTTGATATTTATTTGTATTTAGTTGCTAATAAGATGAGTTTTGTGTACCCCACTTGCAATACTTAAGCAAGACTCACAAATAAGATGCTCTTTTTTTCTCACTTACCACAAGTATCATATACGCTTTTTGGTAAGAAAAATATGTAGCAAAGATTCATAAACTATAACAGCATAGAGATAGATCAAAATAATATTGTCAGATAAACTGCACAAGGACTAAAACACTTGAATATTAACCCTGAACTTTGAAACATTAGAATTATATAAACTAATAAGATTTAACTAGAACTTCACGGTTTTCTATATTAATAAAAACAAGAACTGAAACCCTTTAAAATCATTTCATAGTAATACAAAAAACTAATGTATATTGGCACACCAAAAAATAGACAAGTACTCTATTTGGATTGTATCAATATCCTTCAGTGCTACATTAAATCTGCTATGTCGTGGAGGTGCTTCATTGTCACTTATTGCTCCGACATCATTCTTTTGTTGGCCTTAATTTCAAAGAAGCGTAGTGTATCTTGACCGTAGACATGATGCATTCAAAATATTCTCTGGAATCCCTTGTCCATATGATAGGTATTCGGTAAAAGCTAGGATATAAATGTCGTAACCCCCATAATACAAGAAATAGAAAAGTTAGTGAACAATATAATATTTATGATTTGATACTACTAAAATCAAAATAAACACAAACTTACAATGACCGTAGACATGATGCATTCAAAATATTCGCTGGAATTCCTTGTCCATATGATAGGTATTCGATAAAAGCTATCATATAAATGCCGCAATCCTTATAATACAAGAAATAAAAAAGTTAGTGAACAATATAATGTTGATGATTTGATACTACTAAAATCAAAATAAACACAAACTTACAAAGACCCTTGTGATTGTTGAGGAACATTATCAATGAATATTATACTTAAGAACTCATTCTCTTGTTGAACTTGCGATACATCAATTTCTTAGTTCTTGTAATAGTCATTGACTGACAACTTTAAAGGGATTAACTGAGACAGTTTAACTGTCTCTGTCTTGATAGATGCATCATGGCCTGCTTCCCTATATGAGTAATACACATTTGATATACTTATCATTCAATGAGATCACAACCAACACCCAATGAAATTCATCCTTAACGTGGACAGGAATAAAAACATGACCAACTGTATGTCACGGTGTAGCAGCATGCGTTATGTACCCTCTAATATATTCACCAATGATATGCTCTTCATCACCACAACCAACATCACTGTCTCAATCCAAATATCTTTCCCAAATTGAAGA
Organism: Solanum lycopersicum; assembly: GCF_036512215.1. Taxonomy (NCBI): domain Eukaryota; kingdom Viridiplantae; phylum Streptophyta; class Magnoliopsida; order Solanales; family Solanaceae; genus Solanum; species Solanum lycopersicum. The sequence continues at coordinate 19,047,714 of NC_090809.1, forward strand.
TATTTTTGAACTAAAAACTCAATCTATAGTTGTGTATTTGTATCTGCTTCCAACATCATATTTAGCTTTTTCGAGAGATACTACAAAACCACATCGCCATGCTTACAAATTTAAAGACAAAGGTATAAATAATGTAACTGCTAATCAATATTGTTATTAAAGATAAAGATAAACAGTTCTTACTGAATTGTTCAATAATTGTCCTTTAAAATGGAGATTATAGAACTAATTCTTATTGTCTATTAGGAGAACGCCAAGGTTAATATCCACATGAAATTCAGCTAGATTCTTCTTGTGATTGCTCTTGATCATGCTTTCTAAAAATAGGATAAAAATTGAAAATAATATACTATTAATTAAAAAACTAACTACTATCAGCAACTAAATACAAATAAATATCAAGAAAACATATATGTAAGATTCACCTAAAAAAACTGTTGTTGAAGCACGAACAAACATTCAACCGAATACGAAAATTGAAATAGTTATGTTGTAAAAATATTTTGTAATATTCACCAGCTACATACTTTTTGTCGTGCTTTGTAAGCAATTCATCTCGGACCCATGATCGAAACGCATCCCATAATGGTATATCATAATTGCAAGAGATCAAATCAAATATGAATGGGTATTTCAATTTCAAAATGTGGAGCTAACTTGATGAACAACCTGAAATGATTTCCAAAATAATAATTAATACACACTAACTGTAGCAATCACAAAATGATTACATTAAAAAAAAGTATTGAAAAAAAGGGAATATTGTACGAGCAGATGATCCAATATTGGTCAGATACGGAGATATATTATAAGGGTCTGGACGTCTATTTCTATGCGTAGGTAACGACATCTATTCGTTATTGCTGATGGGGTGATCTATCATCAATCTTTCTCCATTCATACCAAATTAGACATCGATAGTGGTCTGATCTGCCGTAGTTGTAATGCATCCTGCAATTGTAGTTGGCAGCTAGGCGGTGTGTCCTGCAAATATAATTGGATGTGGTGCGATGCTACTCTTTATATAATTGAGACAAGGCATGAATTGATCATCCAATTCGAATTGTGAATCTGTTGTCAAATTCATGTGATCTAAAGCCCGGATAGGGACTAGACATGACAATTTGTTCATCATCTTCTTCATGTGAATTTTCAGATACTCCCTGCATTTTTGGATGGTATATCAAATGCAAAGCTTGGTTGATTTACCTATTAAATTCATAAAAATAAAAACACCTTAAAACTAATGAAACAAATAGTGATATAATAAATATATTTATAAAATTAAATAACATACTCTAGAAACTGTAAGATTGGAGCACTTAATTCATCATTCACTTTAATCAGATTTCGAACAGGGGTGTTGATACAAAAAATCTAATAAAAATGGAAAGTTATAAATGGAATTGTTAATATGATATTAAACAATTATTGAGAACTGAAAGTTAAGGCAAATTTGTATATTGTATTCACATATTAAAGATAAAGAATCTGAAATTTTGAGGAAAGAAACGTGAAAATGGAGAAAATCTGAAAATTTTGAAACGCGAAAATAGGGATTAACTTTTACATGTCTTGGAATGGTAAATTTAATTAATTAATTTTTTTCTTTTTTCATTAAACCGTTATTGGCCCATGTTTTGATCTAATAAATGAGTTTATAAAAATAAAATAAATTAGTAATACAAAATATATACTAAAATTTAAAATACATAAATTTAATAAAACTAAAGTATAAAATACATCAATTTAATAAACATGTTATTCTGTCGTTTTAAACAAAAATTTTAAATTATTGGTATTTTGATTAATTATGTTAGTAAAATTGTCTTAATTGCTAAATTTTCCTTCCAGATGTACATGTTTAGTGAGTTGATGGGCCGAATTTAATTTCTAATAACGAGTCGGATCGTCTATTTTTGTAATCACAATTTATTATTTATAAATTGGAAAGGTTGAACAACTATTAATATAGTATTTTCTTATCTATTGAATATTGTAATAATTATAACTATTTATGACAATATACTATCTAAATAATAAAATAGTGAAATTATATTAAATATATACTTATATTGAAACTAAATATACTTGTAATATATATATATATATATATATATATATATATATATATATATATATATATATTATATTCTTATCTATTGAATATATAATTCACTTATTATAGTGTTAATTTTATGAAATAAGAAACTAAAAAATGCAAAGATTCAATGAGACTTTCACTTTACTAATATATTGATAAAATTAAATTTAAAACATACAAAGTTACAATATTAAAATTATTTGTCTTTAATAAATTATCTACATATTTCAAATCACATTTTCCAGTTCACTCGTATTAACATTAATACAAGTTGACTTATAGTTGTTCCACTTTCTGATAAAGTGGTCCAGGCCCAATAGATATATCAACAAAAATATTTTAAAAAATTACTAGGGTTGTTTGGGTTGAAGCACCAGTGAGTAATGTACCACTCTCTTTTCATACCAGCTTTATCGGTCTGGGGTGAAAATAATTCGAACCGACTCACCCCACAATTATCGGGTATTGACTGCTGGTCTGGACCTTACCGAACGTCAGCCTTTAACAGACCTACCTTAATGACATATTTAGATCTGATATGGAGGAATTAGAGCTCTATCGAGCATGAGCTACTCATATCAAGTCTTATATAAGAAAAATTGTTAGTGAGAATTCTACACTAGTTATATATTGATTATAAATTATTTTCTTCACAAACCAAAATTGGATTATGGTATTCCATTTAGGATTTTCGCTTAATTACTTGTACTTTACAATAGTTGGATGTACTCTAGAATTGTTTATATTTCCAACTTGATATTGGAGTACATAAATCAATTTCAAATTTCAGTAAAAAAAAATATGCATCATCCAAGAATTATAAAACATATAAAAAATAAGAGTCTAGGCCGCAATCAATTATTTCAAATTTGATTTATGTAGTTTTGATGTAGGATAATTGGTTGTATCCAGAGCATGTCCATTTGCTAAGCAGAGTCCACCAAATATTTTCGCAATAGTTTCAGATACTTTACTCTCACTAATTGCACCATCATCATTCTTGTTTCTCCATACTTTCATACTTTCATGATAAATGTACATATAGATACATAAATTATACCAATTTCATATCAGCTTAAACAAACTTCATGTCAATATCATATGCATGAAGAGATGGTTTGGGGAAAAAATTCTACTAAACAGTGTAGCATTTCATCAACTTCATTTCTTTTACAACAAAATTGATACATATGTGAGAAACACATACCAAAATTATATCAACTTTATACAAATACATGTAGACATTAACACTAGAAATCGTACCAATTTTATACAAAAAAATATACTCATTCAGATAATTTTTTAATCAATTAAATATATACAATAGTTTATATCATTCAAATTTCATACAATATGTATACAACTAAACAAATACAAAATAATAATAAAATTCAATTTATTCAATCATACCATATATCAAATTCAAAGAAAAAATAATGATAACTAAACATAAATTATTAAAAAAATAAATAAAATAAAAATTAAGTAATTGATAAAATAATTTAAATAAGAAAATTACCCTAACAATATTTTTTTCCCTTGTTTGACATTGGAATTTACGAGTCATCTTTCATTATTGATCTTCTTTTGGAGGATTATGATGATTGACCCATATGAACATTTGTTTTTTTTTTATCTTTTTATTTTTCCTCACTTATAAAATCAAAGTGTGAATTCGAAGGGAGTTCCACCATTTTCCCTTTTCTCTTCTGTTTTTATTGATTTAGAGGACTAGTAATTTTCTTTACTTCTCTTTTCTTCTCCTTTTCTGGATTTTGTTTCTTTCTTTGAGGGGTAACACTCTTTGTCGACGAATTTGTATTCTTATTGATCGAAGGCGTGTGAGTCAATATGTTAACAGTTGGATTCTTGATTTCAACATTAGATTTCAGATTTACTAATCTGGGGCTCTTATTAGGATTGTTTTTCGACATATTTATCTAGTTTCTTAGTACTTTGAAGAATATTTGATTCTCTTTTGAGTTAACAAAGATGAATATGGTGAAAGAGAGATTTACGGTTGAACAGTGCAGAAGAAAGTGAATATGGCGAGAGAGCAATTCTTATCTTTTGAACATGGGGGTGGGCGATGGTACTGTGTTGGCATGTGAAATAGATAGAAACATGATGGTGATGAATATTTTATGCATGGTGATAAAAAAAAATGTATTTAAAATGTAAAAGATCCCTGAAAGTGTGTGCTAGAATAATGATTGATTCTATATTTGAAAAATCAAAAATTCCTAAAAATGTGTTCTAGATAATTATGATTGATTCTCTATTATGTTTTTATTTATATCACCTATTAATTACATTATAAAATATAATTACAAAAGACTAATTATTTAATAAAATAAAATAAATTAATTTATAAATAAAAATATCATATGCTATAACTCGCAATTAAATTGTTATAAGTAGTATATTTAAAAAGTAAGTCTCTTAAATATATATGTAGTGTGATTTCTTCTTAACATTAATACAAAGGAAAAATTACTAAACTAGTTTAAAAAACATATTTATTAAAAAAATCCATACTTTATAAATATTACTAATAATGTCAAAAATGTTATTATTTAAAACTTTATATATCCCATTTTTTCCCCTTTTTTATCTCCCCTTTTCAATTAATTCTATATTTTTTTAAAAAAAAAAAATTCTCTCTCATATTTATCTTTTTAAATTTTTTCTCTCTCTCATGTTTATCTTTTCTGATTTTTCTCCAACATTCAAGTTGCAAATATTTTTTTGCCATATATTTCGGTTGTTTTTTTTTAATCAAAAATTGGATCAACAAGAATCCCTTTGATTAAGGTATCCCCAATTTCTATCCTATTTTCAGATTTTCTTTTTTTTTACATCTTAAAAAAATGTTGTTCGTATTTTTCAATTTCCGTTATGGTTTACTCTCCAATGGCTGAATCCAAGAGGCTTACTAGAGGTATACATCTTAATCAGCCAATTTCTAGTGATTTTTCATCCTTTAATTTATTTATTACACTACAAATAGTGTATAATGTATGATCCACTGCTAAAATGAGGGAAGAAAGTGGGTTAGAACATTTACAAAACTCATTGTGTGCAAAACCTTCCTCAAATTCAGAATGCAAATGTGAATTTTCGTCTACTCGTGAGGATCTAGAAAAAGACTACGAAGATTGAATAGTTGTCGAACAATTTTTTATTAGTTCTTTTTGTATTTATATTTCCTTTTTAGAATTTGATATGCTTTCTCAATTTGTATTCAAATCACTATGTATACTACCAATATTTATATTTATTAAAAAATTTTGTGTTGCATGGTTTATGAATCTTGTATTTGTCCCTAATTTGTATTCATCCAAATGTATGTCAACTAGTTATGTATTTTATTTATAAGATAAACAACTTTCTATTAGTTTATTTGTATTCGAATACAAATATAAATAATATACATATTGGAATGAATACGACTTAGAAAAGGAAACAAGATTTGAAAAGAAAAATAAATACACAGTGAAAAATATACGAATACAAATGTATTTCTTAAATAACTACATATTTATTTGACATACATATTGGAATGAATACAAACTAATAAATAAATACAAGCTTCATTATACAAAATACAACATGAAAACTAGAATAGATACTAATACAAACGGTATACATATTGGAATAAATACAATTTAAGCAAGGATACAAAATTTTAAAAAATAAAACAAAAAAAAAGTATGCCAAATACAGATAAAACTTTAGGTGTTCTAGTTTCTAAATTAAAAAAATTAAAATTTAATAGATAACACTATAATGTATTACTATAAAGTTTCATAATAATAATTAGTGAGAATGAGATTTTTTTTTTAATTATGATTTTCATAACAATAATTAGAGAAAAATTGATATTCAAATTTTATAGGTGTGGTACTTCTTTAATTTCGTGATTTTTATAACAATAATTAGTGAAAATTGAATATTTATTTTGGTTGATAAAAGTGTTATAGAAAAAAAAAGATTAAGAAAATTGGATATTGAATTATTTTAGAAAAATGGAGAAAAGAGTGTTTTTTATAACATGATGAAAAAAAAGAAGAAACAGATGAAAAGATGAAAGTTGGTATATTTTGATAAATTGTGACTGATGAAACTTTTAATATTTGTTCCTTTTTAAAAATAATTATCTCCCCTAAATTTATCTCAATCTGTTATATAAAAATTGTATTTTTGCTAAATAAAACAAATAATAAGAACATAAATAAAATACATAACAAACTTAAATTTTGACATTTCTATGAAATATTAAAAGTGTTGTTAATGAACCCTCTTAAATGTTAAAATATTGACATTCTGAAAATTTTTCCTAATACAAATTGACTCACAGTTGTTCCACTTACTTAAAAAGTGGCCCCAGGCCCAACAGATATTTCAACAAAAAAAATTAAAAAAATTGCTAGGGTTGCCCGCATTGCTGCACCAGTGGGCAACGTACCAGTCTCATTCCAGACCGGCCTTATTAGCATGGGGTGAAATTAATCCAGACCAACTCACCCCATGAATATAGGAAGCCGGCTGCTGGTCTGGACCTTATCGAACGTCAACCTATAACGGGCGGACCTTAATGTAGGAAAAAGAACAGGCTAGCCCAATTGATAGGTTTAGATCTGATATAAAGGAATTAGAGCTCTGTCCAGGCTACTCATATCAAGTCTTACATTAAAAAAAAAAAAAAGTTAGTGAGAATTCTACACTAGTTATATATTGATTATAAGTAGCTTTCACATATCAAATTAAATTTATGGTATTCCAGTTAGGATTTTCGGCTTAATTACTTATACTCTACAATAGTTGGATGTAGTCTAGAATTTTTTAATATATCCAAACTTGATATTGGAGTACATAAACCGATTTAAAGATGTGGACGAACTGCTAGACAAGTGACAACCCTTTGTGTAGGGTTTCAAACCTTACTAAGAAGAGTTTAAAGGGGCAAGGGAAAAATTGATTACTACTAACAATTTTGTTCTTTTACAAAGTGGAATCTTTTTCCACTTATAGAATTATAATATGTTAAAATTGAAACAATGAGAATAAAGGGGTCATGGTTTACATATAAAGAAAAATGTTAAATTGTGGATGTACCCACGAGACTGGTTGGGATGAACATAGAACTAAAACATGCCTCATTTACTAGCTGGAACGTTTCCAAAACTTATAATTCATAATGCCACAAATTAAACTTGTTGCATGTGCCTTATTTTTCTCCCACGTTTTATGATCAAACTATTTGTTTTTGGCCAAAAAATGACCACGAAATGCTACAGCCTGTGCACGACCCAAGCTGGACATGTAAGCCAGTGGATTATTATGTTATCGAGCAAAATGCGATATATGAAGACATGCATTTGGGGAGTAGGTTGGTGTGAGAGGAGATGATAAATTTTGAATACCACATACACAACTTGTTTTTCCTATTTTTCTTGTTTTTCAAGACCGTCTTAATCTCCGGGCTACTAAAGTCATATTTTGGGGCCCTATTTTTTTTAAAAAAACAATTACTTATGTATGTTAATTTTTTTTTTAAAAAAAATTATATGTATTATGAGTGCTATAATTTCTACTAAGAAAATTACATATGAGATGAACATAAATCTGAATTTCGTAAAATATAATTTAAGAAAATATAGATAAAACTATTTTTAGTTTTCACTTTTTAGCCCAGCCATTATTTTGTATATGTAGAGAAGATCAAACTATTTTTCATTTCAAAATAGATTTGAACCAATTGAAATATATGGAAAAAAAATTCTTATTTAGTTGTAAAATATTGAAATTTGTAAATGGGGAGATTTTTCAAAATATTATGTTTAATATTAGCTTTCTTTAATAAGTAATAGTTATTCTGTTATTGATGGTTTAGATTTATTTTTTGAATTAAAAGTGTTAAGAGGAATAATACAAGTAGCTAGAAGATAACGATCTCATTAAAATACTCAATCAAATAAAAAGACTTGATTCTTTTTCAAATACACATATCGCTTATATAATAATGTTAACAGTCCCTGTAACCGTTGCCTCATCCGAAAGAAATTTTTTCGAAATTAAAATCGATTGAATCTTCTTTAAGATCAACAATGTCTCAACTCTCAAGAAAGATAGAATGAATTAGCTATTTTATCATTTGAGAATGATTTATTAAAACAAATTGATTATAAAACGATACTTAATGCTTCATTGTTTGCATATAAAAGAGCTAGAAAAGTATATCCAAATAAAAGAATATATGATTAAAAAAAATTATATATATTAAAGTCCCTCTTTTATGTTTCGATTTAGGTCCTTAATATTGTTGAATCGATCTTATCCATTAGGAAAATCATTTTTCTCATTTTAAGAAACTTATTTTTCTAAAAAATATTATTTTTCAAATATTTTACCAATCAAACATAAAAATAAAAATTAAAAATAAAAACCTCCATCACATACTAGATAAAATAGTGAAAAATATCAATCAATGTAATCAGAATATTGATGCTTCGATTCTGAAAAAAGCTATTTGTTTTTTAAATAATAATAATAATAATAATAACAATAATAATCTAATGTCCAGATGTATGCGGTCCAATTATTATTTGTCTATATTTCATATTTGGCTACTGGCTGTGACGGTGATACATTTTGAGCCACTAGATTATTTTGGTTGAAAAGGGATATCAAAACATGCTTTAATTTTTTTTATCCAATTATTAATAGAAGAAAAGAGACAACAGACACTATTGCACAAGAATTTCATGTCACAAATTGTGCACGTGCATATTGTGGTTCATAATTCTTTGACCAAAATTATTTTATGAAAAATTTGATGATGATGGCATTTTCTGCATTTATGAACTAGTATGGTTCATAATTCTTTGACCAAAATTATTTTATGAAAAATTTGATGATGATGGCATTTTCTTAATTTATAAACTAGTAAAATCACTCAAACTTCACTAACTCATTTGAAATCTATAATCAATTTTTTGCTTAAAAAAAGTAATATTTCACATCAATTATCTTCATAGATAAGTTATTACACACTAATTATATTCATAGACTAAGTTATTACATACAAACGAATACTCTTGTCAATTTATCTAAAAAAAATTGTAGTTGAAATTGTGTTTGATTATTAATAGTGTAAAAAATATTTGGAAAAAATAGGTTTATCTATATAGAAGTAAAACAATTGGGATACATTTGAAAAAAAAAACTATATGTAATTGGAGAAATAAAAGTGTCATGTGTAGCAAAAAGAAAAAAGAAGATTGCCATTAAAAATAAATTAATAATCAAAAAATAAATTTAAACTAATTGACATAAAAAAATAATTAGTTATTACCATAAAATATTAATTATCAAAAAATTAAATCTAAAATTGTTTGTAAAAAATCAAAGAATAATTATCATTAAAAAATAAATTTAACACTAACTCTTCTTTTTGATGCATTGATTTTATATGATAAAAGTATATGATTATTATTTTAAAAGTGAAATATTGATAGAACAAATGCGTCTAGCTTTATGAAACATAAATCACACAAGAAAAAAGCATATATTGATTTTAGATTTGGGTTTAAAGTTAACATATATAAACACAAATTTTAATGTATAATATTGACTTTTTTTGTTTTCACCATTCAAAAGTGCATTATATCCTAGATAAAAATTAGCAATACATGATTTCTAAATAGGGAAAATGCATAAGTATCCCTCTAAATTATGACTGAAATTTCAGAGACACACCTAAACTTAACTCGAGTTCTATTACTCTTTCCCGCTAAACTAATTTAAAATGGAATGAATACACCACAAATACTGACATGTCATAGAGAGTGTGTACACTCCCTTGAAGGCAAGTGATGAATGCATAAATTGGACGCAAGCCTTTTTTTAATTGGTCACTTTGTAATTAGTTAGTTGACATATTTATTAATAATAAAACTCATAGTATATTTTTAATTATTTTTGTTTCTTTCATTGTAAAATATTTATTTTGATTTCTTTTCACTTTAATTTTTTTTAGTTAATTTATTATCTTTTCACTTTAAATTATTTTTAATAAATTGTGTGTATTTAAAAATAAAATCAAAAGTGTCCTTTAATTTTAATATTTTAATATTTTTATGTTGCATTTGATTTTCTTCACTTATTTTGACATCCATTCAAATTTAACTTATTTTAAATATAGACATTTGAAATCAATTCAACACGAAAGACAAAAAAAAACTCAATATAAAAATAAAAGAGAAAAAAATGAATGTTAGAAAAAAAAAGTTTTAATACAAGGTAAAAAATGTTAACTTAATTTAAATACAAATAAAAAAATAAGAATATTTTTCTTTAAAAAACATAAAAATTTGTTTTTTTAAAAATAAAAATTACGAAATATTATTTTTAAAAAATTAAGAAATATTTTTATTTTTTTAAAAAAATAATTTTAATTAAAAGAAAATTATTTATACACATGACAGACGTGTGTGTACAAACACAACCAACTTGGGTGGTCGAAGGTTCCACAACAGCATAAAAGGTGCACAATAATTCGAATAAAATGAGTTTAGAGGAGCAATAGAATCTTAGTTAAGTTTAGATGTGTCTCTGATATTTCGATTATAGGCTAGTAGAATACTTATGCATTATCCATTCTGAATATTCAAAACTAAATTATTTTATTCATATATGTTACTCTATTTTATTAAAATTTTTAATATTTATAATTAAGAAATTTGAGGAACATGATAATAGTGTGTGAGGTTGTATTCTGCTCTCAAAATAAAATCAAAACAATTGTGCACTCTGTGGAACAAGGGTGGAAATGAACAAGTTTTACCATTGTGTCATGGAAGAATTTATTTCAAAGTTATTTAATATTAATAATTTATCCCTTAAATCTAAAATTTGATTTTTCTATATTCGTGTAATTATTTATAAAGGATAATCAGTTAAACTCTCAATAGTTATGGCTTCATCCCTGTTATGGTTTTTTTTTTTAACCTGTACATATAATATGCCTTGTGCACGCACACGTAAATGATTTAGAGTGTTGCACGTTTCTAAATTGTGTCACGGTGAACAAAAATAGTTATAAGAATAATTGTGTCACGGTAAAAAAATGTTTTATATATACTACCTGATTTTTTATTTTTTTTTAAAAAAAAGAACACTAATTGCATACCTTTCTCTCAACATTCTTTTGTATCTCTGTTTATTTTTCTCTTTTTTAATTTATCTCTTCTATATATTCGTAAATTTTTCATTTTTGTTTAAATTACTAAATTTAATTGCTAATCTCCATTTTATTTTTAGTGTTTGTGTAGTCAAATACAAAAAGTGAGATTAAATCCTTGGAGTATAAAATAAACACCAAGGACATGTATTTATAAATATTTATTTTAAAATTTAATAAGTTTCCACACCGTATAAATCAAGTTTTTTTTTTGCATAAAAGAAAAATTTAATTCTAGCACAAGATAAATTAGTAATGATCACAACTTTAATAATATAGAAATGAGTATATATGATTTAATTTGCTTTTAAAAAATCATTAAATAATCTCAATTTTTATTTAAAGTAATGGAAGATTCAACATCTTATTAGATGTTAAAAATGATAAATCAGGATATGTAACACAATGTAATCTGTTTAGAATAAAAATATAATAGATATAAGCTCTATTTTTATAAAAATAAGAAGCAATTACTACATATAAATTGCATAATTATTAAAATGCTTTATTTTCTTTTGCTTACAAGTTATTTGGTACATTTAGAAAAGAAACTACAATAAAAAAAAATTAATAAACAACGAATTAACAATTCGATTGGAAAAAAATAAAATGTTATGATACAAAATTAAAAAATTACTAAGAAACTATATAAATAAACATAATTATGAATTATTAAAATTTATTTCACGTTTGAAAATAAAAATGAAAGTTGTAAGCGTTAAGACAAGTTTTTTATACTATTATGAAAACTTTTTACTTTTTTAAAAAATCATAATTAGGGGAAATTTTTCAAAACAACCATATTTTAGCTTTCATGAAACTCCTTAGCAATAGTTTCATTATTTATTAAAAATGTCATTATTTTAATTTGTTAAGAAATTAGTTATATATTTATTTTATTTTGATTAACTTAAAAGAATACAAATACTTAATAATAGAGAGAGAATCATAAAACAAAAAAATTAAAAAAAAAAGAAGCAAAAACGATTTTAAATACAAATTGGTAGATATTGAAAAGATCATAAAATAACCATCTTTCTGTTGTGCGTTTTTTTGCTTTCTTCCTAAAAATATAGAAAAAATTAAAATAATTTAGTTCATCTTCCGAATCATATATCTGGTAGCTTTCACAATTTCTTCAAGTTGAACATGACATATTTTTTAAATAGAATTTTTCAAAGCCTCTTCAAGTTGAATACGACATATTTTTGTAACGAAAATTTTTAAAATTGACGACTATAAATTTATCGCATCCATTGAATAATCGAAAATAATTAGGTATTTTTTTCTACTTTTTTATTTGTTTGGATGAGATACTCGTATATGTCAAGTACAAGAGTTTTTTTTTCATGATTGAATCAGTGAATATGTGTTGGGATTTATAACTTTTTTCGGATATTATGTGTCGAAATTGTGATTTATAACGAATAATTTTTTTTAGTTTAGTAACTGTTTTTTCTTTTTGTATGTAAACAATAATTTATATTCCATTAAGTTAATGTAATTAATTGATCATGAACTATATGTTGAATGCAACAATATATGAATACAAAAGTGAAATGAAGATACTAAGTTATAAAGGGACAATGCACAAGTACTCCCTAGACTATGACCAAAATCCGAGAGACACACCTTAATTAAATAGGGTCCTATTACCTCCCTGAACTTAATTTTTTTTATATACCTTTTGTTTTATGTGGCAAACTCCGTGACTCCACGCAATTTAGGCACGTGAGAGATATTTCGATGCCGAGCAAGTAAAATAGGTGCACAAAATTACAAAAAAAAAAATTAAAAATTCAGGGGGGTAATAGGACCTTAGAATAGTTAAGGTGTGTCTCTGAGATTTCAGTCAAACTCTAGGGGGTACTTGTGCATTCTCTTAAGTTATAAATACAAAGTAAGATTGAATATAAAGTTGTGAATACAAAAAAAAAATTTCTTCATTTGAAATACAAAATGACTTTGAAAGGTAAAATACAAACTATTAATCGATCATGAACTATATGTTGACAATATATGAATGCAAAACTGAGATAAACATACAAAGTTATAAATATAAAATGAGATTGAATATAAAGTTGTTAATACAAAAGAAATATTCTCTTCATTTGAAATACAAAGTGACTTTGAAAGGTAAAGTAGGCACATACAATACAAAATATGTTGGTATATAATTAGGTTGAATACAAAACAAAAGAGAAATATAAACTTGTTTACATATAAATTGATATTAAAATACTAAATGAATACCCAATAAAATACAAAATTGTTAGCGTAAAATTAAGATGTATACAAATAATTTTTGGGTTGTGAAAACCAAAGGGAATAATCATGACCTTGGGTTTTACCCAGTCTGAAACGAAGTGAATTTACTTTTTGTTCCATAATCCCCCGCTATTATACATATCACGATATGTCATAGCTGTAGATATTTAAGAAGGAAATACAAACATGTTTATAGATCAAATGAATACACAAATAATCTGTTAATTCAAACATTGTAGACATACAAATGCTTTCCCCGAATCTAAGACCCTAAAAGCAAATATAAATGTTTGTAGATACTAATAAATCTGAAATATTAAAATAAAATCAGAAAAGAACAAAAAATTATTTAATCGATAAAGATCTGAGATATATAAATATTAGATGAATATGTAAACAAACTTGCATAAAAATATAAAAAAATTGGCGAGAATCTATAATATATTCAATGTGAAATATAAATCATAAATGATATTGAAATCCATAATCTATACAATCCAAAATATACACCATAATCAGTGATTTTAAATAGCAAATCAAAATAAGTCTAAATAAATAATGAAAATTACCTTGTCAATCGAGAAATTTGCTTGAATTAATAAAGAGATTTCGTACAATAGAGAAAATTTATTGAATTAAAATATATATTTTGATGAACAATTTGTGAGCACCTTGAAAAAAAAAAGAATTTGAAAACGTGAAAATCGGGTAGAAATGTGAAAGGTGGGGTAGAAACGTTAAAGGTGAAGAAGGAAGGTTAATGGGTATTAGTGACTCATTGACTTAGAATTTGGTCCAATATATGACTGTTTATATAAATAAAATTAATTTTAAATAATAATATCTTAATACATATTATTTTCTAAAATGTTGTCATTCTGGCATTTTAAATAAATATTTTAAAGTGTTGTTATTTTGACAAAATATGTTAGATATTATGACTTAATTGCTAATTTTTGCATGGGTTGAATAAGCCTATCGATTTGTGGGGGTTGAATATGGATAGGGTTATTAAAAGTAAAATAGAGTATTAAAAATAACAAGAGTTTGAACTCAAAATTTGTTTAAAGTTTGAAATATTACAATATAAATGCAAATTATATATATAAAATATGTACTAAATAAAACAAAAACTCCCTAAAATCTCTAGAAAATCACTGAATAGGCTATAGCCTATGAAATATTGTCATAATTTTTGTGTTTTATTATATGATCATTGAAAAACAATTAGGTTAATGTTTCTGCTTAGCTATTTATGATTTTACTTGAAATTAAACTTAATAAATATTATAAAATTAATTTTATTTGTAGATTTGATTAACAAGGTAACACTAACACCATGTAATATTGTCTTGTTGATATTTATTATAATATTATTAAATTATAATTTGATTTAAAAAATAATAAAAAAATATACTTTAAAAAAAGAAGGCTGGTCTGGCCGCCATTTTCAAACCCACACAACAATAATGGACTAATCCGACAAAATCCGTAAAATTTAAAGCTTGTATAAGTTAATCCAGATGAATGAATTAGCCCATATTGATAACTCTAATTTAAGTTTTTATTGGTTTTTTAAAAATTCAATTTTAACAGTAGTTACATACGTAATGTTTTCCTAAAAAAATGCACCTAATTATAGGTACTCATGAAAAGATGACTGAAATGTCTATATCTGTGTATTATTGATAAAGTAGTTTTAAATTTTTATTTATAAATTGAATTAACCAAAAATTAATACATTAAACTTTGTCAATCTAAATCTAAATTCTATATATAGGAGAGGGGTTGAGAATAATTATTATATTTTTTAAAAAAATGAAATTAACAGAAAAGATATATAAAGTAGAAAAGGAAGTTCAGTGGGAGTTTAAACACACAAATATTTTAGAGTTTTGAACTTTTCTCTAGTAATCATGTCACACTAAAAAGGAATGGTAAGAAAAATAACTGTCTCACAGTGAAAATAAACAACTATAATAACAAGTGCATCACAGTAAAAAGCAACAGTTACAGATTCTTTTTTAAATAAATGTTGTATATACAATACTCTAAGTTTATTTCTAAAAAATGGATGCGCCATAATTATCCTTAGATTATGACCAAAATTTCAGAGACACATCTTAACTAATTTAAGGTTCTATTACCTTTTGAATTCATTTTTTGTGTAATTTTATACACCTTTTGACTTACGTGACATACTCCGTAACTTCACTTAGGTGAAACACGTGAGAGATGTTTGGAGTCCATGTAGGCTAAAAAGGTGTATAGAAATATAGAGAAAAAGTGATGAGGCGTAATAAGACCTTATTTTAGTTAAGATGTGTCGCTATAATTTCAGTCATAGTCTAGGGGATACTTGTGCGTTGTCCATTAAAAAAAGTGCACTAATTTCACACCTTTCTCTCAACTTTCTTTTGTACTTCTAATATATCTCTTATATATAGTCGTTGTTTTTTCATTTTTATTTAAATTACTAAATTTAATTGTTAATCTCCATATTATTTTTAGTGTTTGTGTAGTCAAATACAAAATAAACATCAGAGTTATGTATTTAATATTATTTATTTTAGAATGTAAGACGTTTGCTCACTTTAAAAATCATATTTTTTTCTTGAAAGAAAATAAATCATAGTTGAGACATTTGACAGAGATGCACAAGACCGAGGAGTTCATTATTTAGGCTACCTTAGAGAGGTCTCTCTGAGAGACTTCAGGCGTTGGGTCCAGTGGATTTATTCCAAACTTCCCCATTTTCCATTTCTTAGCCAAGTATCATTTCCCATGCTAAGAAATCTTTGTCGCTTCTCGTGATCGTATTGCCGGACATAGATGCCCCCACTTAAGGTTTCTCCACTAGAGACTCCAGATGAGAGTGTTCCACAGACGTATCCTATTAGGGGGAATCTATATATCAACCTCCTAGAATTCTTTTACTTGGCATTGAGGATACTGCTTTTTTTTAGTGGGGTGAGGGCCTTTGTGCAAATATTTCCCTTTTTGCTTATATTTTTTTATCGTATTTTGAATTTTTTTATTTGATATTTTGTTTATATTATAATGTTTTTATTTTGGAAAAAAGTATATGTTCTTACTTCATTATTTGTTCTCTCTTGATTAATGCAACCCCATGAGTTTTTAAAATCATGAAATGTTTAATATTTTCATGGATATAATTTGAAAATAGATTTTGTTCAATATCGATATCTTAAATAGTAATCACAATGAGCATGATGCACAGTGTTGGTGTTTCAAGAATGAAATTGATGTGAGCCTTGCAATGAACATCGCACATACACTTTTGTGCTTTTCGGGATGTTCTAGATGAGTGTATTTCTAAGCGCTATCTGTGGTGAATTTTACTTGGAAACATGCCTGAAGATTCCTAGATTTTGTCTTGTTAGTCTAATTGGTTGAATTTTTGTTAATGTGAGACACAATATTTGACAAAAATTAAACGATGGATCGAAATTATCTATACAAACTATTGTCACTACCTTGTAAGGGTGTGAATCCATGTTGGCACCAACTGAGCCTAATCTATTTGTTGACAATCAAAAAAAGACTCTTTAGCCAAAACCGCCTCTACATTCTCACCAAAAATCCTTATTTAAGCAATGCGATGTTGAAATAGCCAACTTAGCTAGGAGCCTAAGTTGGGGTATGAATAAGAAGGATGAAGGAAAGCCAAGTGAAGGGCAAAGAAAGAAGAAGTGAATATCAAATTTGAATGTTTTACAAAAGACCCTCCTATAAAAAAAATGTGTGTGTAGTTGTCATCAATTTGATGGGAATAGTTTGGGAAAATGAAAATGACGTAAAAGGTAGTTCCGAATGAATTGAGTGGAAAGTCAAGGTATGAGTTCTCAAATGAAAAAGAACTTGAGAAGAACTGATGATGAATGGAACAATGCTTTGAAATGGTAAAGTTACTAATCTAAATTAAAGTTGACCATGCCTCAACTCTCAACCCCATTGCAAGCCTAAAAATCTCTTGAGATCTTACATGAACCAAGTTCTTTGTTGATTAGAGTATTTGGGCAAATCTATGGGACGAAGCTTGCATGTATTTCTGTTTTGATAGTGTGGGATTTGGATTGATTCCTATTACCTTTGTTGATTTGCTTTGTGAGATCATCAGATCATTCTTTTTGTGAGTCATTGAATGCATTTGTTGAAACATGACCTAGCATTATACAAGAAGCTAAAGCGAGGTCGAGCTTGTGTTGAGACTAGATATTCATTATTTGAAGCTTTTTTTAATCATGATTTAGGACACCATACTATTTAGAGTAGTCTTGTAATGTCTCTTGCATATAAACTCTCTTTGTGTACTCCGGTAGTCACCCTTATTGAACTTATTGTATTCTCGATTTACTTGAGAAAAAAATTAAATTTTAAGTTGGAGGTGTTGATGAGTGACAATTTTTCACTCATATAAGGTCGATTTATCTCAATAATTCATGTCGTCAATGCCTAACTTAGTCATTTTCAAATCAGTTATTGATGATTTGTAGCCTTGAAGGCAATTGGACAAGGCATGGACTAAAGCTTGAAAAGAATGGTCAAAAAAAGTAAAAGAAGTAAAAAATAAATATTGTTAATCACCTAGTATGAAGGGAGGATCTCCAACTCAGCTAGACTTCCCACAATCTGATAGTGCATAACACTTTTGTTTACAAAAGAGGGTCGACACTCTAGTAGAAAAGGCGATACACTAAATGAGAAAGAAGCATCTAAAGCACATCGCCTAAAGTGATAGTGTTCAAGGAAAGACTTAATGCTCGAACAATGAACTGAGGTGGTACTCGGCGATTCACAGAATGGTAAAGGCTCACTCAATCAGTTTGCCAACTGAGGCTCAAGTACATAAATCCTAGAACATAAAAAAGGTGAGATGGGGAACGAAGGACTACTGGCCTAATGAAATAGGTGAGCCCGACTAATGTCATCGATTTGGTTATGAAGTGGATCTTTCGGCCAAATTTTTGGAAAATATAAAATCGCCTAAGAGATAGAGTTCTGATATAGTTTGGTTACAGAGTTAAACAACTGTGTTGAGAAAAAAGTTTTAAGAGAGAATAGTTTACTTCTTAGAGCAATATTTTCTATTCTTCTTGGAGTTTGACAATTTGAATCTTGAGTTTGATAATTTGACGTGAAATCCAAAGTGAGTTTACTTTTAATTGCTTGAGTTCAAGTTACCTATGGATTCTTTCATTACAGGTATACTTTCTTTAGATATTACAATGGGTGGCTAAAACCTCAAGAACCAGGGGTGCTCTAATGGGGTTGGATGTTAATTTAATGTATTTGGTATTGGTCTATTGTAACATCCGTAAATGAATTAGGTGAAACTAGAGACTAAAATTATGTCATGAGGTTTCGTAGTCCTAAAATTGTTAAAGTAGTGTTTATAGGTAGTGTATGAATTTTGGAAGTGTTTTGAGGTCAAACATTGAAGAACGTTCGAGACGTTCGAATGATAGCCTTGAGACGTGCTTGTACGTTCTAGCGTGCCTTTGTATGTTTTACGTGTTCATTTTGCTTAAAATTGATGTGAGAGGTTTTTAACATGTATACGAGTGTATTTTATTCAGAACGTCCAGAAAAGACTCCCCAAGGACCAACTAAACAGTCTTTGAGGATGACTCAACTTGTAGCCAAGACTGCCAAAAACAGTCTCAATTGACGGTTGACAGTCGACGCATTGCAGCCAAGGTGACGCTCTGTATCAGGGGGCGTATCCCCATAATTGGTGTGGGGATCTCAAGCTCCCTTTTTTGAGCCTCTGAGCTAAATCACGGTTGCAGTACGGCTTGTTGATGGGTCGACGAGGCGTAGAGTGGTCTGTCGATTGACACCTACAAGTTTTTCGTAGGTGTCTCGGCCAACTCAAGGGTGTTTTGAGAATTTCACATATCCTTCTAAAACTTATTTGGGAGGTTAATTAGGGTATTTTGGGTATTTTTATTGAGTTTATAATTTTTGAACACTAAGATGAATTCACTTACCAAAATCAAACTAGAAACTTCAATGAAGAACCTCTAGAACTCCATTGGAGCTTTAAGCAAGGTGGAAGCTTGGTGCTTGACTTCTCCATCAATTATCCTTCAATTTATTTGTTAATAATCAAGGTATGATTTTACAAGACTTTCTTAGAGTATAGATTTCTAAATTGATATCTAGCCATGGGTTCTTGCATAAATCGTTTAGAATCAATGATTTATGATTAAATTGATGGTAATTTAATGATTCTAAGTTAAAAAACTATGAATCCATGCAAATCATGAAATCCTTATTTTGGTTATATTATGGGTAATGTGATCCTAGCTCTATTGTATTAACTTGTTGTGCAGATTAATTTGAGCTATTGAATGATGAAAGAAGCATGCTACAATTGTATGTAAGCGCTCCTAAATTAATATAGTTTGTATTGTATGGTCTTGGATTATTGTATAGTTTGATTATTGGTTTGAATTGGTGATTATGGCTGTTGGTAAGAGAATTTGTGTATTGGATTTGTTGAATTGGCTATAGAATGGATGTATTGATGTTGGAATGGTAGTATGTTGACCTAACCTCTTCTATATTTTTTGTAGTATATGTGTTTTAATTGTGATTTTTGGTATGGTACACTTATGGTGGTGATGCTTATGTGATATACTTATGAAGAATGTGGCCTTCTCGGCATGACTTTCATGAATTGTAACACTATCATGTTGTGACATGTAATGATGATCAAGTGAAGAATGACTTTGATTATATATATGTGTAATGTGAAAGCATGTGTTCTCTTATTTGATTTTAGGTAATCATGATAGGTTATGGTACTTGATGTTGAAGTATGATGTTTCCTAATTGACTATATGAGCCTTGTGATGGATTATGTTAATGTTTCTATAGGAGTGAATTGGGTGACGTATAGATGACTTGGTTGTCCCTATGTGCTTCTTGAATGTTATTCTATATGTGATAAGATGAAGTGTGTGTGTGTATTGTTGTAATAGACCTATGTCCCTCTACTTGATACATGAAGAATATGAATATGCCTCTTGACTTAGTAGGTTGAAGAACATTTGTCATATATGTATATGTGTGCTGGAAATATGACCTTGAACATAGTTAAGAGGGTAATTTATGTGAAAACCTCAACCTAGGTCAAAGGTTATGATATCCTTGAAGTTGAAAGACGTTATGGTATCCTTCTTGTGTGAATGATGGACTTAGGGGTTGGTTGGCTGTAACGACATGAAATCATACTTAGGAAAGTCATTGAGATATCTTAGTAACCATTGTATGGCAGCCCTAGTGGACCCTCTTTGGTAAGGTGTATTATGATTTGGTTATAATTACTATATGGTATATTTTCATATACTTTTTGATTGAATTACTCTATGAGAACAAAGGCTAGCACCGAGTGAGTATACTTGGGGAGTGGATCTAGTTAATATGAGACTAGAGTACAAAGACACCCTTGATATTCCTTAACCATTTGCCAATATGGTATGTGTCCATTGGCAAGTAGAACACCCTCCATCGGAGTAGGGTTGACTCCGGATTCCATGCCTAGGTAGTATAGTATATGTCGGTTATTGCCTATTCTCATCATGTGGGATACATTCTTGTATTGGATAAGTTCTATAACATTTAGGTAGTGGAATAAGATGCTATCTAGACATGCCACGAGTAGGCTTTGAAGAAGCTAGAGTGTTGCTCCCTAGGTCATTCCAAGACCATTATCTGAAGTCTTAGAAATGTATTAAATGAATATTAATTGACTTAGTAAATGATTATTACTTAAGTTCATTTAGGTTGAATAAAGGTATCCTATCTCGGGTAGCTTTAAGGGTTGCTTAAGTGGACTTGGAGAGGGTGTATGGGCGGTCTCTTCATAAACTACTTAAGTGAATCTTAGAGTAGCCTTAGGTGGTAAGTTGAATGCTAGATAAAGAATAATCTTATCTTAGGTAGTCTTGAGGATTATTTAGGTAGGCTTGGAGAGGTTGTATGTGCGGTCCTTCTTGTCTTACTTATGTATGTCTTAGGATAACCTTTGGTAGGAGGGTTATATGCTTATGTTATTTGAAGTATTGATAATGCTATTAATTGGATTACTTGGAATGTGACTTATATGTGATCTTTGGTGTTAAAGGTGTCTCTTATACTTATGTTATGAAGATTTCCTCAAGAAGAGCATGTTTTTATATAAATATTCTTTTATCATGATTTTATGTATTACACCATACTAAGTATATTCTGATGTACTAATTCCATATGTGTTTTATCTCTAAAGGTGTAGGTAGCGTTTGAAAGGAGTCATTGAAGTAACGCTTGGACATTAGTATTCATTCAAGCAAAGTGTTGGTATGTCCTCAATTGTTCTGAGGACATAACTATGTTTAGTTTCATTGTTAAACACATTGTAATAGACTTAGTTATTTCTCTATTATTGATGTATGGGCCGTTTCCAAGATATTCGTTTGTCTAAGATGGCGACTTAAGACTTAGCCTGCCCTTATGATTTTCTATGAAATATATTTTGAAGTTATATTTGATTGTGTAAAATTTTTAATTCCGCACTACTTTTCTTATATGTTATGCAATGAATGATGTGTAAGGGCTTTTATAAGACCACCAAGAGGTCGAATACACCGTGTAACGACTTGAGAATATCATATCTTCTAGGGTATGCTCTCGGGTCGTGATAAACTTGGTGTGAGAGCATAAGGTTATGAAGTAGTCTACAGAAATAAAAAAGTCTCATAAAAGCCACGTCTAGTAGAGTCTTGTTAATCGGTGTGAGTCGAGACACATCTATGAGCGAGAGGCTATAGGAAGATAGAGTTTCCCTTCTTCTCTACTCTTGTGTTGCTCCGTAGAGTTAAAAGTTATGTGTGTCCTTTTTAATGTTTTTCCTTGTGTTTATAGGATATGACTACTAGAAGGATTTCCACTAGAAGGGTTGAAGAAGAGAGGGTATGAGTAAATTCCTCCTTAAGTTGTGCAAATTCTCCAAGACGGACAAGCTCTACAAGGTGTACAAGTTCCTCAAGGTGAGCAAGTGCCTATTGGGGGTCAAGGAGATGAGGTCCTGGTAGTTCCCCTGGACATGACTAATGGGGATATTAGAGAGACTTTACTTGCCCAGGCTCGAGCCATGACAACACATATGAATAGGGGTGTTGATCCTAGGGTGAATGCTTTAGAGAGTACTATGACCTTTAGATTGAGGGACTTTGTGAGGATGAATCCTTCTATTTTTCTTGGATCTAAGATGGGAGAATATCCCCAAGAGTTTTTTGATGGTGTGTACAAGGTGTTGAGTGACATGAGGGTCTTGTAGGGAGAAAGCGGAGTTAGCTTCGATCTTATTGAGGGATGTTTCTCAAGTGTGGTACACTCAATAGAAAGATAATAGGCCGATTGAGTCAGGTCCCATAGACTGTGAAGAGCTTAAGAATGCTTTCTTATAAAAGTACTTTCCCCATGAGAGGGGTAGGTGAAGGTTGAGGAGTTCATTAATCTTAAGCAAGGTAATATGAGAATTAAAGAGTATTCTTTGAAGTTTACCATGTTGTCTAGGTACACTCCATCCTTGGTGTCTAACCCTAGGGATGAAATGAGTACGTTTGTTCTCGGTGTTGTGGACCTTGTGAAAGAACAATGTTGTACAACCATGCTCCATAATGACATGAACTTGTCTAGGTTTATGGTGTATGCACATTCCATTGAAGAGTCCAAACTTAGTAATATCTCAAGGAATTTGAAGAGGAGTGGGTCGAATGAGCAAAACAAACTTAGGTTTAAGAAGAGGGCTCCAATGCAAGAATTGATCTAGTGCTGCTAAGGTCAAGATTGAGAGAGGTAGTGGTTCCCAAGTGGTTAAAACTACTTGTGTTACTTGTAGGAAGAAGCACTTTAGAAAATGTTAAGCCGGTACCTATGGCTGCTTTGTTTGTGGCAAGGATGGTCATAAGCTGAGGGGTTGTCATACTATTGCGGCTAGAGGAAGATAAGGCAAACAAATTCCTCCAAGTGTTTCGGAAGGTGATGTTCCAAGAAAGAATCTTCTATTCTCTCCGAGCTAAAGGATAAAAGTGGAAAGAGGATGATTTTGGTAAGTTATATTTTTCTCTGTTTAGTTGTTATGAGTTCGTTGAATAAGTGAGGGAGTATGGTAAGTAGTGGAGTTTTGATTTGTCGTCTCTTCTCTTCTATTCTGTTCTAGCTTGAGAGATATAATGTTATAGTAACATGTAGCATATTGCATTATTTTTAAGAGTCTTGTTGAAAATGAATTTCATTGATCTCCTTGCATTGTTTATTTTCATGAATTCATGTTATTTTGCAAAATGAGTTTAGATGATCTTGTATTTCACATTTCCATGCTTTCATTCTTAGGTTTCTTAAAGTTGCATTAGTGATCTAGTGAGCCTGTTCATTGTGAATTATTTGAAATTTTACTTAATAGTGTTCTCATGAGAGTTGGCTGTAATGAGGCTTATAAATGATTAATTGAGCATGTTAAGGTATGGATAAGGAAGTTTCTCATTATATGAAGTGAGAAATGAGACTCTTATTGCATGATGAGTTGTAGAGATAGTTGCTACTTCCTTGTTGTATTTTGAGTCTCTTAATGTTGTGAAATTGATGTTGCTCCTATATATAGGTGTTTTTTGTATTGTGTGGTATGGTTATGTTCTGCTATTCTTGAGTTTAATATCTCTTGAAAGTGCCTAAAGTGTAGCAAGTGTCATTCGAGGACGAATGTTGTCCAAGAGGAGGAGAATGTAACATCCCTTAAACAAATTAAGTGAATCTAGAACCTAACATGTGTGTCATGAAGTTTTGAAGTCCTAAAATGGTTTATAATAGTGTTTATAGTCAGTGTATGAAGTTTGGAAGTGTTTGGAGTTTAAACGTCCAAGAACGTTCGAGATGTTTGAAAGATAGCCTTGAGACGTGCCTGTATGTTCTAGCGTGCCTTTGTATGTTTTACGTGTTCATTTTGGTTCAAATTGATATGAGAGGTTCCTAACATGTATGCGAGTGTATTTGGGTCAAAAGAATTCCGGGAAAGACTCTCTAAGGACCCACACAAGGCTCCTTGAGGAGGACCCAACTTGTATCCAAGACTACCAAAAACAGTCTCAATTGACGGTCGGCAGTCGACGCCTCGCAGCGAAGGTGATGCCCCATCGTCTGTGGGCGTGAATCCCATACTTTGTGTGGGGATATCAAGTTCTCATTTTCGATCCTCTGACCCAAATGATGGTTGCCAGTACAACTCGTCGATGGGTCGACGAGGCGTAGACTGGTCCGTCAATTGACACCTGCAGATTTTTCGTAGGTGTCTCGGCCAACTCAAGGGTGTTTTGGGAATTTCACCTAGCCTTACAAAAATTATTTGGGCGGTTACTTAAGGGTATTTTAGATATTTTAAGTTGTTTATAAGACTTGAACACTAAAATGAATTCACTTTTCAACATCAAACCCAAAACCCCAAAGAAGAACCTCTAGAACTCTATCGGAGCTTGAAGAAAGGTGGGACCTTGGAGCTTGATTTCTCCATCAATTCTCCTTCAATTTCGTGTTTAATTATCATTCAAGGTATTATTTTCATCCTTGAATCTTCTTTCTTGAAGGAGCCAAAATTCAAAGTGAACTTTCAAAACTTTCTCAAAGTATGAATTTCTAAATATATATCTACCCATGGGTTCTTGTGCAAAACATTTTGAATCAATGATTTATGATTGAAATGATGGTAATTTTATGATTCTAAGTTAAAACTCTATGAAACCATACAAATAATGAAATCCTTATTTTTGCTCTATTATGGGTAATGTTATCCTACTCTATTGTATTGAATTGTTGTGTAGATTACTTTGGGCTATTGAATTATGAAAGAAGTATGTTAGAATTGTATTTAGGCTGTCCTAAATTGATATAATTCGAATTCTATGGCCTTGATTTTTTTATAGTTTTATTATTGGTTTGAATTGGTGACTATGACTATTGGTAAGAGCCTTGGTGTATTGGATTAGTCGAATTAGCTACCGAATGAAGGTCTCTATGTTGGAATGGTCCTATATTGACTTAGCCTCTTCCATATTGTGTAGTAAAGGTGTTTTAATTGTGATTTTTTGTATGGTCTACTTATGGTGGCAGTGCTTATGTGATATACTTGTGAAGAATGTGGCCTTGTCGGCATTACTTTCATGAATTGTAACACTATTATGTTGTGACTTGATGATGATCAAGTGAAGTATGACTTTGATTATGTATATGTGTATAGTGAAAGCATGTGTTCTTTTATTTGATTATAGGTGATCATGATAGGTTATAATGACGTCTTTAGGTGTGTATACTTGACGTTGAAGTATGATGCTTCCTAATTGACTATATGAGCCTTGTGATGGATTTTGCTAATGTTTCGATAGGAGTGAATGGGGTGCTTCATAGATGACTTGGTTGTCCCTATGTGTTTCTAGAATGTTATTATATATGTAATAAGATAAATTATGTGTGTCTTCTTGTGGTAGACCTATGTCCCTCTACTTAATACATGAATAATATGAATATGACTCTTGACTTAGTAGGCTAAAACACCTTTGTCATGTATGTATATGTGTGATTGAAATATGACCTTTAACATAGTTAAGAGGGTCATTTATATGGAACTTTCAACCTAGGTGGAAGGTTATGATATCCTTGAAGTTGAAAGCAGTAGTGATATCCTTCTTATGTGAATGATGGGCTTAGGGGTTGGTTGGCTGGAACGACATGAAATCATCCTTAGGAATGTCATTGAGCTATCTTAGTAACCATTGTATGGCATCCCTAGTGGACCCTCTTTGGTAAGGTGTATTATGATTTGGTTATGACTACTATATGGTATCTCTTCATATACTCTTTGATTAAATTACTCTATTAGAACAAAGGTTAGCACCGAGTGAGTATGCTTGTGGATTGGATCTAGTTGAGATGAGACTAGAGTACAAAGAAACCCTTGATATTGCTTAACTATGTGCCAACAGGGGATATGACCTAATTCTATTATTAGAAAGTAGAATACCCCCCATCGGAGTAGGGTTGACTCCTGATTCCATGCCTAGATAGTATGGTGTATTTTGGTTATTGCCTATTCTCATCATGTGGGATACATTCTTGTATTGGATAAGTTCTACACCGTTTAGATAGTGGAATGGGACGCTATCTAGACATGACATGAGTATGCTTTGAATGTGCTACGGTGTAGATTCCCTAGGTCATTACAAAACAATTATACGAAGTCTTCTAAATATATTAAATGAATCTTAATTGACTTAATGAATGATTATGACTTAAGTTAATTTTGGTTGAATGAAGGTATCCTATCTAGGGTAGCTTTAAGGGTAGCTTAAGTGGACTTGGAGAGGGTGTATGGGCGGTCATGTTCTACTCAAGTGAATCTTAGAGTAGCCTTAGGTGGTGAGTTGAATGCTAGATAGAGAATAATGTTATCTTAGGTAGTCTTGAGGATCATTTAGGTAGGCTTGGAGAGGGTGTATATGCGGTCTCTTCTTCTCTTACTTAAGTAAGTCTTAGGATAGCCTCTGGTAAGAGTATTATATGTTTATCTGCTTTGAAGTATTGATATTGAAATTACGTGGATTACTTGGAATGTGACTTATATGTGATCGTTGGTGTTAAAGGTGTCTCTTATACTTATCATATGAAGATTTCCTCAAAAAGAGCATGTTTTATATAAGTGTCCTTTTATCACGATTTTATGTATTACCCCATACTTAGTGCATTCTAATATACTAATTCCTTATGTGTTTTATCTCTAAAGGTGTAGGTGGCATTTGAGAGGATTCATTGAAGTGAAGCTTGGACATTAGTATTCATTCAACCAAAGTGTTGGTACGTCCTCAATTATTCCGAGGACATAAGTATGTTTAGTTTAATTTGTTAAGGACATTGTAATATACTAGTTATTTCAATATTGTTGATGTAAATGTTTAGTTTTATTTGTTAAAGACATTGTAATATACTAGTTATTTCTATATTATTGATGTATGGGCCGTGTCTTAAGATATTCGTGTGTCTAAGATGGATACTTAAGAGTTAGTCTTTCCTTATGATTTTCTGTGCAAGATATTTTGAAGTAATATTCAATTGTGTGAAAAGTTTTAATTCTGCACTACTTTTCATATATATTAGGCAATGAATAATATCTAAGGGCTTTTATAAGACCTCCTAGATGTTTAATACGCCATGTAAAGACTGGAGAATACCATTTCTTCTAGGGTATACTTTCGGGTCCTTACATCTATGCTCTTTTTTGTTGTTGCTCATGCATGGATTTGGTCAATATCATGGGGTTAACTTAAGAGTTAAGATTGCAATCTTAATTCTTACTTCTGATCGCCTGTTGATGCTCAAAAGAGATTTATTGGAGTAGATTACTAGTTCAATACTAGCAATTTTGATTTAATGTCCTTGACTAGCTCGAAATTATGAGTTAGATCTATTTGCGCTATTCTTGATATAGGGAATAGAGTATGGTAATTGGTTGTTAAGAATTTGAATTATGTGAGACCAAAAGGATATTCTAGGTGTAGATGGTTTGAAATTGAAAATTGATTAGCATTGTTGAAGATTACACAATTTATTCATGTAAGCACATCAGTGGAGAGAAATACATTACTCATATATGCCATGATTTGCTATCCTCGCACCCCTAGCTTGATTAATAACCCTGATTTTGTTTGAAGTTTAGTTTGATTGTGATAACTGACAACAAAGCTTTAGATTATGTTGGTGGTACCATCTACCCAAGTTTTCTTACTACTCTGAATAAGTTGATTTAAAATCAAAATCTTTCAATAAAGAATTCTCTACGATGCACCGCTCCTTGTGGGATTCGACACCCAATCTTCGTTGGGTTTTAACTGACTACTATCGCTCACTTTTTGGTTTTGAAGGCTGATTTAAGAATTATTTGGAACCAAGGTTGGACCAAGAATCAAGATAATGGTCGGAAAGGTTGGCAAGGTAGAAATTGGAGATATAGGGAGGCTGATAAAGATGGATATGTTCCACCCTATAATCATCAATAATAAATATACCCAGTTTGGATAGAAGGAACCAAATCAAGAAAGTTCTCACAAGGATCTTCAAAAAGGTTGAAGGACTTGTTGAAGGATCTAATAAAGTGTTGAAGGAATTGATCTTCTCTACTTTATCCCAAATGGTGACCGCTCATTTAGTATATATTAAGCAGATGGAAACACAATTGTTCAACATCTCCACCCATCTCAACAAAGAAAAAAGGGATTGTAGTAACATTGTCCCAAGTCTCAAAAAAATTGTTGAGGAAATAAGAACTATGTAGTTCCACGATGTTAAATAAAGATCTTTTTGGGAGGTTACCCAAGTGTTTTCTTTTCTTTTATTTCTTTCAATAATTTGTGTTTTCAGTGCAGGTTGAAAAGAAGTTCAAAGGTTGAAAAGGAACATAAGGCGATGTGAAAACCACATTGGTGATCCATTGATGAAGTTTCACAGACTCAGTCTTGTCTGCCTTCTGGGCTAAAATACTGTGGAGAAGTGTACTCTCAATTTTGGCGATCTGAGCTCCAAAAAATGATCCATCGAAGTAGACTATGCACACTACTCCGGGTCTATTGAATCAACCTTTAATAAAAAAGGGGGATTTTTAAATACGTAACATTTTATTTATTTTAGTAACAAGTAATCACAACTTGTAGTTTGTAATATCAATATGAGATGAAACTAGGGTTATGTGTTCCCCACAAGAGTAATTCCAATAATTCCAATAATAATAACTCTATCCTAGTGTTAACATGCAAGGTTTATTAGGTATGTATCTCCTATGTGATTAGTCCTTTACGTTTGGGAATTTTACCACACAACATGGTCCGTCTACGATTGTATACTTTAGTAATCCTTACCCTTAACCCTAGCTTAGACCTCACGGTAAGTGGATCAGGCTATTAGACAACAGATTATCATGTCTAAATCTCTATTGGTCAATTCCTTTTTTTTTCATTACCTGGTTTGTTCGACAAGTAGGAATAAGGTGAGTTCTGACGTTGGACACCATTAAAAAAATATTCAAAATGAATTGATTGACAATACATACATAAATACTATTTAAGAATTACTTAATTACTAGTTTTACGTTATTAGTTACTCATGGTTACCACAACCCTAGTTATGGATTTTGTTGTTTATTCTTGAATAGTCACAAGCTATATTAGGGTTTGAAATATAAATCATGAACTTACAATAAGAATATATGTAATCCAAATTTTTGAATAGAGCAAATGCAAATAGCATAAACCAACTTTAGGTATTAATTGAAAGTGTTCGCATTATTATTATCAAAGTCAAACTAAAGTATCACGAAAATTCTAGCCACCCGAGAACGAAAAAATACTAGTATTTATAGAAACTAAATCCTAAACCAAGTAGGAAAAGGAAATGTAGGAAAATCCATTTTGATAAGATTCATCGATGTCTGGCCATGTACGGTCCGTCACACAAATGGAGGCCCATGGTCTTCTACCGTTGCTCACAGTTGGCAAAAATTATATCAACTTTAATCAACAGTCATGACCCACGACTCATAGGTCTAAACACATCTTGTAATGTACACTCATGATTCAAGTATTGGAACTCAACTTTTTGAATTCATCGATGACCCATCAACAACGGTCTGTCATCCGACTTACAACTCATCAATTACTGTTACCACCCGACCCTATGCCCTGGAAGCAACACGGCGTACAAGTGTCTCAAGATCCTCATAAAAGCCTTATAACATTCAATTTTAAGGAAAAATGGTTCGAAATTAACACTTTTTATTTGAAAACATACAATCCATAAACTCATTTAAAAAATTTGAAGACAGCGGAAGTCTATTATCTCACATGGCCATCTAAAACAACATATTTTAAATATAAATATAAGGTCACGAACCTTGTCACTCGAAAGTCTTAACATGAATAAAAATAGTCTATTTCAATAAAGTAAATGGAATATCAAGAACGTGTCCTCGATCTATGAGGACATACAACTTAATCTTGGAGAACTCTTTCCAAGCCTTTAAACTAGAGAACTCAATCACTTGCAAGAACCTACACTTGTAGTAAAAGAGGAGAAATATGGGTTAGCATAATTAAGTACTAAATATGATGTCCTTGCAAAAACACGCTTAAAACAGACATTTTTTTGAAGTCGTACATTTATGCCATTTTGATAAAACTTTATGAACACAAGTATAAAAAACATAATATATAAACATAACCAACATACAAGTCATTTCTTCACATTAGGACCATAATCTAAAGGCAACCCTAAGTCATACTTGTGCTATGTATGAGTAGCATCCTATAATACTATTCACATTAAGTACTCCCTTGTACTCACTAAGGACAAGGCACGTTCATATTCATTAAGTCAAGAAAAGGAAGTAGCTCATATCACAGTCCAAGTAAAACATGCATCATTACATTAAGTACACAAGAAAACCTTCTTCATTAACTTCATTAAGAACACATTCATTAAATTAGACATTAAATCAAAATCCTTAATACCATCACATAAGATCCCATCCATTCATTTAACATTATAAAGGAACACACCATAACTACTCTCAAAGCCTAATTGTGCAATGCATAGATGACATCCCATACTACCACCCACACTAAGCAGTACATTTTTGTGAAGGCATATTTCATTAATATTATTTGTGGGGGTAAGCCTTAATCGACATAGACCATGTGAGATATTCATGTAATCCCTATGTCACACTTATTGGATAAGGGATTCTTACTATCCTAAGGTAGAACCGTTAATTTTTATCTTAGGTTGATCAACTAGCTATAGACATATGTGGGAACATAGTAATGGGATAGGGAGATTTCTGCAATACCCCACCTCGACTCACATATGAGCATCCATCTCAATAGATTGCTACTATATACCTCGCCTTAACTCACGAATGAGATCCATCCCAATCCATATACACTCGGTGCTTAGAATGATTCCCCGCGGAGTATTTGACATTTATTACTTTAGTCATTAGTATTGGACAAAACATTGTTACTAGATACGCCGCCTCAACTCACGGATGAGCATCCATCCCAAACCCAACATTCATTCATTAAGATAGCTCATAGATTCAAATATGAGAATAAAATTTCAACCAAGAATACCTATATTGTGAAAAACTCCTTTCACAGCATGTCATTATCATTCATTAGAAATATATATAGAGATTGTTACTAGACACTACGCCTCAACTACCGAAAGAGCATCCATCTCAACCCCTACATTCATTCATTAGTTTACAATTGATAAATAGCCTTTCAATCAACACATCATTATTAAACAGATCATTGAAACTTCCTTAATTATTTATTCATGAGTGTGTGTATGTGAGAATAGCCTTTCACATAATTATCATCATTCATACAAATGTCTTCTAAACATGATGATAACACACTCATAGTACTCACACATATATAATTCACATCATAATCATCATTAGCCTCCACATGTAAGGGCACAATAAGTATATACATAAATTCAATACCACAATATATAAAGTAATAAACACCACCTTTCAAGTGGATCAATAGCTCAAGTATGATTCTAGTTCAACATGTACTTTGATCATAACTTGCCCTGCAAGGGTCATATTTTGAATTCACCATCACAAATTTTAGTTGACGTACTAATCATGAATAGTATTTCAATTTAATAACTAAAACATCATAAATCCAATAAGAGTATTAATCCAATTATCATTCATTTAAGCTAACATTCATGAGAAACGGTCTTGGGGAAATCCATTGTTTCATGGGAAATTTCTTCAATAATTCACCTTAAAACAACAAATAATTATAATATAAGTTCAATTGAACATTTGAAATTGTCGTATTCAAGAAACTATGGCTTGAGTGAAACCCTAGAATTTTTGGTAAAGTATGGACTCTTGGGTGATAGCTACCCAAGAATCAAATATAACATACCTATTGGTTGTTTTCCTCAAGAAATTGGAGAATAATGGTTGGATATTGAACCCCTATCTTGAACTTGGTTCACTTCTTCAGTGGAGTTTTGAGAGAGAAGATATTTGGGAGAGAAGGGTTTTGATTTGGGTGCTTCGAAATAATTAATGAAATGAATGTTTTCATATTCTTAAAATAAAATAATTAACCTAAAATAACCATACAATAACTAAGCAAAACTTAAAAACAATATACCAAACTACCCTCTCATTGGCTGAGCCTAAACTAGAAAAATAGTGTGAACCACGAGACCCCACCCAAGGACCATCAGTGGGACCACGAGCAGTTTTGTGCCTTCATGGTTTTGGTCTCCAAATGATATTTTTGGGGCCTGACCTATGGATATTTTATGTACCCACAAGGTGTGTTCCTTATCCATAGGTCACCCCATTTTGGCAACCTTTTGGTTTCTTAGGTGTTAGGCTAAGGGCCCTCCTCAATGAAACAACCTTAAAAATGAACTAGGTGAAACTACAGCCTAACATATGTGTAATGAGTTTATAAGGTCTTAAAATGATTAATTATATTTTTATAATTCAGTGCGTTGAGTTTGGAAGTGAAGCGTCCAAGAACGTCCAAGACCTTTGAAAGTTAGCATTCAGACGTGCTTGTGTGTTATAGTGTGCCTTTGCATGTTTTTACGTGTTGTTAGGAGTTAAAATGGATACAATAGGTCCCTAATACCTATATGAACATTTTTAGGGTTTAACGTCCAGGTACGACTCCACCTAGGACCCACAAGGGGCCCTAGAGGAGGACCCCAACTCAAGGGCTAGAAGCTGCCAGGCGACCTGCATGCGGTGGAAAACTATGAACATTCATTCAAATGATGACTCATCAACTTTGGGTGTCAATGGATACTTCAGGTATGATCATTGTTTATCTTCAGACCAAAACCATGAACCCCCAAAGGACGGTCCGTCATATGTGGGCGTGGTTTGAGCCTGCAAAAGCTGTTAAGTCTAGGCCAAGCTTGGGGTGTTTTAGGAAATTTACCCCAAGACTTTTAAATAGTACGTACGGTTTTTTAGGTGTATTTGGGTATTTTAAGTGTGTTAAAGTGATTTAACTATCATTTAGACCCTAGCACCTAAATCAAACTCCCAAAGTTTTCTCCAAAACCTCCATGGAAACTCAAAGTCAAGATGGAGCTTAGATGATGTATTTAAATGGAGTTCTTCTTCAATTCTCTTTAGATTTCTACTAATAAGGTATTTGCGTTCTTTATATAAGGTTATCTATCACTTTAGATCCAATTTAAAAGTGATTTTAAAGTTTATAAAAAATTCCAATTTCTACTGTTAGTCATGGGTTGCATGAAACATTTTCAAATAATAGGACATGATGTTATTGATGTATAATTGATGTTTTCCAACGAAAATCTCCATATACCCTTGATCTTCTAAAATCTCTAAATTTGAATATAAAGTGGGTCAATTGCTTATGATATAATAATGATAGAATTGAGTTTAGATTATATTGTAATTCTATGATGAATTATACTATTATATTATGAGCTGTTAGAGACGTTAAGGAATGGTTATCTTGGCTATTGGAAGAAGGTAATTTGACCTAATTTCCTTAGATAATGTAAAATTGATGTATAATTGATATTGATTGGTATGGTCCACTTATGGTGGCGTTGTTTATCTGTAGATGATCATGGCCTTATCGACATCATTATGTAAATTGTAGTAGTGTCATGTTAGGTCTTACATGATGTTATAATGTCAAGATGTTTATGTGAAGTAATGTGATTATGTGGAATATGTTATGACTTATATGACTATGTAAAGTGATTTATAATTTGATATATGTGTGATCTTGTATAATATGAAGATATGTAGTGAAGTACTCTTGCAATGCTTATATGATCTTGCATAAGTGATTATGTTATGATTCTTATTAAATTAATGGTATATGGTGATGTTGTACATGTATGTGTGAGGTCAAAGCATGTTTTCCTTTAAATGATTATATGTGGCTATGGTAGACTATGATGAGTTTCTATATGTGTTGATGTGGTGTCTTGCGTGGTAGACTTAGTGTCCATACTTGATACTTGAATGATATTGTATAAATGATATCAGTAATGTTGTGTCTCGATTTGGTAGACCTAAGCCCCTCTTATTGATGCATGAATGATATGTGAATATGTGATCTATTGACTTGGTAGGCTTAAGCACCCTTGTCATGTATGTGTATGAATGATTGATGTAAGACCTTGAACAAGTAAAGAAGGTCAATGACTTGGAACCCTCAACATAGAAAGAAGGTTATGATATCCTTGAAGTTGAAAGCCGTAATGGTATCCTTCTTATGTGAATGATGGACTTGGGATAGGTTGACTAGAACATCATGAAACCATCTCTAAGGAAGTCATTGAGCTATCCTTATGACCATTGAATGGCAGCCCTAGTGGACCCATCCTTGGTAGAGGTACTATGTTTTGGTAAGACTAAGAATTGTTTCCTTTTTATATGACTTATTGTGATTGAAATTACTCTATAAGAAACAAGGCTAAGCTTCGAGTGAATATGCTTTGGGAGTAGCTCTACCTAAGTTGAGACTAGAGTACAAAGAAACCCTTGATATTTCTTAACCATGTTCCTACATGCGATTTGTCCTAGTTCTACCCTCGACAAGTATAACACCCTCTCCCGGAGTAGGATAGACTCCGGATTCCATGCCTAAATAATACGGTCTATGTTGGTTAATGCCTATTCTCATCATGTGGGATACATTCTAGTGTTGGAGAAGTTCTACAATATTTAGGTAGTGGAATGGGACGGTAACTATACATGGCACGAGTAGGTTTTGAAGATGCTAGGATGTGGGTTCCCTAGTTATTTTCAAGACCTTTATGTGAAGTCCTCTAAATGAATGATTATCTTTTAAATTGGGTTTGTTGAAATAGGTTCTCTTTATAAAGTATGTTGAATAGAACGGGTCTTATCTAAGGTAGCTTTGAGGATTGCTTAGGTAGTCTTGAAGAGGGTGTATGGGCGGTCTCTTCATGTTTTACTTAGGTGAGTTTTAGACTAACCTTAGGTAGGGAGTCTAAATTATGTAAAGGCTTATGTTATTGAACATGGATTACGTGATATATAATGAAATGGAATAATTTTACTGTCACGACCCACAAGTACGCCGTAGAAGTTAGAGCATTCTTGAGTCGCCGCACGACATATGAGACTTCGAAAAGTCTCACTAAAGCCACTCGTATCAATCATCACATAATAAACACTCTAAAATAGTAAAATTATTCCATTTCATTATATATCACGTAATCATGTTCAATAAGATAAGCCTTTACATTATTTAGACTCCCTACTTAGAATTACTCTAAGACTCACCTAAGTAAAATATGAAGAGAACGCCCATACATCCTCTTCAAGCCTACCTAAACAATCCTCAAAGATACTCTAGATAGATACCTTTTCAGTTAACAAGTCTTTACTTAAGTCATTAAGTTCATTTAAACATTTAGGAGACACTCAACACTTAAGGACATTCAAGTAATTGTCTTGGATAAGACCTTGAGATTTACTCACCAACATCTTCAAAGTCTAATCGTACAATATATAGATAACGTCCCATACCACCACCTAAATTTCATAGAACTTATCCAACACTAGTAGGTATCCCATATAATGAGAATATGCAATAACCGACATACACCATCGTAGATAAGCATGAAATCCGGAGTTATAACCTACTTCGATGGAAGGTGTTATATTGGCAAATGGTAGAATGAGGACACATCCCATGTAAGCACATGATTAAGGAACATGAAGGGTTTCTTTGTACTCTAGACTCATCCGTAACTAGAGGTACTCCCAAAACCATACTCACTCTGTACTAGCCTTTGTTCTCATAGAGTAATTCACATAAAATATAGACCAATGATTTTCTTAAGGATGATTTCATGCCGCTCCAAATAACCAACCCCAAAAGTCCACCATTCACACAAGAAGGATACCATTACGACTTTCAACTTCAGGATATCATAACCTTCTTTCTAGAAGATTCCACATAAAGGGCCTTCTTAACTATATTCAAGGTCACATGTCAATCACACATGCAAGAATAAAAAGCTTTAGCATCCTAAGTCAAGAAGTCTTATTCACATCTTACATGCATCAATTAAGGGACATAAATCTTCATAAACAAGACACACACATACTTTACCATATAACATATAACATATTATTCAAAAAACACATAGGGTCAACTAAGCATACTTACTAGTCATCATAAACACTTGTATAGAATGATCAACGTAAGTCATCACAAGTTTCATATAGTCATTTAATAAGATTCACACTTCAACATTAAGTCTACAACACACACATCATAGACTATCATGATCACATATAAGTACATTGAAGAACACATACTTTAACTTGACATGTATACACAAGTCATAAAGTCACTTACAATGATCACACAACCAAGTTATACATGAACAATAATATAATACATAAAGTAATACCGACAAGGCCACATTGATTCACAATTCATACATTAATGCCAACAAGGCCACATTATCCACAATTATAACACATAAGCACCGCCACCAAGTGGAGCATACCAATAATCATCATAACATAATAGTTATACAACATAATATAAAGAGATTTAGGGCATCATACCACCAATCGAATCTCACAACATCAATCAATAGCCAAATCAACCAACTCAATACTCAAAGGCCCTTACAAATGACCATGATCAACAATTCAATACAATAAGCTCAATATACAATGAATCTAAGAATACACGATACTCACATAATCCAATTTAGACAATCTATAAACCATACAATCATAATCTATACATAAATCAATAGCTCATATCAATCTACACATGAATTCACTTCTGTCAAGTCATAATCAGTTCACCCATAACATAGCCAAAATATAGAGATTTGATAAGATCAAGGGTTAATGGAGATTTTTGGTTGGGAAATATCAATTATAAATCAATGATATTATATCTTATTGTTTGAAAACGTTTCATCCAAGAAACATAGACTTAGAGTATGAATTGGAGTTTTTCATCTTTTTGAAATCCTTGAAAATCATCTTTGAAATTGTCTGTAAGGTGATAGAAAGCCTTATATGAAGATATCCCATACCTTATTATAATAATACAAAGAGAAATGAAAAATAAACTCCATTTAAGATCCATCATCAAGATCCATCTTCACCCTGAGCTCTGATGGTTGTTTTTGGAGAAACTTTGGGAGGTAATGGGTTTTGATCTAGGTGCTCGGGTCTAAATGAGAGTTTAATGAATTAAATACTATTAAAATAACCATACACACCTAAAATAACCTTCCTTCTATTTTATAAAACTTGGGGTGAATTTCCTAAAACACACCAAGCTTGGCAGCAACTTGCAGGCAGATTGCAGTGCCCATCGATGCCCTATCCTGGACGGGGCATCTACTGGAAAAAGCCCCATCATTTGGGGTCCGTTGATTAGGTTTGAAACTCTCAAACCTGCAGGATTTAAGGATCCATCGACGCCTCCCATCAACGAGCCATCGCATGGTCGACTGGCTGTCTTTTAGGGGTCGTGGTTTGCCACTGCAAGACAGTCTACTCCTAAGAGTTTGGGGTCCTCTTCTAGGGCCCCTTGTGGGTCCTAGGTGGAGATATTTCTGGAAGTTGGACCCCTAATCATGCAACTCAAGGTCTTAGGAACATCTCCTATCTAATTTGACACAAACGAACATGTAAAACATGCTAAGACACACATCAACACACAAGGTTGTACAAAATCTAACTTTCAAACGTCTTGGATGTTTGACCTCCAAATATTATCAAACTCATCATGATTTATTTTAAACACTAATATTAGACATATAATGACCTCATAGACTCATGATAAACACATAACGACATGCAAGCACATAAACACCTAATTATCGAACGTCTTGGTTGTCCATTGGTGTTTAACTTCAAATTCAAGCGAACTGAATTCAAAATTCACAAACAAATTAATTAAGCTATTTATAAGACTTTAGAACAATTATGAAGATCTAGATAAACCTATTTCATTTTTGGGTTGTTACATTCTCCCCCACTTAAGAACAATTTTGCACGAATGACACTTAAACACTTAAAGAGATAACCACCGAAGCAACATCCCATTCTCAAACATACAACATCATAATCCAAACACATGATCAAGAGGAACATAAATCCAAGTATCCCCATGCTTACTAACATCTTTCCTAAACATATTATAACTAATTCTCATGAAAGCACATTTTAAGCAAACATTTCAATTCTCCTTACAGTGAACATGCTTCACAATTATACAAGGTAAATATTTAAGCAATTTCTTATAAATTCTCAAAAAGCCAAAATTATATAATAATTTAGACATGCTCATTATCATCTTCTTGAAACAATTAGCAATCTAGACTAGATGCACAGGAACAATGAGGAAGATACCATACATGAAAACTCATTTTCTCATTCAACATGAATTCAATCAAAACATGCATATCATAAAATTCAACAAGAATTCAATCAAAACATGCATATCATAAGGATAATGTTTGGAAACTCATTTTTTCACGAAAGACGCCAACATAAACCAAGTTACTAGGAACTCTTTGATTTAGGCGTGAATAAGTATATAATGAAAATATAAGGATATCTCACTCCCTACAACCATACTCTTCACCATACTCTCCCACTTAGGAGAAACCCAACCTAAAGTCAACATAAATATTCTACAAGGAACTCCCACAA
Source organism: Solanum lycopersicum (assembly GCF_036512215.1). NCBI lineage: Eukaryota > Viridiplantae > Streptophyta > Magnoliopsida > Solanales > Solanaceae > Solanum > Solanum lycopersicum. Next base: position 19,087,188 of record NC_090809.1, read on the forward strand.
GGAAACTTAAACATCAGTAACACCTTCTCACTAACTCTTCAATATATTAGTCCTCTAGAAACAATAACATTCCCCCTTACTAGGAGAAACTCACCTTTACTCTTCTAACCTCGCCTGCTTCCTTTGTATGGTCAGTTCTAAACAACTTCAAACCAACTCAACTACCACTCCTTTACCTTTCCAACACTATACTTCACCATTTCTTCCAACTATACTACCCTTTAAAAGGTAACTCAACCCACCTAAGGTCATCAACAAAATCTTCCATACTTCAATCTAACAAGTCACATAACATATTTTCTCTCCCTCAACCCAAACTCTACAAAGGTCACACTCAGAGGACCAACACATAAAGGGACAAGGGAAAGAGTCTATGTAAAAAGCTCTTAGGCACGATTAGAAGAATGAAGAAGTGAAACTTTTCCTAGCACCCAATAGCCTCCTATTCATAATGTGGTGCGCTTCACATTCTGAACAAGACCCTATCAAATTTGGTTTATGAGACAAACTAAGACACTCCCAAACCTTATAATCTTATATCATCTTTTTCATGACCCAAAAGTACACCCTAGAAGTTAGAGTATTCTTGAGTCGCCACATGGTGAGACTCTGAAAAGTCTCAATAAAGCCACTCGTATCAATTATCGCATAACAAACACTCTAAAATTAGTAAGAATTTAAAACTTTCTTCACACACAAAGAATTCTTTCAATAACATACACAAGCAGAAGACTTTTATTAAAATAATAAACCTTTACAATGTATCATTGAACCATCTAAACATTAGAGAATACAACATTTGGGACTAAGCCTATACACGACATAAAATAAAGACTAAGACATAAAAGAACGTGTGGGTATTGTCCTCGAATCAATGAGGAAATATCAATACTTCATCTTCAACTCTTAGAAACCTATCAATCCTCCAATGGCATATCAAGACTTCCGATTCCCTACACTTCGTCAATAAGAGAAAATAAGGGGTTACCACATTAGATACACTAAGTATGGAAGTCATGCAAAAACCATGAAAAAAGGGCATTTAGTATAGAAACATGCTTTCATGATATTTTGATATAAAACTTTCATAAAATAGTTTAAGAGACATAAAACAAGTCAATAATCACAACATAATACATATTCCAAATTATATTCAATTTATAGAAATCTTACAGTAACCTTACAACGACTTTAGAGTAACTTCACTATAACTTTACATGTAATACATTGTCACATGCCAAAACCATACCCTAGTAGTTAGGTTACAATCTTGGATTGTAATCGGTCTCGTCGAAATCTTGGAGTTCTTAGAAAAGCCTCTTTCATATCATTCATTGTATATACATAGTGAAAAGTAGTGGGGAATTAAAACTTTTCACAAAATATAATATTGTCTTCAAAATCTCTTTCATATAAAAGTTATAGGAAATACTAAGTCTCAATCTCATTATCTTAAGACACAAGAGTACTTGGGACACAGACCATACTTCAAAATATGAATATAGAAATACTTAGTCTATTACAATACTTTAAATGAAAATATAAAAGACACATATGCCCTCAAGTCAAGTGAGGACACACTTCAGCTTCTCTTGAACGATCTTCTAAGTCCAAGTCTTCACTTCTCAAAGCTTCTCCCCTACCAAGAACTATAAAGATAAAAGTATGGAGTAAGTACAACGACATGTACTAAGTACGGCTATATGCCTAAAAATCATGAAAATGGTCTATATTGGAAATATGCAAATTTTCATTTTGAAATCATATTTTAATCATAATAACATCATAAATAAATTTAGAAACACATAAGATACTTCTAGCATGTAATTTCATCACTTAAATTCATCCTAAAATTCACTTAAGTGACATAAAGAGAGACCACCCATACACCCTCTCTAGATGTGCCTAAACGACCCTTAAGATTACGTATAATGTCACATTACATACTTACAAAGTAATTATAAACATCAAGGTAGGATTCTTCTTCCAAAGGTGAACTCTAAGTGTCACTTGAGTGAGTTGTGAAGCGACTGCCCATACAATCCCTTACACACACACTTAAGAGATCTTACAAACTCCCTAAGATAGAATCATTTTCACATAAATCACCAACACATAGGTGATATCACATTCTCTTCCCAAAGGCTATAAAAAGACCTACTTAAGTAAATCAAGAATATAACGTCCTTAGTGACCTCGTCAAGATTACCTAAATAATAGTTAAGACTACCTAAGGCTTAGATCATGTCCACAAAATCAACCAACTTCCCAAACTAGAGTCATCCTCAAGACTTCAAAAGATAAGACATGAAGAGATCATCCCCTATGACCTCTTCACACTTTAGCTAAGGATTCCTTAAGTCATTTTAGATTAGGTACTCATTTATTTATACACTCCTTAACATATGTCATTAGTTCAATAAGAGTCATAAATCTCATAAAGGACATTCAAGTAATGGTCTTAGACAAGACCTAGAACTCCACATAACACCATCAAAGTCTATTGTGCAATGTCTAGATAGCGTCCCATACCACCACCTAAACTCCATAAACTCCTTAAATGCTAATAGGTATTCCATATGATAAAAATAGGAAATAACTTATATAGACCATGGTAGCAAAACATGGAATCCGGAGTTCTATCCTACTCCGATGATGTTGTTCTACTTGCCAATGGTAGAACTTGGACACATCCCATGTAAGCACATGGTTAGGGAATATGAAGGGCATACTTTGTAATCTAGTCTCACACTTAACTAGAACTACTTTCCCTTACCATACTCACTCGGTGCTAGCCTTCGTTCTCATAGAGTAATTCATACATTAGGTTCGCATAAGAGGGTCCCATAACAAGTTCATAACCTAATCACATTTACCCCACCAAGGAAGGTCCACTAGGTCTACCTCACAATGGCGACAAGAAGCTCATGATGACTTACCTAATGATTAATATAATGCCATTCCAGCCAACTAACCTTAAGTCCACATTCATTTACTTTGAAGGATACCATTACGGCTTATGCTTCAACAATCTTAACCTTTCCATTAAGTCAAGGTTCCATATAAATGGCCTTCGTATCATCATGCAAGGTCTCACCTATATTCATTTATTCAAGACTAAGACCCTTTAGGTTCTTGAGTCAAGAAATCACATATTCACATAAGCATCAAGCAAGAGATACAAGTCAATCAAGACAAGACATCACATACTTCACTTTTAACTCACAATGCAAGACATTCTATAAACACCTAGAAACAATCTAATATATTCAAGTAATACTATATATCATCAAAACATCATTAATGTATTCCATATAGACTCATAAAGTAAATTAGGAATAACCAAGACTTAACCTAACACTATACTCATAATGTCAGTCATAGTCTAACATGATCACTTAAGGCAACATAACTATAAGAATACATATATGACTACATAACTTCACATGTAGATAGATAATGTCATGCTTCACATAATCAAACTACACAAATAGCCACATAACTTCAAGTAGTTGCCGATAAGGCCATGCTCATGATATTGCATAAAGTAACGCTGACAAGGCCACGTTAATTGCAAGTAAAAGACATAACACCGCCACCATAAGTGGACCATACCAATCACGATAGAATCAAAGTATAAATAATATCAAATTAAGGAAAATAGGGCAGCATATGCCCTCATCCAAACTTCAACTCAATGTCAAATAAACCAATTCAACATGACAAGGCCCTTACCCATGTCCATGAACAATAATAATGATCATAATACTCAATGAATCTATATCAATTAAATCTAGGTTTAAAAATCTAAGTTCAATTAAATATCATTTGAATACAATTCTTATATCATTTGAAAGCCCACAAGAAAATACATAAGAATTCATCAATATTAGCTTAATATCAAGTAACCCACATTATAGTAAAAAACTAGGATTCATCAAAATTCATGGGTTAATAGGTAATTTATATTGAAATCATCAATAAAATATCAGTTATATCATAATTCAATGTTTAGAAATCATTTATGCAAGAACCCATGGTAGAATCAAGAAATTGGACAATTCACTTTAGAAAACTTAGAAAAACATCTTGAGAGTTGGGCTCCTTGATGAAAAGAGTATAAATGATCAGAAGCCACACCTCAAGGATGATAATTCTTCACTTTGATGAAGAATTTTGACAAAAAACCCCCTCACCAATCTGCCTCTTCAAGTTGGACTTCAATGGAGGTTTTGGAATTTTCTCTAAGTGTTTTGGATTTATGATTTTGAAGAATGAAGTCTTCCATGTGATTACCCTTTATATACTTAATTAAAATATCCAAAAGAACCATAATAAACCGTCCATGACTTAATTTAGAAGTGGGGTGAATTTTAAATTCACCCCTTGACTTGGTAGCAGACCTGCGCAGGAGAAGAGGTCGCGCTATGCCTGCCCTTGACGGGGCATCACCACCTCGACGGGCCGTCACAGGACTCCGTCAGTGGCAACAGTGGCTGGACAAGCTTCCTCTCTTCACTCTTGTCTAAGTCCCTCATGAAGGGCCCCTTTGAAAAGGTGTCACAGCCACGACTGGCCGTTGATTGCTACGTCGCCAGGGTCTGCCTGGGACAACCTACACACTAATTTTTGGTCCTTCCTAAAGGACCCTTTGGTGGCCTTTGGGAATAATTTCCTGGACGTTTTCAACCCAAATATGATAGTTTGTAATTTTAACACCTCTCACATGAATTTCATCAAAAACAAACACGTAAAACTCGACGAAACACGCCTAGACATACAAGGTTGACTCGAAGCATATCTGTCGAACACCTTGGACGTTGTTGGTCGTTTGACCTCCAAACTTCACGAAACTTTAACGACTGCCTCTACATGCTATGTTAACTCTATTAAGAACCTTTAAACATTATGAAACACACATAAACACATAGAAATACATTTTAGACATTTAGGTAACTTAGTCGTCAAATGTCTTAGTCGTTTCTTGACGTTTGACTTCCAACACCCCTAATACTTTAGCTACTACCTCTATACCATATATTAGAAATATTAAGGACCTTAAAAAATAAATATCAACATGCTAGTCTCTAGTTAACCTAAGTCATTTCAGGGTCTTACAGTCTCCTACATTCATCCTTGAATGACACTTGCCACTCTCCGAACACTTCCAAGATTAGAGACTTAACTATCAGCACACAATCAAACCATAGAACACCTTGAAGAAAACATCAATTTCACATAGTCAAGATATTCTCTACACAACAAGAAGCTAGAAAACAAATGCATAACTCGATATGCTACAAAACTCACATTCTTCATTCCAAATAGTAAAAACTCATTTTATACTCAATAACCTACTCATATAGATTATTTCTAACAACATTACAATATTTTTAGGCAAATGAATCAATTAGTTAGTTTTTCAAAAATATGGCGACATGCAGTTTTAATGCAACAGTGGTTTTCTTTAAAGCCATTTTAAAGCAATTTTTTGAAAGTTCTAGTTTTATACAATTCATGATATAAACATGCTAATATGACCATATAGACACCTTTTACAATTAAATCAATGCTTTATAGAACACATAATGCAAAAAGTTAATGAAATTCAATTTCAACCAAACTCCTAAACATCATGCACAAGCAAAAATTTCAAGGACTTCTATCCTATCTACAAACCATAATCCCCCACTAAGAAGAAACTTATATCTTAACAGAAGAAAGAGAACTTACCAACATCATCACCACTCTCCTTTTCATCCGGCTTCACCACCATAGAATGGAGTGCATAGAAATGCCTCTTTGTTGAAGCATCATCTTTTGGAACACTAGGAGCAACTTGGTTACCCTCATTCTTAGAAGAAATGCTTGGACAATCTGTCACCTTGTGCCATCTTTTCCATATCCAAAGCAAATCCCCATACCCAAAAGATACTCACCATGATGCTTTTTACCATAATTGGCACATGCAGGTTTGCCATTGCTAGAACCACCTCATTTCTCAAACTTCTTCTTAGGAACACTAGGTCACTCTTGAGTTTGAACCCCCTTTTTGAACCTATGTTGCACTTCATCACTATCAGCACTTCTTTTCAAGCTTCTATCCATCCTCCTAATCTTAGACTCTTCAATTGATTGTTCTTACAACATAAGTCTACCTAGGGTCACATAATCATGCAACATAGTGGTACGACATTCTTCCACCACTAAGTCGGCTTCCACCCGTCATAAAATGACTCATTTCATCTCTTGGATTAGACACAATAGAAGGGGCATACCTACACAAAGTTGAGAATTTCAAAGAGTACTCTGCAACACTTATATTGCCTTGCTTGAGATTAATAAACTCCTCCACCTTAATTTCTCTCCTCTCTCGGGAAAGTACATACCAAGAAAAGCTTCCTTAAATTCTTCCCATTCAATAGGACCCGATCCTTCCGGCCTATAATCCTTCCCTCGAGTGTACCAAATTTGAAAAACATCCCTCAATTTGTACAAAACAAACTCCGCCTTCTCCCTAGATGTAACCCCCACAGCACTCAAAACTTTGTACACTCCATCAAGAAACTCTCGGGGATCCTCATTTACCTTAGAGCTAAGAAAGATAGGAGGATTCATCCTTACAAAATCTCTCAACCTAGATGTCATAGTGCTCTCCACAGCCCTAGGCATCATATTCAAATTAGCTTGCATAGTCACGGCTCCACCAATAGCAATTAAAGCCTCTCTAATCTCCCTATTAGACATCTCCGGAACCTCAATACCTCGTTCCACAATAGGAATAGGATCACCTTCGGTAGACACTTGGGCATCTTGAGAACCTTGAACTCCTTGCCCACCTTGAGGAACTTTCTCAAGTTGAAGGGGAACCTCTTCATTCACCCTCTCCTCTTCCAACCTTCTAGTGTTCATCCTTCTAGTATTCATCTCCTAGAAAACAAAAGGAAACTTATAATACGGATAATCATAACATTTACTCTACCACACTATATAGGAGTAGAAAATAAGGGAAACTCTATCGTCCTATAGCTTCTCGCCCATAGATGTGTCGCGACTCACACCGATGGTGAAGACTCTACTGGACGTGACGTGATGAGATTTCTTGGTTTCTAATACTACTTTCACCTATGCTCTGATACCAAGCTGGTCACATCCCGAAACCATACCCTAGAAGTTAGGGTACAATCTTGGATTGTAACCGGTGTCGTCAAACTCTCATAGTTCTTAGACAAGCCTCTTTCATATCATTCATTGCATATACTTAGTGAAAAGTAGTGCGACATTAAAACTTTTCAAAAAATATAATATAGTCTTTAAAATCTCTTTCATATAAAAGTAATAAGAAATACCAAGTCTCAATCACTTCATCTTAAGACACAAGAATACTTGGGACACGAACCATACTTCAAAATACGAATATAGAAATACTTAGTCTATTACAATACTTTGAATGAAAATATAAAATACATATATTCCCTCGAGTCAAGTGAGGACATACTTCAACATCTCTTGAACGATCTTCTAAGTCCTAGTCTTCATTTTTCAAAGCTCCTCACCTACCAAGAACTATATAGAAAGAAGTATGGAGTTAGTACAACCACATGTACTAAGTATGTCTATATGCCCAAAAATCATCAGAACGGACTTTATTAGAAATATGCATCTTTTCATTTAAAAATCATATTTTGATCATAATAACATCATAAATAAATTTAGAAACACATAAGATACTTCTAGCATGTAATTTCCTCACTTAAAGTCATCCTAAGATTCACTTAAGTCACACAAAGAGAGACCGCCCATACACCCTCTCTAGATGTGCCTAAACGACCCTTAAGATTACCTATAATGAGTCACATACATACTTACAAAGCAATCATAAGCATCATGGTAACATTCTTCTATCAAAGGTGAACTCTAAGTCTCACTTGAGTGAGTTGTGAAGCAACCACCCTTACAATCCATTACACACACACTCAAGAGATCTTGCAGACTACCTAGGATAGAATTATGCTCACATAAATCACCAACACATAGATGATATGACATTCTCTTCCTAAAAGCTATCAAAAGACCTACTTAAGTAAATCAAGAAGATAACGTCCATAGTGACCTCTTCAAGATTACCTAAATAATTCTTAAGACTACATAAGGCTTAAATCATGTCCACAAAATCAACCAACTTCCCAAACTAAAGTCATCCTCAAGACCTCCAAAGATAAGACATGAAGAGATCATCCCCTATGCCCTATTCAAACTTTAACTAAGGAATCCTTAAGTCACATTAGATTAGGTACTCATTTATTTACATACTCTTTAACATCAGTCATTAGTTCATTAGTTAATTAAGAGTCATATGTCACATAAAGGAAATTCAAATAATGGTCATAGACAAGATCAGGGAACTCCACATAACACCTTCAAAGTCTATTGTGCAATGTCTAGATAGCGTCCCATACCACCACCTGAACTCCTCAAATGCTAATAGGTATTCCATATGATGACAATAGGCAATAATTTACATAGAACATGGTAGCAAGACATGGAATCCAGAGTTCTATCCTACTCCGATGAGGTTGTTCTACTTGCCAATGGTAGAACTTGGACACATCACATGTACGCACATGGTAAGGGAATATGAAGGGAATACTTTGTAATCTAGTCTAATAATTAACTAGAACTACTTTCCCTTACCATACTCACTCAGTGCTAGCCTTCGTTCTCATAGAGTAATTCATACATTAGGATTAACCAAGACTTAACCTAACACTATACTCATAATGTCAAGTCAAAGTCTAACATGATCACTTAAGGAAACATAACTAGAATAATACATATATGACTATATAACTTTACATGAAGATATATAATGTCATGCCTCACATAATCAAACTACACAAATAGGCACATAACTTATAGTAGTTTCCAATAAGGCCATACTCATAATATTGCATAAATTAATGCTAATAAGGCCACATCAATTGCAAGTAAAACACATAACACCACCACCATAAGTGGACCATAACAATCACAATAGAATCTAAGTATAAATAATATCAATAATTCAACAAATTCAACATCACAAGGCCCTTAGCAATAATTCAATCTAGGTTTAACAATCTAAGATCAATTAAATATTATTTGAATAAAACTCTTTAATCATTAGAAAGCCCATAAGAAACTACATAACAATTCATCAACATTAGCTTAATATTAAGTAACCCACATTATAGTAAAAAACTAGAGTTTATCCAAATTCATGGGTTCATAGGTATTTTGGATTGAAATAATCAATAGAATATCAATTAGATCATAATTCAATGTTTAGAAATCATTTATGCAAGAACCATGGTAGAATCATGAAATTTGACAATTCACTTTAGAAAACATAGAAAAACATCTTGAGAGTTGGGCTCCTTGATGAAAAGAGTTTCAAGGATCAAAAGTCATACCTCAAGGATAATAATTCTTAACTTTTATGAAGAATTTCGACACAGAAACCCCACACCAAGTTGCCTCTTCAAGTTGGACTTCAATGGAGGTTTTGGGATATTCTCTAAGTGTTTTGGGTTTATAATTTTGAAAAATGTAGTCTTCAATGTGATTACCCTTTATATAATTAAATAAAATACCCAAAAGACCCTTAATAAACCATACATGACTTAATTTATAAGTGGGGTGAATTTAGAATTCACCCCTTTACTTGGCAGTAGACCTGCGCAGGAGAACAGGTCGCGAGACGCCTGCCCTTGACGGGGCGTCACCACCTCGACGGACCGTCACAGGCCTCCTTTGGTGGCAACAGTGGCTGTCCAAGCTTCCTCTCTTCACCCTTGGCTAATTCTTTTACGATGATACCCTTTGACGGGGCGTCAAAGCCACGACTGGCCGTTGATTGCTCCGTCGCAAGGGTCTGCCTTGGACAACATGCACACCGATTTTGGGTCCTTCCTCAAGGACCCTTTAATGTTCCTTGGGGATAATTTACCGTACGTTTCAAATACAAATATGATATTATATAAGTTATTTAATCCAAAATGAACACGTAAAACTTGACGAAACATGCCTAGACATCTAAGGTCGACTTAGAGCATATTTCGAACACCTTGGACGTTTTTGGTCGTTTGACCTCCAAACTTCACGAAACTTTAACCACTTCCTATACATGCTATATTAAATCTATTAAGAACCTTAAAACATCATAAACCACACATAAACACATAAAACTACATAGACATTTCGGTGAGTAAGTCATCAAACGTCTTACTCGTCCCTTGACGTTTGACTTCCAAAACCCTAGTGCTTTAGCTACTACATCTATACCATATATTAGACATATTAAGGACCTTATACAATCAATACAAACATTTTAGGCTCTAGTTAACCTAAGTTATTTCTGGGGTCTTACATATATAAATCATTAGATATCATTAAGACAACATCAAAACACATAAATATACTCAAATGAATACCCTACTAAAGGTTATCCTAAGACTCACCTAAGTAAGTTATGAAGCGGATGCCCATACAAACCCTTCACACACACCTAGTTATCCCTATGACTACCTAAAGTGAGTTATTCCAATATATCACATATCACACCAATTCACATAAACATGAGACCCTCCTACGAAAGGTCATTCCAAGGTTCACTTAAGTGAGTTATGAAGCGGTCGCCCATACAATCCCTTCATACACACCAAAGAGGTCCTTTAGACTACCTAAGATAACATCATTTTCATTTCACCAATTAGACTCCCAACCTAGAATTTCTTTAAGACTCACCAAAGTAAAACATGAAGAGAACGCCCATACATCCTCTCCAAGCCTACCTAATCAATCCTCAAAGCTACAGATAGATACCTTTTCAATTAACAAGTCTTTATTTGAGTCATTTAGTTCATTTAACCATTTAGGAGACACTTATCACTTAATGACATTCAGGTAATAGTCTATGATATGGCCAAGGGATTTACTTATTAATATCTTTAAAGTCTAATCATGCAATGCCTAGATAGCGTCCCAAACCACCACCTAAATTTCATAGAACTTACCAAACACTAGTAGGTGTTGACACCCAATTTTGACCTAACATTTTAAAAATTCGTGATTTTGAAGCTTTGTTTATTTAATAGTAAATTTTTGTCAGATGATTTTAAAATTCATACATTTTGAGTCAAATACAAAAAAAAAATAAAAAATTCCTTTCCCACATTGTCTCTCAAACAATTTTCAATTTTGCAATAGTCCACATCGGTATTTCATCCTTTTTGAGGATTTTTGGGTTTCTATATAAGCCCACTTCATTCACTATTTTTAGGAGAGGATTTGGAGGGAAAAAACAAAAGAATACTCATAAAATTTTGAGAATTCTTGGTTCCCATAGTTCAAAAATTTTAAAGTGTTTTTCTGGTTTTTTGAGTTGAGGAGGTGGAGTCGTCACTTTCAAACTCGGAGTTCCGGTTCGCTGTCCAGAACCAGGTAAATTTTTTTTCTTCTTAGCCTTGTTTTATTTAATTCCTATCTCTTTTATGTTTTCTGTTTATTATATGTAGCTTGTTCTGTTTTTTTAGTTTAATGTAGTTCTAAAAGTCAATTAATATTTGTGTTTATTGTAGTTTTAATATTAGCATTATTTTACGATTCGATGTTTATTTATTATTACTATTATTTTAAAATTGTTAGTCAACTATTAACTATCTTAACTTTTCAGGGTTTTGTTATTATTCTACTTTAATGTTATTTTTAATTTTTATATATATATTATGTTATTGTTTTTTTCATTTCTAATTATGTTATTTTAGTTTGGTTGTTGTTTTCCATATTCTCTTGGGATAAGTTTGTTATGTTTTGTTGATGTTCAGTTTATATATTTTATATGTTGAAAAGGGCCAATGAGAAAACTCTCCGTCGGTTTTGGAGGCCTTCCCATTTAAAAGACGGAAAATTAGTTAAGTTCATATTATTTGTTTTGTTAAATTGGGCTGATGAAAAATCTATCCGTCGGGTTTAGAGGCCTCCCCATTTTAAAAAGACGGAATTTTAATTCAAGTTTATATATTTTATATGTTGAAAAGGGCCGATGAAAAATCTATCCGTCGGGTTTAGAGGCCTCCCCATTTTAAAAAGATGGAATTTTAATTCAAGTTTAGATATTTTATATGCTGAAAAGGGCCAATGAAAAATTTATCCGTCGGGTTTGGAGGCCTTCCCATTTTAAAAAGACGGAAATTTTTAGTTTAAGTTCATATAAATTGTTTGTTTACTTGTTAAATTGGCCGATGAAGAAATTACCGTCGATTTCCAAGGCCTCCCATGTTAATAAGACGGATTTTTTATTTTTTAGTTATCATTTGAGTTATTCAGTTTTATTTATATTTATTTGGTACTAACTCTTTTACTAAGTATTTACAGGTACCCGGAGTTGCTTCTCCTTGAAATTATTCGAAAAAGTCTGAATTTTATTTTTATTTTGTTATTTTGTAAATATTGACGTTAGGCGAATCTTAGGCCGATGATTATTATTTTATTGTGTATATTGAATGTTTATTATTTGTATATTATTTTATTCTTCCTCAATTTGAAAAAAAAATGAATTCAGTCGGGAACCACATTTGTGGATTCCGAAGGGTGCCTAACCCCTTCCCTTCGGAATAATTTAAACCCCTTACCTAGAATCGAATTGATTTCGTAGATAATAATTGGTTTCCTAGTTTTTCCTAAAATTAGGTGGCGACTCTTTTAAAACTGGATTATTTTTTTAAACTTTGTTAAAATTGAATCAATTAACAATTTTCTGAGTTGCCGCGACGTTTCGCCCTATTTCAACAGAGTTAGAATGTAAACAGAATGGCGACTCCGCTGGGGAGTTTAGAGGTTTTAACGAATATGAATTTAATTGTTTTTCAAATTGAGGAAATTTTTGTTATGTTATAACTTGTATTTTTATATTTCGGTGATTATTTGTATATTGTATTTATTTATTATTTATTTTATTTTGTGTATATTATCATTGCATTTCATGGTATAATTTTTGTCAATTGACAAATAGTTTGCATTAGGACAAATGACGTTACGTCGCTTACCACGGCTTCCTTCAGAAAAACACACAAGTCTAATCTTTGGAAGTAATAAACAAATAGTTGGCTTGCGGTCATCCAACATCTTTTATTAGATTCACCCCGTTGTCTGTCCGACTCGGGTAACCGTCACTTCTATACCAATTCTAGTTACCCTAGGATAGAGCAAAACCAAATCCAAATTTAAGCATCGGCCTAAGATGACCCAACACCCAAGGCGTGTTGAGTAAATTAGAAAGACCACCTTGAGTCCATAATGGCTTCTAGCCTAAAAGGACGATCATGATTGTGTGTAATTTGAAGGATGTATACATCGTTTGACAAACCACTGTCCATCTTAATTAGAAGGTTATTTTAATAGTTTATTTTTGTCAAGCTCGAGTTTGCAGAAACTATCATTCCATCCAAAAGTGTTGGCAATCCGAGATGACAAAATTTTAGAGGAAGACCTTTCGGCAAACGCTTAGAATAGGATGGTACCACTATGTGGGCTTGAATATTTGTAATTTTTTTTCCTTATTTCTTTTTCCCCTAACTTCATAATTTTTTTTCATTTATTCGTAAATTGTATTAAGTGTTTTGGGGGACAATGGAAAGTTGTCAAAAGGCGTAATACATCCTTCGAATCGATAGGCCTACCCTAGGCATAAAAGGGTCACATATTTGTATAGGACGCGCAATAATTGTTTGTATGTTATGTGATATATATTCAGTTTATCTTTAATTAAAACAAAATTTATGTGTTTTATTTATTATTTGTGTGATATTTTGCATTATCTATTATGTACAGGAACTAACACTTTTACATTTTTGAGTTGTTCTTCTTCCCAGCAAAAAAATGATTTATGTTCGAATTCAGAAATTATTATTTGTCCAAAGTTGCAAGAGACAAGAGTATTAGCGAAACAAGAGTCCTTGCATTTCTGGATTATATCAAGTCAAAACGATAAATCAAGGGAGTATTTGACTATGAGGTCGCATCCACTTATTTTTATTATTATTTTGCATGACGGTCCTGCTCTCACATATTTCTCATATTTTTGTTGGGATACCGTCCCCGACATCAGTCGGGGATGGTCATAACAATGTTTGGATCTTGTGAAAATTGGAAGGAGACGAAGGCCAAAGAAAACATCCAAAAGAGTACAACAAATCATTACTGTAGAAATTCGTAGTTACGTTCAACAGACAACATAAATATTGAAGATTAAGAGGCTATAAAACATATTGGTGAGGAAAAAGAAAACATATCATGACTACAAATTTTTAGTGGCGCTAGACCTAGGAATTTCTTTGAGTTGTCTAAATCTTTAAATTATTATATGCCTTATCTGGCCGAACTACGCGTACCTGATTCTCGTATTAATGAGATATGTAGGCAACCCTCCTTGGGTTCGGTATTATCTTTTTCAAAAAAAAAGTTTGTGCATATTTTCAACTCATATCTGGTCGAACTACACGTACCTGATTCTCGTATTAATGAGATACGTAGGCAACCCTCCTTGGGTTCGGTATTATCTTTTTCAAAAAAAAGTTTGTGCATATTTTCAACTCATATCTGGACGAACTACGCTTACCTGATTCTCATATTAATGAGATACGTAGGCAAACCTCCTTGGGTTCGGTATTATCTTTTTCAAAAAAAAATATAGTTTGTGCATATTTTTCAATCCATATCTGGACGAACTACGCGTACCTGATTCTCATTTTGGTGAGATACGTAGGCAACCCTTCTTGGGTTCGGTATTATCTTTTTCAAAAAAAAAGAAGGAAAAAAAATTTATAAAGTAGTTTTTGCATATTTTCCAAGTCATATCTGCACGAACTACGCTTACATGATTCTCATGTTAATGAGATACACAGGCAACCCTTCTTGGGTTCGGTATTATCTTCTCCAAAAATAAAAAAAATATAAAAATTATAAAATAGTTTGTGCATATTTTTAAAGTTATATCTGTACGAACTACGCGTACCTGATTCTCATGTTAATGAGATACGTAGGCATCCTTTCTCGGGTTCGGTAATCATTTTTCAAAAAAAAATAAAATAAAAATATTTGTACATATTGTTAGAGTCATGTCTTCAACTCGGTCGGGACCTATATGGTTAAGAGCATGTAAATATATTCGATATGATGGAAAAGACAAACTTTGCGGTAAACTACAGATTCTCGTGGTACCTCTTATCTGTACTTTTGTGATGCTTGAAAATTCTCTTGCATTCAATCAAGATAAAAATAAAACTAACCTTATGTTTCATGTGCATTGTGTGGTGAGATTTTGATCAAAGTTCAATTGTGTTACATTGTTGATCTAGAACTTGACCTGAATGTTTTTCGAGGCGAAGTCATGAGTAATATTTGGTTTGAGAAAGGATTGTAGGCCTTTTTCGACCCGACTGTGCCTTTCAAAGCCTACCAAATTACATTAATCCCTAGTTTTCCCATTTTGAGCCTGAAACCTTCATTTGGACAACCATATCTTAACCACTACCCTTTTGAGTACTTACGAGCACTATCCTCTCTTGGCCCAACCTTCTTGAGTGCACAAAGAATGTGCAAATTATAAAAAGAGATCAATGTTTGAAATTTCAAAAAGCAAAGATATTGAGTCTCTCAAAATTAAGGAAGTAAAGACTCTAGAGAAAAAGAGAAAAAAAAAGTGGAAGAAATAAAGAAAGGCAAAAAAATTTCTTTACAAGACCAGTGAAAGGTTGGAAGGAAAATATTCCAACAAAAAGGAAAATTATTATAATGAAGAAGTGAATAAAAGAAAAGCTCCAAGGAGTAAGGACTCAAAAGAAGAAAAAAAAAGAAGAGGAAAAAAGCTCAAAAAAATGCTCAGAAGAAAAAAAAAGAATGGAAGGGAAAAGCGTTAAAAATGAGAATTCAAAAGAATTTGAAAGGGCAGAGAATAATGAAGAAGTTCTGACGCCAAAGGCGTACCAATCATTAAGAGCACAAATTCTGTGTGACGCTCAAGGAGGAATTCAGTCACTTTTACTTCAAATAAATATCCTATCCATCCCTAAGCCTACATTACAAGCCAATGACAAGCCCTACATGATCTCATTCCAAATGTTCTCACATTAGTGGAGATCTACATAAGGGCCAAGCATATGGTATCACAGTTGTGTGCATTGAACATTCTTGTGAGTGTGAGTGCATTTTGAAAATGTCCTATAATCAAATGTTTCAAATATGTGTGAAATAGGACTAGCCTTTGTCGTGAGTGCACTTGAAACATGAGGATTGATACAATTCAAAACCTTTATTTGAAACAAGATGAACGGATCTTGTCAAGCCTTAAGTATATTTGAGGTACCACTTGAAGCTGTAGGAATTACCTTAATTCAATCTTAAAAAAAAAAAGGAAAGAAAGAATGGGAGATTTACCTGCAATCCTAACTGTTGGTACCAATCGTGGTGAAGATTTGACTATCTCCTCACATTTCTTTTATTTTTGAAAAAAAAATGTCTTTTGAGTTGTTCATTATAAAAGGTGTCATTAAGTTAATCTTATATGTGTGAGACGCCTATTTTACTTCATTGGGTTGTCCATACCCAAACTGTGATATGTCTTGTTTTAGACTTTGAATATAGCAAGGAATACCATTTGCATATTCCATCATGTTCATATTGTGCATTTTTTGCTGATAATCTTTCAGATTCTTTGCAGCACTCATCATCCACAAGATTGGAATTACATTTGACCTGATTCCTGCCTCGACAGGATATGTAGGCGCCACGATGGTAAGGTCATATACCCAGTGTGATTATTACTTCTCATTACAATAAAAATTGGGACAGAATTTTTGAAGATATTTCAAAAATTCACAATACAGATAGTCCACAAGTAATGATTGAAGATCATTTTGAGATGTGCCAAAATTCTAACTAGGACAGAATTTTGAGAAAGACCTCAAAATTCTGATAAGTACTGCCAGAAGCTTGATAACAACTACAAAGAGCATGCATCACAAGTTAATTCATGCATCCCTAGTTGATATTCATGCATTGAGAGTCAATTCATGCATCATGAGTTAATATTCATGCATTGCGAGTTAATATTCATGCATTGCGAGTTAAAATTCATGCATCGCGAATTAATATTCATGTATTGCGAGAAGGAAGGTTTCATACCTCGCAAAAAATTCATGCATCGCGAGAAGATCTCATACCTCGCAGAAAATTCATGCATCGCGAGAAGATTTCATACCTCGCAGAAAATTCATGCATCGCGAGAAGATCTCATACCTCGCAGAAAATTCAGGCATCACGAGAAGATCTCATACCTCGCAGAAAATTCATGCATCGCGAGAAGATCTCATACCTCGCAGAAAATTCATGCATCGCGAGAAGATCTCATACCTCGCAGAAAATTCATGCATCGCGATAAGATCTCATACCTCGCAGAAAATTCATGCATCGCGAGAAGATCTCATGCCTCGCAGAAAATTCATGCATCGCGAGAAGATTTCATGCCTCGCAAAAAATTCATACATTGTGAGAAGATTTCATACCTCGCAGAAAATTCATGCATCGCGAGAAGATTCCATACCTCGCAGAAAATTCCACGCATCGCGAAAAGATTCCATACCTCGCAGAAAATTCATGCATCACTAGTTAATTCATGCATCGAGAGTTAATTCATGCATTGCGAGTTAATATTCATGCATCGAGAGTCAATTCATGCATCACTAGTTAATATTCATGCATCGCGAGTTAATTCATGCATTGCGAGGTTAATATTCATGCATTGAGAGTTAATATTCATGCATCGAGAGTTAATATTTATGCATCGCAAGAAGATTTCATACCTTGCAGAAATGTATGCATCGCAAGGAGATTTCATACCTTGCGGAATTCATGCATTGCGAGTTAATATTCATGCATCACGGATTAATATCCATGAATCGTTAGAATATTTCTTCCCTCGCAAAATTTCATGCATCGCGAGAAGATTCAATTCCTTGCAAAAGTTTACATATCGCAATAAGATTTTATACCTTGCGGATTTTATGTACTGCGAGAAGATCTCATCCCTCGCAAAATTTTATGCATCGCGAGAAGATTTCATCCCTCGCAAAATTTGAACATCGCAGGAAGATATTCATGCCCTGCAAGCAATCATGCACTGCCAGAAAAAGAATCGTGCATCTCAAAGGAAATATTTATCCCTCAACGTCAACTGACGTTAATGCCGAGGAGAGAAATTGAGTGTCGACACGGTGGAAGACATTGTCTTCCACTTAAATTGCATTTTAAGCTGATGAGTTTTATCTCAATCTTTGTCAAGAGCATTTGAAAGGATGAATTCCTTCAAAAAAAAAAAGGAAAAAAAACCAAAAATAAAATTTAAAAAAAAACAAAAAGAAAAACAGGTGCAAACTACTTCAACAAGGACGCAACACATCATGGAACCTTTCGGAGACAGGTCTGGGATTGACTTCCACCAAATGCAACCGCACTTCTCTACAAAGGTCATATGTTTGGTCAAAATTGGGTTTGTCAATTTTCGTTGTCCACGATTTCTTGCATCAATCATACACAACAAAAGGGACAGCTGTTGACACCCAAATTTTGGCCTAACATTTTAAAAATTCATGATTTTGAAGCTTTGTTTATTTAATAGCAATTTTTTTGTCCGATGATTTTAAAATTCATACATTTTGAGTCAAATACAAAAAAATAAAAAATGCCTTTCCCACATTGTCTCTCAAACAATTTTCAATTTTCCAATAGTCCCACATCGGTATTTCATCCTTTTTGAGGATTTTTGGGTTTCTATATAAGCCCACTTCATTCACTATTTTTAGGAGAGGATTTGGAGGGAAAAAAATAAAGAATACTCATAAAATTTTGAGAATTCTTGGTTCCCATAGTTCAAAAATTTTAAAGTGTTTTTGTGGTTTTTCGAGTTGAGGAGGTGGAGTCGTCTCTTTCAAACTCAGAGTTCCAGTTCGCTGTCCAGAACCAGGTAAATTTTTTTTCTTCTTAGCCTTGTTTTATTTAATTCCTAGCTCTTTTATGTTTTCTGTTTATTATATGTAGCTTGTTTTGTTTTTTTAGTTTAATGTAGTTCTAAAAGTCAATTAATATATGTGTTTATTGTAGTTTTAATATTAACATTATTTTACGATTTGATGTTTATTTATTATTACTATTATTTTAAAATTGTTAGTCAACTATTTGCTGTCTTAACTTTTCAGGGTTTTGTTATTATTCTACTTTAATGTTATTTTTAATTTTTATATATATTATGTTATTGTTGTTTCCATTTATAATTATGTTATTTTAGTTTGGGTGTTGTTTTCCATATTCTCTTGTGATAAGTTTGTTATGTCTTGTTGATGTTCAGTTTATATATTTTATATGTTGAAAAGGGCCAATGAAAAAGCTCTCCGTCGGTTTTGGAGGCCTTCCCATTTAAAAAGACGGAAAATTAGTTAAGTTCATATTATTTGTTTTGTTAAATTGGGCCGATGAAAAATCTATCCGTCGGGTTTAGAGGCCTCCCCATTTTAAAAAGACGGAATTTTAATTCAAGTTTATATTTTATATGTTGAAAAAGGCCGATGAAAAATCTATCCGTCGGGTTTAGAGGCCTCCCCATTTTAAAAAGATGGAATATATTTTATATGTTGAAAAGGGCCAATGAAAAATTTATCCGTCGGGTTTGGAGGCCTTCCCATTTTAAAAAGACGGAAATTTTTAGTTTAAGTTCATATAAATTGTTTGTTTACTTGTTAAATTGGCCGTTAAGAAATTACCGTCGATTTCCAAGGCCTCCCATATGTTAATAAGACGGATTTTTTATTTTTTAACTATCATTTGAGTTATTCAGTTTTATTTATATTTATTTGGTAGTAACTCTTTTACTAAGTATTTACAGGTACCCGGAGGTGCTTCTCCTTGAAATTATTCGAAAAAGTCTGAATTATATTTTTATTTTGTTATTTTGTAAATATTGACGTTAGACAAATCATAGGCCGATGATTATTATTTTATTGTGTATATCTAATGTTTATTATTTGTATATTATTTTATTCTTCCTCAATTTGAAAAAAAATGAATTCAGTCGGGAACCACATTTGTGGATTCCGAAGGGTGCCTAACCCCTTCCCTTCAGAATAATTTAAACCCCTTACCTAGAATCGAATTGGTTTCGTAGATCATAATTTGTTTCCTAGTTTTTCCTAAAATTAGGTGGTGACTCTTTTTAAAACTCGATTATTTTTGTAAACTTTGTTAAAATTGAATCAATTAACAATTTTCTGAGTTGCCGCAACGTTTCGCCCTATTTCGACAGAGTAGGGATGTAAACAGTAGGTATCCTATATGATGAGAATAGACAATAACCAACATAGACCATGGTAGAACGTCCGGAGATACAACCTACTCTGATGGAGAGTGTTCTACTTGCTAATGGTAGAACGTGAACACATCCCATGTAGGAACATGATTAAGGAATATGAAGAGTTTTTTTTTAATGTTCTAGCCTCATCCATAACTAGAGATACTCCCCAAACAATACCACTCAACGATAGCCTTTGTTCTCATAGAGTAATTCACATATAGGATCATATAAAGGGGTTTCATATCGAGTTCAAAATCCAATCACATTACACATTACCAAAGAGGGTCCACTAAGGTTACCTACAATGCTTAAGAGAATAGCTCAATGATTTTCCTAAGGATGATATCAGGACGTTCCCGCCAACCAACCCTATGTCCATCATTCAAACAAGAAGGATCAATTACGACTTTCAACTTCAAGGATATCATATCTTTCTTTATAGAAGATTCCACATAAAGAACCTTCTTAAATATATTCAAGGTCACATGTCAATCACACATACAAGACCAAGAAGATTTAGCATCCTAAGTAAAGAAGTCCTATTCACATGTTACATCAATAAAGTAAAGGGCATAAGTCTACCTAAACAAGACACACACACACTTTACCATATCATATATAACATATTATTCAAGGAGCACATAGGGTCAACTAAGCATACTTACTAGTCATCATTTACACTCCTATAGAATCGTCAACAGAATTCATCACAAGTTGTCATTTAAGAAGATTCACACTTCAATATTAAGTCTACATACACAAGCCATCACTATATCCTATCATGATCACATATAAGTACATAGAAAGAACATATACGTTAACTTCACATGTATACACAAGTCAAAAAGACATTTACAATTATCACATAGGCAGTATATACATGATAAATAATATAATACATAAAGTAATGCTGACAAAGCCACGTTGATTCACAATTCATAAAGTAATGCCGACAAGGCCACATTATCCACAATTCATAAAGTAACGCCGACAAGGCCACATTATTCACAATTATAGCACATAAGCAGTGCCACCATAAGTGGATCATGAAAATTATCATAACATAATAGTTATAAAACATAATATAAAGAGATTTAAGGCAGCATACCACCAATCCAATCTCACAACTTTAATCCATAGCCAATTCAACCAATTCAATATTTAAAAGCCCATACCAATGACCATGATCACCAATTAAATCCAATAAGCTCAATACACAATGAATCTAAGAATATACAATACTCATATAATCCAATTGAGACATACTATAAACCATACGATCATAATCTATATATAAATCAATAACCCATAACAATCTACACATGAATTCACTACTATCAAGTCAATAATAACATAGCCAAAATATAGAGATTTGAGAAGGTCAAGGGTTCATGGATATTTTCATTGGAAAACATAAAATATAAATCAATAATATCATATCTTAATGTTTGAAAATGTTTCATGCAAGAACCCAAGACTTAGAGTAGAAATTGAACTTTTTCATCTTTTTGAAATACTTGAAAATCATCTTTGAAATTGGCTCTAAGGTGATAGCAAACCTTATATGAAGAAATCTCATACTTTATTAGAATAATTCAAACAAATTGAATAAGAAATTCCATTGATGATCCATCATCAAGCTACATCTTCACCTTGAGCTCTTATGGAGGTTTTTGGAGAAACTTTGGGAGGGAATGGATTTTGATCCAGGTGCTAGGGTCTAAATGAGAGTTTAATGACTTGAATACTCTGAAAATACCCATAAACAACTAATATAGAATCCTCCTATTTTATAATAATTGGGCTAAATTTCCTAATACAACACAAGCTTGAGAGCAACTTGCAGGCAGATTGCAGTGCATATCGACGCCCTATTATCGATGGGCCGTCAACTGGACAATGCCCTGTCATTTGGGGTCCGTTAATTGGGTATGCAACTCCCAAATCTTTGGTATTCAAGGCTTCATCGACTCCCCGTCGCCTTGTCAACTATTTGTCGTATGGGGGTTGTGGTTTACCACTGCCAGGCAGTCTATTTCCAAGAGTTTAAGGGTCCTCTTCTAGGGTCTCTGATGCGTCCTAGGTGGATTCATTCCCGGACGTTGGACACCTAAAAATTCACTCCTATGTCTTAGGAACATCTTCTGTCAAATTCAACACAAACGATCATGTAAAACATGCTAAGACATACATCAATAAAAAGGCACGTCCAAAGGCTAACTTTCGAACGTCTTGGACGGTTGACCTCCAAACCTTACCAAACTCAACATTCTTCTTTTAAACACTAATAATAACCTTATAAAATAATTATACAAACATAATCACATGCAATCACATAAGTAACTAATCATTGAACGTCTTGATCGTTCTTTGACGTTTTTTAAAGTTCAATCAAAAAAACTTCAAAACTCACAGACAAATTAATTAAGCTATTTACAAGATTTTATAATAGTGATGAAGATCTATATAAACCTAGTTAATATTAGGGTTGTTACATTTACTTTAGGTAGCCTTTAGGACCATCGATATTTTTGTGAAGGGGTTGTATGGGCAGCTGCTTCATATCTTACTAAGGTGGGTCTTAGGTTAACCTTTAGTAGGGAGTTTATGTGAGTATGTTCATGTGATTGATGTTATATGGATTATTTTCTATATTGTGATTATTGAATTGTATCATGACTCTTAAACTCTTTTTGAAATGTTTTTATCAAAATGTCATGAAAGCATGTTATATACTAAATGTCTTTTTTTCATGGTTTTTTGCATGGCTACCATACTTAATGAATTCAATGTGCAAACCCCTTATTTCACCTTTTTGACTAAACTATAGGGAATCAGATGTCTTGATAAGGCATGGATGATGGATAGGTTTCTAAGGTTGAAGAAGAAGTATTGGTGAGTCCTCATAGATTCGAGGACAAGACCCACATGTTCCTTTTATGTCTTTCGTCTTTATTTCAAGTCTTTTGTGGGCTTATCCCAAATGTTGTACATTCAAAGTATTAGATTGTTTAATGAGACATTGTAATGGTTAGAGGGTCTTAAAAATCTTCCACTTGCGTATTAAAGAAAGTATTCTTCGTGTGTGAAGAAAGTTTTAAATACTTATTTTGGAGTATATTGTGCAATGATTGATATGAGACGCTTCTTGAGACTTCTCGAAGTCTCATACACAGCTAACTTCTTGGGATGCTCCCCGGTCGTTACACTTAAGGACCCCAAGGGTTGTCCTTGGGGTGTCATACCTTCATGTTTAACTTCTAAGCCCCTCAACAATGGCTCAAAACAACATTCTATCACATGAAACGTCAAATCAAACTTACACACACTAGTTAGGCTCTAGATTTACTAATTCATTTTACGGGTTGTTAAATTAGTGTTGCGGTTCCACACTTAGTCAGACATATATAAACACACTATCCACATCTCTACCTATGGGTCCTCAACTGAACGACAACTTATAGGTGGCCTAGTCAGTTGCCATTTTCCTGCTGCTTTAACTACTTCTAACTTCAAATACTCCAAATCTATTTGCTGAAAAATTAGACCAAAATACCATCAACTTTAGAAACAAAATGCTTAAGACGCATGAAAACTTCAAGTATAATGCATTAAAAATATCATAAACTCATGATTGATAAACATGTATGGTGACCTTTAGATCTAATTTGTGATTCACCGAACATGTTTGGTTATGTTAGTCGTGACCGTCAAATAAGCCTGATAAGAAGGTATAGGGTCTTTTCAAATTCTAAAAGATTTTTTTTTGATATTTTTATCCCTTTTCTTTCATCTCTCTTACAATACCTTAGTTTAATGGTTTTGTGTCATGATTGTGTGATTTATAAGAGCGTAGAGCACATTGCTTCATAGTGTAGTTAACCTAACCTCCTTATCTGGTTATTTTAAATTTTGCTTCCAATCAAGGCTTGTTTTCAATTTTTATTGTCCGTTTTGAGATTTAAATTGTCGGATTCCCTTGTAATGATCATAATAAATTGTACTCATGAATTGATTGTGTTTTTTTTTTGCCTAATTTTATAGCTTAATTGTATTGATTA
This sequence comes from Solanum lycopersicum, assembly GCF_036512215.1. Classification (NCBI taxonomy): domain Eukaryota; kingdom Viridiplantae; phylum Streptophyta; class Magnoliopsida; order Solanales; family Solanaceae; genus Solanum; species Solanum lycopersicum. The sequence continues at coordinate 19,111,686 of NC_090809.1, forward strand.
AATATGAAATTGAATTTTTAGATTTAATGGGCCTTGATTCAATTTGAGGTGGGTGAAGTTGAGTAGCCTAGTATTGAACCAATTGTATGATTTACCCAATGGTAGACAGAGTGAAGACTTGTTTAATGGAAAATCATCAATTTGAGTAATATTTTGAAATATTTGGGGAATGTTTGAGTACCCATGGATTGTAATGATATTAGGAAACCTGTTTTGTTGCTTATGTTTCATTTAGGTATGAGAATTAGGAACTAGCTGAAAAAATATTGTTCGGAAGACTTATCTTAGCTCGCCAAGGAGGCAAGGTGAATCATCGAGTAAGCCCTAGCTTGCCTTCTTCAGTGAATCTGTGACAAAGTTCTTCAGTGAATCTATGACCCTTGGCACTGTTTTATGCAACAAGCTTGCCTTAGTTAACCAAACCCACTTGGATAATTTTGGAGCGAGAGTGAAATCACTCTTGATTCCTATTTCATTTTCGTATTGCACTGTCAATTTTAGAGGATGTATTATCCACCGAAACTAACTCGATGAATCACCGAGTTGGAATTTGTTCCTTATTTTGTGCCTATTCTCTTTTATAATTTTCACTGTCCATTTCGGCGAGCTCACCGGATCTTGTGTATCATGTTAGGTGACCCGCTTTCCCATTTGGCGAGCCTCATGATATATTTGAAATGTGATTCTAATTAAGTTTGACTTCAACTAACTTAAAATTTTTATGTCTGAATCTGTGTGTCTCGTAGATCATGGAAAGGAAAGTACATAGTAATGTCAGATACAGAATCTGACAGAGAGTCTCTTCCTCCTCCTTCCATGTTGAAAAATAACAAAAGGGATGGTTATCAATCAGCCAATTGAGGATCCTTGACAACTGTAACCTACCACTACATGTGCATCTAGGTAAGAGAGTGTGCAACTCAAAAAGGGGGTTATAGGAAAGAGGACTTAAATCTGGTCTGAAACGGTGTAACCTCCCTCCACATAAGCACCAACCTCTATAGATATCCCGATTACTCTCCAAGAGCTCTTAATAGGCTAAAGGTTTCCGAAGAACGTACAATTTTTAAGGACATACGACTTTTTGAGTTATAAGGGATCACCTAATAATCTAGGAAAACTATTCGGATCCATCAGTTTAAGGAGTTTAAAGGCCTAGAAACTCCTATATTCCTACTTAGGTGTGTGAATCAAAACAACATATGCCCATGATATACTAAAGAAGCAGAAGGGAGCAATTTTGAAGCCGCTAGGGGTAGTGGAAGTGTATGGCAATAAGGTGCTATCATGTGCTTGGCTATCAACACTGCACTTGGGATGCCTCCTTTAAAGGTAAATATGTTTTCATTTTGGATAACACATAATATGGATTTTTTGAAAGGTTGATTATCCCCTCTGAATTGGACTCTTCTCTCTCTTGGATGGCTGCTGGTGCCCGTATAGAGAAGAATGACTTAAATGTTGTTTGCTTTATTAGTAGAGATAATATTCCCTCTCAAAATCAGTCTATACTTCACCATCCCAAGGCTATTTAGTGGGCAGGAGCATCGACTAGGAACATATTAATGTAGGAACTAGCATTGCATAAGAGGTATTAATATAAACTCGGCGAGAGAAAACTTCCCTCGTATTCCAAGTCTTGATCACAAAGCTATGTTAGGACGCAATCATCCGAAACTATTACAATGACATCCACCAAATTGAGGTTGATTCTACAAGATGATGCAACGTGGAGGAAGACACAACCACCAAATACTATGCCCGTTGTGAATCCAACTGTTCTAGCATATGAGAAAAACACACCTATCCTTCTATGGAGAATGCAATTTTACCTTTCTCCTTTTGATGTGCCTTCATCTACTACTACTCCTACTTCTTCTTCTTCTTTTATTTGTTGTTTCTATTGTGCCTACTCCCACTCTTATTATTTGTTCCCCATTGACCGAGGCCTTAATTTATCAAATGGGCAGACAATCCCTATATGCGAATGTTAGAGTTCTGAGAGTTGAGAAGGACATTTCTGTGTTGATTGACAGTGCTATTGAGTAGTCCTTGGCCCCTTTGCTAGAAAAAGTTGCTAGGTGTGAAGGGTTAGTTCAAGACCATGGTGTGAGGTTGGAAAACCTCACTGTGATATTAAAGTCCCAATAGAAGGTCGAGGGTAGTTTCGATAAACTAGGCACCATGAGAGGTGACCTTGCTACTTTTATTGTAGTGTGACTCAGCTATAGTCTATTGATATCAATATGCTATGGGCGATGTTCCTTCTTTACAAGATGTACAAACTTCCATGACACTAACAGTGACCTACAATGAACCTACTTCTAGTTTGCAACTAGAATTAGTTGCGAGTGTTGATGATGTTGATGTTAATGCTAAGAAGGATGATGGTGATTTGGCCGATAAGACATATGAATAGATGTTGAAGAGTGAGGAGGATGAACATAGGATTGCCTATACACTCACAGAGGTACAAAGGACTGGCAGGGTGATTGTTCAGGACACTCTAGAGAGATCCTTTCTAGAGACTTCAGTAGTTAGCACTAGTGAAGTGTCATTACTCATAATGTTCTGATCGGCCTTGATTCCCCAGTTGATGCTACATAACTTCCTTCAGTGATTTTATTGTCATACATTGATAACCCAAGGGATGCTTTCCCTCTAGAGATTCTAGATGAGAATGCTCCACAGGCTTAACCTATCAGGGGGACCTTCTTACTCTGCACCACATACATTATTATCTTTACAGTGAGGACACTGCATATTTCTTTTAGGTGGGTGGACAGCCTTTCAGCCAACATTCCACAATATTCCCGTTTTATTTTTATTTTGTTAATTTTTAGTTTTTTTTATTAATTGTACTTTTTTGCTTTTATTTATATTACTGTGTTTCATTTGGTTTAGTGGATCTCTTTTTCATTTTTCATTTTCTCTCAATTTGAGGATTGTTTGTGTTTAAAATCAATATTTTTAATAACACTCACGGTGATCATATTTTATAGTTTTTCTTTATACATATGTGGTTTCACTTTTGTGCGATCTCTTTCAATCTCTTTTTGACTAGTTGCCTTTTGATGTGCCTTGTATGAACATCACACATATGCCTTTTATCTTTTTGAGATGTGTTACATGAGTATATTTTAAAATTTCCACGTGGGGTGATCTTGGGAAACAATTCTAAGACCAACCTAAATTTTATATTCCTTTGTGACTACTTGGTGAGGGTGTTCATCCATTATGAATCCAATTAATACTAAGCCGAAACATCTTTATGAAAAAAGAGAAAATATTTGAAAAGGAGATGTGATAAAATAAAAGGTATTTCAAGTAAAATCAGTGAAAAGTCAAAGTTTGAGTTCTCATTGGGAAAAGAATGAAAAGAACTTGAGATGAGATGAAGATGATTGCAACAATTCCTACAAAACGTGAAGTCACCAAGCCAAATTTATCATGCCATAACTCTCAGCCCCATTAAAAGACTAAACGACCCTTGAGGTCAATCATGAACTAGGTTGTGTGATGATTGTAAAATTTGGAAAACCCTATTGGACAAAGCTTGCATGTATTTCTCTTTTAATTGAGTGAGATTTGTATTCATTCGTTATTTTAATTAATTTTCTTTTTTATAGAATGAAATTATTTTTGATTCAAGGGCACTTGAATGCATTTATTGAAACATGGTCTTTCATTAGAAGAGAATATAAAGTGAGCTTGAGCATGTGTTGAAACCGACTAGTCATCATCTGAAACTTTATTTTTAAACATGATTGAGTGTAGCATATTTTTGAGAGTAGTCTATCATCACACTTGCATTTTAACACTTATTGAATATTTTTGTAGACAACATTATTAATCTTATTGTGTTCTTGAATTACTTAAGTACAATCAAGAGTTTAAGTTGGAGGTGTTTGTAACAACCCGTAGTTTAGTAGGACAACTAGGATAAGGGTGGGGGAAATATAAGCCAAGGCAAGGGGAAAGAGACAATGCCAAGGGTAAAGGCCCAATTCAAATGTCAAGGCTTCGTAGCACTTGCCTCACTTCATGACCACCACCACGGCTCGTGGTGTAGCTCGTGTTGGCTACGGCAGTAGCTATCCTTAAACTGCCTCAAAGTGTCTCATCTTCACAAGCCAATTTACGGCTAGTGGTGAAGACCACAGATCGTCAGAATGCTTTAGAATAATACTTAGTTGTGGATGCCAAAAAAACCCAAGCGATATACATTTCCCAAGGACCAAGGGCATGACTTCAACTCGTTGTAAGGACCATGACTCGTAGAGCTTGCCATGGTGCCTGAGATTAAGATGTCTAGCGAGTGGGTTTTCAATAAATTCCTTTTTATTTAGTATTAAGAGGGGTTCGTCTTTTATAGATTTTATACAACTATAAACTATAAACTATTTTACATCTTTAACAACCCCATTTATGTCATTAGTTCCAAAATCCCGAAAGTTCCCAAAGTTCATCTCGAAAATCCTCTCTCTAGAGAACTCCAAGAAGAAGAAGGGCCAAAGCTAGGTTGAATTCCTCCATTGTTGCAAGATTTTGTAGGATTTTTATCCAAGGTATGATAACTTATTAATCCATGGATCCCCCTAGATTTTCCTCAATTGTGAAGATGAACCCCAATTCTAGATAGGGTTTATTCGTATATTGTGGGTAGTATTGAGTATGAATCTAGTTGAGTGGATATTATTGTTTATGATTTTTTTTAGTGTTGAATGATGATATTATGATGATATTACAGGTTTTCCATCGATAAACCTAATTAATTGATGAGATTGTAGTAATGTAGGTTTGTGCCTCGTGAAGAGGGAATTGAGGATTTATGTTGATATTCTATAATTGATGATATAATCAGTAATTGTTCAAGAATAGAAACATGTAGACATGAATTTAATTAGATTGGTATATATGATGTATTATGACTAGTAAATCTTAAAGTTGAATCTTCATGATGATTTATAACTAGAATCACTTAGTAATTAAGAAATTCATTAGAATGACTTGAAATCTATGTATGAATGATGATTGTAAGAAGTAAAGATTTGAAAGTAAGTCTTGTAATGACACTTTTAATTCCTAGGGCTTTGAGAGTAAAGCTAATATGTTTAATTTTATGTTCTTAAGAACACTTTGCGAGTGAAGTATATATGATCATGATATATTTTTGTGTTATAAAAGGATATTCTCATATACACACTTAGGCATGAATATGCTAGGAGATGAAAGGCTTTATTTCATATAATGATTCTAGATTGGAAGTCTTACTCACCTAAAATGAATCAAAGCATGTTATACTAGACTAGCTTGAAGTTGTTACATAATATACCTTCATGAATAGCTTGACTTGGTAACATAATACCAAGCTTGGTATCCCGAGTTAGGAGTTTTCATGGTATCTTAATATTGAGGGATCATAATCTCCTATGTAGCTTTAATGAGCATAATAGAATGCTTTCATGGTAGCATTACTTGGTAAGGTCAAAACCATTTCATGGTAGCTTAGGATTGAGAAATCATATTCTTCTTAGGGTATCTTACATTAGCATCATAGGGTAGCATGACTTAAATGGTATAAGAATATTTCATGGTAGCTAGGATGGAACACTTGTAACCTTCCTAGAATAGCTTGGACATGCATGATTCATATGTTTTCCATGATATCTTGGTCTAACCCAATATGGTGACTTTCTTTGTATAGCTTGGACTTGAATGATTAGTATGCTATTCCATTGGTAGATTAGTCTATCCTAATAAGGTGCTTTCTTTGGTAGTCTAAAATGATAAATAATAATCAGTGAAGTATGATACCCTATAGCAGTACTTAGCATGGGTAGGATTATGGGGTCTTATTCATGCATTGCAGAATTATTATGTGAAGTTGCTTATGGAGTATTTATCCTATGTGTTGCATTCTTAGCATGGATTGAATAATAGTACTATTCCTTTCTATCCTTTCATAGGTGAATTATGACCATTCATGAGTAAGGACTTGTCTTGGACTAGTAGAGAGGTACTATTCCATGACTATTATGAATACAAGGGACAAGTCCGTAATCTAAGTGGCATGTATATGATGGAATTTGATTACTTCAAGGAAGTATTATAAACATGTCCTAATATGAGATTTGCCTATGTGATATATGCTTATGTTGAAATGTGGTAATAATTGGCTTTACTTGAATATGTTTCACTAAAGGTAAAGGTTCCCTTGTCTATAAGAAATGATCTAAGGATGAGATCCAAAGATGGTATGATTATGATGACTTACAAGTGATACTTAGTTTGGATGGTATTAAGAGGTGTCATTCTTGTGGTACTTGAGAAGTAGTGCTCTAATGATGTGAAAGATTAAGGGTTTAATAATTCTTATATGATGCCTATGGTGGAGACTTTGCTTATGTGATATTGTCTCTTACGCGCATAGTTTATGTTTCATGAAGTATCTCTTATTATTATGATGTATGACCTATGTACATAACTTATGTTATGCTTTTATGATGTTATTCTACTTAACAAATTTAGCACTTTCCTACTAACACATACTCTTTCCTACATTCTCATCAAATATGGTTATGGTGATTGAGATCCATTCTTCGAGATAGGTTTATAAAAATGCGAAGAGTTGAATATTTAATGAGTCCTCATAACTTCGAGTACATAGCTACCATTTCATTTTATGTGTTTCATTTGATGTTTAGACTTTTGTATGGGCTGCATCCCAAGAGTTATTCGAAATTGTTATAGATGCTTTGAGACAAAGTGTTATAGACTTCCGCCTGCTTTTGTAAAAGACTTCCATAATATGGATAAAGTTTTAATTTCTATACTTTCTATTAAATTATGTAATGACATGATAAGGGCTTGTTTGAGACACATTCGATGTCCTGTACGCCATGTTACATCTTGGGTGTACACCTGCATCGTGACAGTGTTGGTGAGTGGTAGATTTGCAATTATTTGAGGACTATTTAGCTCAATACTTGGTGTCGTAAATTCAAAATTTTATCCTACCCTGAAGATAATATATTCATGATTTGTATCTATAAAGGCTAATGGAGAAGACAAGGAAAAATGGCTGAAAGGATGCCCAAAATACAAAAAAAAGTGCAAACTATACATTGATGATCACCAAACAAGAAAGGTGGATCGCCTAATGAGCATGGCCTTACTCAAAGATACAATGCAAAACTTTTTTTTCTATTGAGACAGGTCGGCGAACTCCAAAAGAACATGCAATTTGAATAATGAGAAAAATGATCTTGCTAACCATCACCGAAAGCGACAATGCAAGGAGAAAAATTTGAAGGCTTGAAAGGCAAACAAAGTTAGTACTCAACAATTATTTAAACGTGAAAGGTTGAACCAAATGAGATATCCAACTAAGTTTGAAATACCTAAAGCCTAGAGTAAGAGAAGGTGAGCTGAAACACGACTGGCAATTCGTCAATTGAGTTTGAGAAGCCTAGCTAACGTCGCCCAAAGGGTTGTGTTTTGAGCTTTTGCTACAAATTATGGGAAACTATAAATATCCCAATTGATAGAGAAAAAAAGAGTTGCGTTTAGAGTTAGAAATTATATTTTTTTAGAGAAACACTTCACCTTATGAAGAACACTTTATAGTTTGGGTTTTTTCAACTTTGCTACCTAATTTAACAAATTGAAGTTGAATCCAAAGTGGATTTTCTTGTAATTTCTTTATCTCATGTTACCTATAGTTGATTTCATGGAACGTATAACTTCTTCATATTTTGTGATGGATGGCTGAAACCTCAAGATCTAGGGGTATAATTATGGGGTTTGGTGTTGACTTAATATAGTGATACAATTTTATGCTCTATCTTATTTCTATGGATACATGAATTTGGCTAATTAGCATAAAATGTAATCTATGGGTTATGGTTGCAAACTATATTCCTACTTCTGAGATCTGGTGATGGTTACAAATGATTGATTGGAGTAATTGATGTATGTAATACTACCCGAAGGATTTCATACAAGTCACTTAGTTCTAATAACATAGAAATAGAACGGTAAGAGTAAGACAATGGTCCAAGTCAAAAATATTTTATAAAAGCGAAGTGAAAGTCTAATACACTTGTATTGTTAGATCTATCTAACTAGCTCATACATCATGTACAAAAGAGAAATACATAAAATGGAACTAAAAAGGACCTCCGTCCTCGAAGCATGAGAACTCACCAAAGCTCGTAATATCTCAATTCATCTAGCCACATAACTGACCATGACTGTCGGACCCTATATTTGGGGAGATGTAGGTAATAGAATGCATTAGTAGAAAACAATGTACAAAGTATGAAAACCATGCATAAAACATTTAAACATTTTGAAAGGGAAATTTGATTTCATGACAAGAAATTGACCAAGCTAAATCATGATATAAGGGACTTACAAAACATAAGTCATAAAACCATAGTCAATGCAAACTAACATCATATTTAACACCTTTGAACTCATATACGAATACTTCTTGAAGTAACCTTAGTTCATTATTTATGTGAGGAATTGGTCTTAACTCACATAGAGACCATCTGAGCTACAACATAATCCCCCGGTGGCTCCCACACCAAAAAAGGTTGTCCTACTTTCCAAGGTAGAACCATGAAATTCTAGCTTAAGTGGATCCACTAGCTAATGTCTCTTGACACAATCCTCCTGTGCTGGCACATAGGTAAGGAATAAGGAGATTGCTTTTATAAGCCCGACCTCTACTAACGTGATAGCTTCTATCTAAATATCCTGTCGGTACTAAGCATAAATCCCATTGGATAGCCATTTCTTACTTTGACCATAATGCTTATACAAAAACATCCTAGTATAACCAATCAAATCTAGTTCACTAATATATCTCTTACTCTTTTATTCAATTATGTGAGAAAACCTTTCAAGCTAAGAATCCTTACTATGTGAGAAGACCTTCCACGTCATGTTATATGTGTTTATGAGAATATCCTTTCAACAACACAACAACATCATCATTGTTGGAACTTTACTTTCAAAATAATCTTAAAACATTTGCTTAGATTTCATAAGAAAATGCATAAGTCCATAATTTACCTCTATATGTTGAAACCCCCCTTTCAATCATCAATTCTTAGAAAACATAAGTTAGATATGGATTTCATTATAACTTGATGTAAAACTAGTAATACATGATTAATTTCATAAAACTCTTCCTTGAAGATCAAAATCCCAGATATATATGATTCATGAGTTCAAAACATGGGGATTATATGGGTTCATGGGGAAATAATCATATTTCATCAATTCGTGCATAAGATATCACAATTCAATCATTTGAATCAACATTAAACAAAACTCATTATAATTGAAGAAAACCCTAACTTAATAGGGGAATTCTACCTTTAGAAATAGAGAAATTTGGAACTCCATGGATAAAAACTATTATACCTTGAATCCAAAAGTTATTCTTCAATACAAGAACTGAGACCTTGACTTGAACCCCTAGGCTGAATATTTTTCTTTTTCTTCAAGTTTCTAGCTAGAGAATATTATGTTTCCTTTTTTGAATTTTGAAGAATGAGATGAATGGTCTAATTTGGAGGTTGAAAATACTTATATAGCGGTATTAGTGAAGGGTAATGATGTACTATAGGAAGTTTTTAATTAGGAAAATACCTAACTGCCTTTGAATTAAATATCAGTTGTCACCAACTTACCAACCACGCACCCCACTCGATACACCATTGCCTAACTGACAGTCCTCCATCTTGGTGAACCGTCGGTGGATACCGGAGAGTTTTAGCCAATCTATGGACCCCTGGACCATGAAACATGGACCCACCAACGATCTGTAGGTCCAATTGTGGTTCTTCCTTGGAGAAATTCTCACAGACCAATTCATGGATCCACTTACGGTCCATGGACCACACCATAGGCCGTGGTTGGCCCTCGTGGATGGCCCCTAGGAGTTCTAATTTTTTCTATAGTGTCCTCTCTCGAATTTGGGGTATTATAGTTCCAATCATCACACGGCATAGAAATGTATGGAAGAATGCATAAATGCCAAAGCTTAAATCATCCTAGTGGATGAAATAGCAATATAACGAATTCCTAGAGACTAAATACTTGGTACAATGGGTGTGCTCCAGTACCTGCTAATACACTAAGAATTGCAAACACATAATAAACAACTTTTAAAGACATATGAGGATGACTTTTACCCCTAACATGTGTTTCCAGTTCTACCGCAGCATCCTCTTTAGTTTCCACCTCTAACCTCTTCTATAACAAGAACATGGGTTAGGGTGGGGTTATCGACCTCGTCCCAGCCAATTCCTGAGCTCCACCCTCTGTGTGTTTTGCTCTCCCTCTATTGTACCGCTTCCTCTACCAGTTCCTCTACCTCACCCTTGCACTTCCGGTTCCACCAGTGGAATTGCTACCCTAAATCCATTGCATCTAGCGTCAACCATCCATGGACAGAAGATTGAAGGAATTTAGATACTAATTTGGATATCTTAATATCGATTGGGATCATGTTATAACACACAAGAAGAAAAGTAGAGAAGCTTCCTTAAGTATTGTAGCCTCTTGAAAAAAATTACAAATACCTCATTATCATTCCAAAAGACTCCACTAGACGAGTTTTAGCTTGATAGAACCAATGAATCTTAGACTGTGATATAAACTATGTCATGACTCAACTCACATGAGAGGCACCCACATGAAAACCCCTAGTGGGAGAACCGACTTTCTACTAACATGCCATCAACTAATCAAAGAAAGGAAGAAATTTTGAAACATTTAAAATGAGTTTCATAATAAAATACATTATCCTTTAATATTTGCGAAGCACCCTTAGAACCTAAAAGACGTAACCAAAACTATACAAAGTCTAGAATAAGGGGATCCAACTCCAACAACCAAAATTTTTTAAATAATTTGTGTCTACACAAATGGACTAAGGAAAAAAACAGGAATCCTCAACAACCTAAAAGAAGTAGCCCACCCTTGGATTCATTTAGTGTTAGAATCATAGTTAAGGTTGTGAAGGAGCATGATGAATATGCACTGTACAAAAAAAGAAAGGTAATGTAGTATAGTACACACACCACAATGTATTTTTAGAATCATCGACTATCTCCAAATATATGAGTCTAAACATATAACAAAAATATAGTAACGAGTAAACAACACATAAACAACTAAGTCAACAATACTACAATACTTCCAGTCACAAATCACATAATAAAGTTTAAATGAAAGATGGCCCACATGATCACAAACGATATCGGTTCACTCAATGAAGCAATTATCAAAAGAACTAGAAAGCACGTGCCATTTGTTGTACCCAAGCTAACCAATTGTATTTCGTGCAAGGCATTGTACCCGAGCCAACAAATAGTATCCTTTACCAGGAATGGTACATGATCCAACCAATTAAGTTTTATTAGACCTCGTACCAGAGCAAACTAAAAGTATCTCATAAAAATTATGGAATCGAGCTAACCGATAGATATTCTATACTAGGCATGGTAACCGAGTCAATTGATAATATGTATTGTACGTGGTACCTTAGCCAACCAAGTGATATATTTTATCAAGCATGGTACCGATCCAACCAATAGTCAAACAAACTAAATTGTAACAATCACAATAACACTTGTAAATCCAAGTTATAAAAGCACATTCATTGCATGACTACAAAAAAATCATGGTCTGGCTTGAGAAAGGACCCATCATGGAGCCAAAGGCTGTCTAGACAATCCCAAAAGACGAAGGCAATCGACAGCCAGTAGGTTGGTCAACGCCCTGTCGCTGGAGGGCATGTTACGCAACACAGCCTAGGGAAATTAATCTACCACAAACCATCCTCTTAACCAAGTGACGGCCAACCAGTATAGTACGTGGTCTGGCTGACGAGCCATCGATGGCAGGAATCAATGGTGACTATAACCTGCACAGCTTACTGTTAAATGTAAGGGTGAATTGGTAAATTCACCCCCAAATCCAAATAATTTTTTGGGTGGTTTACTAATGGTATTATAGGTATTTTAAGTGTTTATAAGTCCTAAACACCTATATAAATTCATTATTTTATAATCCAAAGCCAAATTCTCTAAGAAATTCTCTAGAACTCCATTGGATCCAAAACTCAATATAGAGCTTGGATTGAAGATTGGTTGGTGATTCTTCATCAATTATTCATAAAATTCGTGGTCTATAATCAACCAAGATATGGTTATTCATCCTTGAAACTCTTTTCTTCCGTGAGACAATCTTCAAAGTGAAATCTGAAGTCTTTCAAAGATGAACTTGTTCAATTTTGATATCTATCCATGGGTTCTTGCATTAAACATTTTGAATAATTATATATTTTTTTAAATCATTTTAATTATATGATTTTTACTAATTAATCTATGGACCTACGTAATTCATGAACCCTAGTTTTTACTACTTTGTGGGTGACTTGATTAAGTCTCAATACTTATGAATTCTAGTGTAGTTTTTTTTGGGCTATTGATTGATGTAATAATTGTATTGGATTGATGTATATGATGTCTTATATTGATAAATCTATATTGAATTGATTTAGATTCATTGACTATTATGATTTTTGTATTGAATTGATGATCATGGCCATGGGTAAGGGCCTTTTGGTATTGTATTGAAGGATTTCGATATAGGTTGAAGTGATGAGAATGGATTGGTTGTCGCTACCCTAATTCTATTTAGTTTTTGTAAATTAGGTCTTAAATTATGTTGTGATTGGTATGTTCCACTTATGGAGGCGGCGTGCTATGTGCTTTACTTGTGAATTATGTGGCCTCATCGGCATTACTTTATGAATTATGATGATCATTCCTTGGCGGAATTACTTGATGTATTATGATGATATGTGTAGTTGATTTATGTGAAGTATTATCATATCTATCTACTTGTGAGTAATGTGAAAGTATGTGTTTTTCTATTGACATTAGGTGATCATGTAAGACTATGACTATGTCCTTATGCATGTAGTTGCATGATTCTTCCTAATTAGCTATATGAGTGTTGTGATGTTTATGTTGATGATACAATAGTAGTGTATAGAGTGACCTAAAGTTGACTTGGTTGTTCTTATGTGCTATTTGAAAGATATGCCATATGTGATAAGCTGAAACATTGATATGTTTTGTTTAGGTAGACCTAAAACACTTACTTGATACCTGTATAGTAATAATATGACTTCTTAACTTAGGATGCTAAAGCCTTTTAGTCTTGTATGTATGAATGACATATGACATTAAACATTTCTAAGAAGGTCCTTTAGGTGGAAACCTTCATTCTAGTTGTAAGGTTATGATATCATTGAAGTCGAAAGTCGTAATGGTATCCTTCTTGTGTTAATGGTGGACTTAAGGTGGGTTGACTGGAATAGAATGAAATCATCATTAGGAAAATCAATGAGCTATCCTCTTAATCATTGTAAGGCAATCCTATGGGACCTCTTTGGTAAGGTAAATGTGATTGGGTTATGAACTAGATATGGAACCTCTTCATGTCATCCTTTATGTGAATTACTCTATGAGAACAAAGTCTAGCACCGAGTGAGTATAGTTTGGAATGTAGATCTTGTTAAGAATGAGGCTATATTGCAAACAAACACTTCATATTCCTTAACCATGTGCCTACATAAGATGTTTCCAAATTATACCATTCACAAGTAGAACATCATCCATCGAAGTAGGTTACAATTTTGAATTCCATGCCTTCCTATAATGGTCTACATCGGTTATTGCCTATTCTCATCATATGGTGTACCCACTAGTGTTGGAGAAGTTTTATGAAGTTTAGTTGGTGGTATGAGACGTTGTCTAGACATTGCACAATAGGCTTTGAAGATTTTACTGAGTGAGTCCCTAGGTCTTCTCCAAGACCATTACTTGAATTGCCTTATGTGAGGAATTGCCTCCTAAATGAACTAATGAAGGTAATGACTTATGTTTGAAAGCATGTAAATGAATAAGTACTTACCTAGAGTAGTTTACGGATTGTCTAGTTAAGGTGAGAAGGGGGAATAGAAATGGTCGCTTCATATCTTACCTACATAAGTCTAAGGAATGACTATAGATAGGGAAATTTAATTTATAAATTCGACATGATTGAAACTTATGAAGTCTTAAGAATTATTTAGGTAATCTTGGAGAGGGTGTATGGGTGTTCTCTTCTTGAATTACATAAATAAGTCTTTTGAAAACGTTTGGTAGGGAAATTTCATATTATATGTATTTTGGGGTATAAAGTAAGAATGATCTTATCCTAGATACTTTAAAGGATCTCTTAAGTGTATTTGAAAGAATTGTACGGGTGTTCTCTTCTTAAATTACTTAAGTAAGACTTTTGATAACCCTTGGTAGGAGGATCTCATGTTTTTGTGTTTGGTGTTTTGTAAGTTACGTTATGTTATTATAGGTGGTCTTAAGGATCATTTATGTGTTCTTAGAGAGGGTGTATGGCGGTCTCTCTTTGTCTCTATTAAGTGAGTATTAGGATAGCTTTTAGTGGGAGGGTTGCATTCTAAATGGGTTCATTGTACTGTTGAATTAGTTCACTGTAAATTGGCAAGGCTTACTGTAATATTTCTTAAAATGTGGTAAAATTTATACATCATATTTGTATAAATTTATTTTTGCACAGGAGATAATGCATTGAGAAACGTGAGGAACAAAAGATTGATAGTAAAAACACTACCATTGTGGATTTCAAGCTTTTTTTTGCAAGATTATCGTTGAGATTTTTGTAATAGCAAAGACTTCAGTAAATTGTAACTTTTGAATTTCATTTGACTATTTATGGAAAACAGGGTAGGTGATGATTTTGTCTTTTCACCCTTATTCGCTAAAACTCTAACCTTGGGGGTTTGACAATGTGACTAATTGTTGTATTCTACTAAATGAGTATGATCAATAACAGATTGTTGGTGTCAATATAAAGCGGGTCTAAATTATTATGGTGGTTTAACATCATTATTTAATCTTTGATGTGATAGATTTTAGAGTTTTGTGCTTGCTCTAGACAGAAGTACATAATCAATGAATTATTTTGACATCCTTAGTAGTGGGTCTTGATGGTTTTAGCTTGAGAAAGTAAAACCCAAGACTCATGCTTTATATCTAGCTCAAAAGAGTGCATTTGATTAAAACCTGGGCTAGTTAGCTTATCTGTAATGTTAAGGTTCAACAGAACTCAACAAAAAAAGGCAATTGTTCAATAGATAATTGTTTTAATATAGTCTATTCTACCCGCAATGAATTAACATTATCGGTAATGATATACACCCATTATTTGAATTCAGTAGTTGTTGATCAATCTCCCAAGTGTTCTCTAGTTATCTGATTGTTTCTTGTCATTAAGTTGAAGTATGATGGTAACAATATCCTAAAATTTGATTATGAAACTCTTTAGTGTTGTGTTTCTTGGCTGCAAAGGTCATTATCATACTTTCGTATTCAAATTCAAAGGAATCTAGTCTTTGTGGGATTCCACCCCAAGTTATTTGGTTGGGATATTATACAGGCTAGCAATCGTTGGCACTTAGAACTTGATAAAATGTCATTGAAACATTAATCCAAATTGGGCCGCTACCGGGGAGCATCTGAGTAGCTCTTTAGCTCGCCTAAAGTTCCACCGTACCAACCCTATAGAACATCCTACTTGGCGACGGAAATGGATATTCGGCAGATTGTCGACCGACTCGGTCACATTAACCTGATCCCCTAAACTCACAGAACCCTGAATTATAATAGCCAATGAAAACCAGTGATGGAATAGAGCAAAGGGCGGAATGCCAACATGGTTGTCGAGGCGCGACTTACTCTACTTAATGGACTTGAAATTCTAAAAAATTGTGAAACTCTAAACTGATTTTTTCAAAGAGAGTTTGAGAGTTCTGAGTCTAAAGTTCATAGAATTTTTAGTTTTATTTGAGTTTTTGAGTTTCCATTGAAGAGTTTGAAGCTTTTGAGACAAAATTTTGTGGAATTTCAATTGGATTTTCCAACTAATTCAATTTGATTGTAGAGACTTGGAAACTTTTACCAAGTTCATGGTTAATATAGTTGGTAATTGTTTCTCTCTTTTTATGATGTGTAGCTAAAACCCTAATTCTTGGGTGTGATCATGTTATTATTAGCTTAATTAGCTTATAGTTATTGTTGTTTAAAGATCTAAATGATGTTTTAATGCGGCTTTGATTTATAATTGAGTAGTAATTTCTGAACGATAGTTGCAAATATAATTTTAGCTTAGTATTTGGGTTATCGATTAATGATTGTATTTTTCATGTTGTTATTGGTTCAGCTCAAGAGAGTGAATCTTAACTCGCTCCTACCTATCTAGTTGAGATAGTCGATAAATTAGGGTTTTGGGTTGTTCTCTAGTTCTAAACTTGCCTAGGTTCGAGAGAACTTACGTGAACCATGATATTTGTTCGAGAGAAAACTATTGCACCTATAGTTTTTCCTACCCACTATAATTCAGGAAACTATTAATAAACATCAATTACCTTTATAGCATAATTAGGCTATAATCGATCATATCCCTAGAATACCTCTCAATATTGTTGAAACCCTTTTTTTCTTAGTACTTTTAGTGGTTAATTGAAAATCTATTCCCATCTGACATTTGTTGTCATCTATATTAATTTTACTAAATGTTTTCGATAATTTATGTTCCTACTACCAATTAGATTACATTTGTAGCTTTATAACTGAATTCCAACTTGTACCGCTCCATGTGAGTTTGACCCCAACCTTTTTTGGTTTTTATACTAGATTATGATCGTCCACCTTATTATTGGATGAGGTGTTGTTGAACGTTTATCAACAGCTATCAAATTTCACAAGTTACAGTATTTTACTAAAGCCAGACAACCTTATGTGCAAAAGTGGGTACATAAATTCTATGACGCCTATGTCAAGGTGTTTAAGAAGATAAAGGGCGTTGTTTGGCAGACATTAGATCAAGTCAAAGTTAGGGTAATATGGTTCAATATCATGACATTAATATTAGCACAATATTATGCACCCCAAGTAATCATGTTAATAAATACAAGACACGGATGACCAAGACTCTATATTCACTAAAGGTGTGGTTAGACGATAAATCTTCCCGCTCTAGGATGGTTGAAGGGGTGAAGATAGAAAAGAAGGATCTAAATATCGTAGGAAGATACTCATTCTGGTTTATTAGTTATAACATGATGTCGTCTCAAAATAAGCCAATACTACCGCATCCAAAGACAATGCTAGTGGGATCTATTATTGATAAAGTGTCACGGTGTAAAATGGTGTATAAGATCCCGTGAGGCCTTATACAAGCCACTTATCATATCATAACATAAAGTAATAAAAAAAGTGTAGAGATTGAAAAAGATCAAGCAATCAAAGTCTTTTATAAAACACGGAATTCTAACATTATTGTCTCAAACCATTTAACATAAGAAATAAAATCTTGGGAACAACCCATACAATAGTCCAACATAAAAAGAAATACATAAAGGGGAAAAGGGGTGGTCCAGTCCTCGAATTCTATGAGGACTAACCAAATCGTCACTTCCTAGATCAACTATGAACCTAGCCACGAGTGTGAAAATCAATATTGTTGGACCCTACATTTTGATTAGAAATGTAGGCAACAGTACGCGTCAGTACAGAGATGTACTAAATATGATTTTTTGCATAGATAACATAAACATAAGCAATATCAAACATAAGACATAAGACATAAGAATATTCAAGACATAAAAAGTATCATAATGAAAGATTAATACGTCCTTAAGTAACCTTACTCATCCTTAGCAAAGACTTAGGTCATCTGCATCTAGTTAATCTTACATCATGGAAGGCATATGTAGCAACATTCCAGTTTATTCATCTTTACATAACATTATTCATACTTCTTTCAAATACATGGGGATTCCCTCTATGCTATCTTGTAAAGGCTAATGAGTATCCGCCTCTTGTCTTACCAACACTTAAATAAGAAATGTAGGCAAGAGTATACGCCAGTTCAAAGATGTACTAGATATGATATTTTCATAAACAACATAAGCATTAGTCAATATAAGACGTAAAACATAAGAATAATCAATACATAATATGCGTCATAATGAAAGAGGAATACTTTCTTAAGTAACCTCACTCATCCTTAGCCAAGACATAGTTTATCCGCCTGTAGTCAAGCTTACATCATAGAAGGCATATAGCGACCCTCCAAGCTAATCATCTTCAAAACATAATCACATTATTCATACTTAATGAAAGAGGAATACTTTCTTAAGTAACCTCACTAATCTTTAGCCAAGACTTAGTTTATCCGCCTATATTCAAGCTTACATCATGGAAGGCATATAGTGACCTTCCAAGATAATCATCTTAAAAACATAATCATATTATTCATACTTACTTTTAAATACATGGTGATTCACCAATATTCCTAGCTTATATTGGCTAATAGATATTTACCTCTTGGCTTACTTAAATATCATAAGTACTCACCTCTACAATCACATCATATCACATGGTTACTCTCATTCACATCATTTCACAAGGATCATGGGCACTCCACTACTTGTACATTTATCATAATAGAAACATGGGGAGTCACCTTTTGTTCAATTCTAAGAAGTATGGGAAATCACCTCATATCCTTATCATATGGAGGTCAAGGGTAGTCACCTCTAGCCTAAGCATTCGTTTAGCATTTTAGTTTAGATTCATTTTAAGTGAAAAATCCTTTCAACCTAGAGTCATTCATGTGAGTAAGTCTTTCACATTTATACAACCATGTTAGCAATTCATTGTAGGAAGTATCCCTTCCATACTACAACATTAACAATCAACAATTCATAGTCTAGGCTTTACTCTCAAAGCACTACATCGCATGATCATCATCTATGCTTTAATTTTTTATCATAATTCATCAATTCTATAAGTTTATATCTAAACCCGTGAATTTTCCCTTCAAGAAATAAAACAACTTCATTAATTCTAGGTTAGAAACATGGAATAGGGATGGGTACATGTAATTTCATCCTAAAAACTTGTAAACCTATGAATTCAATCATAAATAATCCACTCAATTAGATCATCATTCATCAAACCCCACAACATTGAAAAAAAAACCTAACTAAATTGGGGTTTTAGACTTAAGGAATATTAAGGGACTCCGTGTGAGAAAGGATCCCATGGATGAAAAGCCATAATACCTTAGTCACAAAACCCATAAAAATATTGAATATTGGAAACTAGTTTACCATAGCTTAAATTGTACCTTCTTCTTCCACCTTGTAGCAAGAGAATATTTGAGAGAGAAGTTTTGGGATTTCTTTTGAGAATTGAAAATGACTAAAATTAGTGAATATATGGGTCTAAAATGCTTATATAGGTGGTCTAGTCTTGGATAAAACGATACCACTTTAGTTTAACTAAAATTTGAAAAGACCCATAAGCCTCTAAAATAAGTACAAATCGAGGACCTACCGGCCCTCACTGAATGGACTGTCGTGAGGATGACAAACCATCTTGCACATCCCTCGCTCAATGGTTAGAGACTCATTTTTGGGCCTTAGAAATACAGGCCTTCGACCATGGACCTTGGTCTGCCAATGGTCTATTATTCAGTTTGTGGTCCTAAGATATAATCTTGGATTTGGGTGACTAACCACAGACCCCTATCTATGGTATGTAGGTTCAATTATGATCCATAGGTGGCTTGTCGTGGATGGCACAAGCAGCTATTCAAAATGATGGAATATTTTACTTTTGAATCTGGGGTGTAAAAGAAAGAAAATATCAATGTAGGTTCCCATATTAGGAGGATATACTTCTACGAGCTAGGAAAGAGCAAACATCTCTCCCATTCAGTACTCATACAACAATTATGTGACGGAGTGAGAGTTCTCTTTTGGGGAAGACAGATATGAGGATGACACTGAGCTTTTCCAATGATAATCAGAGAATCAAAATTGAGTATTTATGGGATGATACAGCTCGAAGAAATCCATAAGCACCATATTATACGCCCGTGGTTGAACCCACTACTTTGGCAGTTGAGGTTGGTGTTCCTGCTCCTTCTCTGGAGCACGCATGTATTTCTACATATCCCTATATTATTGGCCTATTTGTTTATTTATTTGTTCCTATTACTATTTTTTCAATTTATGTGAGGCCTCCCTCTCTCTTATTACTAGTTCCTCTTTACCTAGGCCATGATATATCAAATGGGAAGCCTTGTTCGGTCAGCAATGTTAGAGTTGCCCAAGTTGAGACAGACATACTCATTGATGCGGCCAACAAAAAGGATTTCAGATCCATTTATAGAGCGGGTGGTAAAGCGTGTGGGGATTATTGAGAGTCACAAATTGACGATGGATGATCTCACAGCTATGTTGGAGGCTAGAAATAAGGTTGATGGTAGCTCTGGTACACTAGGTGCCTAGAGAGATAAGATTTCTACTATAATAGAGGAGTTCTAGTCATAGTCGATGGACATCTCCATGCTTTGAAGAAACGTTACCATTAAAGATGTACCTGCCCCCATTCTGGAGATGTTGAGTATTGTGCCTCGCTCTAGTGAAAATTCTAAGGTCGCTATGCATGTTGAGTTTGTTAATTCTGATTAGAGTGAGATGGTCAAGGATGATTTGGCCGAGCAGATGGATGAGGAGGAGTTTCAAGCTGAAGATGGGATTACAGAGACATTGACCAATCTAAAAGAGATTGAGGATGTGATTTTTCAGGAAACCCTAGATAGATCGCTTCGAGAGAATTCTCGGGTTGTTCTAGTGGTGTCACCACAGACCCCACCTTACATCCTATTGCTGAGATGGGCATAGATGCCCCATTTAAGCCTTCCCTGCTACTTATAGTGATCTCTTTTCTAAGAATTGATGTCCCTCTTGAGGAATCACAACCTGAAATTCTGGATAAGAGTGCTCCACAATCATAGAACATCATGGTACCCATTATCTCACCCTCCACATGCATACCACAATGTTTCTTTCAAGCTTGGTGAGTCCTCATGGTTTGTGGACACACTTCCATAATTGTAGTTTTCTTTCGTATTTCCTTTTTGAACATGATGTATCTAGGTCCAATTTTCATTCGATTGTAATAGATAGATATGTTGAGACATGAGTTAGACTTACAATTCTCTATAAATATTGTTTGGCACTTAAATGTTGATTTACTCATTATTGTTTTATTTATTTATGTTATAATATGCTAAGTGACTTGTATGGATTCCTTCGGGGTTCTATACGCCATGTTACATCTAGGGAGTATCATTAGGTCGTGAGAAACTTAGTCATCACAACACAAGCTTTAGAATGGTCCTATGATTTCAAATAAGTGGTGTCTAGTAGAGTCTTTTTCATGAGTTTGAAGTGTGTCTAATTTATGAGTGAAAGGATACAAGATAATTAGGAAACTCCATTTTCACATTACTCTAAAGACGTTCCATAGAGTTTAACTCTATTAAGTCTCTCTCCTAATCATCTCCTTATGCTCATTAGCATATTTCTACGTGAAGGACTTATGCTAGAAGGAATGTGAGGGAGGACATGGAACAAGAAGCTCCTTTCTGTGCTCCTCCTTAATATCTGATCGATCTCTTGGACAAACAAGTTACAAATGCTAATTTAGATTGGCTTTTAAAGTGTTCGATTGAGTTGTGACGGACCAAGCCCATAAAGAAGTGGTTGTCCCTGTTAACCCAAATGTGGGTACGACGACTTCCATAGTAAAGGACCTCGTGAGGATGAGCCCTCCACAATTTCATGGCTCTAAAGTTGAGGAACACCCTCCCGAGTTTATCAATGAGGTCTATAAGGTAATTTCTATCATAGGAGTGACTCCAGTAGAGAAGGTGAAATTGGTCTCCTATCAATTGAAAGGTGTTGATAAAGTGTGGTAAAACCAATGGAAAGGAGAAAAAATTTGTGGGAGCGCGTCCTGTCGAGTGGGAAATATTTAAATAGGCTTTTATTGGTAGATTCATTCCAATTGAGATGCGGGAATCCAAGTTGGTAAAGTTCATTAAACTTCATCAAGGAATCACGATTGTAAGAGAATGTTCTCTAAAGTTAACTCAATGTCCAAATATGCTCCAACAATAGTTGCATATGCAAGAGCTAGAATGAGTAAATTTTTAATGGGTGTGTTTGAAATGGTGGTTAAAAAATGGCGTACAATTATGATCATTGCATGGACATCTATCGTCTCATGGTGCATACACAAACAAATTGAATAAGAGAAATTGAAAGAGAAGTCTAAAGAGGTAAAAAGGGCTAAGACCGGTGATGGTAATTTCTCTCATGCTAGATCCGATAGACATGGTCGTTCTACATTTCAAAAATGGTTTTTGGGTAAAGGTTCTTCTAACTCTCCACCTAATTTTAACAAGGATAGGGTCTTTAACCCTAAACCTCAAGTAGGAAGTGGAGGTTGTTCTTTGATGGATAGATCTATGTGTGATAAATGTGATAAGAAACATGATGGTAAGTGTCTAGCTGACACCGATTGATTCTTAGTTGTGGGAAGAGTGTACATAAAATTACAGACTTCCCCATGCTTGTAGCTAAAGGGAGAGAGGTAAGCAATCCCTTCCTAAGGGTTAATTCAAATGCTCCAAAGCAAAATTGCTTCTATGCTCTCCAAACTTAAGGTGACCAAGAGAATCTCCAGATGTAGTTAAGGGTACGTTAAAAGTTTTTCAATTCGATGTATATAATTTTTTTATCCTAGTGCTACTTTTTCCTTTGTGCCCCATTATATGTACATGAAGTTTTATGTGCTCCCTGACATGTTGTTCAAAAAAATTTTGTCTCTACTCCTATTGGTGATTTTGTAGTGGCTAAGAGGGTTTAGAGAAAGTGTGTTGTTTCCTTATCCCATAGAGTTACTCTTGTAGACTTGGTAGAACTTAACATGTAAGACTGTGATGTCCTTTTTCGGATGGATTGGTTACATTCTTACTATGCTTCTATAGATCCTTGAGTGGGAGGGGGGAAATTCTATGCCCAAGGGTCAATTTGTCTCTTGTCTCAAATCTAAAAAGAGTATCTCAAAGATTGCATATACCATTTATTTAGGGTGACGGCATGTAGATTCCAAAACTCATACTCTTGAGTCGTTCTCCGTACTTACTGAATTTCCAAAATAATTCCTCGGTTAATTACTCGATATTCCTCTCGAGTGAGAGATAGAATGCATTATTGATCTTCTAATATCCTCTACCACATTTGCTTTATCAAAATGATAAAGGACAGGTCTAGGAAACTCTTGACC
Source organism: Solanum lycopersicum (assembly GCF_036512215.1). Taxonomy (NCBI): domain Eukaryota; kingdom Viridiplantae; phylum Streptophyta; class Magnoliopsida; order Solanales; family Solanaceae; genus Solanum; species Solanum lycopersicum. Next base: position 19,135,007 of record NC_090809.1, read on the forward strand.
CCATTCATCTTGAGTTTTCCTCCATTGCTTCTCCTTTGACGGGTTTGACTCAAAACGATGCTAAATTCATATGGTAGAAAGCTTGTGACAAATGTTTACAAGATTTAGAAGATAGACTTACTTTTGCTTTAGGGTTGACCTTACAGGAAGTTACGTATGTCTTTGTTTTGTATTGTGATGCCTCTAAAGTTGGGTTGAGATGTGTGTTATGAGAAATCATAAATTCTTATTGCCTATGCTTCAAGGAAACTTAAGATCCATAAGAATTATCCCACTCATGACCTTGAATTAGCGGCGGTTGTTTTGCCTTAAAGATATAGAGGCCTATATGGCATTCATGTTTGTGTTTCACTGATCATAAGAGCTTAAAATATGTGTTTATTCAAAAGGAATTGAATCTTTGCCAAATAAGGTGGCTAGATTTATTAAACGATTATGACATGACTGTCCTTTATCATTTTGATAAAGCAAATGTGGTAGCGGATGCTCTTAGTTGACTATCAATGGGTAGTAATGCTCATGTTGAGGATGAAAAGAAAGAGTTGGTTTGAGATGTGCATAGGTTGGCTCGATTAGGTGTTCAAATATTGGATTCCACAAAGGTTTATGTTGGTTCGTGATGGCTCTAAATCGTCTTTTGTGATGGATGTGAAGGTTATGCAAAGTCTTGATCAATTTTTTGTAGAATTTAAATAGAAGATGCTCAAAAAGTTAGTTGAGGCTTTTTCCCAGGAGGAATATGGGGTAATTATATATCAAGGTCGATTATCTATTCTGAATGTTGATGAACTGAGGGAATAGATATTAACAAAAGCACATAGTTCTCAGGATTCTATTAACCCAGGAGCCACCAATATGTACCGTGATTTGTGGAAATCTATTGGTGGAATAGGATGAAGAAGGACTAGAGGTTTATTCTAAGACATCAATATTCCCACTTGGAAGTGTGAAGTTGTGAATATGAACTTTATTGTAGGATTTCCACGTACTCGGCGACAACATGAATTGATTTGGGTAATAATGGATCGGGTGATTAAATATGCTCATTTCATTCCGGTCAAGGTTCCTATTCGGGGAGAATATGTTAAGATGTATTTGAGAGAGATGGTGAGGTTACATGAAGTACCCTTGTCAATAATTTGTACCCAATTCACTTACAAATTTTGAAAGTCATTCCAAAAGGGTCTTGTAAAGGTTAAGCTTAGCACAACTTTTCATTCCTAAACTGATTGAAAGTGCAGCGTACAATTCAGAATCTACAAGACATGTTGATGGCTTATGTGATTGATTTTAAGGGTAACTAGGATGACAATTTGTCATTGATTGAGTTTGCTAATTGTAACAGTTATCACTCGAGTATCGATATGGCTCCATTTGAGTCTCTTTATTGTAAAAGGTGTAGATCTCTTATAGGATTGTTTGAGGTGGGTAAAGTTTCTCTTATAGGTTTAGAATTAGTACATGAGGTGATAGAAAACATTTGGCTTATTAAAGAGAGGTTGTGAATTTCCAAAGTCAGCAAAAGTCTTTTGTCGATGTTAGAAGGAGGGATCTTGATTTTGTTGTTCATGATTGGATCTATTTGAAAATCTCACCCATGTAGGGTATTATGAGGTTTGGGAAGAAACGGAAGATTAGTCCACAATTTGTAGACCCATATCAAATTTTGAGACATGTTGGTAAGATTGTATATATGCTTGATTTGCCAAATGAGTTGGCACAATGGATTCGGTTTTCCATGTCTCTATTTTAAATAAGGTGTTGGGTATCAAACAACCATAGTTTCCTTAGAGTTTTGGAAGTTAAAAATAATCTTTCTTATGAAGATGTTCTAATTGAGATTTTAGACCGGCAAGTCAAAAGGTTAAGAAACAAGGAAGTTGCTTTCGTAAAAGTATTATATAGAAATCATTTAGTTGAGGGTGCTACTTCGGAAGCCAAGGATGAAATGATATCCTGATATCCTCATCTTTCTCCTTCTACTACTACTCTAGCTTGAGGTAATGAGTTCATCTTGGTTTGTTTTATGTGTTGGGAATCATGTGTGTTTTATGTGTTTTCTTGATTTCCTTATGTGTATTCATGCATAAGTTTGAAAGAAATAACTTATATGATTTATTTTCTTCATGTTGTTTGTAATGATCATGAATTTTTTATAGACTTAATAAGATGATTGTTGAACATGCATTAGATAAACTTTTGAGAGTAAATTGCATATTGGATCTATAAGATTGTGTTTAGCATGCTTTTAGCTTTGATAAGGTAGTTTCTCGTTGAACATGAGGAGTTTTGAGAATTCATGCATATTGGGTTGTTAGATGTAGTGACTACTTCCTTATTTTGCGTTTGAGTAATGTTGAGTTTGGAATTGATGTTTCCTCCTTAATTATATGCATGGCATGCATAATGGCTGATAGAGTTAGTTCACCCCTCATATGATGTTATGAGAATGTCCTAGCATGGAGTTGGTAGTTCCTCCGTGGTTGTATACATTGTATCGTAGTTTGGGTTGTTAGTTCCTCTCCTACTCTTTCAGAACCAGATTGAATCTCATTCAAGGACATACTATCCCGAGGGGGAGATATTGTAAAAATAGCTTTTCACGAATTGCAGGTTCCATCCACATGGACCCAACCACGGTTGTGGGCCGATTCACGAGCCATAGGTTGGGTCGTGGAGAGAGTCACCCAAATGTTTCCAGTCTATGGACCATGGTGGGACTCACGGACCATGGTGGGACTCACGGACCATAGGTGGATCCACACACCATGGTCCAGCAGTCGTTGGTCAAGGAAAAAGTCTCAGACAAGAGCCATGAGTGTGCACGACGGACCGTAGGTCCATCCACAGTCCATCAGTGGTGATTCGTTGGTCAAGGCTAGCAGTTAAGTTTCAAGGGTAGTTGGGTCTTTTCCTAAGTAATTAATTCCTATACTGTTTTATTTTGCCTACTCTAAGAACCCCTATATAATACTTTTTACCCCCAATTTCACCTCATTTAATTCATTCTTCCAAATTCCCCAAATGAAATCAAATCTCCCCCCAATTTTTTTTTCTAAACACTTGGAGAAGAAGAAAAATAAGATTCAACTAGGTTTCAAGATTAAGATCCAAATTCTCCATCGAAGTCAAGGTATGGTAGTTTTCATTGAAGTCTAGTAGTTGGAGTCAAGGTATGGTAGTTTTCATCTATGAATCTCTCTCATTCATAGAGTCCCCTAATTCCTCTATTTCAAATGGTAAAATTCCCCAATCTAGAGTTTTATTCAATCACATTGGGTTCTTTTGATTATTCATCTTAATGATTTAATCAGGTTTAAATAGGAATGAATTGAAGATTTACATTGCTTTTATAATGTTTCCCTTATAAACTCATGCAAAACCCCCATGTTTTCCAAATTGTGATCATATGATGTGGATGTTGATTATAAAAGAGGACTTTTATGATCTAAAGTATGAAGTAGTAGAATTACATGAATTTATGATAAAATACTTATTTAATGCTTGAACTCTATATTTGGTGATTGAAATTAAGCTTTGAATCTTGAAATGCCAAATTATGAGTTTATGCGTGATCTTATGGAAACCATGTAAAGGTTTTAAGGGTGCTTTGAGAGTGAATTGTTGATGTTGTTGTTGTTGTAGATGATGTTGTTGTTGTTGTGTTTTTGTTGAAAGGTTATTCTCATCAAACACTTGCAGCCATAATTTGAAAGGTTTTCTCACATAGAAAGGATTCTTCGGTTGAAAGACTATACTAACCTAATCGAATCAATGAATAAGAGTTATCCTAATAAACTAACTTAGATTCAGAAGATGACATGTCTTTCCATGGATAATGAGAATAAGTAAGAAAATGTTATTCCGTGAGAATTTTGCTTAGCACCGAGTGACATTGAGATGGAAGCTCTCTCGTTAGTATAGGTCGAGTTTCTAGAAAAAGTCTCATGATATGGAAGCTCTCCTAAAAGTAGAGGTCGGGTTTCTAGTAGCAATCTCTTTATCCCTTAAACTATGTTCCCTCTTAGGTGGTTTAGCTAGTATATACTCTTAATCTAAAAGTTGATGGTTGTACCTTTGGCAAGTAAAACAATCCTTTTCAGTATGGGAGACACTCAAGGATCATGTTATAGCTCATATGGTCTCTATGTCGGTTAAGGCTAATTTTTCCCCAACAAGATTATTAATGAACTAAGGTTACTTAAAGAAGTATCTCACATTTGTTCAAAGACATAAAGATGTTTTAGCTTGCATTGACCATGATGTTATGACTTATATATTCTTACCTTCTTATATAATATTTTAATTGGTAAAATGTACATCATGAAATTAAATTTCCTTCTTAAATGTTTTGGATGTTTTTATGTTTTTAGTGTATTTTTGTGCTAACGCATACTCTTGCCTACATTTTTCTCAAATATATGGTCTGAAACATCTTCTTAGCGACCTACTGCCCTACCACCAAGACCGGAGACAGGCTTCCATGTTTAGTGGCTAGACTTGGAATTTGATTCTTCCGAGCTTGGTGAGTCCTCATGGTTCGATAATGGAATTTCCATATCATAGTTCTCTTTCTTATTTCCTTTTTGAACATGATCTATGGGATAGACCCAATTATCATTCAATTATAATCCGACGTCTATGTTGGGACATGAGTTAAACTCCCGTTTTTATATGAAATTTGTTTTGGACTTAAATGTTGATTTACCCTTTATCATTGTATTACTTTATGTTACGATATTCTAAGTGGCTAGTGAGTCCTTTCGGGTTATATACTCTATGTTACATCTAGGGTGTACCCCTGAGTCGTGACATTAATAAAAGCAACCTTTAATTCATTCCAAGACATAATCGACCCTTGGGACAATTCCTCTGGCCATGAGGTGGCTTCACTAGTTAGTGAAAAAGGAAACAAAGTGTAATGACCCATCAAGTAATTTCTATGTAAAAAGACCTTTTTTCCATCATTTAGAGATTTTTTGTATAGTGAAGGGGCTGAAAAATAGTTTTCTTGGTCGTTCATTTGTATTTGGTACAAGTTTCTATGTATAAGAGCTTCTGAAATTAAACGGTTAACTTCATTCAAAATCATGAAGATGGTTCTAGAATGATAGTTTTATTAGTTATAAAGCCTTGAGTTTGGTCTAGGAATATTTTTTGTGTGGATCCCAAGTCTTCTAGGCTAACTTTGAGCCTCTTCATAGAAATTTAACTTAAATGGAGCTTGAGTGTGGGACCTAGCTCTTATCGAGAAAAACTCAATTTGAAGTTTCAACTGCTTTGTTGAGTCCATAATGTCCAATATAATAGGGAAGCATATTTTATTTGTGTGCACGAGGTTCCAAATGAATCTCGAGCACCCCATCAGGGATTCTTACATTGGCTAAAACCAATTGATATGCATCAACTGGTGCATGCCCAGTTGTCGTTCGCATTTGTGAGCCTTTTCATGTTCATATGGCTACGGTAGATTGCCTCTACATTTGTGAGGCTTAAGCCGCATTCATGAAGGCCTCTTTTTGCCTTTGGTGTTTGCAACAAGGTCACCACATCGCAATGACCGAGCTCATTGTCTACCGTGGTTACGAGAGTCCCTCTGCATTTGTGAAGGCCAGACATAGTTTCCCTCCAAGATCACAGTCTTTCTTTTTTGAATTTGTGATATGTAATATAATTTGGTCTTTTAAAATAAAAATTAGATGGGAACAACTCCTCCTTCGAATTTCATTTGGAGACTTTTGGAACTGTAGAGCTCACAATTTATGATTTGTAAATTTGCATGTTTTGGACTTTAGAAATACGTGTTGGAATATTTGGATATTGTCAGGGATTTTTCATTTTATGTAAATAAGGCCCTAAATGGGATATCTACCCTCATAAATTTTGCATGATGCTGTTGTGGGATAATTTGAGCCCCAAATTGTGTCTCCTTTGAGATAAAATTATGGGAAGTTCAAATGAACCTTTGTGAGAAGTCATTTCAATATTTCCAGTATGGGTCTGAAATTTCCCATTTTGACTTGAATATAGATTCATCTCCATTGAATGTTTTTTTGTCATTTGAATAGTTTTCTTGATGTTGTGATTCTATTTTTGACAGCATAGCAGCATTTGGAGAGCATACAAAAGGGAATCTGGAGTTGTGATTTTGAAGTGCGCACTAAATTGTGTTGGACAAAAACCTATAGTACGACAATAAAACGATTGATCCTTGAATGGAATGTTATAAAGTTAAGTACAAAAGAGGTTAATTCGGTAATGATGCATCGGAGAAATCATTCGTAGAAAGTATTAGGAGACCGAGAGGGACATCCGAGGCAAGTACGCTAACTTGTTCAAGGATTCAGGGACTATTCTTTTTTATAACTTTCCCTAGATCTTCTTGATTGATAACTCAGGGACAAATGATGAGTAATTTATATTTGTTACAATGAACTATTTTGGTCGTTATGAATAGGCCAATGGTGAAAAAATAATTTTGGATAATGAATTGAAAAGTTTAGGCCAGGCTAGCCTCAAATGGAATTAGGCTAGGTATGGTCTAAGGCCATTTGAGTGGTCTATAATGGCTAGGCTCCATTGATATTTTTATGTATCCAAGATATTAAGGAACCCATAGGAATTCACCAAATTGATTTCAAGTTAGTACAAATCCATAATAAAATTCAACGTGAAGGAGATAGTTTGGCACGTTAAGTGAAGGAGGTATATTGTGAAAAATAGGATTTTCAGGGAATTTTGAGTCTCTCAAGTTTGCATAGTCCACTATAGTGGGAGGTATAGCGGCCATGCACAGGATTCATAACGGTGTAAATACCCCTATAACGATTCCGCTATAGAGGGTTAGGTCACTATAGTAGATTAAGTCAAGATTTCATGTAGAAACAACTCTAAGACTTCTTTTTTCTACACTTTTGTTCTTAGAACTGGGAGGGCGATTTAGGGATATATGCATTCAGTTTTCGACAAAATTTATCGATAATCGTAAGTTAGTTACCCCCCCCCCCCCCCCGAACCTTGTTAATTGATTCTTAAGCATTAGAATCTAAGATAATACTCTTGGGAGAGAGTTTTGATATGATTTCATGGTGGGAAAAAAGCCCTAAGTTGGAAAGGTTAATTATTAATTGGCCTAGGCTTGGATTTCCTTATAATTTGTGTATTGTTAGATCATTTTTCATTGATTGTTAAATCTATTTTATGGTATTATACCAAGATCAAATGAAGGTGTTTCAAAAGAGGAAAGATCGAGTTCTTTAGAATTTTCAGAGGCTTGATGTTAGGTAGGTGATTGTTGTATATCTTTCAATTTATGTACGTATGCATGTCTACTACTTGATAGTACCATTTTTTCAATCCATTTTAAGGAAAACACAAGGAAGTATATGAATGGCATCATTTTAATAATCTCATGTAATGAACATGTTTATATACTTGTGTTTCAAGTATGATTGTTCATTGTGATTGTGATTGTATATGATTGTTTGTGATTGTTTGCTAGCTCACATACCACAATGCTGGAAATATACTAATGCTTTGCTGGAATAATACGCTTGGTATGAATACTAATGGTTAACTCGGGTACCATGGTATGATAATAACTCTAATTGGCTCAGGTATCATGTCGGTACACTAAAAACTTGTGTGTGGTTCCAAAGAGTACCAAATATGTGTTTATGATTTCTTGAGAGGATTCACATTTTATTTTGTGATCATTTGGTAAATGCATTCAAATATTGTTTGATTCATAATGTTGTGACTTGAAGTCTATGAATTTTGGTGATTGTGGATATGTGTGTTGTTATGTGTTACTATGTTATAGTTAGTTGTTTATATTTATATCTTTGACCGTTCGTGTGATCCTACTAGTACGTTATAGTTTATGTAGAGATGTTGCACTTTTTCTTTCTTTGTTGAGTACAGGGCATCTTCGAGCAGCTAATTAGGGACCTCAATTAGGGACGCTTGATTTTAAATCCAATGGTGAGTTATTATTCTACGCCACTATGGATGTTTATTTATCATTCTTATCGATATATTCGGACTTAAATACTTTAGATTATCATACTTACATTTTAGTTTTGATTGTATGCCCATTATTTATAATCTAGTGTTTTGGTACTATGACTTTCAGTTCTTATGGATTTATTTCCTTACAAATGTCTTTTCTATTGGATTGATTTTATGGGGACAATGTTTTAGTTGGTTCTTACAGTATTCTAATTTTTTTTATGATGAACTTTTTTTTATAAACTGTGTTAGGGCTAGTTTGAGTTATTTGTTGGTTCTCCCACCAAGTGATATAATGTGGGTGTAACTCACGACATTGTAGGTCATGACATATTCTTTTATGTGGCGGGTGCCTCACCCGCCACAGACGCCTCCATATTCAATATGTCATGATCTACACTCCATATTAATTTCTCCTTTTTAGGCGTAATCATTCATAACCTCATAAGAGTTAGTTCCAAAAAAATTTCATATTGCCATGGAACATTCACTCTCTGCGAGAATATATATTCAATGATCTCAAGTTTTGAAAGTCTACGGAGCAACAAGAGGATCAATTATACTTGTTATATCATCTGTGTACATTCTACTATAATGTAATTTTGTCATAAAAAGGATGAAAAAATCAAAGATAAACATTGTGCTAAGATTTAGATAGTTGTATTGGAGAAAAGATCACTTAGAAGCTATTGGGACTAACTTGTAAATAATAAAAGTTAGCAGTGTTAGTAAAGTATAGAAGACGTTAGAAAGTTAGTTAGGGAAGTAGTTAGACGTGTATGGTATATAACATGCTTCTGCAACTCTACAATATTTATTCAGTTGAATAATGAATTTACAGTTAACTTCATCATCTTTATTTCCTCACTTAGACTCAATCAGTCAACAATTTCTTCAATAGACAAATCTAACATGGTATCAGAGCAACTGGATCTCTAAATCTTGTGGATATAACAAGCATGGCAATTGTCGATAATGAGTTACTAGAGAATCTTGGCCACAATCATCCTCTATTTCTTAGTTCAATTTATAATTTCGGTGATACACTCATCTCGATTCAGCTAATAGGAGCAGAAACTTCTCAGTATGGAGTCGTGCAGTGAGAATTGCAATTCTAGGTCAAATAAGGTAGGATTCATTAACAGGACTTGCTTGAAAAAAGCCTATCGTCCTAATCTAACTACACTATGGGAACGGTGTAACGCCATTGTACTCTCATAGATTATGATCTCTGTATCCAGGTAACTGCTTGGAGGAATAGTTTACTCAACAAATGTTACAACTATATGGAGTGATATCAAGGAGAGATATGATAAAGTGGATGGATCCCATATTTTTCAACTGCATAAAGAAATTGCCTCAGCAACTCAAGGTACCAATTCAATCTCTATTTACTTTGCTCATCTGAGATCTCTGGGTTGAATTTGATAGTATCACTTCTATTCCTGGATGCGACTGTGCCAAATAAAGAGATTTTATTCTGTTTGTTGACAATAAAAAAATTGTTACAATTTCTTATGGGTTTGAATGAGTCAAATGAACAAGCTAGGGGTCAGATTCTTATGACGATCCCATTACCATCACTAAACAAAGCTTATTCTATGCTAATTGAACGAGAAAGTCAAAGATGTATGCCACCATCAAACAAGCCTTGTAGTCAACCTAAAATGACTGCACTTGCCTCCAATTAGAACTGGTGTTATTACTATAAATAGACTGAAGAAATCTTTCTCACCTTATAGTTATGATCCAAATGTGGTTTGTGATCACTGGAAGCACAACGGTTAAACTAAGGCAATATGATTTTGATTTGTTGGGTATCCTCCTTATTTTGAGAGAAGAAGAAGAGAGAATCAGTCTTATCAACAATAAGATAAGGGAAATTATCATACTAAGAGAGGTGGTAACTTTGCTCACAATGTTGTTAATAATCCAGTGAAGTATTTAGATCATGCACTTGTACCCAATTTCTCAGGGAATATAGACTTAGCAAAGGTATGGAAGCCATACATGAATAATATAATCAGATTTTGCATATGCTTAGGAAATCTAATATGCAGGGAGAGGGAGGCTCAAACATGGACACTAGCTCACACAGTCATAACACAAGCAGGCTAACTCAATTCAGGGTTCATCTTCATCCAACGCAGCAGGTAATACCTACAATCTCACAATAGGTTATCATGATCAGATAGTGGACTCTTGGCTACCAATCATATGACCTATAATCCTGATATTCTAGTTCAAAAGAAACCTCTTTCACCTAGCACTCCTAACCAAGTACACTTGCCTACTGGAGACTCTACAACTGTTACTCATTCTGGATCTTGTAGCATCACCAAGCATGAAAATATTAATGATGTACTAGTCATACCTCCATTCAAAAACAATATGTTGTCTTTCTCAAAGCTTACTGAAGATCTTTAGTGTTCAATCTCTTTCTTTCTTGATTTCTTTGTTTTAAGGACCTTTACAATGGGCGGGTGAAGGTGATTGGTAGAGAGAGATGCCTCTATTTTCTTCCTGCTCACAATTTCAATATTGCCTCCTCTAATTACATACATTCCTCCAGTACACAGGCAGTTACTCACTCAATAGACTCTCATTTTATGTTGTGGCATCAAAGACTGGGACACACCTCTTCAAATGTCCTAGCACATACCATTCTTATTTCCACTCAACATAGATCATTAGAAGTTAAAATTGTACCATTTTCCCCTTAGCCAAACAATATAGGTACCATTTTCCCATATTTGTTTCTTATTTGCCATTTCAATTGTTACATATTGATGTTTGGGGCCCATTCAAAATTCCTACACATGATGGAAACAAATTTCATGTGACTATTGTGGATGATTTTAAAAGAATGTTGTGGTTGTTCTTAATAAAACTGAAAAGTGATGCTTATGTCATTCAAAAAAATTTCTTTAATTCAAAACTCAGTTTGGAGTGGTAGTGAAGGCTATAAGAACTGACAATGGTACTGCATTTGTCAATGTTGAGTTTCACAAGTTATTCATTTCCGTAGGCATTGTAAATCAATGAACTTGCATACATACCCCTCAGCAAAATGGTGTTGCTGAGAGAAAACATAAACATATTTTAGATGTGGCCAAGGCCATCAGATTTCAAGGATACATTCCTCTTAGATTTCGAGGACAACATATTTTGAGTGTTGCTTATATTATCAAAAGATTGCTTAGTCCTTTTCTGAATGGAAGATCACGATATGAGGTATTTCATAGATGCAAACCTTCCCTGCAATATCTCAAAATTATTGGTTTTTTATGTTTTGCAAAAAATATGCATATCAGTGATAAATTTCAGCCAAGAGTATTGTTGTTGTTCATATGGGATATAGCGCTTAGACTAAAGGTTATATTCTCAATAACTTGAAAGACAAACATTTCTTCATCATAGAGATGTTCTCTTTCAAGGAATTTGTCTTCCCATTTTCCCTTCCACCATCAACTACATGGAAATTATTTCCAACCACTGCTGAGCATGCAGATGATAATCTTTGCACTGTTCTTGATTCTGATCCTCCCGCAGTCCCTATGGTTACCTCTCTACCATCATCACCTTCTGTTAAGAGAAGAACTCAAAGAACTAGAACTGCACCACTATGGATGAAGGATTATGTAACAGTTGTACAACAAGTTCCCTCCATATGTATACTCCATTGGTCAGTATCTTTGTTGTGATAGATTGATAGCTCCTTATCAGTCTTATACATCTTCTTTTGGAGATGACATTGAACCATCAAGCTTTGAAGCATCTTCTAAAGATTCCAAATTAGTTGAGGCAATGCAAGCTGAGATCACAACCTTAGAATCCAAAAACACCTGGCAAGTTGTTCCACTGCCTTATGGTAAATCAGCTATTGGCTGCAAATGGATCTTCAAAATTAAGTATCAAGCCAATGGGGAGGTTGAGAGGTTCAAAGCTAGACTGGTTGGTAAGGGCTTTAATCGAAGGAAAGGGTTAGACTATCAGGAGACTTTCTCTCTTGTTGTTAAAATGGTGAGTGTTAGAAGTGTATTAGCACTAGTTGTTGCAGGCAATTGCCATGTATATCATATGTATGTGTACAATGCCTTCCTTCAAAGAGACTTACATGATGAGGTCTATATGACTCTTCCACAAGGCTTCAACCTTCCTCAGAGATTTGATGGGCAGGGGAAGAAACCTGTGTGTAGGCTCATCAAATCCCTCTATGGGTTAAAGCAAGCTCCTAGACAATGGAATGTTAAACTCATTGAAGCACTTATCAAATTAGGATTTATACATTGTCATCTTGATTATTCTTTATTCACAAGAAGATTTGGTGCAGCCCTAGTGATAATCTTGGTGTATGTTGATGATATGATGATCACTGGTTATGATATTAACCTCATTCAAGAGACTAAAAGGACTTTGAAAGATACTTTCAAGATAAAATATCTTGGAGATCTTAAGTATTTCCTAGGAATTGAATTTTCTATGTCTAAAAAGGGCATTGTTACGCATCAGAGAAAGTATAATCTTGAGATCATTTCTGAAGTTGGACTTAGTTCTGCAAAACCAGCCACTACATCACTTGATCCTTATGTACAATTGACAACAAAAGATTATGATGAAGTAAATAATAATGGCAATATGGACAAGTTGCTGAAGGATCCTAGTGTATACAAAAGACTGATAGGGAAGCTCTTGTACTTAACTGTCACCAGGCCAAACACTCCTTTGCTACTCAGACACTAAGTCAGTTTCTACAACTACCTAAACAATCTCATCTTAATGTTGCACTAAGAGTTGTAAGGTACATAAAGTGACAAGCAGGGCTGGGAATTTTGTTGTCTAGCACTAATAACAAACAATTGCAGGTATATTGTGACTCAGATTGGGCTACCCGTCCACATACTAGAAGATCAGTGACTGGATTCCTAGTTAAACTAGGAGATTCTCTTATTTCATGGAAGTCTAAAAATCAACGAACTGTCTCCAGAAGCTCAGTTCTTTAGTAGCCAAGATAATGTCGATAGTTGGATTATTTAAGGAGCTCGGAGCAGAAATTAAGACACAGGTTATCATTCACAGTGATAGAAAATTAGCAATACAGATAGCAGCAAATCTAGTACATCATAAAAGAACAAAATGTATACAGTTGGATTGTCATTTCATAAGGAAGAAGATACATCAAGGAATGATTGAAACGAGGCACTCAAATACCAGAGAACAAATAGCTAATCTACTTACAAAGGGGCTAAGCAGGAATCGACATGAATATTTACTATCCAAGTTTGGAGTATTGAACTTATTTACACCCTCAAACTTGAGGGGGAGTATGATACGCTCAAACTTACTACTCAAATAAGAAGTAAAGCAGTCGTGTCAAGTAAACAACCCAACTAGTGAGGTTGGGATCGTTCACACGAGGAAAATAGTTTAGACTTAACTTCAATCTACTATTACTATTGTTCAGTCAATTACTTCCTTGGAAAGAAAAAATGATAATAGGGGGGGTTCTATTTCTAAATAAATGAAAATAACTAGTAAAATTGAAAGATACAATTAACAGCTTCAAATGAGTTTAATCAATTAATGAAAGTAACTAGGGTTTACGTGTTCCCCACAGGTTCATAACTTGATAAGTCTAACTATAACAATTCTTTCTTAGTATCTTGCATGCAAAGTGATAAGTTATGTATTTCTAAATCCTAGGTCCGGCATCTAGAAAATTTCACTCCGCACCTTGGTCCGGCTACATGTGTTGCTATCCTAACCCTTATCTTTACCTCATATTAAACATCGTATTCGATAATTGACTAAGTTATTACCTCGTACCAATCAATACTAGCCTATTAGATAGTATACACTAAATCTATGTTGATAATTCTTTTCCTATTATCTACCTCCTTGGTCCAGCAAGTAGCATTAAGGCGAATTCTAACGTTGTACATCCGTCAAAAAGACTTTTAAGCAAATGAATTATCAATACATGCAAGACACTATTCTAGAATTATTATTTTAGTTAGGTTTTACCTCATTATTTGTCTATGGTTCCCACAACCCTAGTTTTGGAGTTTAGTTACCCATAAACATAATCACAATATTCAAATATATGGTATAAGAATTCATGTACTTACTTCAATGAGAAAGAGTAAAATCCGAAAGTTCGCTTGATTAATCAACAAAAATCACCAACAATCTATTACAAGAATCTCACAAAAGATCTAAAAATAATCAAGAGTCTAACAATAATCAAGGGCCTAACCAAATAATCCAGAGTCTAACCTCAAAACGAGGTTTTTCATACTATTTATAAAAATATAAAAAAACTAATTACATATGGACTCTATTTGCTGGAAATCTGCCAAAACGCGGCTGGATCGACAGACATCGCGATGGATCGTCGTGGTCATGACAGACCGTCATGGACTCCGTCGTCCCATACTTGATGCAATTTCTTCTTCTTCTCTCCTCATTACCCTCGACGGCATGTATGACGGATCGTCAAAGTCACAACGGTCCGTCGAGGGTCTTCGTTCCAAAACACTTGAACTCTTAGAATATGGGTACTAGGACTACTTCTCTGAACTTCATGATGAACCTGCAGGACGGACCGTCATGGATACGACGGTCCGTCACGCTTTCTATAACCCCACACTTGGTCAGACTTCCCCATCTTCCTTCAGCAGCTGCACTACGATGCCACCTACAGACCGTCACAGCATGAAGGACCGTCACAAGCTCCAAGGGTGGTGTCTTCTGCATTTCTTCGCCCAAAGCATTCATCTTTGGACATATTTCCTTCAAATAAGGAGATACTTATATAAAAATTAGCACAAAAAGGCTTTTGGACACACTAAACTAAAGGAAAAAGTATTAATAATACCGTGAAACCACGATTTATCAATACCCTCAACTTAAATTCGTTGTTTGTCCTCAAGCGACACATTATGACTCAATACAAAATCTTTGTACAATAGTATCCATGTTTTATCCTTTGCAATCATTTGGCTATCAATCCCAATTAATCTCATCATATTTATGCATGCTATCACTATTAGGCTTGAATTATATGGAATCAGACCATGACACAGACTCACCATGCACTAACACCTATCCTCTTCAATTTCTCACCGAGGTGCTAATATTTCCGGTACTGCAACTAGTGTCCTCACTTCAAAACAAAATCCTCATTTTTCACACAATGATTTCAGTTTGAGTATAAGGATTACTATTCAACACTCACTCTCAGAACAAATTTACACTCATTCATACCTATTGCCATAAGCTTACCCTTATTTTCACTAGTTTAAGTTCGCTATACAACCCTTAGGATAACGATAGGACTTTCTTATCTTGTAACATAGGTTTAGGTTCAGGTAGGGTATATTTCGTTATACATTAGTGACTTTTTGCCCTCCTTGACATATCGGCTAAACATACCATTTTCTATCATTTAATTTTGCCCAGTTTCCCATATTCTTTCACATTGCTATTTTCCCCCTTTTTTTTCTTCATTTGTGTAAGTGACTCTCTGCTTTTCTTGCTTGTATTTCTTGTAATTATATTTATTTTACTTTTCTTTAAACTAATTTTTGAGTCACTTTACTTTTGTTATTTCTCTCTCTTTGTTCTTTCAACCCCACTTTCCAAAGCATTCCTCATAATAGCCACCCTCAACTCATGGCTTTGTCATGAGTCAAAGTACATAATACCCAAAGTTGGGTCAGCGCCATAAAAAGGTTGTTTACTACATTAGCCACCCTCAACTTATGTTTTTGGCATGAGTTGAGGTGCACATGTCCAAGGAGGTACCAGGGCCAACACATTATTCCCAGAAAAGATCAGTTGGGGTGAAAAAGAAAGGTCTAATTTAAGCTCAAATCATTTGGATCAAAGAAGGATAAATTTCATTTGGTTATCTTTTATTTAGGCTAAAAATGGGCTACATTGAATAAGGGCCTATGATCCTTTCCTAATTGTCTATTACAACTTACTTTTAGCAGGACTAACTAGGCAAGTTCTATCTTAGTACAAATAGTGGACTATTCAAATCTTCCTCACACTCACTTGAAATCTCATCACTCTACCAGATTATCAGACACCTAGTTCAAATTTTAGACTTAGGGTTATGCAGTGGTGTACCTCTATGTCATGCTTAGAGCCACACATTTATCAATTACTATGCCTAGTCATGCATCATTTTCCATTTCATTAGGATATCATTTTAGACATCATGCTCCAGACTAAACTATGTACACAAGATATAGACAACATGCCGGTTCAACCGAAAAAGTAATCAGTTTCTTGGGGAAAAAGAACACAGGCAAGAAAACCCCAAAAGAGGATAGTGAATTGGGCTACTCAGACTTCACCCTAGACTCACTTTCCATTTACCCTACCCCCAACAAAAAGACATGCAATTGTCCCCAATGCATAAAAAAATTAAAATACTAGAGTGGTAGGTGAAGAAAACCTGGGGTGCAAAGCGCCGACGATCAGTAAGCTGGTGGGTCTGTTTCCCCGGAACCCACTACCTCTGTAATCTAGACACCCTCAGTGGTGTCCTCAGCATCTACAGCACTATCAGCAGTTCCTCCCACTATCTCCACAATTCTGGACCTAGACGCCCCAGCAGCTAACTCTCCTGCTCTCATCTGACACGCCTCCTCCTCAGCAAGCGAGGCTCTCCTCGCAACCTCCATCTCACGGCGCTCCTTCTTCCATTCTCGAGCTTCATCCTCCTTTCGACCCCCATGCCTCTTGGCCTGCTCTCAAGGGGGAGGTGGTGGAATCTCTTAAGTGGCGAATAGGGACGCCATGACTTTGTCTTCAGCAGGCTCTGCAGAAGGGGCCTCAGACTCAGGCAACCTAGACTCTAAGATCATCTCAATATCTGCGCAAAAACTGTCGACCGCAGCCTGAAGGGTCGACACATCCACCGGAGGGGCTGGACGGGCTAGCACCCGCAACTCAAAAGCGTCCAAGCGCTGATGAACCTCAGCGATCTTCCGCTCTGTGTGCTTGACCATTCTCCGCTCTAAGCACTCTTATGCCTCGGCAATAGACCTCTGCATCCAAGGATGGATATGATGCAGAAGTGTAGCCATTTGCGCCTCTAATTTCAGGACCCTAGCAAGCGGGACCAGAGCGGGTAAAGGGGCTGAGCGAGAGGAGCTCAGGGCAGTGCTACTACCCGGGATAGACTCGATCGGGGTAGTGTCAGTGGAAGCCGCCTGCATAGCCGTGCGGGCCTGTGCTACCGTATCAGCCAGATTGTCACCAAGTAGAGGCAACTCTGGACGGGGCCCTCTGCGTGGAGCTAAATCATTGGCCTCATCCCTGATGAGGCCGATATCAACAGTGCCCAGAGGGGTCTTGAGCTAATCAACGTGCCATATAGGCACACCTTTGGACCTACATAGATAAAATATCATTCACAGGAAAGGGTAAGTAATTGTGACCTTAAAAGCCCTCTCGTGCATGACCGCCTGTAGAAGCCACGCAAAATCCACCTCAAACCCGGCTATCATCGCCGCCATCAGTACTGCTCGATCCCATGTGACGATATTATCAGCGGCTATGGGGGAAAGGCAGTGGCGGACAATCAACCATAAAAACTTCGCCGTGAAAGTCAGGTTGGCCTTCTTGATAGGCCCCTTCGGCTCGGTCACCCAGTCGGCACCCTCTCCATCAACGGACAAGTGTAGGGCCATCCAGCTCTTGGTGGTCTCTCTCAGTGATGGCTCACGCAGGAATTGGCCATCTTTAACAATCTGCCATCGGTAGTTAAACTCGGTAGTGAGAGGGGTCCAATTAGCATCAACATTCTCGCCATATAGAAACCGGCGAATAGAAGGCAGGGAGATATCAACCTGAACGCCACGTACTCGGACATGCTCTAGTGGGGTCTGTTTGACGGGGGCAGCCCGCCTATCAATCTGTCATCGGAGAGTCGCTATAGGAAGCGTAGAACTCTCGGAACAGCTCTTCACTATACGTCCCAACTGACGAGCTGTCCACTCCAGTCGATGTCTGGTGAAGAGATTGTGGATCTCAGGAATCATCGGGAGACTTCACGTAAGGACTCGCCGCTCTAATGTAAGTGTCCGAGTCATAACTCCTTTGTCATTCAGGAACTTCGCATCAGAATAGACTTGAAACTGCCCCTCGACACACCACCGGTTGGGCTAGCCAGTAATCGGGGTGAGAGCACGAGCTGGTGAACCAGGTGTGGATTCCGAACTGTCACCCTCATCAGACGAGGCAGACTCTACAGCGGGGGCGGGGGTAGGAACCTCAGCAGATCCGGAGTCTTCCTCCGACCATGAAACTCCTAAGGAGCCAGACGCTCCTTCTTCATTGGTAGCTGAACCAAAAGGTGTGCCGATCAGTGTACGCTCCTCATCAGACTGGGAGGTAATGACTACGCTGGACTCCACCTTTTTAGGTGTGGCTCTGGTAGCACGCGTAGCACGGGATGGGGTGGAAGTGCCTGGGGGCACGTATTCGGGGTCACGCTCATCATCAGAGCCAATGACCAGGCCGGCAGACAGGGCGATAGACTTCGATCGCCCGCGTGCATAAACTCGATCTTGTTTTGGTGCCATAGTAGATAGTACCTGTAAAGGATCAATACTAGTACTAGAAGGATCAAACAATACAAGAAAAACCACACAAAATAAAAAAAATGAAAATAAAATGACATTGCTATAGTAATAGTTAAACACAACAGACCAGGTGACGGCTCGTCGTGAGTACGATGGACCGTCGTGTCTTACTGAGACTATGTTTATATGGAGAACCCTGAAGTAGAGTCTCTGACAAGTATGACGGTATGTGCAGGACGGACCGTCACAGGTACGACGGTCTGTTGTAGGTGTCCGTTAGAGGACACTTGAAAAAAAATATGGAGACCCTTAAGAGAGGGGTCTCTGACCATCATAACGGTCATGCAGGACAGACCTTCGTGGGTGTGACAGTCCGTCATACTTGTCTGTTTGAGGACACTTAGAAAAATAGAGAGAGACCCTTAGGAATAGTGCCTCTGACAACCAGAACGGTTGTCCAGGATAGACCGTCGTAGGGATGACAGTCCGTCACATGTGTCCATTGGAGGACACTTAGAAAAAGAGAGAGACCCTTAGGAATAGAGCCTCTGACAACCAGAACGGTTGTGCAGGACGGACCATCGTGGGTAGAACGGTCCGTCGCATGTGGCCTTTGGTGGACACTTGGAGAAAATTGGACAGTGGGGTGTTAGGGCGGTTGGAACGGACCCAACAACGGTCCGTCATGGGTATGACAGTCCGTCATCGGGGTCTCGTTCTGTAACTCAGTGACAGAACTAGAGATGCCCCATTCATCCCCTATGACCCAAATCGAATTGGTAGTGTTTTGACCTACATTTGTCTAACCCAAATACCTAGTAAACTAGCAATGCTAAAGCACCTATTTCTAGGGTTTTAACTCGACAATTTCGAGGATTTTTTTAACCTAGGTCAGAAAAAATTTGATAAAGAACGAACATATCAAGAAGAACTAGGCTACTACTAATTGATAAAAAAAATGCAATATAAATGAGTAGAAATTAGAGACATATACCTGAGAATTTGAGAAAAACAAGAGGGAAAGCTACTTGGTGATATGCTCAAACTTACTTCTCAAATATGAAGTAAAGCGGTCGTGTCAAATAAATAACCCAACTAGTGAGGTTGGGATCGTTCCCACGAGGAAAATAGTCTAGACCTCACTTCAACCTGTTGTTACTATTGTTTGGTCAATGACTTCCTTGGAAAGTAAAAACAATAAAAGGTGGGTTTCTAATTATAAATGAATGATAATAACTAACGCAATTGAAAGAGACACGGAACAGCTCTGAATGTTGGATTTAAATCAATTAATCAAAGTAACTAGGGTTTACGTGTTCCCCACAGGTTCATAACTTGATAATTCTAACTATAACAATTCTTTCCTAGTATCTTGCATGCAAAGTGATAAGTTATGTATTTCTAAATTCTTGGTCCGGCATCTAGAAAATCTCACTCCGCACCTTGGTCCGGCTAAGTATGTTGCTTTCCTAACCCTCATGTTTACCTCATACTAAGCATCATTTTCGATATTTGACTAAGTTATCACCTCGTACCAATCAATACTAGCCTATTATATAGTATATACTAAATCTATGTTGATAATTCTTTTCTTATTATCTACCTCCTTGGTTCGGCAAGTATCATTAAGGCGAGTTCTTACGTTGGCCATCCGTTAAAAAGACTTCTAAGGAAAAGAATTACTAATACATGCAAGACACCATTCTAGAATTGTTATTTTAGTTAGGTTTTATCTCATTATTTGCCTATGGTTCCCACAATCCTAGTTATGGAGTTTAGTTACCCATAGTCATAATCACAATATTCAAATATATTAAATAAGAATTCATGTACTTACTTCAATGAGAAAGAGTAAATCTTAAAGTTTGCTTGATTAATCACCAAAAATAACCAACAATCAATGATAATCAAAAGTCTAACAATACAGTGTTTTCTAATACTGTGTCTAACAATACGGAGTCTAACAATGATCCAGAGTCTAACCTAACAGAGTCTAACCTCAAAAATGAGGTTTTTCGAACTATTTATAAAAAAATAAAAACCTAATTAAAAAGGACTCTATTTGCTAGAAATTTGCCAAAATGCGGCTGGGTCGACGGACCTCGCGACGGATCGTCATGGTCATGATGTATCGTCATGGTCATGATGTATCGTCATGGACTCTGTCGTCCCATACTTATGCAATTTCTTCTACTGATCTTCTTCATTACCCTCGACAGCAAGTATGACGGACCGTCATAGGCACAACGGCCCGTCGAGGGTCTTCGTTCCAAAAAAATTCAACTCTTGGAATATGGGTACTGGGATTACTTCTCTGAACTTCATGACGAACCTGCAGGACGGACCATCATAGACACGACGGACCGTCACAAGCTTCGTAACCCCACACTTGGTCTAACTTCCCCATCTTCCTTCAGCAGATGCACTGTGCTGCTACCTACGGACCGTCACAAGCACGACAGACCGTCATAATCTCTATAGGTGGTCTCTTCTGCATTTCTTCGCTCAAAATCTCCCCATTCAGCTTTCGAAAGATTTCCTGCAAAATAAAAAGAAACTTATATGAAAATTAGCACAAAAAGGCTTTTGGACACACTAAACTTAAGAAAAAAGTATTAATAATACCGTGAAACCACGGTATATCAACACCCTCAACTTAAATTCGTTGTTTGTCCTCAAGAGACGCACTATGACTCAATACAAAATCTTTATACAATAGTACCCATGTTTTATCCTTTGCAATCATTTGGCTATCAATCCCGATTAATCTCATCAAATCTATGCATGCTATCACTATTAGGCTTGAATTATGTGAGATCAGAATATGACACAGACTCACCATGCACAAACACCTATCCTCTTCAATTTCTCACCGAGGTGCTAACAATTCCGACAATGCAACCAGTGTCCTCACTTTAAACAAAATCCTCATTTTTCACACAATGATTTCATTTTGAGTATAAGGATAACTTTTCAACACTTGCTCTCAGAAAAAAGTCACACTCATTCATACCTATTGCCATAAGCTTGCCCTTATTTTCACTGCCTTAAGTTCGCTATACAACCCTTAGGATCACGATAGGACTTTCTTAGCTAGTAACAAAGGCTCGGGGTCAGGTAGGGTATATTTAGGTATGCTTTAGTGACTTTTTCCCTCCTTGACATATCGGCTAAACCTTCCACTTTCTATCATTTTGTCTCGCCCAGTTTCTCATATTCTTTCACCTTGCTATTTTCTC
Source organism: Solanum lycopersicum (assembly GCF_036512215.1). Classification (NCBI taxonomy): domain Eukaryota; kingdom Viridiplantae; phylum Streptophyta; class Magnoliopsida; order Solanales; family Solanaceae; genus Solanum; species Solanum lycopersicum. The sequence goes on from NC_090809.1 coordinate 19,156,857, forward strand.
TTCTTTCTTCATTTGTGTAAGTGACTCTCTTCTTTTCTTGCTTGTATTTCTTGTATATTTTTCTTTTTCTTTACTTTTCTTTCGACTAATTCTTGAGTCACTTTACTTTTGTTCTTTCTCTCTCTTTGTTCTTTCAACCCCACTTTCCAAAGCATTCCTCATAATAGCCATCCTCAACTCATGGCTTTGCCATGAGTCAAGGTACACAATACCCAAAGTTGGGTCAGGGCCATAACGAAGGTTTTTTACTACATTAGCCACCCTCAACTTATGCTTTTGGCATAAGCTGAGGTGCACATGTCCAAGGTGGGACCAGGGCCAACACATTGTTCACAGAAAAGATCAGTTGGGGTGAAAAAGAAAGGTCAAATTTAAGCTCAGATCATTTGGATTAAAGAAGGATAAATTACATTTGGTTTCTTTTATTTAGGCTAGAATTGGGCTATATTGAATAAGGGTCTATGATCCTTTCCTAATTGTCTATTACAGCTTACTTTTAGCAGGACTAACCAGGCAAGTTCTAGCTCAGTACCAATAGTGGACTATTAAAATCTTCCTCACACTCACTTGACATCTCATCACTATACCAGATTATCAGACACCTAGTTCGAATTTAAGACTTAGGGTAATGCAATGGTGTAACTCCATGTCAAGCTTAGAGCCACACAATTATCAATTACTATGCCTAGTCATGCATCATTTTCCAGTTTATCAGGATATCATTTTAGCCATCATGCTCCAGAATTAAACTATGTACAAAAGATATAGACATGCCGGTTCAACAGAAAAAATAATCAGTCTTTTGGGGAAAAAGAACACAGGCAAGAAAACCCCAAAAGAGGATAGTGAATTGGGCTACTCAGACTTCACCCTAACACTCACTTTCCATTTACCCCACCCCCAACAAAAAAGCATGCAATTGTCCCCAATGCATAAAAATTTAAATACTAAAGTGGTAGGTGAAGCAGACCTGTGGTGCAAAGCGTCGTCGATCAGCAAGCTGGTGGGTCCGGTTCCCCGGAACACACGTCCTCTGCAATCTGGACACCCTCAGTGGTGTCCTCAGTAACAACTACACCATCAGTAGTGCCTCCTGCTATATCCACAGTGCGGGAGCTAGACGCCCCAGCCGCAACTCTGATGCTCTCATCTGGTGTGCCTCTTCTTCAGCAACTGAGGCTCTCCTCGCAGCCTCCATCTCTCGGCGCTCCTTCTTCCGTGCTCGCGCCTCATCCTCTGCTCGACCCCTACGCCCCTTGGCATTCTCTCGAGGGAGAGGTGGTGGAATATCTGAAGTGGCAAATAGGGCCGCCAACACTGTGTCTTCAGCAGGCTCGACAGAAGGAGCCTCAGACTCCGGCACCCTAGCCTCTAAGATTGTGTCATTATCTGCACGAAGACTGTCAACTGCAGCCTGAAGAGTCGACACATCCATAGGAGGGGCTGGTCGGGCTAACACCCTCAACTCAAAGGCTTCCAAGCGTTGGTGAACCTCAGCGATCTTCCGCTCTGTATACTGGACCATTTTCCGCTCTAGGCGCTCTTCTGACTCAGTAATCGACTTCTGCATCCACGGCTGGATATGATGCAGAAGTGTAGCCATTTGTGCCTCCAATTTTTGGACCCTAGCAAGCGGGACCAGTGCCGGTAGAGGGGTTATGCGAGAGGAGCTCGGGGCAGTGCTACTACCCTGGATAGACTCGACTGGGGTAGTGTCAGTGGACGCCGCCTGTGTAGCCGTGCGGGCCTGGGCTACCGTATCAGCAAGATCATCAGCAAGTGGGGGCAGCTCTGGACGGGGCCCTCTGCGTGGAGCCAACTCATTGGCCTCATCTTTGATGAGGCCGACGTTAACAGTTCCCTGCGGGGTCTTGAGCTGATCTACGTGCCATATAGGCACACCTGTGGACCTGCAGAGAGCAAAGATCATGCACAGGAAAAGGTAAGTAGTAGTGACCTTGAAATCCCTCTCGTGCATGACTTCCTGTAGAAGCCACGTGAAGTCCACCTGGAACCCGACTATCATCGCCGCCATCAACACTGCTCGATCCCATGTAACGATATTATTAGCAGTTGTGGGGGAAAGGCAGTGACGGACGAGCAGCCACAAGAACTTCGCCGTGAAAGTCAGGTTGTCCTTCTTGATGGATCCCTTTGGCTCAGTTACCCAGTCGGCACCCTCTCCATCAACTGACAGGTGCAGGGCCATCCACCTCTTGGTGGTCTCTCTGAGTGATGACTTGCGCAGAAACTGGCCATCTTTAACTATGTGCTAGCGGTAGTCAAACTCGGCAGTAAGAGGGGTCCAAGTAGCATCAACACCCTCGCCGTATAGAAACTGGCGGATGGTAGGCAGGGAAATGTCAACCTGTACGCCCCGTACTCGGACCTACTCCAGTGGGGCCAGTTTAGTGGGGGCAGCCCCCTATCTATCTATGATCGGAGAGTCGCTACGTAGGATGCATAGAACTCTCGGACCATTTCTTCACTGTAACGTCCCAACGGACGTGCTGTCCACCGCAAGCGATGCCTGGTGAAGAGGTTGTGGATCTCAGGCATCATCGGGAGACTCCTTGTAAGGATCTGCCGCTCCAAGGTGAGTATTCGACTCATCACTCCTTTATCAGTCAGGAACTTGGCATCAGAGTAGACTTGAAATTGTCCGTCGACACACCACTGGTTGGGCTGGTCAGTGGCAGGGGTGGGGGCCGGAGCTGGTGAACCTGATGTGGAATCAGAACTGTCAGCCTCATCAGATAAGGCTGACGTTGCAGCGGTGGCGGGTGCAGGAACCTCAGCAGACCGGAGGCTTCCTCTGACCACAATACTCCTAAGGAGCCAGACGCTCCTTCTTCATTTGTGGTTGACCCAGAGGGTGTGCCGGTCAGTGTGCGCTCCTCATCAGACTGGGAGGCAGTGACTACTCCGGACGCCACCTTTTTGGGTGTGGCTCTAGGAGCACGTGCAGCATGGGAAGGGGTGGAAGTGCCTAGGGGCACATACTCAGGGTCACGCTCATCATCAGAGCCGATGACCATGCGAGAAGACGGGGCGACAGACTTCGATCGCCCGCGTTGGTAGATTCGGTCTTGCTTGGGTGCCATAGTAGATAGTACCTGTAAAGGATAAATATTAGTATGAGAAGTGGCAAATAGGACAAGCAAAACCACAAAAACAATTAAAATAGTATGTCATTACTAGGGTAACAGTGACACACGACGGGCCTGGTGATGGCTCATCGTGACTATGACGGACCGTCATGGGGTCCGTCGTGTTTTACTTGGACTATGTATAAATAGAGAACCCTGAAGGAGAGTCTCTGACTAGAATGACGGTATGTGCAGGACGGACCATCACAGGTACGACGGTCCGTCGTAGGTGTCCGTCGTAGGACACTTGAAAGAAATATGGAGACCCTTAGGAGATGGGTCTCTAACCGTCATGATGGTCATGCAGGACGGGACATCGTGGGTATGACGGTCCGTCACATGTGTCCGTTGAAGGACACTTAGAAAAAGTGAGAGACCCTTAGAAACAGGGTCTATGACAACCAGAACGGTTGTGCAGGATGGACCATCCTGAAGACGACGGTCCGTCACATGTGTCCGTTGGAGGACACTTAGAAAAAAATGAGAGACCCTCAGGAACAGGGTCTCTGACAACCAGAACGGTTGTGCAGGACTGACCGTCGTGGGTATGACGGTCCGTCACATGTGTCCGTTGGGGGAAACTTGGAAAAGCATGGGCAGTGGGGTGTTAGGACTTTTGGAACGGACCCTACGATGGTCCGTCGTGGGCACGACGGTCTGTCATCAAGGTCTCGTTCTGTAGATCAGTGACAGAACTGGCGTACCCCATTCATCCCCAATGAATCCACATCGAACTTCCAGTGTTATAGACCTACATTTTTCTAACCCAACTACCTAGTAAACTAATAATGCGTAAGCACCTATGTCTAGGGTTGTAAACATGGCAATTTCGAACATTTTTAACCTAGGTTAGACAGAATCTTATAAAAGAAATGAAAATATGACGAAGAACTAAGCTAATACTAATTAATAAACAAAAATTCAAGATAAATGAGTAGAAATTAGAGACACATACCTTAGAATTGTAGAAAAACAAGATGGGCGAGTACTCGGTGACCAAGAAGACACCCACAGCAGCAACTCCAACTAGTAGATGATAACTTCTAGGGATTTGGAGAATTTTGGGGGAGCAATGATCGAGGGAGAGAATGTAGAAGTTGAAAAGAGAGGAAAATGGGAGGTATAATGAAGGAAGGGGGTGAAATGAGGGGTTGGGGGGTGTTTAAACAGTCTGATTTTGAAAAAGACTCAAGTCAGGTCGGGTCGGGTACGACTCATTAATGATGCAACGACGGTCCATCTCAGTTGTGATGATCCGTTGGGTCCGTTATGTGTTCCCTAGTTTGAAAATAACAGAAAAACGTATCTGATACAACAGAGGAATACAACGGTCCGTCGCAGGCGCAACGGTCCGTTGTTGCATCCGTCAGTGGCTGCTGCAGAGTAATTTTCTGCGGAATTTCCTGGTGATGTGCCTGCAAATTTAAAAACCCATTAGTAGAAAAATGCTACCATTACTAAGAAGACTATAAGTATTGGGTTGCCTCCCAACAAGCGCCTGATTTAATGTCGCGGCACGACTGGGGACACTTGATTACTCAGCCTTCATCAAGATGGTTTGCCTCTATTACTTTATTCCCCAATTCTTTATGCCCAAAATAGAGTTTTATTCGATCTCTATTCATCTTAAACCGCACTCCCTCCTTGACCTTTAACTCTACTGCTCCACGAGGGAATACTTGGGTAACAAGTAAGGGCCAGTCCATTTGGACTTGAGCTTGCCCGGAAGACAAGGCGACCCAGAACTGTCTACAAGCACCAAATCCCTAACCATAAACTCTTGTTTTGCATTTTTTTGTTCATTCTCCTTCTTCATCTTTTCTTTGTGGGATATGGCAGATACCGATTGGAGTTCACCACTCTACCTCATGGTATCACAAATGTTGAAGGTCGCTTCTTCATTATTCAATTGAAATCTCATCTGTCCCTTCTCCATATCAACTAAGGCTCTACCTGTAGCAAGAAATGTCCTCCCAAGAATAATAGGCACTTCAAAATTGACTTCGCAATCAAGAATAACAAAATCAGCCGGAAAGATGAATGACTCCACTTTTACTAGCACATCATGGAGTATCCCTATAGTCCTTTTCACTGGCCGATCACCCATCAGTAGCCGCATTGCAGTGGGTTTTGGATCCCCCAAACCCAACTTCTTGTAAATTGAGAGGGGCATGAGATTTATGCTTGCCCGCAGATCACATAATGCTTTCGCAAAATGTAATGACCCAACTGTACAAGGAATAGTGAACGCACCCGGATCTTCTTTCTTTTGTACGAGGGATCTTGTAGCAATAGCACTACAATGCTGCAGTCTATAATCATCCTCAAAAGTGACCGATCTTTTCTTGGTGACCAGATCTTTCATAAATTTGGCATTACCGGGCATTTGTTGTATAGCTTCTACCAAAGGGACATTGATAGAAAGTTGCTTCAACATTGTTATGAAATGCCGGTATTTACCATCCTCGGTATTTTTCACTAATCTCTGAGGGAAAGGTGGTGGTGGCCTAGGAATGGGAACTACCTTCATAGGTACTTCCGCATCTTTTCCATTACTTTCCTCTGCTTCACCACTACCCTTTAACACATTATCATTATCCTTTCTCACATTTTCCTCAGTAGACGGCATAGGTGGGTCAATGGTTTGCTTAACACCCCAAGTAGTGATTACCATACAGTGCGTATCATTCTTTGGATTTTGGACAGTGTTGCTAGGAAGAGTGCCCGATTTCCGTGTGTTCACTGTCGCAGATAATTGGGCCATTTGCAATTCGATTTGTTTAATCGAAATTGCATGTGTATCTACTTTTTGCCCAATACTAGCTAAATCACCCCTTAACTCTTTAATGTGCTCATCACTAGCATCGAACCTCCTCATCATTTTGTGCAACATATCTTCAACTCGCGCCACACTATCTCCACCATCCCTAGGAGTAACTTCACGATTTTGAGGAGGGACGTAGGGCCCATTCCTGTCGTTTCTATTAGCATAGTTACCCCTGTTAAAGTTGTTGTCACGGCTGTAGTTTCCATCTCAGACATAATGACCCTCACGGTTGTAGTTACCATAGTTCCGACCTTGGTTCCCTTGACTTTGGCGCCAGTTATCCTGATTTGAGCCTTGGGCGCGTGGTCGGAAACCCCCTGTCTGCTCATTTATTGCATAAGTGTATAATAGCATTCATCATTAGGAGGTGGTGGTTTTGCCAAGTAGTTGACTGCAATTATCTTTTCTGCACCCCAGTAACATGTTTTAGTACCAACCCAAGCTCGGTTCTCATCTGAGCCATTTCTTCACGAATCTCATCTGTGGCTGGGTTGTGAGTGGACTGCATTGCGAAGGTGTTTCTCCCTCTATCAGACTTCGTAGTACTCCAAGCTTTGTTATTTCGGGAGATTTTATCTAATTTTTCAGCGATCTCAGCATAAGGACACTCCCCATAAGATCCACCTGCTATAGTATCCAACACCGCTTTATTGTTATCATCTTGTCCCCAATATAAGTATTCCTTCAGTGACTCATCATCTATACGGTGATTTGGGACACTTCTCAAGAATGAGGTGAATCTATCCCTGGAACTACTAACTGACTCTCCTGGTAGTGCCACAAAGTTGTTCACTCTGTCTTTGTGGTTTAGTTTCTTGGAGACCAGATAGTAGCATGCTAAGAAGACATCCCTTAGTTGGTTCCAAGTGAAGATTGAGTTGTATGGGAGCTCAGTGAACCACATAGCAGCCTCTCCCGTCAGTGAGAGAGGAAACACTCTGAGACCTATTACATCTAAATCCAAATCAGGCCTCCCTACACAGCTTTTACACACTGCCCTTACCTTAGCTATATGGGCATGTGGATCCTCAAAAGGTAGCCCTGAAAACAAACCTCTGGCAGTGAGCATTTGCATCAGGCTACTAGTTACCACAAAGGTGTGGCCTGTGGGTAGAGGAGGCAAGACAAGTGGCACATCCGTGTCTGCTATGTTATCATAGCCTCTCTAGTATGCTTGGGGCCGTGGAACGGGATTTTTTCCCCTCTGTTGGTGTTCACCTGGAGCATCGGGTAACATCTGACCATGAACATCAACCAGAGATGGGATGTTCTGGTTCGGATCATCATAATTTATTCCCAAGTTTCGATTCATATTGCACAGTGTACGCTCTAATTCGTGATCGTAGGGAAACAAGGGTTCTCTTCCTCTCTGTGTATTTGGCATACAAGGAGGATAGTTCTGAAAAAAAATCAAAAATAATAAAACAAAGTAAAATCAAGAAAATATCAACTAAACTATAGTAATAAGTTCAAGTTAATCTAAAAATTATAATCCCCAGCAACGGCGTCAAAATTTGATACGCTCAAACTTACTTTTCAAATAAGAAGTAAAGCGGTCATGTCAAATAAATAACTCAACTAGTGAGGTTGGGATCGTTCCCACGAGGAAAATAGTCTAGACTTAACTTCAACCAGTTATTACTATTGTTTGGTCAATGACTTCCTTGGAAAGTAAAAACAATAAAAGGGGTGTTTCTAATTCTAAATGAATGAAAATAACTAACGCAATTGAAAGAGACGATGAACAGCTTTGAATGTTGGATTTTAATCAATTAATCAAAGTAACTAGGGTTTACGTGTTCCGCACAGGTTCATAACTTGATAATTCTAACTATAACAATTCTTTCCTAGTATCTTGCATGCAAAGTGATAAGTTATGTATTTCTAAATCCTTGGTCCGGCATCTAGAAAATCTCACTCCACACCTTGGTCCGGCTACGTGCGTTGCTTTCCTAACCCTTATCTTTACCTCATATTAAGCATCGTATTCGATATTTGACTAACTTATCACCTCGTACCAATCAATACTAGCCTATTAGATAGTATATACTAAATCTATGTTGATAATTCTTTTCCTATTATCTACCTCCTTGGTCCGGCAAGTAGCATTAAGGCGAGTTCTAACGTTGGTCATCCGTTAAAAAAAAGTCTTCTAAGCGAAAGAATTATTAATACATGCAAGACACCATTCTATAATTGTTATTTTAGTTAGGTTTTATCTCATTATTTGCCTATGGTTCCCACAACCCTAGTTATGGAGTTAAGTTACTCATGGCCATAAATACAATATTTAAATATATTAAATAAGAGTTCATGTACTTACTTCAATGAGAAAGAGTAAAATCTGAATGTTTTCTTGATTAATCACCAATATTCACTTGCAAGAATCTCAAAGTAATCAATAATCTCACACAAAGTCTAATGATTATCAAGAATCTCACAATACAATGTTTACCAATAAGGAATTTTACAATCTAAGAGTCTAACCTAACCGAGTCCAACCTCAAAAACCAGGTTTTTCGAACTATTTATAAAAAAATAAAAAAAAACTAATTAAACAAGGACTCTGTTTGCTGGAACTCTGCCAAAACGCGGCTGGGTTGACGGACCACGCGACGGATCGTCGTGGTCACGACGGACCGTCGTGGACTCTGTAGGTGGTCTCTTCTGCATTTCTTCGCTTAAACCCCCCCCCCCCATTCATCTTTAGACAGATTTCCTGCAAATAAGGAGAAACTTATATAAAAATTAGCACAAAAAAACTTTTGGACACACTAAACTTATGGAAAAAGTATTAATAATACCGTGAAATCACGGTATATCAGAGTATTGGAGAAAGGACTACTTAGAAGCTATTGGGACTAAGTTGTAAATAATAAAAGTTAGTTGTGTTAGTTAGTAAAGTATAGAAGTTGTTAGGAAGTTAGTTAGGGAAATAGTTAGACTTGTACTGTATATAACATGCTTCTGAACCCTAATATTCATTTAGTTGAATTATGAATTCACGGTAAACTTCATCTTCCCTATTTTCTCTCTTAGCTTAAATCAGTTAACAACTTCTTCAATGGAGAAATCTAACAAGTCGAAACAGAGGAGGTCATTCATTATTTGTTTTGAGGGGTAAAAATGAGTTAATACACTAGCGGTAAGGATATTTTTTATCTCAAAATCAAGCAAAGGTGTATTTGATCCACTTCTAGTTGAGGAATATTTTTTACCATTTCTCGTTTGTATGACTTAATTTTTTTACTTTAGAATCATTTTTAATAGATTTAATTTTTTTTTACCAACTATACATAAAAACAATTTTAAAAAAAAACACAACCACCACTACCCCCTCTCTTACCCCGATATATAACACAACATAAGACCTGATTAAAAGAAGTGATCCATATGATTGTACGTTTTTACATTATAATTAGTTCAATGTTTTCTGTCTTGCTTGAAAATTTCTTAAAGTCAGCCATCACTTTTACAAAACTTCCGCTTTGGTCATATTTTTGAGAGATTAAAAGTATTTATTTTTAAAAAATTATGAATTTTAAGAGAAAATAAATATTTTTGGAGAGTAGAAAAAATTATTTTTCATAAACTAAAAAAAAGCATTTTTAAAAAAATGCATACAATTAGAATTACTTTTTAAAAGAGTGGATAAACATTAGTTATCGTTCAAAATGCTTTTATATTTTACTAACCAAATACAAACTATTTTTTTAAAAAAAATAAATTTTTTTTTTTTGAAAGGCGTTATTGATAAAAATATATTTTTCAAACTAAGTTAAGGAGTATTAGATTATAGAATCGGAGGAAACTTTTGTACCATAACTCACTCCATTACTTTCAACTTACAACATAATATCTTAATGAAAAAAATAGAAATTTTCCACAGGCAACATTTTAAATTTATATGTTATATATATTTTCTTAATTTTTAATTGAGTTTTTTTTTTTTGAGTTAATTAAAAGTTTTTTAAAAAAATAGAAAAGATTTTTAAATTTTATGATCTAAAATTAAAAAGTTATAAAAAAAAATTATTCTTTTTAAAACAAACATTAATAAAATAAATCAAACAAATTAAAATGGAGAGCCTAACTAACGTAATCTTATGGAAGCTTAAATATCGAAGGAATTAATATAAAATTTTGGATTCCCACATAGCTGTCACTGACCCTACCACTTCTAGCACCACCTCTCCACCCTTTGATGTGTCAATAGAGTGCAGTTTTTCCTGTTATATTGGTTTTTGTCATTACCAACTGCGTATACCAAACCCCACCTTTTTTTCTCTCATCATTATATACGTACACACTTGAAATGAAAAAAAATACGTACTTATTAATAATGTATGATTATTATTACTTACATGCTCTACACGTACCACAGCTGTGTATGAATGTAATTAATTAATCATAGTGTAAAGAGTCAACATGATACATTTGCACTTTATGCAACTATAAAAAGGTCATTTTGAACCAACTTTTTTAAAGTGTACAAGTTATAATATTCTTTGAAAATCTACATTATTAAATCATGAAGCTTTCTTTTAAACCATCACCTTCATGCACTTCCAAACAAAACCTCCAACAACATACATTAATCCAGTGTGTCACCATTACTAAACCAGCAAATAAGTTCACAAGAAATATAAATCTCACCAAAAACATCAAAAACATCATCCTTGGCTGGATTACTAATAGTGATGAGAAGACTAGTTCAACATCTTCTTGGACGATGCCTAGTTTCTCTGGACAGAGCCCAGAGAAAATAGGCAAGAATTGGATGGAGTATCAAGGAATAAAGAATTGGGAAGGTCTGCTTGATCCACTAGATGATAATTTACGTGGAGAAATAATTCGATATGGACATTTTGTTGAAGCTGCGTACAGAGCATGCAATTTTGATCCTTCTTCTCCTTCATACGCAATGTGCAAATACTCGAGAAAGAAATTGTTTCATCTTTCTGGCTTTTCGGGTACTGGTTATCGTATTTCCAAGTACTTGAAAGCTACTAGTGGGATTAATCTTCCAAATTGGGTTGATAAAGCTCCTAAATGGATGTCAAAGCAATCAAGTTGGATTGGTTATGTTGCGATTTGTCATGACCAAAGAGAAATAGCAAGACTAGGGAGAAGAGACGTTGTTATTGCCTTACGAGGCACAGCAACTTGTTTAGAGTGGCTCGAGAATCTACGAGCCACTCTAACTCCTCTCCCTAACATTAAACATACCATATGTTGCCCGATGGTTGAAAGTGGTTTCCTAAGTTTATATACATCCAAAATAGACGCGCAACAGAGTCTACAAGACATGGTTAGAGAAGAAATAGACCGAATTAAAAAATTATACGATGGTGAAACTTTAAGCTTCACTATCGCAGGTCACTCCCTTGGGGCCGCGTTAGCGACTCTAACAGCCTATGATATTAAACAATTTTTCAGAGATATACCACTAGTAACAGTCATGTCCTTTGGTGGTCCAAGAGTTGGAAACCATAGTTTTCGATACCATCTTGACAAACAAGATACCAAAATTTTGCGTATCGTCAACTCAGACGATCTTATAACAAAAATTCCTGGATTCGTCATTGACAACAATGACGATGATGATAAATATGTGGAAAAAAGTGATCACTGGATGAAAAGGCTTGTGGAAGATAGTCAATGGGTATATGCAGATGTTGGATGTGAGTTACGTTTAAGTAGTAGTGGTTCACCACACTTTAATGGGATTAATATTGCAACTTGTCATGAATTAAATACTTATCTTCATTTAGTTAATAGTTTTGTTAGCTCAAGTTGTCCTGTTAGAGCTACTGCAAAAAAAATTATGCACAAAAGTAACAATAATGTAAAATGTACGTAATAGAAATGACGATATCAAAGTAGTACTAATTTTAACATTAGCTTTTCATAAAGTCTATTCCTATTTTTTCACCCACCAACCGTCCTTCTATATATCCCTAACAAAACTCAAAAAAGCAAAAACGGTTCTTTTCATCATTGCTTTTGGTCATAAATTTTGAAATTTATTTTTAAATTCATCTGTGTAATCTAACATAAATTTTGAACTGTACTTAAAATTTTATTTTTAGATATCTGATTGGTCATTAGAATCAAACAAATTTTCAAACTTTAAAAACTGATAGGCAGAAATTTCACATTAATTTCCAAGTGAAATGTATATTGTTCAAACACAATTTGAAGTTCCAAAAAATGCAGGTTCTAAAACATAAAATGTTAAATTTCAATTTTAAAGTATATGATCAAACAAAAAGATTTTGTGCTCTTCGATATGACATAACACTTCTATATTGTTATTAAGAATAATAAAATGAGAAATTTAAAGTAAAAAAGTGTTAAAATATAAAAATATGTTATTCCTTTATGAATAGATTTTAAAAGGTGTTATATAAATTAAACAGACAATATATTAAATTACATTAAAATATCACCTCAATCACTATTTTTGTAATTTAAATTTAACTATCCTATTCTAAAACAATCATATCAAAAAACAATATAATTTTCTGATTAGTTACTAAAAATCAATTTTATTTTGACTGAAGGACAAACTGTGTCTTAAAGTCATTGATTCTTTGTTTTAATTTAGTCACTATTTAAATTAAAATATTTATTTTAAAACAATCATATGGTAAAACAGTGTAATACTCTTGTTAGTAACTAAAATTCAACTTCATTTTGAATGAAGATCAATTAATGTCTTAAAGTCACTGACTTTTTATTTTAATATAATTACTATATTTAAACTAAAACATCTTATTAAAAAACAATCATATCATAAAACAATATTATTCTTTGATTAGTAAGTAAAATTTAATTTCGTTTTGAATAAATATTGAATGATGTGTTAAAGTCATTGATTCCTTGTTTTAGTATTGACTTGTAGATATATGTAACAAAAAGTAATTGAATTGTTTGATAGAATAAACGTATAAGTAGATAAAGAAAGTTCAATCAAAATGTACGGACAATCATGTCCAAGAAATATGCATAAAGTGCTTCTCTATTTATAAGGTTAGTCAATAAAGAGAAACAGAAATAAGATGAAGCAGAAAAAATATAAAATAATTTGAATCCATAGAAATTATTGTATTTTTTTAAGAAATTTATCAGAGGATATGGATTAATTTCTCCCAAGATAAAACGGATTAATCCTGTTAAAGAAATAGTGGTACCTCAAACTTCTTTAACTTTAGCGAACTTAAGAACAGCAACAAGTCACACAGAATCAGTCGATCGACACTTTGATTTTGAGAGAAAAATATATATGCAGAGAAGGAAAATTTCAATGTTTGAGAAAACGACAAATGACTTCCTTTTATAGTCATTTTCAGCAAGAAAAGTGTTTGTTCAAACACGTTTTATCCAGAAAGTTGTGTCTTTTGGAAAAAACAACAATTTTTCGGAAAATGTATTTGTTAGGAAAATAATAGCTTTTTGAAAAGTAACAGTTTTCAGAAAGAGTAACAATTTTTCGTAATGTTAGCGTTACCCGCGAATTAATTCTGTTAATTAGTGTTCAGACCCGTTTTATTCAGAAAGTTAGTTAGGAAAATAATAGCTTTTTGGAAAGTAATGACTTTTCGAAAAGAGTAACGACTTTTCGTAATGTTACCGTTACTCGTGAATTAATTCTGTTAATTAGAGCGCCAATGACAGCGTGAGGGGCACCTTCTTCTTAGCTTTTTAAGAAGTAAAGGAAGTGTTTCCTCGTATAAGAACAACAATTTCCCTTTCTTTTACATATATGGAAGAAATTATTTTTCATTTACACTTTGCAAATAACTTTTTATTTTCTCTTCAAAATAGTTCCCACACTTTTTATACATATTCTCTCTTTTTATATTCTTTTCTTTTCTTTTTCCATTTACACTTGTTAAACTCAACCGTTACACTTTTAAGCTGCTTTTGATATCAATGGGTTTACAATTTTCTTAAATTTAATGTTAGTAGGAAAATTTAACGTCCAAATTTTCTAGACAAAACGATTAATATACACCTATGATATTAATTGTCTTGCCTTCGCTCTCATTATCTGCCCCTTCCCCATTTTGAAGGAGGATCCAAAGTAAACTCGTATTATGATTTTGACTAAACATAACAATATTTTACTCTAAATTTTATATTTATCTTAAAATATAATATTAATTAGCAAATAACTAATAATATAAAAAAAAACTTTTTGACTAGAAAATTCTTCTTTTAAGTGTCATTCTACATTAACTATCTCCATCTCACTGTCCAATAGATCGATCAATACACTCCATTCCTTCCCCACACCCATATAATATAGCCCCCATTCTCTAAATACACAAAATTATATTTTCTCTATTTAAAAAAAAGACCTAATTTGATTTAAAACGGAATTTAAGAAAAAAAATAAAATCTTTTAATCTTGTGATTTGTAATTAATATTATTTCAAATTTATCAAAATATTCTTTAATCTTATAATATTAAATATGTCAGGTGAAAAATTAAAATTAAAGTGTTGTCAAAAGAAAAAAAATTAAATCATTTTTCAAAATAAATTAAAAGAAAATCTAAATCATTCTTTTAAAACAAGTGAATGTATTTTTTTTCCAATTTTCAATAATAATAATAATAATAAAAAGTAGAAAAGAGATGGCTAGTGTAAAAAGTAGAAAAATTCAACGGTTGATTAATTCTTTGGTAAAAGGATATATATCATGCGGCGTGATAAATGAATGCTTTTTGCCTCTACTACTTTTGAGATTATGATATGATGTAGTGTAACTTCATAGTGCGTGCTCTCAAAAAGTCTTGTTTTGTTTTACCTGAACCAAATTTATCTTTATTTTACCCTTAAATCTATATTTTAATTACCCACACTGCCATTCAAAACACCGACCCCGTTGGATTACTGTTGGCGCACGTGCAACCGCTTTCCTTCTATATCCGGCGGCCGTCCATACCGAACAAAATGACATAAATACCCTCCCAACCATTCTTTTATTTCTTATACTTTCATGCAAATACGTAAACAATTAGAAACCCATAATCATTCATTTAACAATAGGACAAAAGAATTAGATGCTTAAAAATATATATAAAAGGAATTACATGGATTGGATTATTATTCGATTTTTAGCCATTGAGGCTATACACGTTTAACCAAGAAACTTGGTTAATCACTGTATCGTTTATTATTCAAATTTACTTTAACTATTTGAATTTAATATAATTTTTTGATATCTCTATTTTTTATATAGGAAAATTACAAAATTACTATATTTTTCGCTTAATTAAAGATATATGAATATAATGTGCTTAATTATGAATCATAGCTATATAATGAGAGAAAGGTGAGCGAGATTAGGAGGGAAAGGAGAGAGGCAACGGAGATTCCAGAGAGAGAAGAGAGAGGTGAGAACCGAATATTTGTTATACTCATTGTATCATGTCGTATTATCAATACAATTGATACAACTGATTTTTATCAAAATGAATCAATTGTATTCCTTTTAGGAGGAGAGAGGCGTTTAATCTCGAAAAAAGATGAGCGAGATTGAAAGAGGGATGAGAGAGGATGAATACATATTGTATTCATAGTATCAGTAATATAATTGATACAAATGCAAATACAATTGATATATACAAATATAATTATCTGAATACAACAATACAATTAATTATTTATATAATATATTGAATATAATTATATCAATTATATTAACGAACACATACAACTGAAAGAAATAAATTATCATGATACAATTGATGCATAATACATATACAGTTAATACATAATACAAAATAGAGTTAATATGGAATACACATACATTTGATATAGAGAGGGGAAGAGAGGGAAGCGGGAGGAGAAAGGGACAAGAGAGAGGAGAGAAATTTTCTATAAAATCATAAATATAGCTGTAAATTCTACTTAATATTTTAGATTATAATAATCTTTTCATAAATATATGTCATATGTTTATTTTATTGCCTAATTTTTCTTTTATACATATAATTTATAAAACATATACGAATTAGTGCAACATAATTAGCGTTTGCCCATATCGCAAATACGAGAAAATAAGAATTCTGCTTTCGTAAATCATGTGTTTTTCTCTTCTTTTTTCCCCTGGATCAGACCTACAAATTTATTCATTTCAATAAAATAAAAAAGCGATGTAGTGCGCTAAGTTTTTACCATGGGTATTTAAATTATACGCAAATCTTTCAACATTTAACATGAGATTAAAATTATTTTAGTTAAATATGTTTTAAAATTTATTAACTTGACTTTATTTTTGTTTTCAAAGTTAAAAATCATATTTGAAAATTAGAGTTGTGTTGGTCACGACTCATGAACACAACTTTGATTTTTTTAAATACTTTTTTACTTTTGTGAGTAATTTAAAGTAAAACACAATTTTGTTAATTTCAAATTTGCTCACAAAATTGGAAAGATCTAGTAACTCGAAAGCTTTAACTCCTTTAATGCTTTCAATTAAATTTATTTATATCTCATGAAATTTTATATATACACACACACTAATTCTTATGTCTAACAATAATTGTTCACTATTGACTTGAACATATCTTAAGAAACAACGAATATAGGGATAATACTTGTAATGACTTGTTCGATAATTTATTGTTTTTCATGAAAATTACCAGTTTGCCCTCCCGATATTGACCCTGAGTCTTCTACGATTGATTTTGAAAAGTTGGTTTCCAACTTTGGGTTAAAATCTTGAAAATTTGTAAGTTTTGAGTTTAAAAGGGTAAGTTGTTAAAAAATGAGTTTTGGTGCCTTATTTGAGTTTCGAGTGTTTGAATGAAATTTTGTCATTTCCATCAGTCTCAAAATATAAATTCTGATCAACGAAAGTTCTCAATTTCAGATTTTTAGTCTTTTTAAGGATTTGAGATCCTAAGTTATGTAACTGTGAAATTTCACTCTTTGGATTGACTTTTTTGGTCAACATTCAAGGTTCGAATACTCATATCGGAATATAGCGAGTTTCGTTGGATTCGGGAGATGATTTTAGGCCAAGGTGAGGTTTTGATCGATTTTTGAGAGGTCCCAAAATTGTTTTTGACTTTTTATGCATGCATTAGTTTCTTTTGCTTTTCATGGATGTCGAGTCAAGAAGACTTCGAATTTATGTTTTGACGGTTTCATAGTATCTTTTGATTTTCACGGAGGCTGATCATATTTGGCTTCGAGTGTCACCTATGAAGGGTATGGTGAGGTTCAAAAAGAAGGGACAACTTAGCTTTAGATTCATTGGACCCTTTGAAAATTTGATTTGCGTGAGAGATGTGGCCTATAAGTTGGTCTTGCCACCTAGTTTGTCAGTCATTCATTCTATGTTTCATGTTTTCATGCTTTAAAAGCATATGTCGGATGAGTCCCATATAATTTCCCTTGATTCAATGGACTTGGGTCTAAAATTATGTTTGAGGAGGAGCCTAAATCCATTTTGATAAGGCAGGTTCGAAAGCTTAGGACCAAAGAGATTACTTCAGTAAATGTGTAGTGGAAGCATAATTCAGTTGCTAAGGGGGGCTTGGAGATAGAGTTTGATATGTGTACCAGATATCTTCACCTTTTTTAAGCTCTAGGTAACTTCTTTCGCGTTATGTTTCAGATGAAGATGATTTTCAGTGGTGGGTAATGTAATGACTCGATAGTTCATTTTTATGAAAAATTATGATTTTTCCCTCCTAATATTGACCCCGAGTCTTCTATGATTGATTTTAAAATGTTGATTTTGAACTTTGGATAAAAGTTGAGAATTAGTAAGTTTTGAGTTTGAAATATTAAGTTGCTAAGAACATTGTTTTTGGTGTCTTTTGAAATTTTGAGTGTAAGAATGAAATTCCTTTGTCTCCATTAGCCCCGAAATGTGAAATTGATCCGTTAGAGCTATCAATTTCAAATTCTGAGTCTTTTTTTTTTAGAATTTAAGGTCCTAAGTGGTATAGTTGTAGAATTTTACCAATTAGATTGACATTGGTCAACTTTCAGGATTTAGATACTCAAATTGGAATTCTGGAAAATTCAATGGATTCAGATGATGACTTAAGTCCTAGGTATGGTCTTGATTAATTTTGCGACGCCCCGAGCTTGTTTTAGTCTTTTTAGGTGTGAGTTAGTTTCTTGTGATTTTTCACGAATGTGGATCAAGGAGACCACAAATTTGTATTTTAATGGTTCCATTTTGTCCAGAAAATTTAGTATATTTTATTTGCATGTGTGATTTGTGTTGACGTGTTCCAAACATATCCTGAGGGTCCTTTAGATTATTGAAAAGTTGGTTGTGTTTTCTGGTGCTACATGCCTTACTTTTGTGAAGTACCTATCGCTTAAGTGACATTCACTTAAGCGAAGAACATGTCGCTTAAGCATAGGAGGTTTTGCTTCTATGAAGGCCACACTTTTTGCTTGAAAAATTTGAGTTCAAGCCCTATTTCATCATTTTTGAGCTTTTAAAAATTTTGGGTGACAACTTGGACTAGATTTTTGAGGAAGAACTATTAGGTAACAATTCTTAACTCTAAATCTTCAATTACCCCTTATTATTTGTGTATTTATATATTTAAATTAAGCTTTTGAAATGAGAAATTTGAGTTATTTTCAAGAATCCAAGAAATTAGTAAAATGGTGATTTTTAAGTCCCCTTTTTGAAAGGATTTTCCCTAATGAGTTCAAAAGCCTTGATTAATGGATTAATACTTCAAGTATTAAATTTTGGATTTAAATCTTGTTTTGGAGATATCGTTTTGTGTTGATTGATCCATTTTTAATGGTTAGTTTTCAAAAAAATTTTGTCAACACTTGCTTGTGCATAGATTGTGTGGCTTTGGAAGTGATTCGAAAAGAGAAGACTCAACTTTTGGAGTTATGTTGATTGATTTAAGGCAAGTGACTTCCAAAACTTAGTATACTAGTAGAATTTGTGTTCTTTCTTTGTTGTTTCTGTGTTGGGAGTAATGGAAATGAGGTGAATTTTCAAATTGTCCACTGATACATCTAAATTAATAAAAACAGGATTGAAATGAAAAAGGCCATGTGATGAACATGTTGATGTAAATTTCCTTACTGTGGCACCTGTAGATTGATTGATGATGCTTGAAAGTATGAATGTGGACTTGAATTGTATTAATTGTTGTCTCTTCCATGTGGTGTGATAGTGCTTGTATGCATTGATTGTGAACACTGTGATGATTTATGATGCTAAGGTCTTTCCTGGTGAGTGTTGTGATGTTGAGGCCTATGCCAACAAGTGTTATGATGTCGAGGTCATTCTTGAAAAGTGTTTATAAAGTCAACCAAAAATGGTTCCGTGTATTGATTTGATTTAAAGCCAATAAGAAATGATTTTGACTAATGATATAAAGACGATGAGAAATGATTCGGCTAGTTATTTGATATAAAGCCGGTGAAAAATGATTCCAGCTAGTGATTTTATATAAAGCCGATGGAAAGTGGTCTCATCTAGTGATATTGTGCCAACAAAAAATATTTCAGGCAAGAGATTGATCGTTATGACATGATGCTTATGCGTGACTTACTTGTTACTTGTTATTGATGTACTTGTTACGTATAACTGAACTATTGACATTGAGATTGACTTATTTGATTGAATTGTGTATATTGAGCCTTGTGAGGTGTGTATTTTTGAATTGCTAGGTTTGATTGAATTCTGTGCATATTGTAGTTTGAGGAGGTTCGTTTGAAGTGTAAGGGATATTTTTTTTCTAGCTAGATGCCTTGTTTTCTAGGTTTCTTGTTGTGCATCATGTTGTTGGTACTCATCTCGTGCTTTCACGCATGTGTAGTTTTCGAGCCCGAACCCATGTGATCTTTTTCTCCTCCTTATGATTTCGAGGCTTGTCAAGGTTTTGAAGAGGTAGTTGCTTGTCACTTCGGTGGATCGTCTTTTTCTTTCCTTTGAGATTTGTTCTATTTGAGAAACATAGACTTAAACTTGTATTTATTTCTTAAATTTCTCACTGTATGCATTTTGTGACTTGTACACATGACAATCAGATTTTGGGGAGTTTTAATAGAAGAATAAGTTTTCCTCTTTATCTCGTTCTTGTTTTTAGTGTTCTTCCACATTTCTTTCGTCCTTTTGGGTTGAGGCAGACTTGTCTTGATAGAAAAAGATAAATGTCATCACATCCTTTTTGGATCGTGACAAACATTATTATATTACCCTTTGAATATATTAAATTTAATATTTTGGAAAATCTATTAGATATTGATTAATATTTAATAATAAGAATAAAATAGATATAAAAGGATAAATTATTTGTTGATTTTTCAAACCGGACAATAACACAAAAGACAAGTAAAGATGGACAAAAGGAGTATCTCTTAATTTCAATTTACTCAAAATATAATACAAAAAATGGTATAATTTCTAAACTAATATATGTATATAATCTAACATTGCTACTTAAATATAAAATAATTAATGGTGGACAAATTCAATATTTGAACACAATTTTTTTAGCAATGAATTATTAAAAAAATTATGTTAGATACCGACAAAAATGCTAGGGGTATATTTTTGCAGTTGATGTTGGTGTATGATATGGTATTTGTTTGTTTCGACTACATGCATGATGTAGAAAGGCAGAGGGTTAGACTGGTTGACATTACTAAAAACTCAAATTATTTTTCAATATTCGTTTACTTTTAGACCTTTTGTGTTGTGGCATATTGCTAGACTTTTGCCCATATTTCCATCCGCAATATAAACAGAGTACTCTATTAATTATATTATAAATATCAAAGTCCAAAGCCAGGCTAACAGTCTACTATAGCTAGTAAGGACCATGTAATAAGTTTTGATTGACCTAGCCAATGGACCTAAGTGAAATTGCAACTTAAACCGTTTACACATTCGAAGTTGTAAAATTTTCTTAGTGGTGAGCACAAATTTTTTCGTAAGGAGTGTCCCCATTTTGGATGAATTTTTGAAGTGTTTCACA
Source organism: Solanum lycopersicum (assembly GCF_036512215.1). Classification (NCBI taxonomy): domain Eukaryota; kingdom Viridiplantae; phylum Streptophyta; class Magnoliopsida; order Solanales; family Solanaceae; genus Solanum; species Solanum lycopersicum. The sequence continues at coordinate 19,177,825 of NC_090809.1, forward strand.
TCCTTTAAGAAAAGTAGATTAAGACATAAATTGAACATAATTTTTTATTTTATTCTTATTAATTTATTGAAGTCATTTACCAAAGAAAGGCCTAACCCATCGGTGACCCCCTAAAGTTGAAACCAACTTTCACTTAGACATCTTAATGAAACTTTGTTCATTTAAGACACCTCATGTCATGTCTCGTTGTGTCATTTTAACACTTTTTACTGACATGACATAGTGAGTGTAATACACTCCATACCAGCATGTGAAAAACTCATTTATTATTTTCTTTTTCATTTTCTTCCTCATTTCTCAGCCACAATCTCTCAAAAGTTGAACTCCTTCCATGGAGAAATAGGTTTGATGATGCTACAGACAAAAACAATTAATTTCAACACAAAAAGATTTTACAAAAACTAAATTTCAACCCATGATTTCATGTTGTCACAAATAAGAAGAAAAAACTTGAAAAAAACAGTGGGTAGCGTGGGAGAGGCGTGGAGAAGACGATGTGGGTGGGAAAGGGGTTGGGGTTAGGGTGGGCAAAGGCTTAAAAGACTTTGGATGGGTGTGGAATAGTGGAGAAGACGATCTAGGTAGGTGGGTAGGGGTTGGGGTGGGGTGGAGAAGATAACTTTTGTAGGGTTGGGTTTTTTTCTTTTTCAATTTTATGTGTAAAAAATTCCACATGTCCTTAAGTCATTGACTACTTTTTCATTCTACTATAATATCATTATTAAAAAATTATTTTTAATATATATGCCACATATTTTTATTTAATTTGTCACTTTGTCACGTCATTGGGAGAAAGTGTTTCACACACCTTATATATTTGATTGATTGTTAAAAAGGTGCTAAAATGACACAATGCAGTATGTCATTATTTAAAATGAACAAAGCTTAGTTAAGATGTCTTAGTGAAAATTGATGTCAAATTTAGGAGGACCACTGATGAGTTAGGCCCCAAAGAAAATTCAAATGAAGGGTAAAATTGAAAGAATATTTTAAAAATAGTCTTAAAAATTGAAAAATAAAATTAATTTAAAAAATGTCTCAATAATTAATATGAAATCGATGGAGAATAACACTAAATATATATAAATCACAATTTATGTATATTGCCGTAACACTTACACATTGGTAATATATAGGGTTGTCACTTTGTTTTACATTATATAACAATTTTTTCAAATAAAATCGTATCACATGACACTCCTCGAATCTTGCTAAATTCCCCTCTGCCTTCAAGTGTAATGTGATATTTTCTATACATATATTTATTTTCTAATAATTAAATAAATGATAGTGAAATTTAAACTAACTAACACATCTTTATTATTTATCCTTCGATCAGTGGAGCTTTCAAGGATGCCTAGATCAGTAACCAAAGTGTAAATAAGCGTATATAAGTCTTATTCGAGAGCAGCCAAATAAATAGTACATTTAATTCAGTTTTAAAATAGTGTTATAGAAAAATATCAGCTCATACTTATTCATTCTATAATAAAAAAATATATAACTTGAGACTTTTCTTTTTTCTATAATTTTTAGTTACACCAATGATTAAATGACAACTGATAATGATACGCTCAATGATTCTCACGTGTTTCCACTCTTTAGCTGTAAATCCTCTACTAAGTACTGAACATGTCTTTTTTTATGGGCCTAATATTGTTAGAGATAAACATTAATTATTCATAGAGTCGTCAAAATGAGTTTGGCTCGTGATATTTGTTTAATTTAATTCTTGAATTAAGTAAGTTTGAACTTAATATTTTTTATTTATTTATGAATAAGGCTTTTAGCCTGCTTCATTTGGCTCGTAGGCCTCCTCTTAGGCTCAACCCGCAAGCCTCAGAGGTTAGCCCGTGAGCTATTAATATTTTAAAATATATTTTTAATGGTGCTTTATTTGTAAAGATTTTATGGATGAATATTTTAAAAAATAAAAAATCAAGCATTTTCTTGCATGGTGAACTGTAGATGAAGATGAACTTCTTAAGGAAATAATATTACATGTTGATTCAAATGTGATCGATGGTTAAAGTAGAAGCGGAGTTATAAAACATTAATTAATGAGTCATGTAATATTTAGAATTTTAGATTTGTTAAGCATTTAGACTGTTTTGTGTTGCTGGATATCTTTTAAACCAGCTAGTTTTTTGGGGGGAGAAATGATGGAATGATCAACATTTATCCGTTAAATCTTACGTTGGCTATTATGTATTTTTGTAAGTATCCACCAAATTATGTGATTTTCATAAATGTATTTTTGTAAGTATTCACTAAAGTGTGTGATTTACAGATAAATTCTTTATGAATTGATTTCGTGTTCATAGGCGTCAATATTCGGTACTCTTTCTAAGAGAGTAATATTGTTCATATTTTGGTTGAAGGGCCAACCCGTCCCAACCCGTGACCGGCTTAGGTTTGGGTTGGACTGCTATTTTATTAGCCCTTTAATTAAAAGGGTCAGCTCGCTCCAACCCATTTAACTCTCTAGCCCGTTAAAGTTGGATTGGACCAGTCCATTTTGACACTTCAAATTAATCATGTGCAAACTCTACACTAATTATTTCTCAGAGTTAATATTTCACAAAAGTAATTTAATTTTAAAAATTTCTCTAGTAAAATGGTTAAACTTTATTGTATTAATAAAATTTCCCAATTAAATTTTTTTATAGAAAAAAAATCACTCAACAAGTCTTTGTATTACAAAAATCATTTAACTAAATTTCTAGTTGAATAAAGTTTGACATGATAAGTTATTTTTTATGCCCAAATTCATTTGAGACATTAACTTTTGAAATAAACAAATTAATTAACATATTTGTTTTTCGTATATATGCCAAATAATATGTTTAGGATTTGATACACAGATACATGTATAATTTATATATGTTCTATGATATTGTATAATTCTTCTAAATCATATATATATATATATATATATATATATATATATATATATTGACAATTTCTTAATTAATTCTTATACTATCACGTAGTATAATTTTGTAGCTCGTTAATTATAATTTAAGTCATTATTTACATTAACAAATAATATTTGTAAGTAAATTTATCCGAAATTATATGAAATATTTTTTTGCCTGCAAATGCATAAAATTTAAATTTAAATTATAATATTTTATTTTATCAGTGAGTAAGAAAGAGAGAGTCAGAGATGATGCAACTCAACAGTGAAGAAGGAGCAAGTACATACCTAAATTTATTTATTTATTTTAGGAGTTAAAATTTTAAGAAGTCACTTAATTTCGAACATATAAAATTTTTTAACTTTATAATGTCAAACATTATTGAATGAAAAATTCAATTGAGTATTTTATTGATATTTGATATGAAGGGTTAAGAGGAGTGATATACTAATTTAAAAGAAATTTTTATGACTTTCATAGAGTATAAGTTTTCAAAGTGAAGTGATTTTTGCAATATTGATATTTCAAAAGATCACTTAATGTTAAAAATTATTTAGCAGTCACCAAAATTTGTTTTATATATATCTTAGTATGTATCTTGTACAATCCAATTTGTACTCCACTCTCCAAAACAAAATTTATGCTATGCAACGTAAATTGTTTGCTTAAATTATTTGAGCTACTTGCAAGTTGTTCGTATAATTTAACAAGGAATAGTTTGATAAAAAATCTATATTATTAATTATTTTTTTAATAATTATGTCAAATTAAATTGTGACAAGTAAAAATAAATTAAGGAAGTATTAAAAATTACAGTATGTCATATTATTGATCATCAGTGCTTTTCTAAAAAAGTTATGTTTAACTATGAGCGCTGTAAATCTATGCTTATTAATTTTTTTGTTGATTACGTTTTTGACTGGTCCAACATCTAACCTCGATGGTGTTTGCTTTACCTTTTGGATTGTTTCTACGAGCAACAATGCTATGTGGTTGTGACTTTCCGCCAATCAGAGGCGGATCTAGAATTCAGAGTCACTGGGTGTCAAGTAGAGTCGAACCCACATGATTTGACAGGGATGCACGTGCATTCGTTAACTTTAAAAAAAATTACGTGTATATATTTATATCTACCGAGAGAAACTAACATAAAGTAGGATATACTCAGCCATGCTCGACATGAGGTGTAGGGGTGCCTTGTTTAGTTGGTACAAGCTAGAAGAACCACTCGTGAGAATACGGTTCAGTCTTATTTCATTATTTTTGTTTTAAGTTTAGCTTATAAATCATATCGAGCCATTAGTTACCAATCAAATACTACATTATTCGTTAATTATGGTAAAAATTTCATTAACTACCTAAATTAAGGTATTATTGGTGCATCAAAATCTTCAAAATTTTGAATTCTTCTTTAATACTCAATAGACTCATCAACTAAATCAATTTAAGATTCAAAATTATTCTTCTTGTGGCGTGATGATGGAGCAGGATTGGACGACAGACAGAAAGCTGAAACTTTAATTAATGACAATTTTTTGTTGTTTAAAAGTTTAAATGAGGTTTCAACGGTAAGAGAATTTCTTTTTATATATTTAATCATATAAAAGGAATTCAAAGAGTAAAATTAAATTAGTTTGAAAAATAATTATTAATTAATACTTAATTATAAGTTAATAAGTAAAAAGAATAAACAAAGAGAATGTGCCTGGTAGTTTAAAGGAGAAACGGGCTGCCTACAGTTAGAAAAAGTTAAAACAAAAAGTTGCTAGCTTGAATCGATCCCACGACCTAGGCCTTGCTTAAACGATCTGCCACTGCACAAAATAATAATTTAGTTCTATGGGTGGCACAATTTTTATTTATACAGATGTTGTATATAAATATTTATGTGCATATAAAGTTTCCGTCGAAGCTCGTGGGTGGCGTGACACCCCCACTGGCCTTAATAGATTCGCTATTGTCGCCAACGTCGTCAAAATAGGAGGAAGATTAAGCTGACACCGATGATTCTTTTCGTCTAAGAATCACTAACCGAAAGTAAATTTAAGAAAATCCTTAGTCAATTGATGTTTACCTTCACTTTGAAAATCAGAAGATAAAAAAATATAAATCTATCACATATACATAACTTTGAATAATAATTAAATATATATAAACCTCAGATCGGTATGTTATTGTTCCGAAATTCAATTTTAAGATTTTAATGGTTGCAATTATGATATAGACAAGGAAGGATGAGGGAAAATGATATAAAAAATGTGAAGTGTGAGATTGATGTGAGAGATAACTGATTGATATTAAAATTTAAATTGAGAATAATTTAATTATACAAATACTATATCTATGTTATTTTTAGGATATGTGTATCTAATTTTTTTTTTCCGGTATATGTTATAAACTTTTAATTAATCATAATATAAGTAATTGTTTAAAAAATGTAACAGAATTATTCTATATTATATTGACATAGTAAAAAAGAAAATTCATTGGTGAGATAGAGATCTCATCGGGGTTGTGGCCGGCTATCACGTGGCTGGATTGTAGAATTAATTTGGCTCATTTCCATTTCAAAGATATATCTATCCTTTGAATATGACAAGTCATTTGACTGTCGTCATCACTACACGTCGTTAGTTCAAATAACGGCTCAAAGTGCTTTCTTTTCATTTATATTTCATCAATATTTTCTCATAATCGTATGTTCATGTATACTTTCATGTTATATTTTTTTGGTTGTGTCAATGTACGTATAGTACACTTGACATAGACATCATAATATATATTGACATATGTATGATGTACACATTTTTAAATTTAAAGTTTTAAATATTTAATTTAGGAAAAAATATCTGAAATATATCGAATTTTAATCAAAATTGTTGTAATGATATCAAATTTTGAAAAAGATCTATTACCTTCCAAATATAATGTAATGTATCCACTTGGACATAAACCTTTAAAATAAACTATTAAATAGTCTAGGAGGTAAAATGTCCTCCATAAAGTTTGATAGCGTAATATCAAATTCGATCAAAGTTTGTCTTTGATTTCGCAAGCCACTTAATCATAATTAGTTAAAGAAGAAGAATTTAATAATGACTCTCTCTATTTTGAGAGTATCGTCTATTCATGTATATATAGTATTACATCAGGTTTAAGATGAATACATGAGATAGAGTTGTATGAGTATAAAACTCCTAAATACAAGCTAACTATCATCCAAAGGATAATTCAAACTATTGCGATAAGACTACAATTGTTTATCCTTAATATCCCCCGTCAAGCTCAACGGTAGTGTACGGACATTGAGCTTGTCACGAAAATGAATAAAAAGAGACGAGCCTAGTGCCTTTGTGAAGATATCCGCAAACTGATCTTGAGTGGGAACATAGCGAACAATCAGCAAGCCTTGCTCAACTTTCTCACGAACAAAATCATAATCAATCTCGATGTGTTTTGAGCGATTGTGAAAAACAGGATTGGTACACATGTAAAGTGCACTTAAATTATCACATAGAAGCACAGGTGGCTTGCTGCAAGGGACGCCAAGTTCAAATAGTAGATTTTGGAGCCAAGCCACTTCAGCAGTAGCAAAGGCAACTGCTCTGTATTCTGCCTCGGTGCTAGAGCGAGCCACAACAGTTTGCTTTCGAGAAGACCAACTCACAAGATTACCTCCTAGAAAAATAGCATAGCCATGGTGAGAGCGACGATCAAGGATGTCGCAGCCCATCCCGCATCAGAGTAAGCTTGAAGTGACTGATCTGATGATGGAAAAAATTGGAGACAAGGTGCATTGTGCCCTTAAGGTAGCGCAAAATGCGTTTAACTGCAGACTAGTGAGATAGTCGACGATCGTGCATGAACTGGCAAACCCGATTAACAACATAAGAGATGTCTGGACGAGTAATTGTGGCGTATTGCAAAGCACCAACGATACGACGATATGAAGTAGCATCTGGAGCCGGCGGTCCATCACGTGTCAGTGTGGCAGTAGAGTCTGCAGGGGTTCGTAATGTTTTGGCATCTTGGAGATGGCTACGATGGATAATATCCTTGATGTAAGAGGACTGAGACAGTAGCAAAGAACCATGGTGATGCAGTACTTCAATCCCAAGAAAGAAACTCAATTTGCCCAAGTCTTTAAGGGAGAAAACTGAGTCCAAAGTGGCTGTGAAGTGGGAAATAAAATTAGAGTCATTACCTGTAATAATGATATCATCTACGTAGACGAGAAGGAAGGTAAGAGTAGAGCCACGATTGCGAACAAAAAGGGAGGAGTCAGTATAACAACTCTGAAAGCCGTGTTGCACCAGAAAGTTTTTCAGTTTCATAAACCAAGCTCGACGGGCTTGTTTCAAACCATAGAGAGCTTTTCTTAGGCGACAAACATGATTAGGATATTGTGTATCAATAAAGCCAGGGGGCTGAGACATGTACACAACCTCTTGAAGATCACCATTTAAGAAAGCGTTATTAACATCAAGTTGTTTAAGTGGCCAGCCACGAGCAAGAGCAAGTGATAAGACCACCCGAATTGTAGTAGGCTTCACAACAGGGCTAAAGGTATCAAAATAATCAACACCCTCTTGTTGGTGATAACCTTTAGCCACAAGATGAGCTTTATACCGCTCAACCTTCCCATTGGCATGTCGTTTAACTTTGAATACCCATCTACACCCAACAATGTTGGCATGAGGAGGAGATGGTTCGAGGGACCAAGTGCCATTACGAATCAAGGCATTAAATTCATGTGACATGGCCTCACACCATTCCGGAGATGAACTTGCTTGCTTGTAAGTTTGTGGTTCCATATGAGAAGAGGACGTGTTCTAAGCAGTCAATAGAAATTTCTTGGGTTTAAGAGAATTAGTTTGGGCTCTAGTAGTCATGTGGTGAATAGACGTTGAGGATTGACGAAGATAGGGAAAAGTAGAAGATGGAAGAACAGAAAGGGGAGAAGCAGAAACATGAGACGCAGAAGCGGAAGGAATTGGTGGTTCTAAGGGCTCGGAAGTGGCAGATAAGGGTGGAGATGAGGATGATGGCAAACTGGATGAAGGGATTGAATTATTGGTAGGGACTGGAAAGGGGTCAGATGAGGTAAACAAAGAGGCGAGTATATCAAGATTGAGAGAGCGTAAAGCGGGAGAGGCAAGTTTGGAGTTATTGGCCATTATGGAGTAAGGAAAGTTTTGCTCATCAAAAATTACATGACGGGCAATGTAAAGGCGACTTGATGAAACATGAAAACACAAGTATTCTTTGTGCTTACTGCTGTATCCTAAGAATACACAAGGCAAAGATCGATACTGAAGTTTATGATTGTTATAGGGACGCAGAAAAGGATAACACAAACACCCAAAAATTTTCAGTAATGAGTAATCGGGACTACGATTGTAGAGAAGAGAAAATGGAGATTGAAAATTAAGAGAAGGACTGATCATCCGATTATGAAGGTAAGTGGATGTGGAGAAGGCATGCTCCCAAAAATGTAAGGGAAGAGATGGGTTTGCAAGAAGAGCAAGACCCTTTTCAACAATGATGCGGTTACGACGTTCAGGAGCACCATTTTGTTCGTGAGTATGAGGGCAAGTGACACGATGAATGATACCTAATTGTTGGACAAAGGTAGAGACATTGCGATATTCACCTCCCCAATCAGTTTGAATAGATTCAATTTTGCGACTAAATTGAGTTTCCACCATTTTGATAAAATGCTTAAAAATGGTGAACACTTGAGATTTAGAAGACATAAAAAAAGTCCATACAAATTTAGAATAATCATCTAGAAATTGAACAAAGTACTTGTTTCCATTAACAGAATCAATTGAAGTAGGGCCCCATACATCAGAATAGACTAATTCAAAAGGAACAGAACTTGACATATGAGACGAAGCTAAATGGAAACGACGACTCTTGCCAAGTTGAGAGGGGCCACAAACAGAGTGGAGTTTATTGCTAGAAACTGGAAGGTTAACACTGGAAGCCAAACGACGGAGAACAGATTCATGAGGATGACCAAGTCGATCATGCCATGTTTGGAGAGGAACTTTGGCAGCCAAAAAACTTGTCGGTCGGGATGGAAGATGAGAGGCAGCAAGATGATAGAGGCCATGTTTAATCATTCCTCGAAGTAGAACCTTTCCCTGTAGGTCCTTTATAAAGCAACAAGAAGGGTGAAACTCAATTATGACATTGTTATCACGAGTAAACTGAGATACACTAAGGAGATTAGTTGTAATTTGAGGAACAATTAAGACATTTTTAATTGAAAAGATCGAGAGGGAGAGGGAATGGAAGAAGAACCAAAGTGAGTTATATGGAGTTGAGAACCGTTACCAACAGCAAGTGAGTCATTTCCAGAATAGTCTGAGGCAATAGAAAGATTACCGACATCAGCAGTGACATGATTTGTGGCACCTGAGTCAAGACACCAAGAGGGGTCCAAGAACGCCGAGGATGAGGTAGCAACATTGGCTTGAGGTCGAGGTGTATTAGTTGGCGGGTATTGATCATTGTACCGATTATAACAATTTTTTGCTAAATGGTCAAGTTTTTCACATATTTGGCAAAGCGGACGATTCGATGGCCGTTTATTGTCATGGCTCTTGGGATTGCGTTGTTGGAATTGATTCGTTGGTGGGTTGGAGTTATAAGACGGCCGAGACTGAAAATTTTGGCGATTGGCAATATTAGCCGAAAGAGTGACATGGCCAGATTCATCAGCAAGTTTTTGTTCTTCCTGTAGGAGAAGACCAAAAAGTTCCTCGCAAGTGACAGGAGGAGTTCGAAGGTTGATGGCCGTGCGGAAGGGGCCATAAGATGGATCAAGTCCATACAGGATATAAGTCACCAATTCATAATTTGTGACAGGTTGAAGGGCCATAGCAAGATTATTGGAAATTGTACGTTTACGCTGGACGTACTCCATGATAGAGAGACTACCCTTGGTCATTGTTTGTAGTTGGAGACGCAAAGTCATCACTCGAGCAAGGGATTGAGTTTGAAAAATATGATGAAGGCTAGTCCATGCCTCAGCTGTGGTTTGAGACTGAATAATGTGTCCAAGGATAGACGAATCAATAGTTGTTTTGATCCAAAGAAGGATAACCCTGTCATGGGATTTCCAAGTTTCATATTCTGGATTGGGAACATGAGTTTGATTTGTGGAGCTATCTGTTGACGGAGACAGAACCGTCCGTGAGGGCATTTGGGTAGAGTCGAGATATTTTTCCTAGTTAAATACCTCAAGAGATTATCTGATTGTGGTTTCCCATAGAAGATAATTATCTTGGGTAAGTGTGAAATTGAGAGGAGGTAAGGAAACTTTGTTGTTGGATCCTCCCGATAGTGCCACAAGGAGATTGTTGGTTGAAGATGAAGCCATAGGAACGAAAAAGAAGAAGAAGAATGAAAGCAGGAATCGTACACTGCTCCGATACCAAGTTAAAGAAGAAGAATTTAATAATGACTCTCTCTATTTTGAGAGTATCGTCTATTCATGTATATATAGTATTACATCAGGTTGAAGATGAATACATGAGATAGAGTTGTATGAGTATAAAACTCCTAAATACAAGCTAACTATCAACCAAAGGATAATTCAAACTATTGCGATAAGACTACAATTGTTTATCGTTAATATAATTAAAGAACAAATTAGAAAAAAATTTCACCGACTTTTTAAGAAAAATCTAATCTTACGCTCATTTTGACTCCTAATTAATGTTATCACTATAATTATACTTTCTCATGTCTTTTTGATAATTGATTTTATTTAAAAGTTTTATCAAATGAAATCATCTTAGTAAAAAGTGCATTAATAAGAAATTCACAATATAACTTGAGATATATCTAGAAGTTTAGTATAAAAAAGATAATTCTTTCTAGATTACTTTAACATAATATAACATTATATTTTTTATTTTTTTGTTGAAATTAATCGTAAATTATCTTTAAAGGAAAAAATTAAAAAAATTACTTTTTGTTAAGTAAAAAACCTTAGTTCTTGGCAAATAAAATTATACTAGAAATGAAAAAAAAAATGGAGTGGAAAGAAGATATTGAATAATAGTATTTGAAAAATGTTTTAAAATAGTTTCTGTTTTAAAATAAAGTTGGTATTTTTTTCTTAATTATTTTGCTACTCTATTTTTTTGTTACATAATATAATATTCACTTAACTAATATTTATACTTGAAAGTTTTTGTCTCAATTTATATTACACCATTTAATTTGACATAAAGTTTAGAAATTTTTTTTAAGACTTTTAAGATGTGTTGTCTTGACTAACGTTATTGTATAACTCTATATAAATTATTTTACGAATAATTAAAATCTTTAAAATGAAATTTCCTTTTAAAATAAAAAGTGACATTTCATTTGTCTAATCGATTAATCAGAAATGTTTGATAGGTAAAGGAAGACTTGGTAACCATTTTAATTTTTAGATAAAATGATTGTAGAATTCAAGAGTAGAAATGGTAATTATGTGTGTTGAATGGAGAAGTTGATTTGCATATGATAATGGAGTTCAATATTAAGGCAATGATTATTCCATTTGAGTAAAACTAGATAGTGAAAGGATGATACTTTAGCACTAGCCACTTGGCATGCATTTAATTTGGCAGAAAGATTTAGGAAAAAAGTAGGCTGAAAAATAAGAAATGGTCCAGGGTCGGTGGTCATATATATAATCATAATTATAATCATAATAATAATTATATTTTAAGTGTCACTTTCTTTCTTCTTCAAAGACTTTTGTAACTGTTTTGGACTGTGAAGCATGAAAGCTCCCCGCCACCCCGCACTCTGGCTAAATAATACTTTTTATTAATTTTGACGTGACTTTTTCAATATTCACACTCTTTTACGTGAAACTATTGAACATCTTTTTTAGTTACATTCTCATACGTTTTCTATGATCACTTATATGGTTTAAAATAAAAGAAAAATGTCTGAAAAATATTTTAATATTAATCGAAATTATTGTTATGATATTACATTTTATAGATTATTTTTTATGTCGATGAATTATTTAATAATGTATTATATATATATATATATATATATATATATATATGTCCACATGGATACATTATTATTTATAATTATGCAATTTTTTATGTCCACGTGTGCACATATATACCTTTAAAATACAATATTAAATAGTACACCTTTCCAAAATTTGATATCGTAAAAAAAATTTCACTCAAAGTTCAAATATATTTCAGACCCTTTTTCCGATAAATTATAAAAAAATATTTTAGTCATAGATTTTGAAATGTTATTCTTGAATTTTGATTTCAAATCAATGTTTGATTATTAAATCAACACTAAATTTCAACTTCAAATTCTGGTTTCTCCGATCCTAAGCTTGACCGATAAATTTATACTTTACAACAAAAATTTTCAAAATAGATAATAATAATAATAATAATAATAATAATAATAGTAATAATAATAATGATAAAGGCTCTTGATGAATCAATGTGTAGAGGTTGTTCGTTCCATGTGGAAGAATATATCAAAGGATATCTACTTACTACTATTGTTGTCTTTTGATTTATTAGACCAAAGAAAGGGGGCCGATTAGAGTACATTTTGAGATGAGAAGGAGGAAACTTGTATCTGCCTACGAGAGAACCAATTTAAATTCATGGTTGAGCATTCAACAACAGAAGTCATACATCTCTTGAGGCGATTGATGGAGTAGTATAGGAAAAGGAAGATAGATTTATATATGGTGTTTATTGACCTAGAAAATACTCAAGACAAAGTCTCTAGGGGGTTCCGTAAATATGTTTGGATGCTAAAGATGTACAGGAATCTTGGGTTCTATGCAGATAGTTGGAGGCTAAAGGTGTACATGAATCTAGGGTTCTAGGGAGACGTTGGGAGGCTAAAGATGTACATGAATCTTACATTAGGTAATTTAAGGGTAGTACAATTGATCTAAGACCTATGTAAGGACAGTTCAAGGAGGCTCAACTCCCTTCCCAATTGATATGAGGTTGCATAAGAGATCAGTTGTAGTCTGTTTCTATCTGCCTTGTGATTGATGAACTGATGTGACATATCCAAACAGAGATTTTATGGTGTATTTTTAATTGCATATGACATAATTTTGAGCGATGAGGCACACATCATAGTTAACGATAGGTAGGACTAGGAGGATTGGAGACATACCCTGAAATCCGAAGAATTCAAGTTGAGCAGGATTAAGAAATATTTAGAGTGTAAGTTCAGTGACAAAATCTGGTGTCCTATATGAGAAGAATATCCCTTCAAGTTCTAAAGGTAAACTTTATAAAGTGATGATAACCAATTAAGTTGTATGAGGTGAAGTGTTGGCCGGTGAAAAACTCACCGAAGATGAGAGTAGAGAAAATGAAGATGTTGATATGGATGTACAACAATACTAGAGAGTTAAAGATTAAGCATAGTTATTCAGGATAAGATTGTAGAGGTCTTTTTTGGTGTCAAGATGAGGGAGACAAGGAGAGGATGATTCGAACATGTGAAGAGAGGATGCAAATATGTCCTATTGAGGAGATGTGAGAGATTGTGTATAGTCAAAATAATTAAAAAAAATGTAAAGAAGAAACGTCATGGGAGAAATGATATTAGGTAGGACATGTCATATCTATGACTTATCGAGGAAAATTACCCTAGGTATGAACAAATGAAGGTCAAGGACTACGGTAAAATGTTTATAGAAAATTGGGCATGTCTATATTCGTTTTCGGTTTTGTTAGGATTACTATCCTAGTATCTTAATTTTTAATTTTAGTATTACTTGTTGTTTTCGTTGCTTCAGTATTATACTACTTGTGTTAATATTGTTCTCATAACCCCTTTGTATTTCTTCACATACTTGTTATTTCATTGATTTTACTAGAATTAGCAAAAAAAGATATTCTTTAATAGAATTGAGGGCTTATAAAAAAACTTTTTGTTGATAAGTGCTTCAAAACTAGTTGACTTAGTTCCTAGTTTTAGCTAGTAAAAATACTTGTTTATTTAGTTAATTAGAATAAGTTGTTTTCTACTAAAACAAGAAAATCTATCTAGAAAACGAGAACTCATTTCATTTCGATCGAACCGCCACAACTATTACCTTCATAGAAATCAGCCAAGTCTAATAGCTCACAATAGGTGCTTCACAAGATTTCATTATATTTTATTAAATCATAAGGTCACGTTTATCACTCATAATATTCAAGTTCATCTATCACAAGTATCAAGGTCATGAATCATAAGTATCAAGATCATCAAACACAACAATCAAGTTCACCAACCATAAGTATCAAGATTATCATGCACAAATAGCTACAAAACTTATAGGGAACACCCATCGTCCGTGAACTCGCCTGCAATGACCTGAACATCAATAACACTCATCGACAATGACTTTAGTATGAAAAACACTCACCATCAATGACCTTGACATCAATAACACTCATCCATAATGACCTTAACATCAATAACATTCTTGGACAATGACTTTCGCACCATAAGCACTCACTGGCAATGACCTTGACATTAATAATACTTTGAGGTAATAACCTTGTCATCAATGACACTTTTCTATAATGACTTCGACATTAATAACATTCACCAACAATGATCTCGGTATAATCACAATACATTTCCTCATAATGTTTTATAATAGATGCAAATATACATGTTTACACAACATTGAGGAGATGACAATAACAAGAAAACCACATCCACAACAATACTATTAAAGCATCACATCAATCACCAATTCGATATTATTTCTCAAGGCATTTCACAATGCACAATACACCATTATTAACATATTTCCTTTTCATTAACCTCATTTTTATCATTCAGATTAATCAATGTAAGAAATTAACCCATCACCTCATTCACATTACTCCCCAACACATACAAGAAAGAGAGTAAATTTTTTTTACAAGCTTAAACATGATTTAGAAGTTCACTTGCCTTTCTCAATCACAAATAAATTCAAGGCTTGAGCTTTTTTCTTCTGAACGATATTCAAATCAGCACAATCTAGTCAAGCAAGTAATCACAATGATAGTTTGAAACTTACAACACTCATATTAAGAAATTTGAACAAATCGATCAAATCAACTCAAAAAACCTGATTCCAAAAATGAGGTCTCCGAAAATTGTGATATAAATATGTAACCCAAAGCTTTTGAAATCCATTTCGAAAACGAGGTTGTATTAAAATCCTAATCACCATTTTCCTCAAAAGCTCAAGATCATGAAACCTTATCAATTTGCCAAAAAAGATCCATTTTTATATTAAAATCCATAAAGTTCACAAACACTTACCCAAATAATTCACCATAAAAAATCTCTTTAAAATTGTCACGACCAGGGAGCACCCCCTAGACGTAACCGGTGTCTTCGTCCTCGAAGAGGACTTAAACTAGCCCTTAGCATTCATCATTACATATCATAGGTAAAAAATGCGGAAAATTTAAAAACTTTTACATAGTGAAGTATACTTAGACTTCTCGCTTCTCGTATATGGAGTTTACATTGCTTATGAAGCATACATAGGCTTCTCATTTATGAAATATAGCCAATCTATAAGATAGTCTAATAATAGTCTCACATTAAACCATCTAACAAAGAATTACAAAGTTGGGCATAGCCCTTTCACTAGTACAATATGCCACATATAGGCTTACAACAATAGTCTCCAAAAGATGAGGAGAGAAACAACTATCTTAGACATATCCAATACTAATCAAGCTAGATAAATGGCACCATCCTCGGAGTTGAGGACTCACCAACAACTTGGGAATAGGTCAAATTCTTCCTTGTAATTGGCCTAGAAGCTCTTTAATGGTCGAAACCTACAATGTTGGGAAAAAAGAAAGAAATATGGGCTAGTACAAATCTCATTTACTAAGTATAACTCCTATGCATAAAATCATCAATGCATGAGAAAAGGGACAATTTAGTCAAAACTATGCTTAACATAAAATGCACATGCAAAGAAACATTATGAGTCAATTCAACATGATATTAACCCAATATATAAGCAACCCAAGCAATACTTGTGCAATGCCAAGAATAGGAACCCCATAACCCTATCCAAAGATAAGTATCAGACTAAGTCACCTACTTCATGCATACAACATAACCTCATATTTCATCATAACATGCTTGATTCATAAGATAATATATATAACTTGACATACATAACACATTATTAAATTAATCATAAAAGAACACCACTAAAACCATCCCTTAAAATCCCACATGTGCAATGTGTAAGAGAAGTCCCATACTCTCCCTCACACTATGTAGAAACCTTTGAGAAAAGACCTAATAAGAGTTCACATACTTAACTTGTTCATTTACTTTTACATTAGGGAAAGAGGTGCAATAACCGATAATAGACCATGTGAGCTACATGGAATCCGGTGTTCCACACCCACACCGAAAAGAGAGGGTTAACACTTGCCTAAGGTGTAATTTCTCGTACACAGCTATCTAGGTGGATCCACTAAGCTAGAGTCCTACGTACCACCATTATGAATGGACTATCAGGAACCATGGGTCTCTTCATAAATTTGTCCCCTTAGACCATCCACATCCGGTACACACAATTTACCTTGGTACCTAAGTACCCGATACCCCTTGGGAGAATGACTCATTGTACTTGCTAAGAACCAATTTTTTCAATTCCATCAATAGAGGATCAAGATGTTGCTTAGACTACACCTCAACCACTAAATATGATTCGGAGCTATGATAAACCATGGAACCTCCCTTTTGAGAATCTTCTAACCGAACACCCAACCGGGCCAATATATGCACCTCTTTCACCAACTCTTTCTCATCATCGAGAACATGGGATACATTACCCATTGAAATTCGACTTAAAGCGTCCGCAACCATATTGGCCTTGTCGGGGTGGTAGAGAACACTCATGTCGTAATCCTTCAAGAGTTCCAACCATATTCTTTTTTTGGAGATTCAACTCCTTTTGAATAAAAACATTATGAAGGATTTTTTGGTTGGTAAATACAACGACACGGACACCATAAAGATAATGCTCCATATTTTCAAGGCAAACACTACGACATCTGATTCAAGGTCATGAGTTGGATAGTTCTTTTCGTGCACCTTGATTTGTCTAGAGGCATAAGCTATCACCTTACCTTGTTTCACGAGGACACAACCCAAACCTACTTGAGAAGGTTCACAATACACTACTAACCTTGGGTAACCTCCGGTAAGGTCAACACTAAAGCGTAGGTAAGCTTATCTTTCAAATCTTGGAGACTTTTTTCACAAGCTTCCGACCACTGAAACTGAACTTTCTTTTGGGTCAAAGTTGTCAAGGGGAAGAGATAAATGCAAACCCATCAACAAATATCCAATAATACCCGGCTAAACACAAGAAACTCCGAATACATATGGGAGTCAAATGTCTAGGTGATTTTTTAACCGCTTCCAATGTCATCGGATCCACTCTCTACCCTCACTTGAAACAATATGACCAAGAAAAGCAACCGATCTCAACCAAAATACACACTTACTATATTTAGCAAAGAGTTTGTGTTCTAGGAGGACATGCAATACTCTCCCTAAACGGTCCATATGCTCATCCTCACTCTTAGTATATACCAAGATATCATCAATGAAGACAATTACAAACGATTCAAGGTAATCTCGGAACACTCTATTCATGAGGTTCATGAAAGCCACCGGGGCATTAGTTAGACCAAAAGACATGACTAGGAACTCATAATGATCATACCTAGTTCAGAATGTTGTTTTTGGTATATCTTCACCTATTACCCTAAGTTGGTGATACCCCGACCTCAAGTCAATTTTAGAAAAGTAGCTTGCCCCTTAGAGTTGATCAAACAAATCGTCAATCCTAGGGAGAGGATACTTATTCTTTATGGTAACCTTATTTAGTTGACGGTAATCAATGCATATCCTCAGGGATCCATCCTTCTTAGTTACAAACAACACCGAAGCGCCTCAAGGAGAAATACTAGGTCTTATGAAACACATGTCGAGTAAATCTTTGAGTTGAAACTTTAGTACTTGCAACTTAGCCGCAGCAATTTCGGTAAGGAGTGATTGAAATAAGTTTAATATCTGGCAATAAGTCTATGATGAAGTCTATTTTCTGTTCGGGAGGAACTCTGGGTAAGTCACCAAGGAAACATTTTGGAAAATCCCTCACTATAGTTACCAACTCTAATAGAGGAATCTCAGATTCAAGGCCTTGATCCTCACAACATGGTAGAGGCACCCTGTAGAGATCACCTTACAATCCTTTAGACACGAAATGATTCGAACTCTAGGGATTAAGTTACCCCCTTCCATATTAAGACAGGTTCATTAGGAATTGGAACTTCATTACCCCTTTCTATAATCAATGGACGCAAAACAATCATGTAACCAATCCATCCCCAATATGACATTAAAGTACAATATATCAAGCTCTACCAAATCGACCAAAGTAACTCTACTGGGAAATATTATGGGATAACTTATATAGGCTCTTTTAGCAACAACGGAGTCACCCATCGGGGTAATAATCGAAAAAGGTTCAATTAGAACATCGGGCAACACATTAAACTTTCTAGATACTAAAGGAGTTAGAAATGATACAATAGGACTGGGATCTAGTAAAGCATAGCCATTAATGGAGAACACTTGTAACATACTGGTGACAACATCGAGAGACTCCTCTTGATCACCCCTAGAGCGGAGAGCATAAAATTGATTCTTCTTAGGAGCATCGGATTGGAGTTGAGCATTTTCTCTTCCTTAAGCCTTCATCATAGGTCAATCCATCTTCATGTGGCCACTCTTACCACAACTATAGCAATTTCCCGTGCCAACTAGACATTTGCCTTCATGTTTTATACCACACTTAGCACAATTAGGCTTCCAACATAGGGACCACTACCTTTCCCCTCTTAAGTCTTGGGTGTAGACCCTTTAACTTTGTTGATACTTTGAGTTGTAGAAGGGATTTGATTGGGGAACCTCTTCTTGAACCTTGGCTTGTCTTGCACCTCAAATTTAGCTTTAGAAGAATTTCCATCTTTTGCGCTTGTCGTATTCATTTCTTTACCAACTTGCTTAAGATTTTCCCTCTCAATTTGTTCAGCATGAGCCATGAGACGAGAGATGTCCATGCTAGGAATCAACATATTTGACCTACATTCATTAACCACAAGATCAAATATCACTATAATAAATTTGTTCAGCTTAGCCCTAGAATCCGCCACCATAGTAGGAGCATACTTAGATAGTTGAGTGAACTTGAGTCTATACTCCTTCAAACTCATACCCCCTTGGCGTAGGTTGATGAATTCTTGCATTTTCCTCTCCCTTTGTTCCAAGGTAAAGAACCTATTAAGGAAAGCCATCTTGGAAGGTCCCCGAGTAAAACAACCTTCTCTAACCGACCTCTAATCCTTCCATTGCTTATACCAAACTTGAGACACATCCTTGCGTTAGTGGTTGACGGCTAGTTTCACCTCTTCTTGAGAAGACACTTCCATATCATCTAGTACATTGAACACTTCATCAATGACCCCTTGTGGGCCTTATTCCACCTTGGATCCAAAGAAAGTAGTGGGATTCCCCCTTGTGAAATCTCTTATTGTCACACCCGGATTCTAGAATCCGAATGCAACTAGCATCGTTAACCTCTCAGAGGTCGCAGACAAGCCTCTTCTTAGCTTTCATTATATTCATATAGTTAAATTTGTGGAAAATTTAAAACTTTTAAAACATAATAAAGTATACATAGACTTCATATATTTTCTACATAGATTAATATTCTACTAAGCTCATATTAAAACAACCATTTACAATTGATGACTCAATTCAAATAAAAAAATCAGTATATATTTGTAATAGTTTGCCAAAACGGACTTAATACAAAATTTTGAAATACACGGCTGGAAAGAAACAATAGGGAAAACATACACTAGCTATGTCTAAAGTTCTAAGCTAGAAAGATAAGTGTAGCATCCTCAAACATCAATAGGACCTACCAAAGTTTGGAGATCGACAATGCAAACAACTTCGATGAGTCTTCAACCTTCTCTCTGACCTGCACCTATAAAGATAATAATACTATAGGGTTAGTATACACTTGTACTAAGTATGGGTGTATGCGCACATACACATAAGAACTATGCATGATCAAGGAAAGCTCTTTCTATAACAACATGCCATTTTTGGAAAGTGACATCACTAGACTTCCCTAATTCATTATTTGTGAATTGTGGTATGAACATGATGTATTTAAATGCATTCAAAGCGCACAAATCATTTTTTTTTATATATATATATATA
Organism: Solanum lycopersicum; assembly: GCF_036512215.1. NCBI lineage: Eukaryota > Viridiplantae > Streptophyta > Magnoliopsida > Solanales > Solanaceae > Solanum > Solanum lycopersicum. The sequence goes on from NC_090809.1 coordinate 19,198,098, forward strand.
TATAAGACCTTATAATCATGAACATAATTTTAGAACAACTCGAGCGAAAATTTAGAAATTTGATACCCCAAATCCTAGAGCTCCTTTTTTTGTACTTAGTTTATTTTTTAGTCTATTTCTTCTTCTTGTGGTGTAGTTCAACAATCTTCCTTAAGCCTATGTTTTACTTACAAGTGAAATGATTAATTGTAGTCCCATACCTACAATGAATCAGGTAAGTAATCTGAAGTACTAAGGAAATGATTTAACTACAAATTGGCATGAGATCTTATTAAGACAATCTTTATTGATTATGCCTATTATGTGTTTCTTTTCATAATATAAGAAATCATTATAACCCAATCTTTTTTGGCTATGATCATTTTCATAATAATAGAAGTCATTATAAGCCAATCTTATTTGGCTTTGATCATTTTCATAATAAAAGAAGTCATTATTGGCTATGCCATTATTTGCTGAAAACTTCATTCTTATCAAACATTGGCGATTACCAAACATTGGCGATTGTTATTCTTAAGCTCTTTCTTTCTTAGCTCACTTTGAATATACATCTCTTCTTGTTTCTTTGTTGCTTTCTTAAGGACATCTTTAGAATTAAGATCATGCAAGCTAACATTAAATCTAGTGTCTGCCCCACACCGAAAGGGGGTGATTCACTAATCAAAGTGAATCTAGATCATGTGAGCTAACATGAAATCCAGTGTCTGCCCCACACCGAAAAGGGGTGGTTCACCGTCTAAAGTGAAACCAAGTTCAGTGTTCCACACACTGAAAAAAAGTGGTTCACTGCTTAAGTGAACCGAATACTTTCATTGAGCATTTAACCGACATAGATCATGTGTGCTAAGCATGCAATCCAGTGTCTTTCCCACACCGAAAAGGGGTGATTTCACCGGACAAATTGAAACCGCATCATACCTAGCTGTCTTAGGTGGAATTCACTGGCTAGTTCCTATGCTGGCACAATAGTTTGAAGACTAAGAGATATACAGAGACTACTTATCCGCCTTGGTGGTAGCCTCATCTCATGAGGCTTATATGTGCTGGAACAATCTCATTGCTAGTCTATTGGTGCTTTGCTCAACTTCGTTTTCTTTACATACTTCAGAGTTGACTCAAACATTATGGAAGCTTGCTTCTAGTTATGAGGTTTACTCAATTCTTTAGATAACCGGTCACTCCTTTCTTTACTTGATGAAATGTAAATTTCACCTTACATTATTATCTTGGTGTTAATAAGATTTATCTCACGATTATTAACACCATCATATGTGAGTATCTTTAACATATTTGCCTTAGGTGTAAGTGAGACTTGTCTCACTTCCTTTAACACCCCATTCTAGTTACTTTCATAATTCAAAGACTTTTATCTAATTATTACTTGCCTTAACTCGTTTCATGCCTTTTGGCAGCTTTATACCATTCTTTATAAACGTTAAGAACTCTGTTCAATGTAGTTACTATGTTCATAGTCCATTTGGAAAGGGTATGTTGGGACTTGTCCCAATGATTGGCATACCCTTGGTTATGAATTCACAGTTACATTGGTCATGCTTAATTTAGTATACATTAGACATTAGCCAATCTTTTCATTATTTTAAAATAACATTATAATCCAATTCCATTCAACTTTTTGGGCAAAATATTGTTAGCCAATTTATTGACATGAGCCAAACTTTATTTTAACTATTTTCATTATGTTATCACTAACCATATCTATTAGTTTTCATGAATGTAATATAGTGATTCTTCAACATGAACAAGTCGAAACTTTAACATTTTAACAGTAACTAAATTTCATAGCCGGTTCATTGTAACTTTATATTCTCGAAACACAAGTAAACATTATATCATTCCTTAATTCGTGTAACTAACACTCAAATCATTTGAATCCAATCTATAGGCCGCATTAGTCATTATCAAATCAAGAAACTTACACATAAAAATCAGTTAGCACCACATACCAACAACATGATCGATATTTACATGTACATAATTATTAGAGTCGAAAACAAGGATTACTAGGGAGATGGACGTTCAACAATGTCATTGAGAACAACCCTAGTTTCGAAATTCATGATTTTGAAGCGTTTGAAAAGCCTCTTGGAGGAAGAATTTCATGAGAGAAACTCATACCTTATGTAGAATTGAATTTACGAGATCACTTTGCAGGAAACCTTGAATAAAACCTTGAAAGTGCCTAAGAGAATCGAGAGAAACTTTTCTATTTTTCGTTCGTTTTCTTACTGTTTTGCCTCGTGAATTTTTCTAGTGTTTGAACGTGAGTCTAAGTCTTAGGAACTGATCTTGACTCATTCAACTCAGGATAATTAAAATAATTAATTAAATTAATTAGTTAATTACTAAAATGCCCCTCCTAGATTGACTAAAAATAGGAAAACATTTAACTTAGTCAAATCTGAAAATTTTTTTCCTAAGAGTTTCGGCCATCATAATGATTTTTAATTAATTAATTAAATTGCTAATTTAATTAAGGGACCTGGGTAATTACAAAAATACCCCTAAGTCATTAGGACCATAACTAACCCTTTCGGACCATCCTAGGTTAGGTATTAGGTTGTCTCTTGAACTAGTTACTAGGTTAGTGCCACTCAATTAAGCTTTAGGTTGTCGGGTGCACTAGCTTGTTTATTTTGGTTTGTCCTAGGTTAGTTAGCTAGTTAGATCAGTTAGTTAGCATGTAGAGTTGGTTAGAGAGTTAGGACCCACATGATTGGACCCTTGTGCACGCCTGCCCCCTAACTACCCTAACCGAATTCGATTAGGGTGGTCCCCTCCCTTGGAGGTTTCTTCACATGTTCTTGCACATGCGTTGCTTGTACTTTTATAACTAACTATTCTTGATGGTTCATTTGGAATGTTTACTTTTCGTCCCGAGGATCCTCACTATGTCCTAGGGCATAACTTAATCTACATTCCCATATTAATTGGTCATGTGCTATGCTGCCTAGGTTTGACACATGGATGCCTCTCACTTATTTTGTGAACGATGAAAATGAATATTTTTAGCTTAGGGTCTTTATTGCAGGTACATTTTTTGGAAAAGCTTGTTAATACATAGAAAATTGGCTAACACCTTTTAAATTAATATTTTCTAATATGCCCAATATTTCTAAATATTGGACATTGGGATGCCTATGTACCCCCTATACCTATTCTTAAAACTTAATAGGATTTTCACTAGACGAGTATATTTTCTGGAGTGTTACACTTATCCTTGATGTGGTGGTACTTGCATTGGGGTTTACTTGAACCATAAAATCCATAGCAACTTGAGTAGCCAATACTTAAGTCAAGCTATGAATGGACACCCTTATCTCAATATTAGGCATAACCCCTTCTTCAATAGGAACTTGAGGGTTTTAAGAATCTTGAGGGGGAATGACCTCATTCACATTTTCCTCTTCAGACCTTCGAGCATTTTTCCTTATTGTATTCATTGTCTATAAGCACAATAAAGGGATTAGAAGCTAAGGACATGTAGAGTTAAGACTTTAGAGGCTTGACTTCAAGATTACCAATAAGGTGAGAATTTCCTAAGCATCATATAGCCTCTCATTCATAAGTGTGGGCGCTTGAGTCACATCCGGGAAGCACTCTCTAGACGTAACCGGCATCGTCGTCCTCATCGAGGACTAAGATTATCCTCTTATCTTACATCATTACATTTCTATGTAAAAAATACATAAAATTTAAATCTTTTTTCTATTTATCATGATGTTTACATAGACCTCACACATACACATAATATATATTCATATCGAGTATACATAGACCCTTCGTATAAGAAGATAACATAGTCTTCAACTTTTATTGCACATATACATACATAAGATATAACATAGTCTTAAAACAAATGTCTCATCTCATAACCGTCAAAACTAGAGTGCAACAATTGGGCATAGCCCATACATCAATACAATAAAATCCACATATAGGCTATACAATCTTTAGTAATCAAATGAAAGGAAATGAACATATTGTCTTTAAGACTAATAAACATCCAATGCTAGAAAGTGGCATTGTCCTCCAAGTATTAAGGACCTACGAAACTTGGAGAATGAGAATCCAAGCCTTCCTTCAAAATTCGTCACAAGCCCTTCAACGGCCAAAACTTAAAACATTGGGGAAAACATAGAAAATGGGGTTAGCACATCACTTGTATAGAACCATATGCACACACAATATAAATCGTGCTAAGGAAGGAAATTTCATTAATGTATGCAATTTACTTTGAAAAGACTTATGCACATTCAAGAACCCATAAAAATCAATAAGACATATTCATTAAGTCAAGACCATGTACATCACAAGACCAAGAATACTAAGTCTAGTCAAGTCAACGTGCATATCAACATAATTGAGCACATAATCAAGACAACTCTATCATAAAGTTATAATATCAACAAACATGTATAAGAGTTCATAACATCATAACCAAAGTAAGAACAATACTCATGAAACCTCATTAAGTCAACTAGTTCTATGATTAAGCAAAGCCCAATAACCTTACTCAATCAAGTAAACCCAACAAGAACGATAAAAAATGTCCAACTTCACATAGGATATAATTAAGAGTACATAGCATCATACTTTAGCAATAGAGACCAAACACATGATCATAAGTGATATCGACATCATATACTGTCATCAACATGTAAGATTATCATATACACATCATTCACATTGATAAGCATATACATATATAAGGACATCATTCTAAGACTTTTTCCTCAAGTGTAACTAGTGCAATGTATAGGTAGAGACCCATCCCCCTACATAGACTAAGCTAAACCCCCTAGGTTATCCGAGTTAGAGTTCATTCCTTTACTTAGTTTTACCTTTTTTTAACATCTTGCCTTAACCGGCATAGACCACATGAGCTAATGTTGAATCCGGTGTCATAGAACCCTACACCGAAGGAAAGCAGGCAACTTGCCAAGGTAGTACTAAAACATGAACATAACATCTATATGGATCCACTAGCTAGTATTCCTATGGAGGAAACATAGTTGAAGAACTTGGAGATATAGTTGGGACCCTTTTTATGCTACATGCATTTTTTTCTCCAATCTCATGAGTACGTTAGTGATCCTACCTTCTCTATGTGGGAAGGGACACTCCTCACTCTAGCTCACTCGGTGCTAAGCTAGAGTCCCCTTTGAAATGTCTTTAATGTCATTATTAATCATAATAGATTAATGTCGGTCATAGTGTTTATCCCTTATATAATCATCATCATATCTCAATAAGAATTGCATGAGTATTTTCCTTTCTTTAGAATTCATACATGTGAGGTTAGCATATTTACATTGTCACATCATTATAAGGCACATTGGCAAGTTATCACCATCCTTATAACATTTACATCTTAGCCAACAACTCACAATCCATAGTTCAAGACATTCCAAATCAACATCATGCCAACCTTATCAATATTAACATAAGTACTTCAATACAACATCATCACTTAATCACAAGTAATAATAATTGAAGTAAAGAATTGATATCACAAGACTTACCCAACCTCTTTAACAATGCCATCATCAAGGTCTTACCATCAACCATCCAATTCAACCCAACAACTGGTGTAATATTATCTAACAATAATCATTATCATAATAATAAAGTCAATTGAATCACTACACAACAATTCATCAGTGTTCATAATCTTGAGTTAGAGACTTAGGGTCAAATTCATGATCTACTTCACAACCTAGGTCAATCAAACAAGGACTAGCATAAGTGGATTACAATACATCATAATATACTAATAAATTGGAATAATAACAAAATATAATAGTAATTTACACATTATCAAAGCTAACTGTATCAACACTACACAATTAAATTCAAGATCACAACCTAGGGTTAAGTGGAAAAAGTCATCGTTCCTCAAACTAGGTCAATACATGAAGAAGTAGTATAACTGATTCATAATACATTTTTTCTACTTATAATAACCAAAAGAAATCATAAACAAAGCAATTCAGAAGATCAATTTTGTATTGGAAGAAAACCCACTTGACTTTCATACTTTTGAAATCAATTTCGAGGAGCCCTTCGAGGAAAGAGATCTCAAAGGTAAAAGGAATCCCATACCTTATTAGTTTATGAAGTTTGATGGATAAACTTGACCCTTTTCAGCCCTAGAACCCTCCTTCGCTTGTTCTTCAATGGGGTTCCTTTGGCAGGGAGAAAGAAGAGAAGGAAGAGCCATTTGGGTTTGGGAAATATGAGAGTTAGGTTTAGTCTAATTAGGCTTGGGGTCTTTATAAGAGTCATTACCTAACTTAATTAGGCCTCTCTTAACACCTAACTAATTAATAACCCTAAATTAATTTTATTTAACACCAAAACATGCAACAAAGCAGTGCCTTGACAGACGAAACCCCGACCAACGAGCCATTTTTCAATTGATGGGCACTGTTCATGGCTGTCCCGTACAATCATTGTTTTGGTCAGAGAGATGGCCAAAAGGACTTCTCACAAAATTGGTTGAGTGTTTATCGACGTCCCATTGGTTGGACCACACCTTGTCGATGGTCCACGTTGGTGAATTCCCTTGACAAATTTTAGCCCTATTTACTATGTTCCTCCTCAAGGGCCATCGGTTTATCCTTGGGGAGTCGTACCCGGATGTTTCGACTATAAACCAACTCTAATACGTGTTAGACACCTCACCACCAAGTTTCATCATTTTCCGACTCTTAAAACTTAGTCAAATAGGCTAAGGCACGCTAGTACCTCTTGAACTAGTTTACAGACGTCACGGATGTTCCTTGACGTTTTGATTCTAAAACTTCCTAATTGACTAAAATACATTATAATTGACCTTACAACAGTGTTACAACTCTTAGAATCTCATGTTAGGCTCTAGATTAGGCTTTAGACTTCAGGAGTATTACATTATACCCCCCCTTAGGAACATTCATCTCTGAATGACACTAAAATTCTTTAAAAGGAAGAAATAGACTCAAGACTAGAAGCCCAACCAACAACAATATATCAAAACATGAGTTAAAATCAAAATCACATAACCACATAACCTTTTTCACAATGCAACTCAAAACATCATTTTCAACTCATAGGAGTTCAACATTCATTTCATTCTTATTCTTTATGCCAAAGCTTTATTCAACACATCTCAACATTCTAAATACAATTCACGAAGGCACAATATACCAAAATGCACAACATAAAATCGAAACAAGTAAAAAGCAACATTTTCATTTTTAGGCATAAAATCAATGTGATACATTGTAACATTCACTTTTTGCACAATTTCACCAAAAATCAAGGCAACTTCAAATAAACTCATAATTTTCACTACAAGTAGGAACAACTAACCGTAGTTACAAAATAGATGAGGGTAACGGGACTTCATGTTGGCCTTGGCCTCCCATGTTGCACCCTCAACTAGGAGATTCTTCCATAACACCATTACGAAAGCCACCTCTTTGTTCCTTAACTTCTTTACTTGTCTATCAAGGATGTGAACTGGAACCTTCTCATAGGAGAGGTTCTCTTTAACATCTAGACCTTCAATAGGAAGAATGGACTCGGAATGACCGATACACTTCTTAAGCATGGAAACATGGAACACCAGATAAACCAAAGTTAATTCATTAGGCAACCTCAACTCATATGCAACCTTACCAATCTTTTTCAAAATTGTATAGGGACCCACATAACAAGGAATCAACTTCCCCTTCTTGCCTTATCTCACAACCCCTTTCATAGGCGAAAATTTTAGATACACTTTATCACCTGCTTCAAATTCTAATGCTCTTCTCATATGGTTGCATAAGACTTTTAATGGCTATAGTCTGTTTTCAAGCGATTCCTCATAATATTAACCTTCTCCAAAGTATTATAAATAAAATCAGGACACAAAAGTGAAGATTGACCCACTTCAAACCATCCAGTTGGAGATATACATCTCCTACTATACAAGGCTTCATAAGGAGCCATAGATATAGATGAATGGTAACTATTCTTGTAAGCAAACTCAAGCAAAGGCAAATGCTTATCACAATTTCCCTTGAAATCAATTATACAAGCTCTAAGCATATACTCAAGGGTTTGAATCGTATGCTCCGCTTGAAGATCCATTTTAGGATGAAAAGTGGTGCTTAGCTTCACCTTGGTACCTAACCCTTTTTGGAATGACCTCCGAAACATAGATGTGAATTATGCACCCCTATCCGATATGATGGATAACAAAATACCATGGCAACACACAATCTCATCTATGAAAATCCTTGCATAATCCTGCGCTGAATAAGTAAACTTGACGGTAATAAAATGTGCGAATTCGGTCAACCTATCCACAACTACCCATATGGAGTCATATTTATTTTGCCTCCGAGGAAAACCTACCACAAAATCAATATTAATGTCTTTCCATTTCCATGTAGGAACTTGGATTTCTTGAAGTAAACCACCTAGATTTTGGTGTTCGGCTTTCACTTGTTGGCAATTTAGACACTTTGAAACAAATTAGGCTATGTCCTTCTTTAATACTTCCCATCAGAACACTTGCCTATGGTCATGATACATCTTTGTAGAACTCGGATGAATGGAGTAACGGGACACATGAGCTTCCTCAAGAATCCGGTTCCTCAAGCCATCTATATTTGGAACACACAACCTTCCTTGATACCTCAAGACATCATATCCAAAGGAGAATGACTCATTAAGCTTACCAATAACCGAATCTTCAACTCAATCAATGGTTGATCAAGGTGTTACTTTGAATTTACCTTAACCACCAAAGACGACTCAAAGTTATGATGAACTATAAAACCACAATCTGGAGAATCTTCCAATCTAACACCCAAACGATCCAAACTGTGAACATCTTTCACTAGTTTTTTTTGGCCTCTTCTACATGAGATACACTACCCATGGTCGTAGGAATTAGAGCATTCTCAACAACTTGTCCTTGCTGGGGTGGTAGAGAACACTCATGTCGTACTCTTTCAATAATTCTAACCATATTCTTTGTCGGAGATTCAAATCTTTTTGAGTAAACACATATTGAAGACTCTTGTGGTCGGTATACACATCAACATGAACACCATACAAATAATGTCTCCATATTTTTAAGGTAAATACCACGACCGTAACTCAAGATCATGAGTTGGGAAGTTTTTCTCATGCACCTTAAGATGTCTAGAAACATAGGCTATTACTTTCCTATGTTGCATAAGCAGACACTCCAAGCCCACTCGGGATGCATCACAATATACAACAAAGACCTTGCTACCTTCCGGTAAAGTGAACACCGTAGCGGAAGTAAGCCTATCTTTCAAGATTTGGAAACTCCTCTCACATGCCTCAAACTACTCAAATTTCATACTCTTTTGGGTTAGAGTAGTCAAGGGAGATTCAATGGACACAAAACCATCAACAAACCTCTTATGATGACCCGCTAGACCCAAGAAACTCCAAATATCGGTTGGAGTCAATGGCCTAGGCTAGTTTTTCACCATCTCGGTTTTCCTTGGATCAACCTCAACTCTCTCACTAGAGATGATATGACCAAGAAACGCCTTCGACTTTAACCAAAACTCACATTTGCTATATTTGGCAAATAGTTGGTTTTCCTTAAGCACTTGTAACACCACCCTCAAATGGTCCATGTGTTCACCCTTATTTTTTGAATATACCAAGATGTTGTCAATGAAGACAATAACAAATGAATCTAGATAACTTCGAAATACCCTATTCAGAGATCCATAAATGCCGCCGGGGTATTAGTGATACCAAAGGACATATTGAGAACTCATAGTGACCATATTAGTTCAAAATGCCTTTTTTGGTATATCCTCACCTCTAACCCTAAGTTGGTGATACCTTGATCTCAAGTTAATTTTATAAAAGTAGCTTGACCTTGGAGTTGATCAAACAAGTCATCAATCTGAGGGAGAGGATACTTGTTCTTATTAGTGACTTTATTGAGTTGGCGATAATCAATTCACATTCTAGGGGGCCTATCCTTCTTCTTCAAAAACAAAATCGGAGCATTGCACGAAGAAATACTAGGTATAATAAATTCTTTGTCCAGGAAGTCCTTGAGTTGAACCTTCAACTCTTTCAATTTGTCCTGAGCCATCCGATAAGGAGGAATTGAAATGGGAATTATATCCGGTAGCAAGTCAATACCAAAATCAATTTCCCATTCGGGAGGGATTCCGGGAAGATCATTAGGAAAGACCTCCAGAAATTCCCTAACTATGGGGATTAACTCAATTAAAGGATTTTCAGAGTCTAAATCTTTCATTGTTACAATGTTATATCGACAACCTTTTGGGATAATTTTACAAGCCTTAAGAAAAGAGTTGATATGACCTCTAGGAATAGAATTTCCCCCTTTCCACTCTAAAAAACAGGTTCATTTGGAAAATTGAACTTCTCAATTCTAATTCTACAATCAATGGAAGAAAAAAAATCATTCAACCAATCCATCCCCAAAATGATATCAAAGTCGACCATATTAGTTTCTACTAATTCAACATGAGTAACTCTATTGTGCAACATTATTGGGAAATTTCTATATACCCTCTTCACAACCACTGACTTACCTACCGGAGTAGTTACCATGAAAGATTCATTTAGGATATAAAGCAAAATATCAAACTTTCTAGCTATCATGGGAGTAACAAAAGATAATGTATTACCCAAATCAAGTAAAGCATATACATCAATAGAGAAGAATTGTAACATACCGGTCACCACATTGGGACAACTCTCTTGAACACCCTAGAGCGAAGTGCGTAAAAATGATTCTTCTTTGGAGGATCCACATTAGAACCACTAGCTTGAGATTACCCTCTACCTTTTTCTTGACCCTTCACATTTGGGTAATCCCTAATCTTGTGTCCACTCTTTCCAAACCCAAAGCAATTGTGTGTCCTAACAAGGCAATCACCATAATGCTTCTTGACACATTTTCCACAAGTTCTCTTCTTGTTTGGTGAGCTAATACCTCTTCCCTTTTGAGACTTAGGGTTAGAAATCCTATCATCACGAGCCTTGGGAAAATTGGTAGGAAATATATTAGAAAACCTCTTCTTTAACCTAGGATTTCTTGAATGTCAAGCCCCCCTTTGAAGAACCATCATCAAAAGACCCCTCTTAGCATCCCTACTCCTTTTCTTAACCCTTGTATCTTCAACTTGTTGAGCATGAACCATGAGACAAGAAATTTTCATATTATCATGTAGCATAGGCAAACGAAATTCTTCTTTGGAGTCATCCAACACCCCCGTCACAAAACGGCTCATTTCATACCGAGGGTCGGAAACCAAAGAAGGAGCATACTTTGACAATTTAGTAAATTTCAAAGAGTAGTCAAGTACACTCATAACTCCTTGATGAAGGTTGATGAATTTCTCCACTGCGGCTTTCCCTTTCTCCCTAGGAAAGAACCTATCAAGGAAAGCCTTCTTGAAAATCTCCTATGTCACCGGTCAACCTCTTAAAGTCTCATTGTCTCTCCATTCGACGTACCAAGTTTGGGACACATCTTTGAGTTGATAAGGGTCTACTAGTAGTCAACCCCATAGCAGAGAGAATATTGTAGGTTTGATCAATGAACTGTTGGTGGTCTTCCTCAACTTTGGCCCCGTAGAAAATTAGGGGGATTAATCCTTGTGAAATCGCTCTAATGGGAGGCCATGGTGCCAACATTTTGGTTTCCTTGGGGTACAACCTCCCTATTATCTTGGGCTGTCATGGCTTGAGCTTGAGTAGTGATGACTTGTGCTTGAGTAGTGATGAATTAGGCCATTTGGCGAAAGGCTGCCCTTATGTCCCCATCCGTCATAGGTGGAGGACTAACCGGAGCTTAGTGATCATTAGCAACTTCTACAAGAGGAGGGACTTCATTGCCTCGGGGAGGAGCTCCCGCATTGACAATCTCTTCATCAAGTTTTCGAGTGGCTGTTTTTCGAGTATTAATTGCCTATAATCGAAGTAAGAAGATTAGATGCTAAGGTCACATAGAGTCAAGACTCTCGAGGCACGATATTGGATTTCCAAGAAAAGGAGAATTTCCAAAGCATCTTATAGCTTCCGATTCATAAGTGTGGTGTACAATTATGAGTAATAATCTACATAGACATGGTTAAGTGAGACATAAACTCTAATGATATTCAACCTCATGCTCTGATATTTAGTTTATTACAACCGTGGAGCAACCCCTAGACTTAACCGTCGTCGTCGTCCTCATCGAGGACTAAGACTAGCCTCTTAGCTTACATCATTACATTCATAGGTCAAAAATGCAAAACTTTTCTTCTATCTATCATGAGGTTTACATAGACCTCTCTCATTCACATAATATATATTCATATGGAGTATACATAGGCCCTTTGTATAGCAAGATTACATAGTCTTCTACTTTTATTGCACATATACATATATTAGATATAACATAGTCTTAGAATGGATTTCTCATCTCATAACCATCTATACAAGAGTAAAACAATTGGGAATAGCCCTTACATCAATAAAATAAAATACAGATGTAGGCTATACAATCTTTAGTACTCAAATAAAAGGAAATGAACATATTGTCTTTAAGACTAATCAACATCCAATGCTACAAAGTGGAATTGTCCTCTGAGTAGTGAGGACCTCCCCAATTTGGAGAATGAGAATCCAAGTCTTCATTCAAAAGTTGTCACAAGCCCTTCAACGATCGAAACCTAAAATATTGGAGAAAATGGAGATAATGGGGTTAACACATCACTTGTACTAAGTATAGGACCATATGCACACACAACATAAAATCATGCTAAGGAGGGACATTTCATTAAAGTACGCATTTTACTTTGAAAAGCCTTATGCACATTCAAGAACCCACGCCAATTAATAATACAGATTCATTAAGTCAAGAGCATGTACATCACAAGACCAACAATACAAAGTCTAGTCAAGTCAACATGCATATCAATATAATTGAGCACATAATCAAGTCAACTCTATCATAAAATTATAATATCAACAAGCATGTATAAGAGTTCATAACATCATAAAAAGTATAAGTCTATTAGTGCTATGACTAAGCAAAGCACCAGAACCTTACTCAATCAAGTAAACCCAACAAGAACCATAAACAATGACCAACTTCACATAACATATCATTAAGAGTACATAACATTATACTTTAGCAATAGAGACCAAAAACATGTTCATAATTGAAATCAACATCATATAGTGTCATAAACATGTAAGATCATCATATACATATTATTCACATCTATAAGCATATACATATATAATAACACCCTTCTAAGACTTTCCTCAAGGCTAACTAGTGCAATGTATAGGTAGAGTCCCATACCCCTACCTAGACTAAGCTAAACCCCTTAGGTCATCCTAGTTAGGGTTCACTCCTTTACTTCATTTTACCTTTTAGGAGCATCTTGCCTTAACCGACATACACCACATAAGCTAATGTTGAATCCGGTGTCATGGAACCCTACACTGAAGGAAGACGTACTACTTGGCATGGTAGTACTAAAACATGAACATAACATCTATGTGGCATCTATGTGGATCCACTAGCTAGTAATACTATGTGGGAAACATAGTTCAATAACTAGAAGATATAGTTGGAACCCTCGATATGCTACATGCATTGTGGTCTCCAATCTCTTGCGTGCATAAGTGATCCTACTTTCCCTATGTGGGAAGGGACACTCTTCTCTGTAGTTCACTCGGTGCTAAGCTAGAGTCCCTTTTTGAAATGTCTTAAATGCCTTTATTAATCAACATATCTTAATGTAGGTAATAGGGTCTATCTTTGTATAATCATCATCATAGCTCAATAAGAATTTCATAAGTACTTTCCTTTCATTACAATTCATACATGTGAGGTTAGCACATTTACATAGTCACATCATAATAAGGCACATTGGTAAGTTATCACCATCCTTATAACATTTACATCTTAGGCAACAACTCACAATTAATAGTTCAAGACATTCCAATTCAACATCATACCAACCTTATCAATCTTATCATAAGGTGTACCTCAATACACCATCATCACTTAATCACAAGTAATAATAATTGAAGTAAATAATTGAGATCACAAGACTTCCCCAATATACTTCACAATGCCATCATCAAGGTCTTACCATCAATCATACAATTCAACCCAAAAATGGGTGTAATATTATCACACAGTAAAACCATCATTATAATAAATTCAATTGAATCACTACACAACAATTCATCACTAGTTTATAGCCTAGAAATAAGACTTAGGTCAAATTCGTGATCTACTTCACAACTAGGCCAATCAATTAAGGACTAGCATAATTGGATTACAATACATAAAAATCTACTCATAAATTGGGAATAATAATAACATAGAATAGTAATTCACATTTTAACCAAGCTAATTGTATCACTACTACCTAGAGTTCAGGGAAAAAACTCATATTTCCACAAATTAGGTCAATGAATAAAGAAGTAGGCTAAGTGATTCATAATAAATGTTATCTACTCATAATAAACTAAATAAATCCTAAACAAAGTAATTCACAAGATCAATTTCTTATTGTAAGAAAATCCACTTGAATTTCATACTTTTGAAATCAATTTGGAGAAGCACTTTGGGAAAAGAGATTTCAAAGGTGAAAGGAATCCCATACCTTATTAGTTGATTAAGTTTTATGGATAAAATTGATCCTTTGAAGCCATAGATCCCTACTATTCTTGGTCTTCAATGGGGTTTCTGTGGGAGAGAGAAAGAAGAGAGAAGGAAGAGCAATTTGGGTTTGGGAAATTATGAGAGTTTGGTTTAGTCTAACTAGTTGTCCAAAAGGTCCTCCTATAAAATTGTCTAAGTATATATCGACACCCTCTCTATTGGACCACGTCTTGTCGATGGGACACGTAGGTGAACATTGTCCCTTGATAACTTTTAGCCCCATTTGCAAGGGTCCTCCTAAAGAGCCCTTCGTTGGTCATCTAGGAGTCGTACACAGACGTTTAAAATATAAACCAACTCTAATACGTGTTACACACCTCACCACCAAATTTCATCATTTTTGACTATTAAAACTTAGTCAAATAGGCTAAGGCATGCTAGTACCTCTTGAATTAGTTTCCTGACGTTATGGACGTTCCTTGCGTTTTGATTATAAAACTTCCTTAATAACTTAAATACATTATAATTGACCTTAAAACACTATTAAAACTCTTAGACTCTCATGTTAGGCTCTAGATTAGTCTTTAGACTTCCGGAGTATTATAGTTTCACAACTATGAACAAGACTCTACATAGACGTGGCTTAGTGAGACACCAGTCCTAAGATTATTCAACCTCATACTCTGATACCAAGTTTTTCACGTCCAGAGAGCACCCTCTAGACGTAACCATCATCTTCGTCCTCAAATATTGAAGTAGACTAACCCTTAGCATTCATCATTACATATCGTAGGTCAAAAATGCAGAAAATTTAAAAATATTTACATAATGAAGTATACTTACACTTTTCGCTTATCGTATATGGAGTATGAGGTTTCCTTGACTAAGAAATTGTGAAAGTTGCAATGAATAATTATAACATCTAAAATTCTAAATTATGCTCAGGTCCCTAAAAATTTGACTAACACCTCTCCTAGTTTTAAAAGAATCCCCCAAATCAAATGGTACCATTGAAAATTTGATTAGAGCATCCGAACCATGAATGTTGCCAAAACCATACATTTATGTTTTAATAATTCTATCTTAGGACCTTAAATCCTCAAAAAGACTCTGAATCTAAAATCAACAACTCTCTTAAACCAATTTTATATTCAGGGTCAGATAGAATCGACAAAACTCCATTTTGGGACTTCAAACTCCAAAAGCCACCACAAATCACTTTTTTAAAATTTTAGCCTTTCAAAACATTTGTAGACTTCGTAATTCATAACTTTTTAATAAAAACTTGAAACCAATTTCAAAATACAATTAGGAATAACTTTTTGTCATTATCAAGAGTTTTAAAATGGTAATTTTATAATAAATTCAAAAAATGACCAACCAAGTCATTCATTGAGCCAAATCTAACACAAATTAACCCTGAAAATAATTGCTAGAGACTCGCAACAAAGATGCAACGTAAATATTTCAAATCTTAACATGAGCAACCTCTAGAAAAGCATGGAATCTTTGAAGCAAAATTATTTGGGCAACAAAAAGGTAGTTACTTTGAAATTACAAACACTTTATTATGAGTTTGGAAATCTGCTCATGGAAGAAAACAATTTCTATGCAGGTATAGGTGTCTAGGGTATCTGAAGTTGTTAATTTCATTAAAAGTTCTCATGAAAATGTTAATTATTCAATTGTTCTCAGTTAGTGTAACACTATAGAAATTGTAGAGTCGCAAGAAAAGGGAAAATTCTTGTTTTTGCACTGAGGCAACGATTATGAGTCATTTCTTTGGACCGTAAAAAGTTCTACGATCCGTAGGAAGGGATTTGTAGACTTAGAGATGAGTTTTCCAAATTTCAAGTTTTGAATGTTTGACGTTCGACTTGAAAGGATGAACCTGGATAGTTTTCGATGGATCACATGTAAAGGATTCAATGATTTTGTTTAAGATCTAAGACTATGAAGGGTTAAAATGGTCATAGTTGGTTTTATAGGTTGTAAGGTTGTCTCAATAGAACTGATGTTGAATTAGTCAAATTTTGGACTTGACTTCTAATCTATAGACGGGGTCTGAAGACTATGGAAAATTCAACAGATAGTAGAAAGGTCTCGTGGATAGTAAGGTGAATTTATGTGCCTGAAGTTGGTTTTAAATTGACTAGTATGACTGTAGGAACCCGTATGAGTGTCCAACTATGATTTCTTAAGGGTATTTAGGTATTTGCCTATGCCTTTAGTACTGATACTATATCGTTTTCTTATAACTACTCTTTTATTCCTAAATCTACCCAAACATGTCGTATTCTTAAATCCCCAATCCCATTTTCTCAAGTACAAGAAAAATACTAGGGTTTTAAGCTTAAGGTCTCCTATTTCTCCATTTCTTTTGGGCTTTTATCATCAAGGTATGTACGGTTCTGATGATTCAGGGATTTTGTTTCATTTAGAGTTACATATATATATTCGTATATGATTTTAAAATGTTAATATGCAGCAAAGAAGGCAAAAGAGTAAGCCAAGGACACTACAAGTCAAATAGGAGCGAAAAAGTTGAAAAAGTGAAGAAAAGCACATATGCTAATAGCCAAAGCCACTCAGAGAGTCGTTCAGTGTACCTTTAGCTTGCCTAAAGATCCAGTATGCTATCCTTTGGAAAAAACTAACTTGACGGTCAAACAAGTGATTTTGTGACTCGCCAAAGAGATCAATGATACAAATTTAACTCACCAAATATTACAGAATGAAGTGGTAAAAATCCGCACCAAGAAGGTAAGAAGAAGAGAACTCAACGTATTGTAGATCGATTCGGCAAATTTGACTAACTTCGCTAAATATCAATAATGATTTGCTTAAAATGCACGCTAAAAAGGCATGAAGAAGAGCACTTGGTGCATCAGCGTCTGGTTTGGCGAATCCCAACTTACTTCAGTAAGTTGAATTCGTGCTGAAATTCTGGGAACGTATAAATGTAATTTTCAAAAGAACAAGAAGAAGTTCCCACATTTTTCACTTCTAGTTTTTGAGTTTTACATTGTAGAACACTACTTTTACATTTTTTAGTAGAGAATTAAAGACACTGAGATTTTTAGCTTGATTTCTAGCATTTGAGGATTTGCAAATTGTTGTCAAACCTGATGAAAACCTTTGTTGATGATGATCTCTTGTTCATTACTATGTTTGGATAAACCCCCCATAAACCCCGGTGTGATTATGTAGTTGAATGATTTTATTCGCTAATGGGCGTTGTTAGTTACTATTTTTATTGTTATTTTGAAGTGGGTTCAATTAATAGTAGGTGTTTTATTTGAGGAATTGTAGTTGAAAATGCATTTTTAGATTCGTTGTCAATACTTTCTTGAGAAAGAGGTGTTAAACTCAAATTATTAGTTTATGATTGTATTTATTGCATGACATCAAGAATTTTCATGATGTCAATGAGAATCATTTGGGAAATGTGAGCATTATCTAATTGCTTCAACTGTCGGTAATGTGGTGTTTCACACGACGAACACCATGTTGCAACTGTTGCAAATGAAGGGTCTATTTGGAGGAATTGCTCATGAGGACCCTCACAATCACATTCCAAACTTTGAAGATATGTATGTGCTCTTTTCATTTGCGAACATCACTTAAGAAGTTAGTCCAACTTTGTTTATTCACCGTTTCTCTAATACGGGGAAGCAACAAAGTGGCTAGATGATTTACCAAGGAAATCAATCACTTCTTGGGAGGAGCTCACTTATGCATTTTATGAAAGGGTTTTCCCTCTTTTGAAGAAGGTTAAGTTGAGGGATCATATTCATAACTTCAAGTGAGTGGGTGGTGAACCTATTCACGAGACATGTTAAAGATAACAAAAATTGTTGCTCAAATTCCCAACTCACGGGCTACTGGATAATGTTTGTTGTAATTGTTTTACAAGAGCCTCGATGCAGTTAACAAACATATGGCATACCAACTCATTAAAGGAGGAATCATGCAGTAGCCTTTTGACATATCATCTTCCATTCTAGATGATATGATGAAAATCAATCGCCTTTGGTACACTAGACACGCTCAGGTGTCTCTTTTAACTTTGGGCTGACAATGTGTTACACCCTAGAAGTTAGAGCATCATTGTGTTGTCACACGGAAAATGAGACTTCAGTAAGTCTCATCTAAGCCACTCATATTGTTCATTGCATAATAATCATCCTAAAATGAGTAAAAATTTAAAACTTTCTTCACACACGAATAACTCTTTCATAAACAAAACGCAAGCGGAAGACTTTTATTTAAAAACATTAAACCTTTACAAAAATCTCGTTGAATCATCTAATCTTTAGAGTTTACAACATTTGGGACTAAGCCCATACAAGACTCAAAATAAAGACTAAGACATAAGGAATCTGTGGATATTGTCCTTGAATCGATGCGAACTCACCAATACTTCATCTTCAAAGCCTTAGAAACATATCCATCATTCATGGTACATCAAGACTTCGAATTCCCTACACTTTAGTGAAAAAGGAAAAGAAGGGGTTAGCACATTAAATGTACTAAGTATGGAAGCCATGCAAAAATAATGAAAAAGGGACATTTAGTAAATGACATGCTTTGCATGAATTTTGATTAAAATATCATATTATAATCATAAGAACCACATTTAACAACTTAGAAACACATAAGAAATTATTTAAACAATAAGTCACATTTTTGGAAAAACATTACAGTGAACTTACTTCGCTTTAACAGTGAAGTCCTTCACGGTACAGTGAAGTTTCTTAGCTTCACCCTACACAACTTTTTGCATATAATCCCCTTATATAAAGCTATACTAAGACTCATTTAAGTTAGACATAGAGAGACCGCCCATACACACTCTCTAGGCACACCTAAATGATCCTTAAGACCCCTAATAATGAGATACACATGCTTACAAATACATCAATCACATGAACATGAGATCCTCCTACCAAAGGTGACTCTAAGGTTCAAATGAGTGAGTTCTGAAGCGATCACCATAAAATCCCTTACATACATACCTAAGAGTTCCTATAGACTACCTAAGACAAAATCATTCTCCATTATTACAATAGCATATAGATGCTATGGAATTCTCCTTCCAAAGGCTATCAAAAGTATTACTTAAGTAAATCAAGAATATATGTCCATAATTGACCTCTTCAAGATTAGCTAAGTAATCCTTAAGACTACCTAAGGATTAGGTCATGTCTACATAATCAATCAACCTCCCTAACTAGAATGATTCTTAAGAGTTATGTAGGCAAGATGAGAAGTGATCATTGCTATGTCCCTTCACACCTTACGTAGACAACTCTTAACTACTCTAGATAAGTACTTCTTCATTTAACATGCTTTCTTAACTCAAGCGATTACATCCCTTAGTTCATTTAAGAGACATTCATCACATATACATAAAGTACATTCAAGTAATGGTCTCGATAAGACCTAGGGACTCTAACTAACATCTCCAAAGCCTATTGTGCAATGTGTAGATAGCATCCTGTAGCACCACCTAGACTTCATAGAACTTCTCCAACGCTAGTAGGTATCCCACATGATGAGAATAGGCAATAACCGACAGACCATATATCTAGACATTGAATCCGGAGTTCTAACCTACTCTGATGAGGGTGTTCTACTTGCCAAGGGTAGAAATACGACACATCCCATTTAGGCACATGATTAAGGAATATGAAGGGCTTTTATGCACTTTAGTCTCATTATCAAGTAGAGCTACATTGTGCTCTAGTCTCCTTCTCAAGTATAGATACTTCCCATGACATAATCATTCGGTGCTAGCCTTTGTTCTCATAGAGTCACTTACATTAAAGGTTCATACAACTAGGTTCCATATATAGTTCATAACCCAATCACATTTACCGTATCAAAGAGCTCCACTAGGGCTACCTTTCAATGGAGACTAAGATGGCTAATTATAGCATTTCTAAGGTTTTATATGATGTCATTCCAGATAATCAACCTTAAGTCCATTTCTTTACTTGAATGATACCATTACGACTTTTGACTTCAACATACATAACCTTACCATTAGGTTCAAGGTTTCACATAAAGGATCTTCTTAATATAATTCAAGGTCTCACACATCATTCATACTTTCAAGACTAAGAGGCTTTAGAATACTAAGTCAAGACATCTCATATTATCATATCATTCGTACATATATCAAGTAAGGGACACAAGTCTACCAAACAAGACACAACATTCTTTACTTTATCACATATAGCATATCATACTTTGATGCACATAGGAATGACCCTTATCATCTTTACAACATCCTATACAATAGCATAACATCATCAATATAACCATTATAGACTCATATAGTCAAGTAGGAACAAACATGTATCAACCCTAAGACTACACATAGAAGCACATAATCATGGTCTACATGATTTCCTAACATATATAGAAGGAAAACATACTTTCACATTACTTCACATATAGATTGATATGCTCATACTACACATAAATTAACTAAACAAATCATCATAATACTTCAAGTAGTGCCGACAAGGCCATGATCATCATATTGTAAAAGTAACACCGACAAGGCCACATCAATTCACATAGCACCGCCACCATTAGTGGACCATACCAATCACAACATAAATTAAAGTCTAATTAACAAAAAATAAAATAAATTAGGGAAGCATACCCCACCTCCATCTTACCACTTCAATTTCAAGGCTAAATAATCAAATTCGATATCATAAGGTCTTTAGCCATGGCCATAACTAATAATTCAATACAATTATATCAATAAACAATAACTAGGTCAATCCATTACGTACTCATCAATCTAATACAACCTAGATATCAATTTAGTACAATTGTCACATCAATGGATAGCCTATAGAAATTACATTAGAACTCATAAGCCTTGATTCAATATCAATTCAATAATCCTAATACTCAATAGATCTAAGAATAGTCAATACTTAGTTGATCAAATTGAAACATCTTATAAAACAATCAATCATAATATATACACGAATCAAAGCCCATAACATTATACACATGAATTCATTGATATCAAAGCATGATCACATAACCCTTATTTTAGTCAAATTGAGAGATTTGTGAATGTCAAGGGTTCATGAAGAATTTCATTGGAAAACATAAATTAAACATCAATAACATCATATCTTAACGTTTGAAAACCTTTCATGCAAGAACACAAAACTTAGAGTCGAAATTGGATTTTTTCTTCTTTTTAAAATCTTTGAAAATCATCTTTGATATAGGCTCTAAGGTGATAGCAAGACTTACATGAAGATCTCCCATACCTTATTAGAAGAACCCAGTGAAAATTGAATAAGAAACTTTATTGAAGAACTATCTTCAAACTCTATCTTCACCTTGAACTCTCATGAAGGTTTTTGAACAAACTTTGGGAGGGTGTGTTTCGATTTAGGTGTTAGGGTTTAAATCATAGTTTAATGACTTAATACTAAATACCCATGCACATATAAAACAACCGTACTCAAATTTTATAAGACTTGGTGTGAATTTCCCAATATCCCCAAGCCTTAGCAGAAAACTGACAGGCAGTTTACAACACCATCGGTGCCCCACCATCGATGGTCCGTGGGTGAGACTAGGCCCCGTCGATGGGGTCTCGTCGTTTGATCCTGCTGCTCATCAACCTTCCATATTTTAGGCTCCATCTATGCCACTCATCGATGGGCCGTCGCCTAATCGACTTGCTGTCGTTTGGGTTGTCATTTGGCCCTGCCTGGCAGTGTTGAGCTTCAACTTGGGGTCCTCCTTCTAGGGCCCCTTGTTGGTTCTTACATGCAGTCGTACCCGGATATTTCCAACCCAAATATGATCGTATATGAGTTTAGTACCTAACACATCAATTTCATCCAAAAGGAACACATAAAACTAAATGAAACATGCATAGACACACCCGGTCGTTTCAAGGCAAACCTTTCAAATGTCATGGATGTTCTTGGACATTTGGCCTCATAACTTCACGAAACTTGACACACTGACTATATACACTATAATAAATCATTTAAGGACCTTATAACCTCATAAATCACATATAAACATATAAAACAACATGTCATCCATAGGTGACTTAGTCGTTGAACGTCTTGGTTGTCCCTTAACGTTTGACTTCCAATGCATCAAAACTCTTAGAGACTGTCTCTATACCACATTATAGACCATTTTACGACCTTAGACCATCACGAAAACCATGTTAGGCTCTAGCTTCACCTAATTCATTTTCGGGGTCATACATTCTCCTCTACTTGGACAACATTCGTCCTCGAATGACACTTGCCACTCTTCGAAAACTTCCAATAGTAGAGACTCCACTTAAAAGCTCATAATCATACCACATAACACATAATCAAGAAGAAAACATCAATTTCACATAATCAAGAGATTCACAATATAACAAGAAAGTAGAAGACAATTCTATAACTCATTATGGTATAAAACTCGCATGCTTCATTCCAAATAGCAATAACTCATTTTATATTCAATATCATGCTTATATAAATCAGTTCTAACCACATTACAACAAATTTCAAGCAAAGAATTAATTAGTCAATTTTTTCAAAATGTCATTCTGTGTAGAAATCCCTAGCAACCTTATGATAACGTTCAAATATACTTCTTGAAAAGAAATATAAACGATCATATGTAATATATATACCCAACTATGAGTCGGCTTCTATAGCGGCTCTTACAAAGCTCCAAAGCTAGAAGAAAATTTATATTATGTCTTGTTTCTTGTTTCTCAGCCTCCTCTAAGATAATTATTTTTATGAACCATTCATAGATAAAGAAAACCCTAAATAAAATAATTGAGTTTAAATTAAATTAGGAATTCAAAACCCGGAAGAAATTGATTCCGTAAATTATTTGCTGCGAAGGTTGCCACGTTGATCTCTTAGTGGCTTCCACATCGCAGCTGCAAAAGCAATTTGAAATTCCTCAAGTTTTAGCCACAATTTCTATACATATAAATATATTATTTTATTCAATTTAATCTATTAAGCTACCTGCTTGATTTCCTTCTTCAACCTTTCATTTTTTGTTTTTGCTCCAAACTTCTTCATTTTTTCACCAAATTAATTCTACACATAAAATACACAGTTTAACACAATACATAAAATTTATTATCAAAATGGAGAAATATAAATAATAAATGTGAGGTACATAATAATAAAAATGTGTATTTTTACCTCAGATCAACACCCTACTCTTAAACTTTTGTTCGTCCTCGAGCAAGAATTAAAGCTCATCTAAAAAAAATATATACTAGCAATATCATCACCTTGATTAATACAAACGACTAGACCATATAACCATTAAAATATCAAGTAGACTTATCAATCATTATGCAAGACATCCAAGTAAACAACAGACCTCTAACTTCCTATTTTCATGAAGGACTTTGAACTCATAAAATTTATGTTCGCTCACCTACTCTCATAAAAGAAAGTTAATAACATCATCTATCTATCATGAAACAAGTGCTCTCACAAAAAAATAAAAAATAGTCCACACAGTCAATTCAAAAGATTGAATATAAATTAAGGACTTTATATCAAGAACAACTCTCACACTCACAAATAAAATTCACATGTATGCACAAAGAACCATATGATTGCCCATTATGTACATCTTTACTAATTAAGCATGCTTGAGTAGAATCAAATAGTACTTTAACGGGTTGTAATGGAGGCTAGGGGACAGGTAGGAAAACTATATAATAGTGTCTCCCACTTCCTTAAACACTTTGCAATTTTTAGACTTCATCACTCATATTTTCTTCTCTTTATTCTCAGTCCTCTCTTCAACAATTATTTCACAAATAATTTTCATCATCACAAGAATGTTTAAGTCATTAATCTTTTTATTTTTGATTTTTTGTTTTTTGATTTTCCTTCATAATATCCACCCTCGACTTGAGTATTTTACATAAGTTAAGGTGCACGATGTCCTTGAAAGGACCAGGGCCATCATCAAGGTAATTTCCTTTTTTTTTTATGTATATATATAATATATATATATATATATATAGATATATATATATATATATATATATAGATAGATATATAGATATTTCACATTCTTTCAAAGAGGGCTTTTAAGAACTTTTTAGCTATCATTGATTACCATTTCACTCATCCATCCCTTTTTCTCAGAATTGATAATTAAAATAAGTCTATGCTATGATGCTCAATGAAGCAAGGTGCAAAAACTAGGAATTCAATAAAAATAGTCAAGGGAAAAAACTGGGTACCAATAAAAGGCTACAAGCTCAAAAGTGGTAACTACTGATAAAATATCTGAAAAGGCTAAAATTTATAAGACAAATCAAAGAAAGCCTATTATCATCTCCAAAACAAGGCAACACTTTTTTTATTTCGCTTCAATAACATGTAGGGCAAGTTCTAGGCTAATATGCAAAACATGAAATAAATAAAATCTCACCATACATGGCACAAGTATCAATCAAGATGAATCAATTCTACTTCTAACAGAGATAGGATTATATCAAACTACAAAATAAATAAGCTATATTCAAAGTCACAACCATGAGCCTAGATGTCAAAAGGTTTGCAATTTCACTAGTACTCAAACATTCACAAGAAAATATTACTTAAAATAAGGCTCAAATAGTAAGTGTCATATAACTCAAAAAGGGTCTTTTCTTTTCTCTCCAAAATTAAAAAAAAAATTCCATGATAAATAAATAAAAGACACTCGGTTCAAAAGGGACTATCCTCAGGAAAAGAATTGAAAACAAATGCCAAGGAACCCATCCTAATTTTTTTTTATTAAAACAGTAAAAACTAGGAATTTGTTCCTCCACCCCACACTTAAAAAGATGATATGTCCCCAAAACATTAAATAAAATATAAAACAAGGGTTAGGAAAACTCTCTGAGTCCTTTAGCACGTTCTCTAAATTTATATCAAGGGTTGTCATCCCACACTTAAGCTCAAACATGCTCTTTTTTTTTGGTTGGGTACTCAGACTTCCCCTTATTTGCAAAAACAAGATAAAAAGTGATACTAATAAAATAAAACAAAAAAATAGTAATAAAATAAATAAAGAAAAAGGTACACTACTAATTTGATCGCGATACGACACTATCAATTTTTTTTCTTCCACTTTGAAGATGTAAATTGCACCCCCAATTCTGAATCAATTTTTCTATTACGCTCAAGGGGTGGTGGTACAAAAAGAAAGGTCCCAAACAACAGATATCACATTATGCACTTCTTGGATCCTATGTGAGGAATGTAATTTTTCGATGTTAGAACAATAAATTCAACAATATAGATACAATTTTCCTCCTCCATACACTCTTCTACAGGCTCAGGTGAGTCAATGATAATAATAATGATAAAAAATTTAAAACTAATCCTAAGAAACAAAAAAATACAAGTTAAAATAAATACTAAAGACAATTTCTAAGCCATATTCCCCGGCAGCGGCGCCATTATTTGATAATGTTCAAATATTCAAGAAAAATAAATGATCATATGTAATATATTTACCCAACTATGAGTCGGGGTTGACCCCACAGAGAATATGGAAGAATATTATCAATAACAAATATTTAACTATATAGGCGTTATATTAAAATGGGGGATTTTAGATTGAAATAAAAATAAAAGAAATAAACATACTTTGAACTAAGTATGTATTTATATCCAAATTAATAAACATAACTAGCAATATGTTCTCCATAAGCTCATAACGCGGTAATCCTAGTAATAGCAAGTCTTCTCTAGTTTTATGCATGCAAAGTGATAAGTTACGTATCTCTAAATCTTTGGTTCGACATCTAGTGATTTTCACCCGTACCTTGGTCCGGCTACGTGTGTATACTTTACTAAACCTTACCTTTACCTCATATTAAGCATCATATTCAATGATGACTAAGTTACTACTTCCTACCAATTGAAACTAGCCTATTAGATAGTATATACTAAATCTACGTAATAATTCTTTTTTTATTAACTACCTACTTGATTTAGCAAGTAGCAACAAGGCGAGTTCTAACGTTGGCCACCGTTAAAAAGACTTCTAAGCGAAAAAATTATCAATATATGAAACAACCTATTTGAGAATTGCTTAATTACTATTAATACTTTGTTAATCGCTCATGGTTCCAACAAACCTAGTAGTGAAACTTAGCTACTCATTATCTCAAAATACAATCAAAATTTATTAAAATAAATATATTTGTGTTAATCATAAAAAGTTAAGAACAATAGCTAAACTATATTTTTATTAATCACAAATACAAATAAATAATAAAGGAGAAGAAAGAATAAACCACAATTCTTTGGCCTCCACGACGACCTTACAAAACTCCAAAGCTAGAAAAAACTTTATATTATATCTTGTATCTTGTTTCTCGGCCTCCTCTAAAATAATTATTTCTATTAACTATTTATAGCTAATGAAAACCCTAAATAAAATAATTGAGTTCAAATTAAATTAGGAATTCAATATCTAGAAGAAATTGATTCCGTAAATTATTTGCTGCAAAGGTTGCCGCGTTGATCTCTTAGTGGCTGCCACGTGGCAGCTGCAACAAGCAAATTGAAATTCCTCCGGTTTGAGCCGCAATTTCCGTACATATAAATATATTATTTTATTCAATTTAATCCATTAAGCTATCTGCTTGATTTCCCTTCTTCAACTTTTTATTTTAAATTTGTTTTAGTTCGAAACTTCTTTATTTTATCACCAAATTAATTCTATATATAAAATACACAATTTAGCATAATCCATAAAATTTAAGATCAAAATGGACAAATATAAATAATAAATATGTATTACACATAATAATAAAAATGTTTATTTTTGCCTTACATCACCTTACAGTGAAAATATTTTACAATCTAACAGTGCAACAATTAAGAAATTCCTTACAATTGTCCTCCAATCAATCTCATATAACCATTTAGACAAGCTCACTATTCAACTATATGTAACAATTAACAACCTACACAATATGCACATGAATCATAAGGAAGATATCATGCATGACCATGCATGAAAGCTCATCTTCCATAAACTCCTACAGAACTTAAGTTACCAAGAACCCTTTGTTTTAGGCTTTAATAAAAACATCAAGAAAGGTTAAGGTCATCTCACTCCCAACAAACATAATCTTCACCATACTCCCCCACTTAGGAGAAACCCATTCTAAGGTCAACTTAACATCCACTACAATTAAGTCCCTTAAGGCATATTAAACCTTCCTAATACTTTCTCACCAAAGTCTATCTCATGTAGACTAAAGACTCTCAAAGGTCTTATCATCTAACCACTACATCCATCCTTACTAGGAGAACTCACTTTTACTATTTCTAATCTCATCCACTTCCTTTCTATGGTTGGGTCTTAAACAAGTTCAAACCACCTAAACAACCACTCTTTCACATCCTCACACTATACCTTACCATTCCTTTAGACTTAACTACCTTCAAAAGGTAACTAAGCCAACCTAAGGTCATCAACACCTTCTTTCACACCTCATCCAATAAGTCACATCTCATCTTTACTCTCCCTCAACCCAAACTTCATAAAGTCACCCTCAATGGGCCAACACATAAGGGAAACAAGGGAAAGCTACAAAACTCTTAGGCATGATTAGATTAATGAAGAAGTGAAACTTTTCCTAGCACCAAATATCCTCCCATTTATAATGTGGCGCGCTTTACATTATAAACAAGACTTGACTAGATGTGGTACATGAGACAACTTAGACACTCCCAAACATTATGCTCTGATATCAAGTTTGTAACAACTCACAAGTACACCATAGAAGTTAGAACATCCTTGTGTCGTCACACGGCAAATGAGACTTGAAGAAGTCTTATCTAAGCTACTTGTATCATTCATTGCATAATAAACATCTTAATATGAGTAAAAATTTAACATTTTTGTCACACACGAAGAACTCTTTCACAAACAATATGCAAGCGAAAGACTTTCATTTAAAAACATTAAACCTTTACAACAATCTCGTTGAACCATATAATCTTTGGAGTTTACAACACTTGGGACTAAGCCCATACAAGACACAAAATAAAGACTAAGACATAAGGAACTTGTAGATATTGTTCACGAATCAATGATGACTCACCAATACTTC
This sequence comes from Solanum lycopersicum, assembly GCF_036512215.1. Lineage (NCBI taxonomy): Eukaryota > Viridiplantae > Streptophyta > Magnoliopsida > Solanales > Solanaceae > Solanum > Solanum lycopersicum. The sequence continues at coordinate 19,226,957 of NC_090809.1, forward strand.
ATCTTCAAAGCCTTAGAAACCTATAAATCCTTCATGTCACATCAAGACTTCCAATTCCCTACACATTAGTCAAAAATGGAAAAGAAAGGGGTTAGCACATTAAATGCACTAAGTATGGAAGCCATGCAAAAACCATGAAAAAAGGACATTTAGTAAATAATATGCTTTTCATGAATATTTATTAAAGCATCATACTATAATCATAAGAAATACATTTAACAACTTAGACACACATAAGAAATCATTTAAACAATAAGTCACATTTTTGGAAAACATCACAGTGAAATTACTTCACTGTAACAGTGAACCTTCACTGTACAGTGAAGTTTCTTAGCTTCACTCTACATACTATTTAGCATATAATTCCCTCACTTAAATCTATATTAAGACTCACTTAAGTGAGACAAAGAGAGAACACCCATACACCCTCTCTAGGCACACCTGAATGATCTTTAAGACCACTCATCATGAGATACACATACTTACAAATACACCAATCACATGAACATGAGATCCTATTACTAAAGGTGACTCTAAGGTTCACTTGAGTAAGTTTTGAAGCAACCACCAATAAAATCCCTTACACACATACCTAAGAGATCATATAGACTACCTAAGATAGAATCATTCTCAGTTAACACATTAGCATATAGATGATATGCTATTCTCCTTCCAAAGGCTATCAAAAGACTTACTAAAGTAAATCAAGAAGATAACGTCTATAATTGACCTGTTCAAGATTACCTAAGTAATCCTTAAGACTACCTAAGTCTTAGATAATGTATACATAATCAACCAACTTCCTTCACTAGAGTCATTCTTAAGACTTATCTAGGTAAGATGAGAAGTGACCATTCCTATGACCCCTTCACACCTTAAAAAGACAACCCTTAACTACTCTAGATAAGTACTTCTTCATTTAACATAATTTCTTAACTTAAGTCATTACATACCTTAGTTCATTTAAGAGACATTCATCACACAAAGTACATTCAAGAAATAATTTTGAGAAGAACTAGGGACTCTAACTGACATCTTCAAAGCCTATTGTACAATGTCTAGATAGCATCCCATACCACCACCTAGACTTCATCGAACATCTTTAATGCTAGTAGGTATCCTACACGATGAGAATAGGCAATAACCGACATAGACCATGATGGCTAGACATGGAATCTGGAGTTCTAACCTCCTGCGATAAGGGTTCTACTTGCAAAGGGTAGAACTAGGACACATCCCATTTAGGCACATGGTTAAGGAATATGAAGAGCTTTTATGCACTCTAGTCTCATTCTCAAGTAGAGCTAGTAGTCTCCTTATCAAGTAGAGCTACTTCTCATGACATAATCACTTGGTACTATCCTTTGCTCGCATAGAGTCATTTACATTAAAGATTCATACAATTAGGTTCCATATCTAGTTCATAACCCAATCACATTTACCCTACCGAAGAGGTCCACTAGGGCTACCTTTCAATAGCGACTTAGATAGCTCATTATGACTTTCCTAAGGTTTTAAATGATGGTTTCCATCCAATCAACCGTAAGTCCATCATTTCTTTACTTGAAGGATGCCGTTATGACTTTCGGCTTCAATATACATAACCTTACCACTAGTTTCAAGGTTTCACATAAAGGACCCTCTTAATATCATTCACGGTATCACACATCATTCATACATTCAAGACTAAGAGGCTTTAGCATCCTAAGTAAAGACATCTTATATTATCATATCATTCATACATATATCAAGTAAGAGACACCAGCCTACCAAACAAGACACAACATTCTTTACTTTATCACATATAGCATATCATTCTTTGAATTACATAAGAATGACCCTTATCATATTTATGTCATCCTATACATTATCATAACTTCATCAATATTACCATTATAGACTCACACAGTCAAGTAGGAACAAGCATGTATCAACCCTGAGACTACACATAGAAGCACATAGTCATGGTCTACATGATTTTGTTAGCATACATAAAAAGAACACATACTTTCACATATAGATAGATATGCTCATACTTCACATAAATAAACTAAACAAATCATCATAATGCTTCAAGTAGTGCCGACAAGGCCATGATCGTCATATTGCATAAAGTAATGCCGACAATGCCAAATCAATTCACATAGCACCACCACCATAAGTGGAATATACCAATCACAACATAATTAAAGTCTAATAACGTAAAATTAAAGAAATTAGGGCAGCATACCCACACTCCATCTTACCATTTCGATTTCAAGGCTAACTCATCCAATTCGATATCATAAGGTCCTTAACCATGGACATAACAAATAATTCAATACAATTATATTAATAATCAATGAAACTAGGTCAAACCATTACATACTCATAAATCTAATACAACCTAGATATCAATTTACTACAATTATCACATCAATGGATAGCCCATAGAAACTATATTAGAATTCATAAGCCTTGAGTCAATATCAATTCAATAAGCCTAATACTAAATAAATCTAAGAACATTCAATACTCAGTTGATCAAATAGAAACAACCTATAAACCAATCAATCATAATATATACATGAATCAAAAGCCCATAACATTCTACAAATTAAGTGTTACTTTAAATGCTACACTTCAAAAGTGTTACCTAAAAGCTATAAAGGCTACGCTTTTAGAACATCATATGGTTACACTTTTCATGACCTCAAGATACATTTATCAAGTGTGGCCGTTACTATCATAGGTCACACTTACAAAACGTAGCATTTCTTACCTCCTCTCAAGCTACACATTTTAATTGTTGTGTTTTTTAATTTATTTGGCACAATTTGAGATAAATAAGCCACACAAATAAATTTCTACAACCACACTCATAAGGTGTGGCAATGTTATATAGGCTATAAATATTATTTTAACATATCTATATGCCATATATTTTTTTTTGGATATTTCTGATCTTCCCCTTATACAGTTATATCTTAATTAGTTAAGTCTAAGGACTAATTTATAATATGCATATATGAAAAGTATATTGACTCGAATACAATTACTAAAAATCAATATTACAATATATATATTTGTAATTAATTTCACAAAACCAAAATAAAATTAATAAAAATTGTTCAAGAAGTCTTCATCAGTCACACGATTCTCCATATATTTGAGCTCCTTGCTTCATTCATGCTCTAATTCCTTAGGACATTAAACCACATGTAAGATGTATGACTACAAATAATATTGTTAACTAGAAAATGTTTATAAAAGACACATTTTTCCTATACTATTTGCAGTCATCAAAACAAAATCCACTAAAAAGTCAAATTAAGTGTATCAAAAAGAGAAACATACCAACATTTGATTGAATTTAAGCAAAAAGTGGTGAAAAAGAACTTTAGAACATCTGCCACAATTATACGATGAAGTTAGAGAGAACGAAAGTGAACAATGTTAGGATGAAGCAACTAGTGTAAACATCTAAATTACACAAATATAACAACCTAACATAGTAAACATTTTGTATATTCATTCAATAATTAACAGTTAAAATTTGGGCGTGAGACAAGCTATGGTTTCTCTTCATTCATAGTCATTTTCACATCATCATCTTAAAGTGAGTACTAGGTATTAATAAGTTTCACTTGGATCTAGAAAGATATGCTTATCGAGTAGGGGATAAGATGCACACAAACTAGTTCAAATATAGATCAGATTTTCTTTTGATAGCTGAGAAATCCCTGATGGCCTTCCAATCCCTAATACGGGTGTAAGTTCTCATATTTCAGTGACAAACTCAACCAAATATGTAACTTTGACAAAATAAAATAGCTGAAAACTTGTCTTTACTTGAGAAGAAACATATTACATCATCATTGATTTTCACATACCAAGTTGAACTTCAATTACTCTATTAAATTCTAAACATTTAGCCTTGAAAGAAATGCTACCCCAAAATGAGATGTCATCATCACTGTAAATTTACAACTCCACACATAAAAGTCAGAATACATTTTATTGTTGAAAAGCAAAATAGTAAGCACACGTAAAAGTCAGATTACATTTAGGGTACTTACTACTCAGAATGGTGTTCCTGGTATAAAGAACTACATGGGAATGTCTTTAGATTTTGTAATTTTGGCTGGAGTTTTCTTCTGATTTCTCCTACGGGAAGCATTTGAACAAGTTCTTCGACCTCCGTTTGCACCCTATCAGTAACACAAACTTTCCTACTCTCCGAAAAAGGACAAATGAAATAATATGTAGATCATAGCATATAGCCAGAGGCATACACTACGACAAGCATTCAACAAGTTTTACCAGCAAAACTATACGGAAGTATCACATAACCTCCCCCGAGACACACAATGTTGAGGTCTATGGATATTGTCACTAGTCACTACCCCACTATTAACATGTTTCTAAAATGCACTTGTAATGTCATCCTTCCTCTTTTTCTATATTTCACAAAAAATCAGCTTTGTCTGAAATCAAAAGCTGAAAACAACACTCCCTGATCTCACTACAGTTAGCAGGGAAAAGATGAACACTAATGCCGTAACTAGAGTTAGTTCTGGATGGATATTAACCAGCAAGTCATACTTCATAATACTCGTAGTAATTTCTTTTAGAAAAAAGAAGCGAAACAAAACTAATAACCAACATATGTATGACATCCGAAATACTAATCCAATTAGAAAGGCACAAATCTTCTTGTATGAAATCACTAAACATATGTAATAGAGATGAGAAGTTTCCTATAAAAAAATTATTGTAATGAACTTATGGGTATCATGAAATGTAAACAAATCAGAACAACAACTCTGTTTTTTGGAAAAATATCTTGTTCCTGCTAGACTTCTTTAAGAAGTAATGATATTTCTAATGGTACCACGAATGGTAAAAAATTTAATAATATAGACTTCTCTTTTGGGGGGAGTGGATATAGGGAATTCATATAGCCAATCTAGATAATAATTTATGTGACATAATTATTCTAGAGAATTTCTATAAAAGTGTTTTCTTCTATGGCAAGGGCATGCTACTCAAAATAAATAACCATATATTGAGTTTACTACCTAAAATATACACCAATTACATAATTTTTGATAGGTTATTTGATTTCATAACCAAGAATGAATTAACAATCTAAATACTTGGAATTATAGTATGTAGTATCTAGGATGAGACTGTGGACTCCACAAGTCTGTAAGACTGCATTCTGTGTAATTTCATCACAAAATCAGAAATCCCTCGTGTACAGGAAAACCTATTGTGAAACACAAACAAAGCATTCATCGTAAGAAAACAATTTTGAAATAAAAGGAGAATGCCTTACGAGCTGATGCTATTTTCTTTGTTTCTCTTTGTGCTGATTCAGCTATAAACATTTGAAATATAGTTGTTTGAAGAGGTCTTTCGATTTAAATTGAATTGGTTGAGGAACCATTGATAATAATCTCTTCTCAAGTATGTGAAAACATCCTGCAATGATGTAAACAATATACTTTAAGAATTATATTGCAAAAGAGAGGTATAAAGAATTACAACTTTATATCTTAGTAATTAGAAAATAAATTCTTTCTTCTGAAATAGGACGAATGAAATAATTTGTTATAAGCTTGCTTGGTTTAGTACCAACATCAAGAAGTGTAATCGTCGTAACATCTTGTCGAGCTACTTTTTCCTTGACAGTTTCCTTTCGGAAGATGTAATAAGTTAGGATATGGATTGTATATCTTTGGGTGCACTGAATGGAGGGAACAACACACTATTTTCCAGAAGGCAAATTATAAAACGAAGAATTTCATTTAAAAGAGTGGCATAAATCAGTACAACCTGGAGAGTCAATATATGTTATCTTTGTTAAACGTTTTTTTTACTTGGGTAAAGAAAGAGTGAGACAGAAAGAGAGGGAACAAAGATCTGTCCAGTACTTAAAACTTAAGGAGGAGAGTCTAATAAAAAAATTAAGTTAAATTTTGTAGTTGGTGGGAAGGGCACAACAATCTCTTTTCCTCTACAAAACAAGAAATTATACATAACAAACACCATAGAAGAGTCTATCCAAAGAAAGCAAATCAACAAGATGATATCATTTCTCGGTTATACCTAAAAAAAAAGGGAGTACAAAACATGCAAGGAAACTGGATTCTAGAATGTCTAAGCTACTTGATCACACAATTAAAAACAAAAAAAGCAAATTCAAACATAGAATATATAGAGACTCTATAAGCTTCATAATAGGCCATGCACAAGCATGGAAATTCAAGCAACATTACCAACAAAGTGCGATCATTGATGGATCAGTGAGGAGTTGCACAATGTATGTGTTTCACTGGTGGGTAGCCGCACACCAATAGTTAATAGCTTATGAACAAGTTCTAGATGAATATTTGTGATATAACTCAATCATTTTGAACTGTAACTTCTTGTACAAATAATCATCTAATAAGCCAGAATATAAGTTTTTTTTATGCATTTAGAGTAACACACAACTCACTTGAAGCTCTGGTGGAAGATATCTTATCTTTAAAACTGCGGGTAAACACCTTGTCGGATTCATCCTAAAAAAATTAGAAGTAGAGTAAGATCTCAAATATTTAAATTGAATAACAATCAGCTGAAAAAAGAATGAACAAGAAAGATAAATATGAATTTAAAAAGCCATAAACTTATAAGAATCAATTATTTTATGGCCCTAGTTGTTAAATTCTCCTTCTAATCATGTCACAGACTCTTCCTGGCTTCCAGAGACTAAGTGTACTTCATGCTCTAGCTTTCTGATATGTTCACCCACGTCGTTGCCTCCAATACATGCATGTGCCTGTATGTTAATGTAATCTCCAATAGCAAAAATTACCTTTACATCAATGCTTCTACGTAAGAAAACACAAAGGAAATTACTTAAAATTCTTGAAACTTCATGAAATAAAAAACTACATAATAATTCTGAAGTTTACTTTTGGTAAACAAATTTGGAACTTCACATGTGGCTAAAAGGAAATTAAGTCTGAACTTAAAAAATGACAAAAATAAAACTACTTCTAATCCAAAAAGCTCATACCTTAAGTTTTTTGCCTCACCAAAAAAAAAAAGGAGCAAAAACTATCATATTTTGATACTAGATTTTAAGTCATACCAAAAAGTAAAATCACCTCACATGTAATAAATTTAACATTAAACACATCCATCATTTCCACATTTCAACGAACTCAACCATCAGAGTAATGAAACACCTCACAATCATTAATCATAGTGTATAATAGAAAAACTAGCATGAGGATTCAAGACTTTATACAATGGTTAGGAGTACTTCTCAGTGGCAATGAGAGTAAGTCTTGTACAAATAAATCTACTTCCAATCTTTTTCAAATATTTTACACTACTGAAGAAGCTTCCAAGACATAAATTTAAGATGCACATGTTTCATAAACTTGTCAAGGAAAAGCAGCAGTAACATACTTCTAAAAAAATAATTTCGGAAAAGATAAATTAGTGAATACTAAATGAGTACAAGGTAACCTACCTTGTCTTGACTAATCTCAGCCAAAATCATCTTATCAATCTAAGGAAATATAAAATTAACATACTTAAATATTGGATAATGCCCACCATGAAGAACCATCTGATGCGTAATACTACTACAAGCCAGGAACCCCGAAATCAATGCAAAACACATCAATACATAAGAAAACTAAACCCATAAGTGAAACATCTTAGCCCACACAATAAATCTAGACATAAAAAATAGAAACTCTTAGATGATAAATTCCAAAAAAACACTTCAAATAGTTCTGTCCCTGAAATAAAAAGGGAGTAGTAATTTATATTGACAGTGGGAAACATCAATGGAGCTCAGATTCTTCACCTTCAATTAAAAATTTTTGTACATCCAAAGAGAGTTAAAATTTTACATATACTTTCAAACCAATTGATTTGCTATCAAACCAACTTACAGATGTGTTGATAACTTACTCAGATGTTTTCGAGTAGTAATTTCCTCTTTCTCGTTTGCTGATATGCCTTGGGATCACCTTGACGTACATGATTTTCGAGACTTTCTTCCCTACTTTAGAACTTAAGCTTTAAAACCCCAAAGTAATCGATTCCTTTTAAACAAAAAACAAAAATTCAATCAATTGAAAAGAACATTATTTTTAGTACTAGATGATTAGTAGATAATACGAAGGAATATTGGCGTATGATTCTTAAGCTTGACAGAATCATACTTACCCTTAAAGAAATTCGTATTGGAGAAAAATTTAGCTCAGCTCTTATTTCTTCAGCTTTCCCTCTTATGTTCTTCGATCTTTATCTCTATCTTCAACTCTTCAAAATAATCTTTTTCTGGAGAAGAGAATCGCAGGTATCGAAGAAATCTTCAACACAATTCTTCGATCTTCAGCTTAACTCTTCTATTATCAGCTTAATTCATCCATCATCAGTTGAGCTCTTCGATTTATCTTCTAGAGAAAGAGTAAAATACCTTTTAGAGAAAGAGTAAAGCGTGTTCTGGACCCTGGAGAAGAAAAAAGTTTTATCGATTATTAATTTTTTATTAATAAGTTTTTTTAGCCAATAAAAATGGGAGGGAGAACTGAAAATGTTAGAGGGAATATTATATTTTAGTGAAAACTTTAAGGCCACACTTTTAATGTGTTGTTTTTATAATTAAAACAAAGGACACTTAAGAAGTGTGGCCAACAGGTAAATAGTTGTAGTCATTTATTTTATATTGTAACAACACTTGTAAAGTGTAGCCTATACCATTAAAGAGTACACTTTTGAAGTGTTTCCAAAATTATCATAGCTAAAGGTTAAAAATTTTGGCTACGCTTTAAAACTGTTTCAAAAACTACTTTAGGCAACACTTTACAAGTGTAGTCCAGAATAAGTGTGGCTGTAGACTATAGTGTTCCAAGAATAGAGACTCCACTTAACATATCATAACCATATTATTAACATATAATGAAGAAGAAAACATCGGTTTCACATAATCAAGAGTTTCACAACACAATAAGAAAGTAGAAGATAATTCTACAACTTATTATGGTATAAAATCACATGCTTCATTACAAATAGCGAAAAATTAATTTATATTCAATATCATGCTTATATAAATCAGTTCTAACCACATTACAACAAATTTCAAGCAAAGAATGAATTAGTCAACTTTTGTAAAACAATCCTTATTACTATAATTCTGTAGGATAATATATGAGAAGACCTTATAAAAATACAAAAGAATATAAAAAAGTTAAAAGAGAATTACTAGATTTATATGTAAAACAGATATATTATTAAAAGACCTAAAAACAACAGGCTCTAAAAAAGAAATAACTAATAAATTAAATTATATATTTTTTTAGCTAAAATATTAGAACAAAAACTAATAAGACATCTTATATCTAGAAATTTTTCAATAAAAATACTTCATGAAAAATCTTCCATTTGCTTTAAGAATAAGACTTGATAATTGGCTATTATATAGAGATAAAAAGATTACAAAGAGTAGAAACATCAATAGAAGCATATATATATATATATATATATATATATATATATACGAAAACAAATTTTTTATACCAAAAAATTTTTATATTGAAAGAAATAACGACGAATATATAAATGCTTTAAAATGGGAATTATAAGGAATTAGTCGTGCTATAGATAGCTATAATAAAAGAATAAATTTTTTTTATAAAGATAATTACCCAACTACTTTAGGATAAGATAACAATAGTAACAATAGCTTCATTAAAAAGTATAGAATACTTAGACTTACAAATCAATATTGAAAAAAGATTTCAAAGATTAAAATCAGACAATATAATTAAGTATAACTTTGATAACAGAAATCATTGCTTACATACAGAAGACGCTAAGTATAATACTTTGATAGATTTAATAATCAATCTCAGTGAAAAAAATAAAAGAATCAAACAACAAAATTATAAAAATATTATGTGAACAAGAAGAAACGCAAAATAAACAAAAACAACTCTTTAGTAAGATAGAAAATAATTTAGATTATCTCAAGGAACAAGGAGTAGATTTAAGTAAAAAATTAAACGAGTTAAAAAATAAATCTAAAGAAGAAGTTAGTAATACATTGATAATAAAAATACAAGAAATAAAGACAGAATTAGCATCAATAAAAGAAATAGTTCTTTTATGATAGATTTAGTAGAGTCAGAGACAAATAGAGAAGCGATAAAATTAATAGAAAAAAGAATACCCCTTCCATCAGATTATAAAGATTTTAGTCCATCTTCAAAATCAGCTAATATTATTATACAACATAACAATATAATAATATCACTTTTATTACAACTACATAATAAGATAGATAAAAACTTTAAAGAAAAAGTAGAAGATAAAAATATAAACACAACTGGAATAGAAGAATTAATAGAAAAGTTAAATAAAATAGAAATTACTCCTCAAAAAGAAAAAACAATAAAAAAACAGAAAAAATGGATATTTTTCCAACTAGACCAAGAGATAAAAGATAAGAAAGACCAAGACCAAGTTACTCCCAAAATATGATAAGCAATAGTTTTTTGTCAAGAATATTAAATAAAAAGACAAAGGAAGAAAATAATCAACAATTAGAAGAAATAATCGATACACATAAAGATATACAAATCTTCCAACAAAATCAATTAAATTTATTGAATCCAAAAGTTTTGTGTAATACAAATTCAAAATCTCAACTATATAGACATTATAGAGAAGAACAATTATCAGTATTAGGAATTTTTTTTGTATCTTTACCACTCATAAACTCTGAATCTGTAAAAGAAATAAAACATGTTAAAAAAGACTTAATGAATATAGGATTAATAGTTATAGGAATTAAAGGATTAATTAGAAAAAACTTAGGAACAAAGACATTAATTACAATATATGATAATAGATGGTCAGACATAAAAAAGGCAATTATAGGATTAACAGAAGTAGCTATGACTAATAATGGAGGAATTTTCTACATAAGTCAAGATTTTATGATGAATTTAAATGAAAATTATAAAATCTAGACTTATGTAGAAAATTCCTCCATTATTAGTCATAGCTACTTCTGTTAAGTCCAGTTTATCTTTTTTTGTTGTTGTTTCTTAAGTAATTTTTCTACGGTTTGGGTTATAAGAGATTTTAGATCTTTATTTTTTTGGGATTTTTTGATTTTTTGTCTAAGAGTCTGGTTAAATGAAAGAGGTAACCTTCTTCTGGAAAATGAACCTTCATCCTTTTCACTTTTTGGCAAAGTGACAGCCATCAACAGGTTTGAGAAGTCATTACCGGCTACCATTTGAACCGGAATAGCTATATTTTCATCTGATACAGTGTATTTCTTAACATTCAGTGGGGAATGCACACCCATTTCATCCATTTTTATTTGGGATGGAAAACCCTGTATATCTGTCTGAGTTTGTACATCTTGTTTAGTCTTACCTTTGCTTTCCATTCTTTGGAGTCTTTCCCTGAGCTTGACATTTTCTTGTATTAGAGCTTCATTTCTTAGATTTAGCCTTCTGAATGCTCCGATCATGGATGAGCAATGATCACAAAATACTACTTTGTCTGTATCTTTTTGGATGTTGTGTTGTGGAGTTTTAGCTGGGTTTTGTCTAAGGGCTTGAGAAATATAGTAATTTGGCCCTAATATTCATCTACCATAGTCTAAAGCTTCTGTAAAATCATTAAAACTTTTAAAAATGGGTTTTTGAAATCCTTTAATAGAGTCTAAAACTTCTATCCATGTCTGAAAAACACCATTTGTTTTACCATGAATCACCACATAATATTTAAATCTATTTTCTTTATTTTTGTTAGTAAAATAATATCCTAAAGCATTTAAAACAGCAATTACATATTTAGTGTCTTTTTTATTATGTGTTATCCATATATTATCTATGAGGCATGTTTGCTGTTTGTCTAGTTGACAGTTAGATAAGTGTCTGAATGTCCAGTTATACGGCTCGTATGCTATTAAGTTTTGTTGTCCAAACTGCAGTCTTTCTATCTTAACATCATCAATTTTATCTAGAGGTTTAAAATGCAAATTTGATAACATTGTCTGTTTGTAAGAGTCTGCAAGATTTGAGGTTGAAGGTTGAACCCTTTTACCTTTGTCTGGTAGTAGTGGTCTCATACTGTAAAATTTACACTTTGATCAGTAATCTACTTAGTTGATCTGCAATACTATTATCATTTCCCTTAATATGCTCAAAAATTATAGAATGATAAATTGATATAGTATCTAAAAAAATTTAGCCATCGTCTTCTACTACTAATTTTATCATTAATTTTTTGATGGAATTTTACTATACCTTCACAATCTGTTCTTATTAATATTTCTGGTTTATTTAGAACATAAAATTCTAAAACTATTTAAACCATATATTACAGCTAAAATTTCAACATCTATGCTAGTTTTATTACCCTTTTCTTTGAATTTTCCACTTTGGTAAGCACATATTTTTCCTTCTTGTTTAGAACTGTATTTATGTGGTCTTGATTTTAATACTGTACCTCATCCCTCAAACTTCCATATGTCTCTATTATTAAATAGTCTAATTCTAATGACATATTAAGATCAGGAATATTTTTTATTTTTTCTTTTATTTTTTTACTAATTTTATGTCTTCAATATTAAAATTTCTTTGTCCCTTAGTTCCTGTCTTAGAGTATAACGGTCCTGTCATTTTTCCTAAATCTTTAGTAAATGGTCTTGCATAATTAATTATACCTAGAAATTTTTATAAATCTTTTAAATTATTTAATTTATCTGGCATGTCTAGAGCTTTTTTAGCTATATGAGGTTGTAGTTTAACCTTTCCTTCTCCTAAAGTAATTCCTAAAAAGTTTATATAGTTTTTACATAATTCTATTTTATTTTTTCTAATTATCATTCCATTATTAACAAATAGCCTAATAAATGTTTGTAAATGTCCTAAGTGTTCTTTATATCATTACTAAATACTAAAATGTCATCTACATATACTAAATCAATTTTTTTATATTCTCCAAATATTTGATCCATTTTTCTTTGGAAGATTGGAGGTGTGGTTTTTAACCCGAATGACATAACTAACCATTCAAAATGTCCTTCAGGACAGGTTAAAGTTGTTCATTCTATACTATCTGGATGTATTTTTATCTGCCAATATCCTGACTTACAATCAAATTTGCTAAAAATTGTTTTTCCTTGGATTCTATTTATTAATTATGTTTTGTCTGGTAATTTATAACCGTCTGTTCTAGTATTTTCATTTAGTCTTTTGTAATTTATAACCATTCTAGCTTTTCCTCTAACTATGTCACTATGATTTCTTACCATAAATGCTGCAGATCTATGTTTTGAAGTAGATCTTCTTATTACTCCTAATTCTAATAGTTCTTTAATTTGTATTTTAAAATGTTCTTGATCTTGATTTGTAGCTTCTATTGAGGCTGTTTTTATTATATATTCTGGGTGTATTATATCTAACTTGCATACTATGTGATTATTCTCCCAATGTTTTAAAGGTTTTCTCCAATTATTTCTATTCGATCTAAAATTTTTACTATATTATCAAGATCTCGTTGGTTCTTTATTTGTCCTATTTGCTGAATTTTTGTCTTAAAATTATATAATTTTGTTTCTATTTCTATTAGAACATAGTTTTTATTAACTATTTCATCTTCTTTATCTATATCTAGTATATTTTCATATAATGTATTGCATTCTGTTTTAGTACATTGTGTGTTATTTTCACAATTCTCACAATATTTTTCTTTATGTCTTATTTTAGTATTAATTTTATCTGTTAAGACAGGAGTATAAGTAATGTTTTTCATAAAAAGTATCCCATCTTTTTTCATTAAAGTTCCTCCTTTATTGTATAGTATGAAATCTAATCCTAACACAAAATCTACTCTTATATCTAAATCTCTTACCCATATCTTATCCATCTTATAGGTAGGTTTATAGAATTTTGAACAAGTATTTGAAAAACTTATTTGTGCTTCCCATGTAGTATCTATATATATTATGTGTTCCATCCATTTGCATAGCTGCAAGTGGTTTTTCGGATGTCTTTATTAATTCTAGAGGTACAATTTTTTTTATTTAAAATACTTTTGGTGCATCCTGAATCTATTAATGCTAAAGTCTCTATTTCATATTTTCCACTTTGAAGTTTTGCTAATATTTTAACAGTATTTATATTTTTATCTTCATTACATAATAAAGTATTAGATTCTTCATTCATTAATTCTTGATTATCTAGTGGTAGTTCTTGTTCAACATTTTTTTATTTTTCTAATCTTACTATTCTTTCTTCTAATTCTTTAACTTTTGCTTGTAATACTAATACTTTTAAATTTATTAGAGGTTCATTTGTATGTACCTCTTTACTTTTCTGAGTTATTATTCCTAATTGTCTTTCTATACAACTTATACATCCTTCTATAAAGCATTTATTATATTTAGCTCTTTTATATTTGCTTGGATACCATTTACACCAATTACATGGATTGCTGTCTAATCCTGTATCTTTTTAAAAATCATGTTCACATTCTATTATATTCATAATATTAAATTTTAAGTCATCTATATTTAAATTTTCTATTCCTATTTCATTAATTAATTCTTCTCCTTCTGAATTGGAAGAATCTTCTTCTTTGTTATTCTCATCTATATCAATACTTACTATAGAGTAGATATTTTCATTATCTGACATATATTCATCTATATTTAATAATACTTCGTTAAATTCTTATACTAACTGAGCATTTCTAGTCTTAGCATTATATCTTTTAGGACAAGTATTTGCTATCTGTTCTATATTTTCTAACATGTCTATCCCTATTCAAATATGGTTTCCTTGCTGAAGATTTTCTCAGAAAATATCCTTTTTTATTATATCTCTTGTTGTTTTGTGGGTTATATTTCTTATACTTTTTCTTTTTATATTGATTTTTATCATAATTTTGGGTTTTATATATTATATCTTTACAGAAATTCATTTCATTTTGCTTTAATTGTTTTTGTATTTGTAAATTAGTACATTTTTCTTGTAATATTTCCATTATATGTTGTATTCTATGTTCTATTGACCACTTTGCTTGAGGGTTTTGTGCTACTCCTTCTCTTTTAATCCATCTTTCTTCGATTTCTCTTCCTAAAGCTCCTGGTAGTTTGTTAAATAATTTTTATGTAAATCTTGGTCAAAGGCATTTCAAATAATTGTACAAAAATAGAAATAATCATTTAAATTTTTTTTTATATAATACCAATTACTTATACTTAATTGTTCTAGTTTTATTACTGCACTTCGTTGTAAGGCTACTAATCCACTACTTGGGTCTTCTCCTGTTATTAATGTATGTATTTTATTTGTAAGATTGTATGAATTTGGTCCTAATGATACTAAATACTAAAATTCCGATGGGAATTCTACTTTATAAGCTTCCCATAGAGCTTTGGTTGATTCTCCTAGGAATGTTTCTAAATATTTATACATTGTTTCAGCATTAGTTTCTGTATAATTTTTTTTTATAAAATCTGCTACTACTATTCCTTTCCATAAGTCTATTACTGAATTCCATCTTTGTGGATCATGTTCCGCTATATTTAAAATTTTTCCTTAACTTCGTCCTTCTTGGAGTATTATTGGTTCTTCTTTAGGCATTCTTTTTCCCATAGGTTTAACTTCTGTTATTTGAGTATCTCCTTGTCTATATACTCTTCTACGTGGTATATTTCCTGTGCTATTGTCTGCAGTATATCCTTGTTCATTTGTTCTTTGGAATGGACTACTAGAACTTGCTGTTTCCATTAATTCTTTTTGACTTAGTATGGATTCTAACTCAGATATTTCACTATCATTATCTTGTATTTCTGTCATTATATTATTAACTTTTTCTAATTTATCTTGTAAACTCTTTTCTAATCTATATACTTTATTATCGGTTCCTTGTTCACATATTTTAAAATTAGATATTGTCTGTTCTAAATTTAAGTCTTTTAATTTACATCCTTTGCATGTAAATAATCTATTCTTATTGTTTTTACTTATTTCATTAGCTTTTACTATAGGCAAATCTACTGCAAAATCTTCTTCTAATATTATTTCTATATTCATTCCTTCTAAAGACATTTCTTCTACAACACTTTCTTCTTCAAAGTCTTTTTGAGCTTCGTAATTGTAATTTGTAAATCTAATTGAAGGTTCTCCTTTAAAATTTGTATATATTAAATGAGCATCTGGAATTAATGCTTCTTTTTCTTTAAAATCTCCTAATTTCCATTCTAATCCTGCATATTCTTCAGGATTTATTTTTATAGGTTTTATTAATTTTATCCCTTTATTTCCCATTACTTCTACTAGGTCTTTTATTTGTAATTTAAATCTAGTGTTACTATTATCTGTCATTTTTCCTAATAATCCTACACACATTAATAAATTCATTCTTCTATGCATTTCTTCATATCCTTTAGTTTGTAAACCTATTCCTTTTTGGGTTCCAAATTCATTTAAATTCATCATAAAATCTGGACTTATGTAGAAAATTTCTCCATTATTAGTCAGATCTACTTCTGTTAATTCTATTATTGCCTTTTTTATGTCTGACCATCTATTATCATATATTGTAATTAATGTTTTTGTTCCTAAGTTTTTTCTAGTTAATCCTTTAATTCCTATAACTATTAATCCTATATGCAGTAAGTCTTTTTAAACATGTTTTATTTCTTTTACAAATTCATAGTGTATGAGTGGTAAAGATACACAATTTTTTCTAATGCTGATAATTAATCTTCTCTATAATGTCAATATAGTTGAGATTTTAAATTTGTATTATATAAAATTTTTGGATTCAATAAATTTAATTGATTTTGTTGGAAGATTTGTGTATCTTTATCTGTATCTATTATTTCTTCTAATTGTTGATTATTTTCTTCCTTTGTCTTTTTATTTAATATCTTTTTGACAAAAAATTATTTCTTATCATATTGTGGGAGTAATTTGGTCTTGGTCTTTCTTGTCTTTTATCTCTTGGTCTAGTTGGAAAAATACCCATTTTTTCTGTTTTTTAATTATTTTTTCTTTTTGAGGAGTAATTTTTATTTTATTTAACTTTTCTATTATTTCGTCTATTCGTGTTGTGTTTATATTTTTACCTTCTACTTTTTCTTTAAAGTTTTTATCTATCTTATTATGTAGTTGCAATAAAAGTGATATTATTATATTGTTCTGTTGTATAATAATTTGATCTGTTTTTGAAGATGGACTAAAATCTTTATAATCTGATGGAAGGGCTATTCTTTTTTCTATTAATTTTATCGCTTCTCTATATGTCTCTGACTCTACTAAATCTATCATGAAAGAACTATTTCTTTTATTGATGCTAATTCTGTCTTTATTTCTTTTATTTTTATTATCAATGTATTACTAACTTCTTCTTTAGATTTATCTTTTAACTCGTTTAATTTTTTACTTAAATCTACTCCTTGTTCCTTGAGGTCATCTAAATTATTTTCTATCTTACTAAAGAGTTGCTCCCCCACTTAAGAGAAACCCATTCTAAGGTCAACATGACATTCACTACAATGAACTCCCTTAAGGCACCTTAAACCTTACTAATACTTTGTCACCAAAGTCTATTTCATGGAAACTAAAGACTCTCAAAGGTCTCATCATCAAACCACTACATGCCCCTTAATAGGAGAACTCACATTTTCTATTTCTAATCTCATTGACTTCATTTATATGGTTTTGTCTTAAACAAATTCAAATCACCTCAAAAACCACTTTGTCACATCCTCACACTATACCTTACCATAACTTAACTACCCTTCAAAAGGTAACTAAGCCCACGTAAGGTCATAGAACACCTTCTTTCACACCTCATCCAATAAGTCACATATCATTTTTCTCTCCCTCAACCCAAACTTTATAAAGTCACCCTCAAGATATCAACACACAAGGTAAACAAGGGAAAGACACCTTATACAAAACTCTTAGGATCGATTAGATGAATGAAGAAGTGAAACTTTTTCTATCACCAAATAGCCTCCCATTTATAATGTGGCGCGCTTCACATTATAAACAAGACTCTACTAGATGTGGTTCATGAGAAAACTAAGACACTCCCAAACCTTATGATCTGATACCAAGTTTGTAACAACCCACAAGTACACCTTAGAAATTAGAGCATCCCTGTGTCATCACACGGCAAATGAGACTTCAAGAAGTCTCATCTAAGCCACTTGTATCGTTTATTTCATATTAAACATCTTAAAATGAGTAAAAATTTAAAAATTTCATCACACACTAAGAAATCTTTCATAAACAATACGCAAGTGGAAGATTTTCATTTAAAAACATTAAAACTTTTTAACAATCTCGTTGAACCTTCTAATTTTTGGAGTTTACAACACTTGGGACTAAGCCATACAAGACACAAAATAAAGACTAAGACATAAGGAACTTGTGAATGTTGTCCCAGAATCGATGAGGACTCACCAATACTTCATCTTCAAAGCCTTATAAACCTATCCATTCTTCATGGTACATGAACACTTCGAATTCCATACACTTTAGTGAAAAAGGGAAAAGAAAGGGGATAGCAAATTAGATGCACTAAGTATGGAAGCCATGCAAAAACCATGAAAAAGGGACATTTGGTAAATAACATGGTTTTCATTAAATTTGATTAAAACATCATAATATAATCATAAGAAAAACATTTAACAACTTAACACATAATTAAATTATTTAAACAATAAGTCACATTTTTGGAAAAACATTACAGTGAACTTACTTCACTGTAATAGTGAACCTTCACTGTATAGTGAAGTTTGTTAGCTTCAGTCTACATACCTTTTAGCATATAATTCCCTCACTTAAAGCTATCTTAAGACTCACTTAAGTGAGACAAAGAGAGACTACCCATACACCCTCTCTAGGCACACCTAAATGATCCTTAGGACCACTCATAATAAGATACACATACTTACAAATACATATATCACATGAACATGAGATCCTTCTACCAATGGTGACTCTAAGGTTCACTTGAGTTGAGTTGTGATAAATTTTCTTACACACACACCTAAGAGATCCTATTGACTACCTAAGATCGAACCATTCTCAGTTAACCTTAGCATATAGATGATATGACATTCTCCGTCCAAAGGCTATCAAAAGACTTACTTAAGAAAATCAAAAATGTAACGTCCATAATTCACCTCTTCAAGATTACTTATGTAATCCTTAAGACTACCTAAGACTTATATCATGTCTACATAATCAACCAACTTCCCTAACTAGAGTCATTCTTACGACTTATCTAGGTTAGATGAGAAGTGACCATTGATATGGTCCATTCACACCTTAACTAGACAACCCTTAAGAACTCTAGATAAGTACTTCTTCATTTAACATACTTTCTTAACTTCAGTCATTGCACCCCTTATTTCATTTAAGAGACATTCATCACATAAAGTACATCCAAGTAATGGTTTTGAGAAGACCTAGAGACTCTAATTAACATCTTCAAAGCCTATTGTGCAATGTCTAGATAACGTCGAATACCACCACCTAGACTTCATAGAATTTATCCATTGCTAGTAGGTATCCCACATGATGAGAATAGAGAATAACCGACATAGACAATGATACCTAGACATGGAATCTGGTGTTCTAACCTTATGCGATGAAGGTGTTCTACTTGCCAAGGGTAAGTTAGGAAACATCCCATTTAGGCACATGGTTAAGGAATATGAAGAGATTTTATGCACTCTAGTCTAATTCTCAAGTAGAGGTACTAGTCTCCTTATCAAAGAGAGATTCTTCTCATGACATAATCACTCGGTGCTAGCCTTTGATCTCATTGAGTCATTTACATTAAAGATTCATATAATTGTTTTTCATATCTAGTTCATAACCCAATCACATTTACCCTACCAAAGAGGTCCACTAGGGCTACCTTTTAATGGCGACTAAGATAGCTCATTATAACTTTCCTTAGGTTTGGTATGATGTCGTTCCATCCAATCAATCTTAAATCCATCATTGCTTAACTTGAAGGATACCGTTACGACTTTCTACTTCAACATATATAACCTTACCACTATTTTCAAGGTTTCACATTAAGGACCAATATTATTCAAGGTCTCACACATCATTCATACTTTCAAGAATAAGAGTATTTAGCATCCTAAGTTAATACATCTGATATTATCATATCATTCATACATATATCAAGTAAGGACACAAGTCTACTACACAAGACACAACATTCTTTACTTTATCACATCTAGCATATCATTCTTTGAAACACATAGGAATGACCCTTATGATCTTTGTGTCATATTATACATTACCATAAAATCATCAATATAGCCATTATAGACTCATATAGTCAATTAGGAAAAAGAATGTATCATCCCTAATGCTACACATAGAAGCACATAGTCATGGTCTACATGATTTCCTAACATACATAGAAAGAACACATGCATTCACATTACTTCACATATAGATAGATATGCTCATACTTTACAGAATTCATCTAATCAAATCATCACAATACATCAAGTAGTGCCGACAAGGCCATGATCATCATATTGCGTAAAGTAACACCGACAAGGACACATAAGTTCACATAGCACCGACACCATGAATGGACCATACCAATCACAACTTTATTAAAGTCTAATTAACCTAAAACAAAAGGAATTAGGGCATCATACCCCCACTCCATCTTACCACTTTGATTTCAAGGCTAAATCATCCAATTCGATATCATAAGGCCCTTACCCATGGCCATAAGTATTAATTCAATACATTTATATCAATAATCAATGAAACTATGTCAATCCATTACATACTCATCAATCTAATAGAACCTCGATATCAATTTACTACAATTATCACATCAATGGATAGCCCGTAGAAACTATATTAGAATTCATAAGCCTTGAGTGAATATCAATTCAATAAGCCTAATACTCAATCGATCAAAGAATAGTAAAACTCAGTTGATCAAATTGAAACATCCTATAAACTAATCAATCATAATTTATACATGATTCAAAAGCTCATAACATTATACACATGAATTCATTGATATCAAAGCATGATCACAAAATCCATATTTTAGTCAAATTGATAGATTTTTGAATGTCAAGGGTTAGTGGACAATTTCATTGGATAATAACAATTATACATTAATAACATTATATGTTAACGTTTGAAAACCTTTCATGCAAGAATTCAAGACATAGAATAGAAATTGGACTTTTTCTTCTTTTTGAAATCTTTGTAAATCATCTTTGCAATTACATCTAAGGTGATATCAAGCCTTATATGAAGAACTACCATACATTATTAGAAGAAACCAATGAAAATTGAAGAAGAAACTCCATTGAAGAACCATCTTCACCTTGAACTCTAATGGAGGTTTTTGAAGAAACTTTGGGAGGGACTGTATTTTTATTTAGGTGTTAGGGTTTAAATAATATTTTAATGACTTAATACTCTTAAAATACCCATAAAAACACAAAAAAAAACCGTTCTCACATTTTATAAGACTTGGGGTGGATTTCCAAATAACCCCAAGCTCTAACAAAAAACTGGCAGGTAGTTCACATCATCATCGACGCCCCACCATTGAGTGTTTGTGGGTGAGACCACGCCCCGTCGATGGGGTCTCGTGGTTTTCTCCTGATGCTCCTCAACCCTCCATTTATTAGGCTCCATGGATGCAACCCATCGACGGGCCTTCGCTGGTCGACTGGCTGTCGTTTGGGTCATCGTTTGGCTCTGACTGGAAGTGTTGAGCTCCATGTTGGGGTCCCCTTCTAGGTCCCCTTGTGGGTCCTACATGGAATCGTACCTGGATGTTTCCAACCAAAATATGATCGTATATGAGATTAGCAACTACCACATCCATCTATTCCAAAACGAACACGTAAAACTCAACGCAACATGCATACACACACAAGGTCGTTTCAAGGAAAACCTTTTGAAAATCATGGACATTCTTAGACGTTTGACATCCAAACATCACAAAACTTGAACATTTCCTATGTAAACTATAATAACTAATTTAAGGACCTTATAACTTCATAAATAACATATAAATATATAAAACCACACGAGTCACATAGGTGACTGTCATTGAAGTCTTGGTCATCCCTTGACGTTTGACTTCCAATGTACCTAAACTCTTAGACACGGACTCTATAACACATTATAGATAATTTTAGGACCTTATACCATCATGACAACCATGTTAGGCTCTAACTTCACCTAAGTCATTTTTGGGATCTTACATTCTCCCCTACTTGGACAACATTCGTCCTCAAATGACACTTGCCACTCTCCGAACACTTCCAAGAATAGAGACTCCACCTAACAACTCTTAACAATACCATATAACACATAATGAAGAAGAAAACATCAATTTCACATAATTAAGAGATTCACTACACAACAAGAAAGTAGAAGACAATAACTCATTATGATATAAAACTCACATGCTTCATTCCAAATTGGAAAAACTCATTTTATATTCAATATCATGCTTATATAAATAATTTCTTACCACATTACAACAAATTTAAAGCAAAGAATGAATAAGTCAATTTTTGCAAAATGTTACGCTAAGTAGAAATCCCTGGCAACCTTATAGTGATAATGTTTCACAATATAACAGTGCAACACTTAAGAAATTCCTTACAAATTCTCTACCAATCAATCTCATATAACCATTTAGATATTCTCACTATTAAACTATATGAAACAGTTAGCAACCTACACAATATGCACATGAATCATAAGGAAGATACCATGCATGAAAGTTTATTAGGAACTTATCTTCCATAAAAGACTACTACGACACTCAAGTTACCAAGATCCTTTCATTTTAGGCTTGAATAAACACATAAAGAAATGTTAAGGGTATCTAAATCCTAACAACCATACTCTTCACCATACTCCCCCACTTAGGAGAAACCCATTCTAAGGTCAACATAACATCAACTAGAATGAACTCCCTTAAGGCACCTTAAACCATACTAATACTTTGTCAGCAAAGTCTATCTCATGGAGACTAAATACTCTCAAAGGTCTCATCATCTAACCACTACATCTCCCTTATAAAAAGAACTCAGTTTTACTATTTCTAATCTCTTCCAGTTCCTTTATATTGTTGGGTCTTAAACAAAATCAAAACACCTCAACAACCACTTTTTCACATCTTCACACTATACCTTACCATTCCTTCAAACTTAACTACCTTTTAAAAGGTAACTAAGCTAACCTAAGGTCATCAACACCTTCTTTCACACCTCATCCAATAAGTCACATCTAATCTATTCTATCCCTCAACCCAAACTTCATAAAGTCACCCTCAAGGTACCAACACATAAGGGAAATAAAGGAAAGACGCCTTATACAAAGCTCTTAGGCAATATTATATGAATGAGTAAGTGAAACTTTTCCTAGCACCAAATAGCCTCCCATTTATAATGTGGAGCGCTTCACATTATAAACAAGACTCTACTAGTTGTGGTTCATGAGAAAACTAAGATACTCCCAAAGCTTATGATTTGATACCTAGTTTTTAACAACCCACAAGTACACCCTAGAAGTTAGGGAATTCTTGTATCATCACATGACAAATGAGACTTCAAGAAATATTATCTAAGCCACTAGTATGTTTCATTGTATAATAAACATCCTAAAATGAGTAAAAATTTTAAACTTTCTTCACACACAAAGAACTCTTTCATAAAAAATACGCAAGTAGAAGACTTTCATTTAAAAACAATATACCTTTGCAACAATATCGTTGAACCATCTAAACTTTGGAGTTTATAACACTTGGGAGTAAGTCCATACAAGACACAAAATAGAGACTAAGACATAGGGAACTTGTGGATATTATTCTCGAATACTATACTTCATCTGCAAAGCCTTAGAAACCTATTCATCTTTCATGGCACATCAAGTCAAAAAGGGAAAAGATAGGGGTTAGCATATTAGATGGACTTAGTATGGAAGCCATGTAAAAATCATGAAAAAGGAACATTTAGTAAATAACATGCTTTCCATGATATTTGATTAAAACATCATACTATAATCATAAGAACAACATTTAACAACTTAGAAACACATAATCAATCGTTTAAACAATAAGTCACATTTTTGAAAAAACATTACAGTGAAGTTTCATAGCTTCACTCTACACACCTATAAGCATATAATTCCCTCACTTAAAGCTATTTTAAGACTCACTTAAGTGAGAAAAAGAGAAACCGCCCATACAACCTCTCTAGGAACACCTAAATGATCCTTAAGACCACTCATAATGAGATACACATACTTACAAATACATCAATCACATGAACATGAGATCCTCCTACCAAAGGTGACTCTAAGGTTCACTTGAGTGAGTTGTGAAGCAAACGCCCATAAAATCCCTTACACACACATCTACGAGATCCTATAGACTTTAGATAAAATCATTCTCAGTTAACACATTAGCATATAGATAATATGACATTCTCCTTAAAAAGGCTATCAAAAGACTTACTTAAGTAAATCAAGATGATAACGTCCATAATTGACCTTTTCAAGATTACCTAAGTAATCCTTAAGACTAGCTAAGGCTTAGATAATGTCTACATAATTAATCAACTTCCTTAACTAGATTCATTCTGAAGACTTATCTAGGTAAGATGAGAAGTGACCATTCCTATGGGCCCTTCAAACGTTAACTAGACAACCCTTAACTACTCTATATAAGTACTTCTTCATTTAACATACTTTCTTAACCTAAATCATTACACCCATTAGTTTATGTTAGAGACATTCATCACATAAAGTACATTCAAGTAATGGTTTTGAGAAGACCTAGGGACTCTAACTAATATCTTCAAAGCCTATGGTACAATGTCTAGATAGTGTCAGATACCACCACCTAGACTTCATAGAACTTCTCCAATGCTATTAGGTATCCCACACAATGAGAATAGGCAATTATATACATAGATCATGATATCTAGACATGGAATCTGGAGTTCTATCCTACTGTGAGGAGGGTGTTCTACTTGCCAAGGGTAGAACTAAGACACATCCCATGTAGGCACATCGTTAAGGAATATGAGGGACTATTATGCACTCTAGTATCATTCTATATTTTAGAGCTACTAGTCTCCTTATAAGTAGAGCTACTTCTCATGTCATAACAACTCGGTGCTAGACTTTGTTCTCATAGAGTCATTTACATTAAAGATTCATACAATTGGTTCCATATCTAGTTCATAACCCAATCACATTTACCCTACCAAAGAGGTCCACTGGGATACCATTCAATGGCGACTAAGATATCTCATTATGACTTTCCTAAGGTTTGATATGATGCCGTTCAATCGAATAAACCTTAAGTCCATCATTCCTTTAGTTGAAGATACCATTACGACTTTTGACTTCAACATATATAACCTTACCATTAGGTTCAAGGTTTCACATAAAGGACCCTCTTAATATCATTCAAGGTCTCACACATCATTCATACTTTCAAGACTAAGCGGATTTAACATACTAAGTCAATACATCTCATATTATCATACCATTCATACATATATCAAATAGGGACCAAGTCTACTAAACAAGAAGAAACATTCTTTACTTTATCACATCTAGCATATCATTCTTTGAAGCACATTGGAATGACCCTTATGATAGTTATGTCATCCTATACATTAAATAAAATCATCAATTTAACCATTATAGACTCTTATAGTTAAGTAAGAATAAGGATGTATCAACTCTAAGAATACACATAGAAGCATATAGTCATGGTCTACATGATTTCCTAACATACATAGAAAGAACACATACTTTCACATTACTCCACTTATAGATAGATATGCTCATACTTTTCAAAAATCACCTAAACAAATCATCATAATACTTCAAGTAGTGCCGACAAGGCCATGATCATCATATTGCATAACGTAACGCCGACAAGGCCACATCAATTCACATAGAACTGCCACCATAAGTCGACCATATCAATCACAACATAATTAAAGTCTAATTAACATAAAGTAATAGCAATTAGGGCATTTACCCCCATTCCCTCTTACCACTTTGAATTCAAGGCTAAATCATCCAATTCGATATCATAAGGCCCTTATCAAAGACCATAACTAATATTTCAATACAACTATCTCAATAATTAATGAAACTAGGTCAATCAATTAAATATTTATCAATTCAATACAACTTAGATATAAATTTACTACAATTATAACATCAATCGATACCCTATAGAAACTACATTAGAATTCATAAGCCTTGAGTCAATATTAATTTAATAAGCCTAATACTCAATATATCTAAGAATATTCAATACTCAGTTGATCAAATTGAAACATCCTATAAACCAATCAATCATAATATATACATGAATCAAAAGCCCAAAACATTCTACACATGAATTCATTGATATCAAAGAATGATCACATAATCCATATTTTAGTCAAATTGAGATATTTTTGAATGTCCAGGGTTCATGGAGAATTTAATTGGAAAACATCAATTAAACATCATATCTTAATGTTTGAAAACCTTCCATGCAAGATTCCAAGACTTACAGTAGAAATTGGACTTTTTCTTGTTTTTGAAATCATTGAAAATCATCTTTGAAATTTACTCTAAGTTGATATCAAGCATTAGATGAATAACTCCCATACCTTATTAGAAGAACCCAATGAAAATTGAATAAGAAACTCCATTGAAGAACCATCTTCAAGCTCCATCTTCACCTTGAACTCTCATGAAGGTTTTTGAAGAAACTTTGGGAGGAATGTGTTTTGATTTAGGTGTTAGGGTTTTGAATGAGAGTTTAATGACTTATATACTCTTAAATACCCATAAAAACTAAAAAAACAACCTTACTCAAATTTTATAAGACTTGGTGTGAATTTCCCAAAAACCTCAAGCCTTAACAGAAAACTGGCAGGCTGTTCACCGCACTATCAACGCCCTACCATCTACGGTCTGTGGGTGAGACCACGCCCCGTTGAAGGTATCTCGTGGTTTGATTCTACTACTCCTCAACCCTCCATCTTTCAGGCTGCATGTACGCCACCCATGCACGGGCCATCTCCTGGTCGATTGACCATCGTTTGTCCCTGCCTAGCAGTATTGAGCTCCAAGTTGGGGTCCTCCTTCTAGGGCCCCTTTTGGGTCATACATGGACTCGTACCCATAAGTTTCCAACCCAAATATTGTATTATATGAGATTAGGAACTACCATACCAATTTAATCCAAAACGAACACGTAAAACTGAACGAAACATGCATATACACACAAGGTCGTTTCAAGGCAAACCTTTCGAACATCATGGACATTCTAGGACATTTCACCTCCAAAATTGACACACTGCCTATATAAACTCTAATAACTCATTTAAGTACCTTCTAACCTCATGAATCACATATAAACAAATAAACACATATATGAAGCACATAGGCAACTTTGTCGTCGAACGTCTTGGTCGTCCCTTGATGTTTTACTTCCAATGCACCTAAAATCTTTGCCACAACCTCTACACCAAATTATTGACCATTTTAGGACCTTAGATTATCACAATAACTATGTTAGTATATAAATTTACCTAAGTCACTTTAAGGGTCTTACACATTGAACAAATAGAAATAAACCAAGAGCAAGACAAAAATATGGCCAAGATGATGACCCTATGGACTTACTGAAAAAACGTGTCATGAGAAATTGTTGCAAGGTTGTGAATCCTAATGGAATTAATAGTGAAAAAAATATTGATGAAACACACTTTGAGGTCATATACAATGAGAAATTGCATTCATTGACAAACCATTCAGGGTATTCTTGCCCAAACTATCCAAGGTCGGGCGGAAATCAAGGTTGGAATAGTGATTGCGATAATGGTTGGATAGATCTAGATAAAAAATGATGTAACAGCTGTCTGAATTAGATGACAAAAAAAATTATATGTGCCACCTGATGAGAGTCAAAATCCAAACAAGTCAGGGCTGATTTAAAAAAATTCCATGTCGATGATATGTTTGCTCGTATTCTCAACAAAGCGGAATGATCGGACAAGGTGCTAAAGGAAATGAAAAAAGACGTCTCTTGTCTGAACCAAATGGCTACTTCATGCTTAGTATCTATTAAGCTGCTAGAAACATGGATAGATCAGATCTTTGTTCATATAAATACAAGTCAAAAAAGAAGTTTACCAAGAATACCATGATAAACCTAAAGAATGAATCTTGAAAGCATTTATTCTTCATGCCACGATGTTAAATCAGGTGAATCTTGGGAGTAAACCCAAGTTTTAATTTTTGTTATTTTAATGAAGATTGTAGGATCTTCAGGTTGAAAATTTGAAATTTAAAGAAATAAGATAATGGGTAAGCTGGAAACCCACTCGACAAATCACCCAGTGGTTCGGTGAAACTGATCTGGATCACCTTTTTGGCAAATCAAATGGTCGGCAATCTGGTGGGCAAAGTGCCACTTGGCGTGTCGCGGAATAGATAAGCAACATAAGTAGTAATCGTTGATGGAGGCGCGATGTGAAGAGTCAAAAGACTTCCAACCGTTTTCAATTCAAAATTCCTCTTTAATTAGCGTTCTTTCACTCTTGCACTCTTTCAACTTCATATTAGATCCTAGTTTTTGTTAAGCTCTTGCATAAGTCATTACACTATTTTAGGTCTACGACCACCCTAGTAACGTGCAGCCTAAACTAGCAAAAAGTGTGACCTTAAATAAAAGGCTACACTTTTGGAGTTAGGCAACACTTTTCCAGGGGTCCCCAAATGAAGCATTAGCTTAGATTTTAGGCAACACTTTTCAGGTGTTGCCTTATCATGTACACTTTTAAGCGTAGTCTAAAATGTAAAATGACGATGCTTTTATGTACCTCAATAGCAACGTTTATATCTCATACAACTACACTTTTCAATGTTGCCTTAGCTTTCTTATTGGCCATAATTCGTAAGTGTGGCCTTTTCTATGTAAAGTATGACAACAATTTAAAATGTTACAATTTCTATCTCATGTATGACAAAACATTGAAGTGTAGTCCTTGCCCATGTGATTACCACAATATACAATTCTAAGGCTATTCTCTTAAGTGTGGTCATATCATTTTGGCCATAAAATATATGCCACAATTTCTAATTAAAAGCTACCAATATTATTTAACAATAAATAATCTCAAGCATTCAATTGGCGCATGAGTAATTCAAATACATAGATTTGCAATAAACCTCAAAACATTGTACGTCTTGTGTACTTACACATACTTATATAACAATATTCAAAATATATGTACAGAATTGTTCAAAAAGTAATATTACAATAGTTCAAAAACGCTTCGTAATCCACTTCAATGAGATCAAATTTACTTGTAGGGACCCTTCAAATTTGATCACAACCATTTCCCTATACATATAGATTTTACGACAAATTTGATTGCAACAAAAATAGATGTTAAAGATGAGTCAACTGCTAATTGAGTTGATTTAAAAGAGATACCAAAAGAAGATGTTTAGCTATAATATGAATCCTAGATGTTAAAGATAAGCATGAAACCTTCATAAAACAACAAACATACATCATCAATATTCTTCTTCATTTCAAAACTTCAAGATTGATTTCCAAATTCCATATTTTCAACTTTCCACATTTCCAGATTTCCAAGTATGTATAATGTTTTGAGGCCTGCAGTTCATGTTTTGAGGCCTGCAGTTCATATCTAAGAAATGCATGTACTATTTCAGGCCTGTAGTTCTTGATACTTCTATTATTCAGACATCTAATTCAGGTATTTATACATCATGATTCCTGAACTTACTCTAGTCTACAAAAGACAAAAGAGAACGCAAATTGGAAGAAGAGGTTTCAGTTCTTTTCCTGGATATAGAATGCCAAGTTGAATTTCAATTCAAGGTTTGAGAATTTTATATTGCCAAATGAAATCTCGATTCACAACTTATATCACATGACACAAAATAAGAATCTTGGCAGGCAAGACGTCTGCACCTTCAGTTTAGGTATCAGGAGAAAAAGGGAAAAGACAACTTGACAGCAAAGCCTCTTTCCTTTGTGATACCCAATATAGAATGGAAGAAATATAATTTTGTGAGGTTGTTACTTGTATTTGATCATTCACTCTATGGATCCAAATAATAGTAACGAAACACGGAACCAGGAAATCAACAAACTGAAGCACACTCAACCCAATGATCCTAGTGTACAGCCAACAGGTAAACCTGCAAATAATAACACCCCTACCAAGAACAAGGATGGAGAAACTACTATGCCTATTAATAATAAGTCTCACACCCAACTCAATAAAAAGAAAAAAGATGCAATAAAGAGAAGAAAAGAGAAGGGGAAGGTTTCACAACAATAATCAATGAAAAAATTTACAGTTGCAATTACATTAACTAGTATTCACACATTTCATCCCTTCTATAGTTGGATTTGTTAGGGCTGTTGCCAACTTCAAATATTTCAAAAACATTATATTGATGGTAACCGATAAGTGTCACAGACCTAGGCACTTGAAGGTTAGTAACAAATGCATAAATAAGATGATGACACTTTTCATGTTACCTTGAAGTTGTCGTAAGACACGTGGCATGTACTCATTGAATGACCAATTTCTTTAGACCCATATATATACCATTATGCGTGAATGACCCCCTATTATATCACTCCATCATAATAACAACACCATCTTTTAACTAGTTGAAATTTTGTTTGAAGACTTGGTTAATTCAAGAAAAACTTCCAAACCGCGAAAATAGTTTTTGAAGATAGTGCATAGAACGACACATGTGCTAATTGTACTTGTTTGTTACTCAAGCCTAGGCTAGTTTAATTCGAACAATTCAGTTAATATGAATTAGAGAGAGTAGCATTATAAATTGGAATGCACTCAAAGAAAAATGAAGGAAAAACAATAACAAACATCTGAATTATTAATTAAAAACAATAAAGCTCAAAGTACACATAACACATGGTGTTACAAGTATAGGAAAGTGACATCTTAGAAGCGTCAATTCTCATAACGAGGCTTATTCAAGCAACACTTTCAACTTTTAATTACTCATCGTTAGTTTAGCAACGGGGAGGATTAGGTAGTCTGCATTTATGAGGGAGCTGAACTGCGAGGTTAGGATCAATTCCAAGAGAAGACAATAAATGGGAATTTTTGTAAGAACAAAGGCAGACCATGTATGTATGAGACAGCGCGTACAACACTAAGCTGTAGGTGCTGTCGAATGAGGTGGTGTAATTGATGGTCTGCATGACATTAATTCTTCACCCTACACATTTCATATTCCCTGTGCCCGATCCACCTCTATATTAACACTACTTAACACTATGGTACACAAAGCCAATGTCATAAATTTTTTGGCAAAGTTATAATGCTCTATTTCTTTCTTTCTTTCAATATGTGCGTATGAAAGTGAATGAAATAAAGGGTTTATATAGTTATAATTAGATAGGTAGGAATTTAATGTGTATTGTATTATTGGTTATGGGTGTGGATAGTGTAAAAATTGGAAATTCGTGAAAGTTCATTGGATTGGTTATAGCTCTGTATATACTTCAGAACTAGCTCCCAATTTTGCTTAAAATATCTAAAATATCACTACCAATTATGAACTGCCGGATGGAGCCATAACTACACATACAAATCAGTAACAAAATCTACTATTTCTACTCATAATAACTATAATGATCTTGTTGTGGAATATAAATCTAACAGCCAACAAGAACAACTAGACAAAGTTGAGGAAAATACAGTTGAGACGTTCCAGAGGAGAGAATGTTAGAGAAAAGACTTAAGGAACCAAGTTAATACCTTTTGAATAATTGAATCATGAGTTGACCCTGAAAAATGTGGAATATTTTTGCCTCTAACAGCTTGTGCGCTACTTGCATAAAAAATAGGTGAAACAATATTAGATCCAACAACACCTTGTATATCTTCAATATTCAATCCATGGTTATTTTACAACAACTGGCTAAAAAATGTCGCATTCTACTCTCATTTCATTCATTTTCATTCATTTGTTCCTTCAGAGAACTGATTTCATTAGCATGCTTTTGTTTTAGCCTGTTAATTTCTTCATCTTCTTTTGGAGAACTAGTTATCATTGATCTGCCATAACACCTAAGTCTGCCAGGTTGTTCCTTTCCGAACACTACCCTAAAGGCATCATCCGCCGTTTCCCGAGAATTTTTATGATTTTGAAGTTCAGTTTGTTGAATAAAATTAACATCCAAAGTTAATAGTAAGAACTATTTACACTATCAACAATAAATAAGATATATCTCTGAATTAAATTCACCAATAATCCTATTTAAGAAACTTACTATTGCAATTTGGGTATCGACTGAATTTCCTTTCCTGTCTTTGTACGAGTTGCAATAAACATTTCAGGTTGTGATGATTCTTCATTGTTTTCTTTTGTTGCACGCTACAAATTATATAAAAAATAAATGAAATTTCAAAAATGTTTGCCTTTTATAATAAGTATGTAAAGATTAAATTCATATGTCTGCAAAATATTACCAATTTCACGTGTACTCTTGCAAAATTAATTGTTCCCATTCGATGCCTCCACTGTTGTATTTTCCGATTTTTCGAATTCATTTCAGCTATAGCTTGTAATTAAATAAAAATAGATATTTAAATCGATAAATAAAAAAGAAAAGAATATATATGATGCAAAATATATCAAAGAATAGAATTTCACTATTTTAGCCTTACTTGAATAGTTGGGTGCTTCTAATACTCACTCAACTTGAAGAATTGAGCTTCTGGAATGTCTTTAGGACGTTTCGCTAGAATTTCCTCAAGAGTAATATTTTTATCAAAAACTCTCTCTTTATTTTTTTGTTTGTGTCACCTCCAAGCATCATGAAGAGCAGTCATCACCCACTTCTTTCCTTCTATCGGAATTAGGAATTAGGAATATGCAAAATAATATATATTTATCTTCATTAGTAAAAAAACATGAAAAATGCAATTTCAAAATTTACTGATCTTACATTGATATATTCCCACATGCGTTTTTAGTATCTTTTGGCATGACATGCAAACTAGTGTACATCAAGCTAATGAATTCAGGAGTTCTTGCAATTCATCAAACAAAATTGGTTAATTCTGACACTATCTTATCGGTTGGTCCCACTGCTTGTCCGTTATCAAATGTCACTTCCTTTCTTTCTTCTAAAGTTCTTGCATGAATATTCTTACATGCTGTTTTTCCTCGAACATTTTTTCTGCTCCGATATCCCTACAAGACAGGAAATAAGAAATTTCTTTATAATGAGTAATAAATCTTACATGATCTGAAACACACCTTTTGTACTACAATCAATATCAACTTCCTCATAAACTGCATCCTTTCCAATTTCTATTTCATCCTCAATAGCATCTAGTCCTTTTATGTAGATTAATAGAAGGAGTAGGTGTATACTCGACATCAGCAACTGTATGGTTAATCTGTTTCTTTCATCGCCTATGACCATCCCTTATTGTTTCTTAAAATGATCAAGACCAGTAGGTGGTATGACCGACTTCTTCGTTATGTGTTTCTTTGTTGGTAGATCATGATCAATATCATGTTGTTCCTCTCCATTATGTTGTGTTGTTCCAGTCACATGTACAGACGAAGTAACATTTTCATTAGATGATTTTTGGAACCTGAAATTAGGCATAAGTAGTTTAAATCCTTTTTCTTGAAGGGACTCTCCGGATTGAAATGATCTTGGTTCGTTCTGTCCTTTCCCTAAAATCATATTTGCAGTACTATGTTCTTCCCTGGGAGATGAGTGAATGACTTATTTATGGCCAACGAATTCACTTTTTCCTTGTTGTGGAATGAAATCCTCGGATTTCATTCTTTTAAGAGCTATTGGTAGGTGCTCTTTCTTAGATTTACTATTGCGTTCATTTGCAACATTTTCTCCCTTAATCTCAAATTTATTGACCAATTCAGTATTTGAGCGGTATTGCATATCAGCATCCAGATTCTGTAATGGACTTTGAGCCTTGTTAGGATTCAAACCCTTTTAGTATTGCTGATTGATTCTTTTTTTTATTGCTCTTTCCTTGTATTAAGTAGACCTCCAAAATGATAATCATAAAAATTAACTGGCCACAAACTTCATAGTGGTAGATTACAAATATTGAAAAGTGTTCTGTAACAAATACAAATATAGTGGTAGATGAAATCCTGGCAGTCATACTTCCCTTGTACATAATGGTTTCAATACTTTCCTTCTGCATGTCATGATTTTCACCTTTCACCTTACATATCTTGATAATTCCTTACCTCACTCATTCATATACTCATTCATAAACCAGAAGCTATACATAAGGATACACCATCAATTCTTACAACTGTTGCACTGTTTTTGACAGTAAACTTTAAAACATAGCTTCTTTTGATAGGACTTCTCATGAATCATCAGTTTTCCTAAGTAAAAAATTGGATTTTCTTGTTTCAAGGGAATATTAACCAAGGACTGCAAAAATATTTCTCTACTTATGTCTCATTGTGAAATTTTGTTTTTTCCATATAGTCGTCCAACAATTGTGAAACTTTCAGAGGCTGTAGTAAAGATTAAAAATGTTATAAGCAAGGTTGATACCATACACAAAAAAGTCAATTCAGTGTTTCAGGTAATTGGATACTTCCAATAAGGCAATTGGTTCAATTGATAGTAAATGATACCTTTTTTTGTCTCTGAGTAAGTAGCAATGTAACCTTCATATACAAATAAGCCAACAAGGTTTTGAAAAGCAAGAATACTTTTATCATGCCTATGAACTCTTTAATAACCTGACAGGAAATGTTAGGTTATTATTTGCAGACTCCATGTTAACTATCTGACAATTAGTTTTGTTCAAATTATGTCGAAGTTCAAACAGACTGTAAATATTTTTCCATTTCTAGGACTTCACATTTTGTTTAAATCTCTTCATTGTGCCCCCTCTTTAGCATTTTCTCTAAAATATGCTAGAGATAGAGATATGAAAGGAAATAAGTAGACCTATACTTTCACCAAAGATCTTTTGCTATTACTCCCCCCTTTCATTGTTATTATGTTTGCGCCTCGAAAAGACTGGTTTATTAAGCTTTATCAAAAGAGAGATATAACACCTTGAAATATTATCCTAACCCTTTTAGTTAACAGTGAAAATACAAGATTTGCTATGATCATGTTTCTGGAACTTCTTCTTAGGGATTAAAAGAAGAAAAGAGGCTACCTAGGACTAGGTCAACGCTATCTAGAACTAGGTCAAGGGCCAGACTCATCTTCAGGCTCATCTTCAGACTCATCTTAAGTCTCGTCTTCAAACTCATCTTCGAATTCCTCTTCATACTCATCTTCAAGTTGTTGAGTAATAAATTCTTCCAAAGGCACATCAATAATTGTTTCTGGTAAATCAGTCCTTGTTAAGAGAACTTCACTATTATCTTTTGGTATAGATTGTCCCATTGAATGTACAGATGGATCATTTTAATAACTTTGTGAGATACTAGATTCAACTTGATCACTTATGTTAAACAAATATCTTGGAACAATCTTCATAACATAATGTCTATCTTGATCATATGGATCTTGCACATAGAAACATTGGTGTACTTGAGATCCAAGTACAAAAGACCTTCTTGAGAGCATCTTTTGTTAAAATAGACATAAGTAAGGCCATAAGTATCATTTTCAACCTCATACAAATCACAATTGAATAGAACAACCTTAAAATGGCCGTAATAGTCTAGCTCAACAATATCAACTATTCTACCATAATAAGTCAAATTTGTAGCAATTGGATAATCCTTTGAGCTTGCAAAACTTGTAGTTGAGGCAACTAGTGTAACACCACTATTTTGTGTTTTACTCCTTGCATCATGCTGCCTAACATGGAATCTATATTCATTGATGGGGTACCCAGAATAACTTTCTGCAACAGAATTTGGTCCTCTAGAAAACTGTTTTAGCAAATCAGGCACATCCTTTTGCAAAGCACGAGTTTCAAACCATTGAGAGAAGTTTTCACATTAACCCTTGGACTTGCTCCATTTAGATCTTCGTGGCTGATTATTTACTTCTTGTTCATGCTATCTACACACCATGAACTTATTTTGTTAAAACAATAAATAAAATAAGTTAAAATTAATTATACAAAATGAACACCAAATTCAAATAAAGGTACCTAATATATGCATGTTCTTGACTGAGCGACTTGTCATCTAAAATGAATGGATCAGTTTTTATTTGCTCCTAAAGGAACTCCTTTGTTACGAAACAAAGTCATAATTTCTGCATCACTTGGGTCACATTTATCATTATTCCGAGATCTTCTATTAAATCTTGTACACACACCCCCACGTAGATATTTAGAGCATAAATTCATACAATCTATTCCCACTCGTGTCTCTGCTATGCAACCTTCTGGATAACTGATATACCGAGGTTTCACGGTATTATAAATACTTTTTCCTTAAGGTTAGTGTGTCGAAAAGCCTTTTTATGCTAATTTTATATAAGTTTATCCTTATTTGCAGGAAATCTATCCAAAGATGAATGCAGAAGTTTTTGAGCGAAGAAATGCAGAAGACACCACCAACGGAGCTTGTGACGGTCCGTCATGCCCGTGACGGTATGTAGGTGGCATCGTATTGCAGCTGCTGAAAAAAATAGGGAAGTCTGACCAAGTGTGGGGATACGGAGTGTGTTAGGGACCGTTGTAACCATGACAGTCCGTCCTGCAGGTTCGTCATGAAGTTCAGAGAAGTAGTCCCATTACCCAAATTCCAAGAGTTTAAGTGTTTTGGAACGGAGAACCCCGACGAACCGTTCTTCCTATGACGATCCATCATACCTGCCGTCGAGGGTAATGAAGAGAGCAGCAAAATAAATTGCACAAGTATGGGATAACAGAGTCCATGACGGTCCTTTGTGACCACGACGATTTGAAACGAGGTCCGTCGACTCAATCGCGTTTTGATAGATTTCCAGCAAATAAAGTCCTTATTTAATTAGGTTTTTATTTTTTATGAATAGTTCAAAAAATCTCATTTTTAAGGTTAGACTCTGGATTATTTGGTTAGACCCTTGATCATTGTTAGGCTCTTGATTGTTTTTAGACCCATTGTGAGACTCTTGGATATTTGGAGACTTTTGTAATTGATTGTTGGTGATTTTTTTATTAATCAAGCGAACTTTCGGATTTTACTCTTTCTCATTGAAGTAAGTACATATTCTTATATCATATATTTGATATTGTGATTATGACTATGGGTAACTAAACTCCATAACTACGGTTGTGGCAACCATTGACAAATAATGAGGTAAAAACTAACTAAAAAAACAATTCTTAAATAATGTCTTGCATGTATTGCTAATTCTTTCGTTTAGAAGTCTTTTTAACAGATGGCCAACGTTAGAACTCGCCGTAATGCTACTTGCCAGACCAAGGAGGTAGATAATAGGAAAAGAATTATCACCATAGATTTAGTGTATACTATCTAATAGGCTAGTATTGATTGGTACGAGGTAATAACTTAGTCAAATATCAAATATGATGCTTAATATGAGGTAAAGGTAAGGGTTAGTATAGCAACACACATAGCCGAACCAAGGTGCGGAGTGAAATTGTCTAGATGTCAGACCAAGGATTTAGAAATACATTACCTATCACTTTACATGCAAGATACTAGGAAAGAATTGTTATAGTTAGAATTATCATGTCATGAACCATTGGGGAACACGTAAACCCTAGTTACTTTTATTAATTGACTAAACTCCAACATTCAAAGATGTTAAGTGTCTCCAGTTATTTTGCTAGTTATTTTCATTTATTCAGAAATAGAAAACCGCCCTTTTATCATTTGTACTTTCCAAGGAAGTAATTGAATGAACAATAGTAATAATAGATTGAAGTTAAGTCTAAACTATTATCCTCGTGGGAATGATCCCAACCTCACTAGTTGGGTTATTTACTTGACACGACCGCTTTACTTCTTATTTGAGAAGTAAGTTTGAGCGTATCAAATTTTGGCGCCGTTGCCGGGGAAAGTAGCTTTTAGATTAACTTAAAGTTATTACTATAGTTTAGTTGATATTTTCTTCATTTTACTTTTTTTATTGTTTTTGATTCTTGCACAACTATTTTTTTTGTATTCCAAATACACGGAGAGGAAGAGAATCATTGTTTTCCTATGATCACGAATTAGAGCGTACACTACACAACATGAATCAAAACATGGGAATTAATGATGATGATCCAACCAAAACATCCCATCTCCGGTTGATGTTCATGGTCAGTTGTTACCCGATGCTCCAGGTCAACACCAACAGAGGGGACAAAATCCCGCTCCACTGCCCCAAGAATACTATAGAGGCTATGACAATATAGCAGACTCCAATGTGCCACTTGTCTTGCCCTCTCTACCACCAAGCCACACTTTTGTGGTAACTAGTAGCCTGATGCAAATGCTCACTGCCAGAGGTTTGTTTTCAGGGCTACCTTATGAGGATCCACATGCCCATATAGCTAAGGTAAGGGCAGTGTGTAAAAGCTGTGTAGGGAGGCCTAACTTTGACTTGGATGTAATAGGGCTAAGAGTGTTTCCTCTCTCACTGACGGGAGAGGCTGCTATATGGTTCACTCAGCTCCCTTACAACTCAATTTTCACTTGGAACCAACTAAGGGATGTTTTCTTAGCTTGCTACTACCCGGTCTCAAATAAATAAACCACAAAGACAGAATGAACAACTTTGTGGCACTACCAGGAGAGTCAGTTAGTAGTTCTTGGGAAAGATTCACCTCGTTTTTGAGAAGCATCCCAAATCACCGTATAGATGATAGTCACTGAAGGAATACTTCTATCGGGGACAGGATGATAATAACAAAGCGGTGTTGGACACTATAGCAGGTGGATCTTATGGGGAGTGTCCTTATGCTGAGATTGCTGAAAAATTAGAGAAAATCTTTCGGAATAATAAATCTTGGAGTACTAGGAAGTCAGATACCGAGAAAAAAACATTCGCAGTGCAGTCCACTCACAACCCAGCCACAGATGAGATTCATGAAGAAATGTCTCAAATGAGAACTGAGCTTGGGTTGGTGCTAAAACATATCACTGGGGGTGCATAAAAGATAAATGTAGTTAACTACTTGTCTAAACCACCACCATCTAATGTTGAATGCTATAATGTAGAGGATTCCTATGCAGTAAATGAGCGGATGGGGGGTTTCCGACCGAGTGCCCAAGGCTCTAATAAGGAGAATAGGCGCAAACGTCAAGGGAACCAAGGTCGGAACTATCGTAACTATATCTGTGAGGGTCATTATGTCCAAGATGGAAACTACAACCGCTATAAAAAATTCAACAAGGGTAACTACGGTAACAAAATTGATAGGAATGGGCCCTATGTCCGTCCTCGAAATCGTGATGTTACTCCTAGGGATGGTGGAGATAGTATGGCGTGAGTTGAGGATATGTTGCACAAAATGATGAGAAGGTTCAATGCTAGTGATGAGCATATTAAAGAGTTAAGGAGTGATTTAGCGGGTTTTGGGTAATAACTCGATACACATGCAATATCAATTAAGCAGATCGATTTGCAAAAGGCCCCATTATCTGCGACTGTGAACACACGGAAACCGGGAACTCTTCCTAGCAACACTGTCCAAAATTTGAAAAATGATACACAGTGTATGGCAATCACTACTCGGGGTGGTAAGAAAACCATTGATTCACCTATGTCGTCTAATGAGGAAAAGGTGAGAAAGGAAAATGATAAGGTTGTAGAGGATAGTGGTGAAGCAGAAGATAGCACTGGAAAAGATGCAGAAGTCCCTATAAAGGTATAACCCATGCCTAGACCACCCCCCTTTCCTCAGAGATTAGTGAAAAAGACCGAGGATGGTAAATATCAGCGTTTTATAACAATGTTGAAGCAGCTTTCTATCAATGTCTCTTTGGTAGAAGCTCTAGAACAAATGCCAGGTTATGCAAAGTTTATGAAAGATCTGGTTACAAAGAAAAGATCAGTCACTTTCGAGGATGATGATAGAATGCATCATTATAGTGCTATTGCTACAAGATCTCTCGTACAAAAGAAAGAAGATCCGGGTGCGTTCACTATTCCTTGTACAGTCGGGTCATTAAATTTTGCGAAAGCATTATATGATCTGGGGAAGCATAAATCTCATGCCCCTCTCGATTTACAAGAAGTAGTGTTTGGGTGACCGAAAGCCCACTGCGATGCGGCTACTGATGGCTGATCGAACAGTGAAAAGACCTATAGGGATACTCTACGATGTGCTAGTAAAAGTGGAGTCGTTCATATTTCCGGTAGATTTTGTTATTCTTGTTTATGAAGTCGATTTTGAAGTGCCTATTATTCTTGGGAGGTCATTCCTTGCTACGGGTAGAGCCTTAGTTGATATGGAAAAGGGGCAGATGAAATTTTGGCTGAACAATGAAGAAGAGACCTTAATCATTTGTAGGTCCATGAGGCAGAGTGGTGAGATTCAATCGGTATCTTCCGTATCCCACAAAGAAAAGATGAAGAAGGATAACGAACTAAAAAGTGAAAAATGAGAGTTTATGGTTGGGGATTTGGTGCTTTTAGAAATATCTAGGTTGCATTTGCTTCCGGACAAGCTCAAGTCCAAATAGACTGGCCCTTACTTGATTACCCAAGTATTCCATCATGGAGCAGTTTAGTAAAAAACCAAGGAGGGAGTGCGGTTTAAGGTGAATAGAGAATGAATAAAACTCTATTTTGGGCATACTGCATCGGTGAATGAAGTAATAGAAGCATACCATCTTGAAGAAGGCTGAGTAATCAAGTGTCCTCAATTGTGCCACGACATTAAATCAGGCGCTTGTTGGGAGGAAACCTAATACTTGTAGTTTTTTTCTTTTTAGTAATGGTAGCATTTTCTACTAATGGGTTTTAAATTTATAGGCACATCACTAGGAAATTCAACAGAAAATCACTTTGCATCCATCATTAATGGATACATTGACGGACAAATGTGCTTGCGACGGCCCGTCGCATGAATCCATCATGCCTGGTACGTCTTTCTATTATTTTGAAACTAGGGCACACACGACGGAACCAACGACGTACCATCACAACTGAGACGGACCGTTGTCGGGGAATCATCGCGTCATTAATGAAGCATACCCGACCCAACCAAGCTGGTTTTTTTTTAAAAAAAAATTAAATATTTAAAACCCCTACCCCTTCATTTCACCCCATTCCTTCACTCTTTCTCCCATTTCCCTCCCTTTTCAACTTCCAAAAATCACAACCCCTCTCCCTTACAACCAATCATTTTCCCTGAATTCTCTAAATTCCTAAAATTCATCATCTACTAGTCGAAGCTGCTGTTGTGGGTCTCTGCTGGATCACCAAGTACCTTTATCTCTTGTTTTTCTCATATTCTTAGGTTTGTGTCTCTAATTTGTACTCATTTATATTGAATTTTTGTTTATCAATTAGTATTGGCCTAGTTCCTCTTGAAAGGTTCATTCTTGAATAAAATTCTGTCTGACCTAGGTTGATAATTCTCGAAATTGCCATGTTAAAACTCTAGAAATAGGTGCTTTAGCATTGCTAGTCTACTAGGTATTTGGGTTAGACAAATGTAGGTTAAAACACTATTAATTCGATTTGGGTCATATGGGATTAATGGGGCATCCCCAGTTCGGTCTCTGAGTTACAGAACCAGACCCCGATGATGGACCATCGTACTTACGACGGACCGTCATTGGGTCTGTTCCAATAGCCCTAACACCCCATTGTCCAATTTTCTCCAAGTGTCCACCAACGGCCATATGCAACGGACCGTCGTTCCCACGACGGCTCGTCCTGCACAACCGTTTTGGTTGTCAGAGACCCTGTTCCTAAGGGTCTCTCACTTTTTCCAAGTGTCCTCCAACGGATATCTATGACGGACCGTCATACTTACAACGGTCCGTCTTGCATAATCGTTATGACGGTCAGAGACCCCTCTCTTAAGGGTCTTCATACTTTTTATAAGTGTCCTCTTACGGACAACTATAACGGACCGTCGTACCCTTGATGGTCCGTCCAGCAACACCGTTATGATGGTCAGAGACCCCTCTCCTTAGGGTCTCCATATTTTTGTAAAGTGTCCTATGACGGACACCTATGACGGACCGTCGTACCTGTGATGGTCCGTCCTGCATATGCCGTGATACTTGTCAGAGACTCTCCTTCAGGGTTCTCCACATAAACAAAGTCTAAGTAACATATGATGGACCCCATGACCGTCCGTCATACTCACGACGAGCCATCACTTGGCCCGTCGTGTTTCACTGTTACTATAGAAATGTGATTACATCTTAAATCTTTTATTTATTTTGTGTGGTTTTGCTAGTCTTGTCTTCTTCTTTCAGTACTAATATTGATTCTTTGCAGGTACTATCTATTATGGCACCAAAATAAGATCGAGTCTATGCACGCGGGCGATCAAAGTCTGTCGCCCCGTCTGCCTGCCTGGTCATTGGCTCTGATGATGAGCGTGACCCCAAGTACGTGCACCCAGGCACTTCCACCCCATCCCGAGCTGCACGTGCTGCTAGGGACACACCCAAAAAGGTGGCATCCGGCGTAGACACTGCCTCCCAGTATGATGAGGAGCGCACACTAACCGGCACACATTCTGGTTCATATACTAATGAAGAAGGAGCGTATGGCTCCTTAAGAGTTTCGTGGTCGGAGGAAACCTCCGAATCTGCTGAGGTTACCGCACCTGCCACCGTTGCAGAGTC
The DNA here is from genome assembly GCF_036512215.1 of Solanum lycopersicum. Classification (NCBI taxonomy): domain Eukaryota; kingdom Viridiplantae; phylum Streptophyta; class Magnoliopsida; order Solanales; family Solanaceae; genus Solanum; species Solanum lycopersicum. Next base: position 19,269,853 of record NC_090809.1, read on the forward strand.
TGCCTCATCTGATGAGGCTAACATTTTAGAATCCACACCCGGTTCAGCAGGCCGTGCTCTCACACAGTTACCGACCAGCCCAACCGGTGGTGTGTCGACGGGCAGTATCAAGTCTATTCCGATGCAAAGTTCCTGAATGACAAAGGAGTCATAACTCGGACACTTACATTGGAGCGACGGGTCCTTTAGGGAAGTCTCCCGACGATGCCCGAGATCCACAATCTCTTCACTCGACGTCGACTGGAGAGAATAACACGTCCGTTGGGACGTTATAGTGAAAATTTTGTTCAAGAGTTCTATGCCTCCTACGTAGCGACTCTCCGATCACAGATTGATAGGCGGGCTGCCCCCGCTAAACAGGCCCCACTGGAGAAGGTCTGACTACGTGGAGTTCAGGTTGATATCTCCCTGCCTGTCATCCACGGTATCTATACGGTGAGAATGTTGATGCTAATTGGACCCCCTCACTACTGAGTTTGACTACCGATGGCATATTGTCAAAGATGGCCAATTCCTGCGTGAGCCATCACTGAGAGACCACCACTAAGTGGATGGCCCTGCATTTGTCCGTTGATGGAGAGGGTAGAGGGTGCTGACTTGGTGACCGAGCCAAAGGGAGCCATCAAAAGGCCTACCTGACCTTCACAACAATGTTTTTGTGGTTGATTGTCATCCAGTGCCTTTCCACCACAGCTGCTGATAATATAGTCACATGGGATCGAGCAATACTGATGGCGACGATGATATCCGGGTTTGAGGGGGATTTTGCTTGGCTTTTACAAGCAGTCATGCACGAGAGGGATTTTAATTTCATAAGTAGCTACCCTTTCCAGTGCATGATATTTTCTCTATGTAGGTCCGCAGGTGTGCTTATATGGCAGGTTGATAATCTCAAGACCCCGCTGGGCACTGTCAATATCGGCCTCATCAGGGATGAGGTAACGAGTTGGATCCACACAGAGGGCCCTGTCTAGAGTTGCCTCCAATTGGTGATAATTTGGTTGATATAGTAGCACAGGCCCGCACGGCTACACATGCGACTTCACTACTACCCCGAACGAGTCTATCCTGGGTAGTAGCATTGCCCCGAGCTCCTCTCGCTCAGCCCCTTTCTCCGCTTTGGTCCCGCTTGCTAGTGTCCAGAAATTAGAGGCACAGATGGCTTCACTTCGGCATCATATCCAGCATTGGATGCAGAAGTCTATTGCTGAGGCAGAAGAGCGCTTGGAGCGGAGAATGGTCTAGCACACAGAGCGGAAGATCCCTGAGGTTCATCAGCGATTGTACGCTTTTGAGTTGCGGTTGCTAGCCCGTCCAGCCACTCCAGTGGATGTGTCGACCCTTTAGGCTGTGGTCGACAGTCTTCGCGCAAATATTGATATGATCTTAGAGGCTAGGGTGCCTGAGTCTGAGGCCCCTTCGGTAGAGCCTGCTAAAGACACAGTGATGGCGACCCTATTCGCCACATCATAGATTCCACCACCTCCCCCTCGAGAGCATACTAAGAGGCATTGGGGTCGAGAGGAGGATGAGGCGCGAGAATGGAAGAAGGAGCGCTGTGAGATGGAGGCTGCGAGGAGATCCTCACTTGCTGATGAGGAGGCGCGTCAGTCGAGAGCAGTAGAGTTAGCTTCTGGGGCGTCTAGCTCTAGAAATATGGAGATAGCGGGAGGCACTGCTGATAGTGTTGTTTATGCTGAGGACAATACTGAGGGTGTCCAGATTACAGAGGTAGTGGGTTCCGGGGAAACAGACCCACTAGCTTGCTGATCGTCGGCGCTTTGCGCCCCAGGTTTACTTCACCTACCACTCTTGTATTTCAATTTTTTTATGCATTGGGGACAATTGCATGTCTTTTTGTTGGGGGTGGGGTAAATGGAAAGTGAGTGCTAGGGTGAAGTCTGAGTAGCCCAATGCACTATCCTCTTTTGGGGTTTTCTTGCCTGTGTTCTTTTCCTCCAAGAGACTGATTACATTTTCTATTGAACCGACATGTCTATATCTTGTGTACATAGTTTAATTCTGAAGCATGATTGCTTAAATGATATCCTAATAAAATGGAAAATGATGCATGACTAGGCATAGTAATTGATAAATGTGTGGCTCTAAGCATGACATAGAGGTACACCACTGCATGACCCTAAGTCTAAAAGTCGAACTAGGTGTCTGATAATCTGGTAGAGTAATGAGATGTCAAGTGAGTGTGAGGAAAATTTGGATAGTCCACTATTTGTAGTGAGCTAGAACTCTGCTAAAAGCAAGTTGTAATAGACAATTAGGAAAGGATCATAGGCCCTTATTCAATATAGCCCATTTTTAGCCTAAATAAAAGAAAACCAAATGAAATTTATCCTTCTTTGATCCAAATGATTTGAGCTTAAACTAGACCTTTCTTTTTCACCCTAACTGATATTTTCTGAGAATAATGTGTTGGCCCTGGTCCCTCCTTGGACATGTGCACCTCAGCTTATGCCAAAAGAATAAGTTGAGGGTGGTTAATGAAGTAAAAAACCCTTTTTATGGCCCTGACCCAACTTTGGGTATTGTGTACTTTGACTCATGGCAATGTCATGTGTTGAGGGTGGCTATTATGAGGAATGCTCTGGAAAGTGGGGTTGAAAGAACAAAGAGAGAGAAAGAACAAAAGTAAAGTGACTAAAGAATTAGTTGAAAGAAAAGTAAAAAAAATAAAAAAAAATAAAATGTACAAGAAATACAAGCAAGAAAATAAGAGAGTCACTTACACAAATGAAGAAAGAAGGGAAAATAGTAAGGTGAAAGAATATGAGAAACTGGGCAAAATAAAATGATAGAAAATGGTATGTTTAGCTGATATGTCAAGGAGGGAAAAAAGTCATTAAAGTACACCTAAATATACCCTACCTGACCCTGAGCCTATGTTACAAGCCAAGAAATTCCTATCGTGATCCTAAAAGTTGTATAGTGAACTTAAAGCACTGAAAATAAGGGCAAGTTTATGGCGATATGTATGAATGAGTGTGAATTTGTTCTGAGAGTGAGTGTTGAAAAGTAATCCTTACACACGAATTGGAATCATTGTGTGAAAAATGAGGATTTTATTTTGAAGTGAAGACGCTAGTTGCAATACCGGAAATATTAGCACCTCGGTGAGAAAGTGAAGAGGATAGGTATTAGTGCATGGTGAGTCTGTGTCATGGTCTGATTCCACATAATTCAAGCCTAATAGTGATAGCATGCATAAATATGATGAGATTGATCGGGATTGATAGTCAAATGATTGCGAAGGATAGAACATGGATACTATTGTACAATGATTTCGTATTGAGTCATAGTATGTCGCTTGAGGACAAACAACGAATTTAAGTTGAGGGTGTTGATATACCGTGGTTTCACGGTATTATTAATACTTTTTCCTTAAGGTTAGTGTGTGGAAAAGCCTTTTTGTGCTAATTTTTATATAAGTGTATCCTTATTTGCTTGAAATCTATCCAAAGATGAATTCGAAGGTTTTTGAACGAAGAAATGCAGAAGAGACCACCTACGGAGTTTGTGACGGTCCGTAGGTTGCATCTTAGTGCAGCTCGTGAAGGAAGATGGGGAAGTCTAACTAAGTTTGGGTCTACGGAGTGAGTGACGGACCATTGTAACCATGACGGTCCGTCCTGCAGGTTCGTCATGAAGTTCAGAGAAGTAGTCCCAGTACCAAAATTCCTAGGGTTCAAGTATTTTGGAATGGAGACCCCCGATGGACCGTTGTGCCTATGATGATCCGTTATACCTACCGTCGAGGGTAATGAAGAGAGAAGCAGAAGAAATTGCACAAGTATGGAATGACGGAGTCCATGACGGTCCGTCGTGACCACGACGATCCTTCACTAGGTCCATCGACCCAGCTGCGTTTTGATAGATTTCCAGCAAATAGAGTCCTTATTTAATTAGGTTTTAATTTTTTATAAATAGTTTGAAAAACCTCATTTTTGAGGTTAGACTCTTGATTATTTGGTTAGACCCTTGATCATTGTTAGACTCTTGATTGTTTTTAGACCCTTTGTGAGACTCTTGGATATTTGGAGACTCTTGTAATTGATTGTTGGTGATTTTTTTTGATTAATCAAGCAAACTTTTGGATTTTACTCTTTCTCATTGAAGTAAGTACATGAGTTCTTATAACATATATTTGAATGTTTTTTATTATGACTATGGGTAACTAAACTCCATAACTAGGGTTGTGGGAACCATAGGCTAATAATGAAGTAAAACTAACTAAAATAACAATTATAGAATAGTGTCTTGCATGTATTGATAATTCTTTCGCTTAGAAATCTTTTTAACGGATGACCAACGTTAGAACTCGCCTTAATGCTACTTGCCGGACCAAAGAGGTAGATAATAGGAAAAGAATTATCAACATAGATTTAGTGTATACTATCTAATAGGCTAGTATTGATTGGTACGAGGTAATAACTTAGTCAAATATCGAATATGATGCTTAATATGAGGTAATGGTAAGGGTTAGTAAAGCAACACACGTAGCCGGACCAAGGTGCGGAGTGAAATTTTCTAGATGCCAGACCAAGGATTTAGAAAAACATAACGTATCACTTTGCATGCAAGATAATAGGAAAGAATTGTTATTGTTAGAATTATCAAGTTAAGAACCTGTGGGGAATACATAAACCCTAGTTACTTTTAATAATTGATTAAACTCAAACATTCGAAGCTGTTAAGTGTCTCCTTTAATTTTGCTAGTTATTTTCATTTATTCAGAAATAGAAAACCCCCCTTTTATCATTTTTGTTTTCCAAGGAAGTAATCGACCAAACAATAGTAATAATAGATTGAAGTTAAGTCTAAACTATTTTCATCCTGGGAACGATCCCAACCTCACTAGTTAGGTTATTTACTTGACACGACCACTTTACTTCTTATTTGAGAAGTAAGTTTGAGCGTATCAATAACGTCTGTTCCGGATGTATGATTTGAATGTACCCATTTCTCTTTCTATGGAATACATCCATCTATTTTGAACTGGACCTCCTAATCTCAGATCATTTGCCAAATGAATCATTATATCAAAAAAAGAAGGAGGAAAAATTTTCTCCAACTGATTTATTGTTTCTATGATTTCTGCTTCTAAGCAATCAAGTTTGTACAATGTGATTAATTTTTGACACAAAAGATGGAAGAAGGAACTAAGACAAATCAAAGGAATAGCCACATGATCAGGAATAATGCTTTTAATTGGTATTGGAAGCAAGCAATGCAACATGAAATGAGCATCATGAGTTTTATAATTAGACACTTTTCTTTTATCCAATTTCACACACCTAGATACATTGGAGGCACTACTATCAGGTAGCTTGGCTGTCTTTAAAATGCCACAAAAAATTGATTTCTCTCCATTTGTCATTGAGAAGCATGCCTTTGCCAACTTTGTTCTCTTACTATCTTCTATATTTGGAAGAAGGTTCTTCCTGATTCCCATATTTTCCAAATCATATCGGGAATTTGCGTGATCCTTTGTTTGGCCAGAACTATCCAAAAGAGTTCCAAGAATGCTATCAATTATGTTCTTCTCTATATGCATTACATCAATATTGTGATGTAACAAGTTGTACTGCTAGTAAGTTAATTCAAACAAATATTGAACCTTTTTTCCATGGGCCATCATTTGATCTCTTTCTTTTCTTCCCAAACACATTTTCAGAATCATGTAAGCTATTAAGAACATCAGTTCCCTTTAAGGGAGGTGGAGGAGGCATGAACTCAATTTTTCCATTGAATAATCATTTGTTAGATCTCCATGAATGATCCATGGGTAGAAAAACACAATGATCCATATAGCATATTTTTGGACTATGTTTAAGATAGCGCAAATTAGTGTCATAGTTACAACAAGGGCAAGCAAACTTTCCTTCTGTACTCCAACCAGATAATATAGCATATGCAGGAAAGTCACTGATTGTCCATATAAGGGCTTCCCATATTTGAAAAGCTTCATTTGCTGAAGCATCATATGTTTCAACACTAGAATTCCATAATAATTTCAACTCATCTATCAATGGTTGTAAGTAAATATCAATGTCATTTCCGGGGGATGTGGCCAAGTTATAAGTAAAGAAAGTATAGAATATTCAGATTTAATGCATATCCAAGGCGGCAAATTATAAACCATTAACATAACTGTCCATGTGGTATGTGATATACTCATGGTTCGAAATGGTTTGAATCCATCAATTGACAATTTAAGCCTCACATTGTGACAATCTAGTGTGAAATCTTGATGTAGCCTATTAAGTCTTTCCATGCAACGTTCCTCTTCATGCCACCTCAAAGAATCTGCTGTCTTTGAGCATATAAATAGCCTTTTGAGTATAGGAATAAATGGAAAGTCAAGGTTTTTGCCGAAACTTGATGTTGTTTTTTTGAAGTCTCAAGCTCACTATCAACATTAGCAGATTGAATATATCGTGAAGCTTTATAAGTATGACCAAGTTCATCATCCTTATGATCATTGTTGAACAACATGCAATTATTTGGACATGCATCAACTTTCTCATAATACAGACCAAGATTCTTAACCATAAACTTGGTTTTATTGTAAGACTGAGGAATGTTCAACTCAAGCATCACCTTTCTTAATAACTTTAAAAGAGAAATGAATGATTCATTTCTCCATCCGTCTAAGTACTTCAACAAATATAACTGAAATGTGAATGATAATTTAGAGAATCTAGTAAAGCCAGGATATAATTCTTTGTTTGCCTCATCAAGTAAGTTATAGAATTTCTTGGAATTTTCATTAAGACCATCATAAAGTCCTCCAGCCTATGCAACATCTCTAAATTGATCATTCAACAACCATCAATATCATCACGCGACTAATCCATATCATTGTCAACATTCAAATTAATATCCCATTCCCTGTGATTGATCCATCTAGTATAACCCTTAACAAATACATAGCATATTAGATGATCATAGACTACATTCCTTTGGGTCCAGCGAATATTACAACATTTTCCACATGGACACTGAATTTCCTCTTTTATTGGATCTCTATAAGAGTAAGCAAAATATATGAAGGATTCAACACCATCAATATACTCTTTGCTATACCTTGATAAGTTCATCCAATCCTTGGATGGAATATTTGAAATTCCTAGAATATCAGGATATTAAATATTTAGCATTTTATTAAGAATCATTAAATCATTAACTATTTCACAAATAAGTTTTAGAAGTCACGAGTAATCTTCAGAATTATGTGTTATGAGATGATAAAAGTTTCTTACCTAGTCATGACACTTTTGCTATGCCAAATCAAACTTTGAATCCTCCACAAATGATTTTGAATGTTGATGATACTACCAAGGCAAAAATAATTACTAGGCAAGTAACATAGCGTGAATCATCTAGTTAGAGCTGTTGAATTCACTATTAAACAAGAAAATCATGAGGAAGTACAAGAAGTTACAGAAAAGCAAGAAATCTCACAGAGGGGTTGAAAGATTGTGAGACAAAGGACAAGAATACCAACCACAAGCATGCATGCTAGTTCTAGGAGACTCAACACTAGGTCAAAGAGTAAAGGTCTTAATGATGTTTTTAATTTTTCAGCAAGAGTTTGTCAAATAAGAAAGAGTTTTCACTTATCTGAGAATGACTCTTCGAGAAATGCTAAAGAACAACCCTAAATTTCTTATTTTTTAAATAAGTCCTTGGCTTGAAGAGTAAAAACATGCGAACGAGCAAAAGTGTGAGCTTTATGTATGTATGACAAATTCAGATTAAAGAGGAACAGACAACATGAGATAGCAGATTATGCATTGTCTCAAGATGATTTTTAGTTCACTCGTTTACACAACCTTTTCTTTACCACGTAGATATTATAGTGTATTAGCAGCTAAAATATCTCATGAAGGAAAATTAAAAGAATATATTAGTGAGATCCTTTCCTTCTATCAATGTGGAAAAAATATGAGTTCTTAGGACACCAAAAACATAGAATAGTAATGTCACTACAATATCATTTATGCCTTAGCTATACCTTTAGGTTAAGGGACTAACAAGAAATACAAGATGCTAGTTATGGGCTTAACTGGTTTATTCAACGTGGATATAAAAACATTATTTTAGAGGTAGATTATGCGTTTCTAATTAAATTGTTTTTGCATATTTCTGATCCTCCTTGAAGGATTTTGCAGATATATTCAGGAACTTCAAGATCTAGCTAAGCGATGTGAATGTTTCAAATGTGTTCATAAATATAGAGAGCCATTGGTACATCTGATGTTCTGTCCAAGCAAAGTCAGAAGCATGATATTAGTCAACATGTTTACACTCCCACTCAATTACCAAAAACACCGAGAGGAAGTTATAATTTGGAGAAGTTGGGAACGCGAAGTTTTAGAAGGAGAAAGTTGAGAAGGAATAATGTTCCTCCTTGATTTCCTCTATGTTAAATACAACTTGTGGTGTTTTTTGTTGTTGTCTTTCAGCTTAAATATTATTTAAGTTGTTGTTTTTTAGGAAAGAAAGTTCAGGTAGTTGTACACTATGATCATTTCAGAAAGATTAAAATTCCTCCTTTATTTCTGTACAATTCCTTGTCATTCTGATCTTAACTAGTTTGTTAGCTTGGTTTGTGTTTACGAATTTAAGGTAGGAGATAATCATGTCATTAGGTCCTAAAATCTAATAGTCAGCACTCTATGCAGCTAAGTGAATGAGGGAACATACATTTAGCAACCAATAAAGACAATTTTAGTCTTGCGCAACAATATGCAGATATGTGATTGCAGACAGGGGATAGTTGCAGTCTGGTTAGCAGGGATATTCAAGTTGTTGATAATCTGGGAACATAGATTGTTGTCATATGCATTCCAGCAGAGAATCGGTAAACAAAGTCACACACTTGTAGCACAATCATGCATTAAGAATGACCATATTATGCAGACTTGGAATGTATGAGTACAACTTACATTTTGAGGTTATATACTAAAATGAACATCCCACCAACAAGTTTATAAAGTCACAAACAACAGAGCATTTCACATGCCTATATCATTCTTATGCTATAGAAAGACTGAAAGAGTCATACAATTCATATATTGTTCAAATTGACTATGTCTAACTTAGGTATAGTTGTTTGAATTGGTTTAGCTTCTTTAAATTTTTTGTTGTAAAGGGAGAATCTCCCTAATTTATGTAATCTCTCTAGCTTAGTCTTTGATTAGAAACTCATTGAATGGGTTGAGTTCACTAACCTTAGGAGGTAGGTCAATACGTATCAACAACACAACAATATCAAAACCCTAAATTAAAATTAAGACATTCAAAGATACACAAGAATATAAAAACCTAAAATCTATAATTAAGTCTCTTGGAGATAAAATTTCATACCTGTTAACACTTTTGCAACAACCCAAGATGTGAGGCGTGTTCATGTGTGAAGCATTTTGTTCATCTGTTTAAACCCGATGGAACAATATGTTAACAAAGAATCTGTGATGAAAAAAGCAACTCATCAATAAAAATATGTGATCAAAATCACTGTCTTCAGCTCTTTCATCTTCAACAAGGAATATGTAAATAATTTTGACGAAAATATGTAAGAGAAATCGTATTTTCATATTTGGGGAAAAGAACATCTGAAATTAACAAAGCTTGGAGTGTCGAATCAGTTGGTCAACATCTGCCCAGCTCAGCTCCTCCTTTTTTCAGCTCCTCCAATTTCAGCTCCTCTAATTTTGAAGAATAGAATCAGTTCAGCTCCTCCAATTTTATGGTCAGCTTCATTCTTCAGCTTCCTCTCTTCAGTTCCTCCGATTTTCAGCTTTCTCTCTTCGATCTTCAACTCAGCTTCAATCGATTTGAAGTTCTGGAGAAGAGAAATTGTGTGGATTTTTTATCTATGTTCTGGAGCGTAAAAATCTTGTGGATTTTTCAACTCAGCTTTCTCTCTAAGCCCCAATGTTTTTTAACAATTTTTTTTTGGCCAATAAAAATGGCCAATAATATTTTGGTGAAAGTTTTTTGGCCACACATCGGAAGTGTTGTTTTTACAATTATAAACATAGGACCCTATAAAAGTGTGGCCATATATATAAATAATTGTTGCCATTAATTTCATACTATGACAACACTTAAAAAGTGTAGCCTATGCCATTAAAGGGTACACTTTACAAGTTTTGCCAATATTATTATCCCAGAACATAAAAATTTAGGCTATATTTAAAAAGTGTTCCCAAAAATACTTTAGACAACACTTTTCAAGCGTTGTTCAGATTTAGTGTGGCCATAGGCCATAAATGGTGTAGTAAGTGTTTTTGCGTGGTTGAATTTTTTGTGTTGCCTTGTTTCGCCTTTGCCCAAATCATTTATTTGTCTGCTTCTGATGTTGGTATCCTGAATTAGCTTACATTTCTTTCCATATTCAAACTTGTTGGTGTGATTGTTAGATCTATCATTTAATTTTGTGTGTTTAATCAATTTTTATTTGTGGATTGTTAATCAAACTTGTTACATGTCACTCTAAGCCTATTGTAGTTTCAATATCGTGTTTCAATTTCTTTAAATTACGGATTTGTGGTTATAGCATGTTGGGTTTGGAATATGTGAATTATTAGTAACCCAAATAACATAAAACTACATAATTTGCCCAAAAATGGATTGGGTAACGTCATTATTAAGGGAAAAAGGATTTATTTGGTTGATTCTAGATAATTTGGGGGAAGTCTTAGTACCTAGGGTTGGTAATGACATGGTCTTGGTGTGAATTTCATAAAATAGGGCTTTAATTTGGCTATAATAGAATATGCATTGATAATTGGTGGTCAGGGTAAAAATCAAGCACGAAAAATCATTCGGCGAGCTTAGTCGAGCTCACTAAATCACTTTAGGGTTCACCAACTAACCCCATCGCCCATTTTTTTCTTGAAATATAGATGTGTCATTCTAGAACATTTGGCGATACATCTATTCTCAGCGAGTTTACTCGTCGACTCGTTCAATGCCTTTTTTATCTCCAATTGTCAATGCTAACTATTTGAAATCATTATGTGATATTCGGCGGGCTACTTTTTTGTTACCAGGCACTTCACTGAACAAACTTGTACCTGTCGATATGTGGTAATTTTCATAATTTTGAGTTTTATGATTTTTGGTGAGCCCTCTAAAGCTCACCGAATGAACTCAGTGACTCATTGAGTGGATCGACAAGTTTTCCTTCAAATTTTAAGATTTATACGTCACTATCCTCTTACAACCACATTTGTTTGATTTGTATTGTTTTTTCAGGTAAGGCGATACCAAAGGTTCCCATCAAGGGTCCCAAACAATGTGAAAAGGCCAAAAGGAATAAGTATTGCTACACCAGCTACACCTCTATGATCAAAAATACCAAAACTTCCTCCAATAGGCAGAAAGGCACAGGAAAGGGGAATAAACTTGTGGAGCCAAGTCCAAACAATTCTAGCTCTAACAATATGGGTGTCTACTCCACCCCCTTACTACATCTCAGTGTAATAATGAAGAAGAGATTGGGTCTAGATCTCAGGTCTATGAGTCTAAACTAGCGGATGATCAGAACGTCAAGCAGAGACCTGATAAGTTACACTCTAAAGAACTACATGATCCAAAGAGACTCCGAGTACTCAAGATGCCTCACCCACCGCCATTACAGGCAGACAAGTAGGCACCACAAGTGCACCCACCCGAGTACCTTTTTGCGATAAATGAATAGGTTTAGGGCTGTAACGTTTAGAATTATTCTCGAGGAAAAGAGGTTGTACACCAATGGTATTGTGGACCAATATCCTATAGTATGGGAGAATATCTGCATCCACGAGTTTGAACTTTTTTGAGACAACCCAGAGGCCCTATATACCTTCTTGAGTCTGAGAGTTTTGTGACGAGTACAGGAAGCTAATCTCAAAATGCAAGAAGAAAACCAGTTTGTTTGCACTAGTTGATTATCTTGTGGTGCGGGGTAACAAGGTAAAGTGCAACACTACAGACTTAAATGAGGCATTGGGGTGCAGAGTCCAGATAATCCATTTCTTAGAAAAAAAATTCATAAGAAGAATATAGAGGGTGTTAATGGGTGGTTCACCCTTTAATTTCCGATTGAGTTAGGGGTCTTGATTGAGAAAAAGGACATGAATAACGTTGATTAGGGTTCATAAGCAACATACTCCTGCTTTAACAAAAGAAGTCTATTCTCTAGCATTCGGAGGCTGCACTTTTGTGGTGCATTATTTATCAAAGAGGTCGATCTCTGGTTGATTATTCAGAGGAAGATGGCATGATATCCAAGAAAACCCAAGCTTCACTACCATTCTCGATGCTTATAATAGAGTTGTGCTGACAAGCCAAAGTGCTAACTATGGCAAAAACAGTTGTGGAAGTGACTCTCACTTCCTCTACTAACATCCGGACGATTGAGGCAAAATATACTAGATATGAGGCTGAGTGGAGGAGGACAGATCCGGTGCACACATCACTCGCTATATATTAGGAGACTTATGCCATCAAGTACACCTAGTTCTTCTTGTCTTACTACTTCTGTTGTTTTTGTCGTCTCCCAAACCCCATTGACATACTTCATGTTGTATAAGATAGTCAATCAACCCATTTAGCCGTTGTGCGTGCTTTTGGGGTTGATGCACCTATCCCATGGTTGATTGAGTCAACCATTGTTGATACTCTGGCTCCCATCTAATATGAGTTACGGCAGTTGAGAGAGTTGATCACTGCTCATGGTCTAGCACTTGACACCCTCACCGTGTGAGTTGAGACGTACGAGTAAGGATGTCGATAGTTAGAGGATGTGTTAGCCATGAAGGCTGATATTGTAGGATTAAGATGGGATGTGGATGATATCAAATCCAGTAATATTTTCATGTTGTTTGGTGGAGTTAATATCCTTTTAAATCCTAGTTAACAGATACCAGTTGTTCCTGAGATCTTTCTGGCTATCATTACCAGAGATGCTGTTATTGCTGATGCACAGGAGCAGTAAGACAATCCCGAAATAGATGAGGAGGAGCTTAAGACCCACGATTCCAATATATTTGAGAAGTTAAAGGACATTGAGGATGATTTTGTATTGACAACTGTGGAAGCCTCAATTGAGGACAACTTTATTATTAGCCAAAGTGGAGGGCAACCCACTATTAGAGTGGAGTCGTGCACTAATGTTTTGATTGGGAGAGACCCTGATGCTTAACGTTCACCTTAGACTTTGCCCAACATGGGGATATTGACTCTCCTCTTGCTTTATTTTTGAGACATTTAGTTACTTACCAAAAACATAGGGAAAGGTCCAAGTCTTCTTGCAAAGAGACCATTGAAGCATTGTTTAGGAAAAGTGAAAGAATATGGGTTAGTACAAACCACATATACTAAGTATGGAAACATATGCACATAAAACCATTGAAATCATGCTTTAAAAAAGAAGTAGTTCTAAACCATGATAAGTCACTTTCAAAAGCCTTTATGTACAATTAGGAATACATATAAGCCAATGATCACATATTCACTTAAAACAAGTCCAAATTCAGTCACAACACTAACATCGTCATATAGTCAAAACAACATGGATTATCAACATAAAGTCATATAAATATGAATGAGATTATATTAAGATTATATATTTATAATAACTCCAACACAATGTCATAACAACAATTCATGTACAAGAGTTCATATAACTCCATCTATATTTCATATATCTTCACATCATGCATAGTAATAATCATGTGCATGCATGAAAATAACATCATATAGAATCATCAAGATGTAAAGTAATCATATACATTTTATTCATATCATAAGTACATAAGAACAACTTCTTAGGACATCTATTAAGGTCAACTTGTCCCATGTATAAGTAGAGTGTCATACCCCTACCTACACTTAGTGGAACCCCTTAAGTCACTCTAGTTAGTGTTCACTTTATAAGTTACACGGTACTTAGGGAACAATCGCCATAACTGACAATAGACCATGTGAGCTAAACATGGAATCCGGTGTCATGAAACCCTACACCGAAAGAAGGTGGTCTACTTTCCAAGGTAAATCCAAAACAGGAACATAGCATCCTAGGTGGATCCACTAGTAGTATTCCTATGGAGGCAATACAGTTAAGGAACTAGGAGATAAGTTTTGAACCCTCTACGTACCCATTAGCATTGGAGTCCTCATCTCATGAGAAAATTTGGTTAATCTCCCTTCTATGGGGAGTCAACAGCTCTCATTGTCAAGTTCACTTGGTGTTAAGATAAAGTCCCTTTTGAAATGTCTTTAAGCCTTTATTAATAAATCATATATTATTATAGGCCATAGAGACTAACACACTGTATATTATGTAATTAGTTCATTAGGTATTGCATGAGAATGCCCTTTCATAACAATCCTTCATTTGTGATATCAATGCTTCTTAATCATATCATAGTAAGGCACACAGGTGATTCAAATTCAACCTTGTATCATCATACCCATAACATGATCTCACATTTTACATAGTCGAGAAATTTCATCATATTCATCATATCATCATCTTCTTAATCTAATCATATACAATACTTCAATTGAATACAATTATCAAGGATAAGCCATCATTGTTGATGTAAAAAACTTAATATCACAACGTCTTACCACCTAACCTTCATAAGACTCCTTCAAAATCTTACCATCAATCCAACAATATTCATCAATAAATCCACTTAATAACATCATATAATAGTAATTCATACAAGACCTAAGTCAATTGTATCATCACTCATCAATTCAACCTCATATCATAACCTATGGTTAGGGGGGAAAGGCTTCAATCATGAAATCTTCCATAGAACTAGGTCAAGGACCAAGAAATACAACAATCCATTTATCTATAATCATAACCTATACATTATACTAATTCATATGTATTGATTATGTTGACTAAACGAGAAGCCAATGTAAGCTTCACTAAATGAAGAGTCGATTTAAACTCCATATATGATATGTGAGAGGTATATGTATTCCTCACTATGTAAGAGTTTTAAATTTTCCACATTTTGACCTATAACATGCTATGAACAATGAAAAAGTTTGTCCAAGTCCTTTCCGAGGACGACGACACCGGTTACATCTAGGGGGTGCTCACCAGTCATGACACTAAGCCCCTAATTAATTAATTAAGAAATTCCCTAACCACCCTAACTTAATAGAGAATGAGACACTGAAGTGGGGTTCCAATGACGGAACCCCATCTACAGTCCGTAGACCAGACCATGACGTTGTACTAGCAGCCCGTGGTTCTAATCAGAGTGTCCATTTCTGGCCATTTTTTGGAAAATGGCTAAGTCATAACAAAAGGACACCATCGATGGGTCGTTGACCCATTGACGGCTTGTCGACTGTGACCGTCCAAATACAACTTTCAGGGTCAAATGCAAGGTTCCTTCTCAAGAACCCTTAGGGTGGTATTTGGGGAGTCATACCTAAACGTTTCGACCCTAAATACACTCTACAATATGTTTAACACCTTTTTTTTTTACTGAATTTGACTAAATTATTACTCTTAAAACCCCTTGAAACATACCAAGGCATACTAGCTCAAGTTTTACATATCTCCTGACGTCATGGTAGTTTCTAGATGTTTTGACTCTAACATTTACTAATTGAGTTTATTACTTTTGTTTAGGCATGAAACTTTGTTTTAAGGTTTGTTTCATCTAGTGAGGCTCTATACTAAGTCATGAACTTTTGGAGTCTTACATATATTTCTTCCAAGAATTTTCCAAAGCTCAAAATGGGGTATAAACCCAAATTTTCAGACCAAAACCCTCTTACGTCCCGCACAAATAAACTTAGCTTATCTTTAACAAATGTCGTGAGAGTGACCTCTAGTTCGCAAGAGTGATATCCAGAAAAAGGGAACCCCTTATTTCACGATCTTGATTTCAATGTGAAGGTCATGAAAGCGTGATGACCATAGCAAAAGTAAGGTTTAGGTCTCTTTACCCCTCACGAACGTGAATAGGGCCTCTCTAACGCGGTCCTCACGAAAGTGACGTAGCCCTTGAAAAATGGGAGGTGCACCAATATCAGTAACAAGACACATAATTCACTGAAAGTACCCTCAAGATTTTTTTGGAACTCTGTAGAAACTAACCAGATATGCTACCTAACTAAACTCGACATGTTGGACTAAATAAAACCATTGAAACACGTATAGAGGTCTTCTTTACCTAGAACTCATGTAAGTCAGAGTAAACAATCATATTGCCTAAAAGAACCGAATCAAGAGCATGACCTCTAATAAATCGACCAATACCTCTCATACGCCAAAAAAACCTCCCCAAATATAATAACACTATCGCAAATCCGAGCTGAGCATTCAAATATTGACCAAACGCTAATCTTTCAACAATTTTATCTTATGATCTGAAATCTTGGAAAAAACTCCAAATAAAAAACAAACAACTCTATTAGACCAACTTCCAAATTCTAAAACAGTGGAATCGATATAATCCATTCCGACAGTCGAAACTCCAGAAGACATCAAAAATTCTTTTTAATAGTTTTGGCCTTTCAATATTTTATAGGATTTATAATTCACAAATATTTTCTCAATACACGAAATTAATTTTAAAATCCAATCAGAAATGACTTGGAGTTGGTATTTTTTTAGTAATAAAATGTAAAATATTACCATAACACCAACAAAGAATACAAACAAGTACTCGGAGATTGTATTGGGAGGGGTAAAATTATAGTTTTACAATGTTTCCTAAAATGATCAACTAAGTCATTGACATGCTCAAATTACATCTCCCTAAAGAAGTTTAAGAGATCGTTGTCAAATAAAGAACCCAACTTGTAGGTTGGGATCGATCCCACGAGTAATATGATTCAGACATAAACTTAACTCAATATTATATTTGTTTATTCTAATGTTTTTTGAGACAAATAACTAGGGGTGGGGGGGTTGAAAGCAAGTAATAGAATTGATGTTTTGATGTTCCATTAAATCAGGAACTTTTAGTTTAGTCATGTAGCATATATGGTTTGTCTAGTATTAATCTCGAGGTCATTGTTGGGGAGTGTTTTTTATGCCGAGGTGATTCCCACCGAGTGTTATTGATTCTAAGTTCATTTCCGTTGAGGTTTCCAACAAGTGTTATTGATAACATGGTCATTATCGATGAGTTCATGGACTATGGGTGTTCCCCATATGTCCCGATTACTATTTATGAATACTAATTTTGATAGTTATGGTTGGTGAATTTGATTTTTCTGCTTTATGATCTTGAGACTCTTGATTGACCTTGATAGTTGTGATAAATTAACTTGAATATTGTGAGTGATGAAAGTTATCCTTGTGATTTGATGAAATGTAACTATTTGATGTGACTATGAAACCTTAATCGCTTATTGTGAACAATTACATTGAAATGATTTCTTTGCAGGTTGTAATGATAGTGTTTCAGTTGGGATGAAAGGAGTTCTCGTTTTCTATCTAGTTTTCCTTGTAATAGTGGATTATTTGTGGAGTACTGTGTTGTTTGGTACTTACTCCTTGTTTTTCAAATTTCTGTAGGTTCCAACCCTGGATCCCTGTGATTCTTATTCTTCTAGTTATAACTAAGGATTTTTCGTGGACATATTAAAGGTTGTTGCTTGTTATCACGGTGAGCCCTATGTTTCTTACTTAAGTTTTATTTTATTTAAGAGACAATAACATCAAAACTTTTATTTATATTTCAAAATATCTATTATTACGCTAATGGTTTGTACACGTGACAACCAAATTCTGGAGGTATTTTAGAAAGACCAAGTTTTTGTATTTATGTTTATGAATTTATTTCTACGTTTGTATCCTATTGTTGGTTTTAGGATGAAGTCTATTGGTGGTATTAGAAGAGTGTCATCACGTCCATTTTTAGGTTGTGATAAATGGTTTTAGATTCAAGCTCATAGGTCTCACGTGTTAACAAGCCAACTCTTAGTAGAGTAATGAGGATCGGTAAAGAGAAATTTGTACTTATCTTCGAGGGGCTACAAAGGTTGTTAGATAACTTTCTTTCATTCATTATTTCTTATTGTGTGTAGTTAAATTTGCTAGTACTAAATTCTTGTGTATTATATTGGAAGATGGTGAGTATCAAAGCTTTTATTTCTAGTTTTAGAGGTATCTAGTCGTCGAGGTAGTAATTGGTACCCCACTAGGGTAGGGTAAGGTCTCGTGCAAGAGTTCATGCTCGTGGAGTATCTCAATTACAGGTCTTACCCATCGAGCGACACCAACTAGAGATCACGCTAGAGAGGTTTCCCCTCAATCATAGGTTGAGGTTGGTGAGGACTATGATCCTCATGACTTCATAATTCCTTTTTTTCACGATACTATGTTAAGAATGCAGAGTGTATTAGAGATCTTCTCTCACGATGATATAACATGCAGACCACAAGATTCCATATGAGAGTGGGAGCATAGACCCCAAGGAAGCATCAAGCTCCAATTATTTATGATCAAGGTTGTTAGACACCTATAGGTCCTGCACTAGTTCTTGGTGTACAGGTTTCTCCCGGTGTAATCCTTTCAGAAGATGAAACCACAAGTTTCTGGGTAGTAAAAGAGGGGATGCTCATGAGTTCTTGACTTGATGCCACGAGATTCTAGAGGTGATGGGTATGGTCAAATTGCATATTGCTCGTTTTATTGCACGCCAGCTCTGTAGACCTACTAGAGTGTAGGGGAGAACATGTGTGAGGTATAGACAAGTTTAATATCATTAGGTAGAGTAGGATTTGTTCTCTAGTGATTTTTAGTACCGCCTCATCCCATAAATCGTGATGGAAGTGAGTCGTCTGAGATTTAAGGATTAAAGACAAGGTAGTTTGTCAATTACATAGTATAAATGTTACGTCCCTAAAACGAACTAGGTTAAACTAGAGCCAAGCATGTGTGTGATGAGGTATTCAAGTCCTTAAATGGTTAATTATGGTGTTAGTAGGAAGTGTATGAAGTTTGGTGATGTTTGGAGGTCAAACGTCAAAGAACGTCCATGACGTTCGAAGATGTGCCTTGGAATGTGCTTAGGTGTCTTAGTATGTTTTGACAAGTTTTACATGTTCGTGTTGGTTGAATATTATGTGAGGGGACCGTATGACCTAGATGAACATGTATAGGGGTTTAAAGTGTGGGTATGGCTCCACCAACGACCCAAGACTTGGCAACAAAACTGCCAAGACTGCCTCAATCGAAACCCATCACCTATGACCAGTAGACTGAACGACGCCACATCATTGGTGCCGTAGCTCCACCCCTAGTGGTGGGAGATTATACCCCATGTGAAAAGCCTCATATCCAATTGATTACCTAGCATGACGGGCCGTGGACCAAGTGACGCCCCGTAGATAGGGGTCCGTCGATGGTCACTGTAAAGCTGTAGAAAATTCTGCCAAGGCTTGGGGTGTTTTGGTAAATTCACCCCAAGTCTTTTTTAAAACATGAATGATTAATTTAGGGTATTTAGGGTATTTTGAGTTGTTTTAAAGTCCTAGACCTAGAAAATACTTCATTTTCAAATATAAACCCCTCCCTCAAGAAAGAACTCTCTCAAACTCCTTAGAAACTAAAACTCAAGGAAGGCCTAGATGTGAAAGTTTTGGGCGTTTTTCTCATCAACATTTCGTGGGTTTTTTCTCGTGGAGGTATGGTAGTTCATCCTAGAACCTTATTTCATTCAAGGAGCCATTACAAAGAAATTCAAAAACGGTTTCCAAACTCCAAACCCTTCTATTTTTTACTCTAAGCATGGGTCTTGCCTGAAAATTTTTTAATGAATGTATTATGACATTATCCAATGTTAGTTGAGGATTTTAAGGTTAAAAAATCAATAAACCCATGCTCATTCAACTTCTCAACTTTTGGCTTAAGAAGTGGGTTTAATGTACATGATTGTATAATGTTAGAACTATGGTTTTCTTTATGTTATAATGTGATTTTGCTACTTCCTTAAGGACTATTTTATGATAAATTACTGTAGAAATCGAGAATAGGTGGTCAAAGCTTGGATGAATGATAAGTTAGTTATATTGTTTAGTTCTTATGATGAAATTCTCTTGAGTGGTATGGTCCACCTTTAGTAGCGGTATTTATGTGAAATATAGTGGTATATGTATGAAGTGTGAATTGTGATTATGGACTTGAATTCATAGCATGTGAAGTGGAGTGATGATTTGAATGATATGTATGTGGTGTTTTTGTGAAATTGTTAAGATGTGACTTGAAGACATCATGTCTAAATGAAGTATGTATATGTGTGTGTGTGTGTGTGTGTGTGTGGAGCATGATATTGTGAGAAACATGGTAGGCTGTAAATTATGATTAATTAAGGTGTAAGCATGTTTAGAAGTCAATATTATGAACATGGTGATTATGTGAAAGATGTGCTCACATGTACTCACACATACACTACGAATGAATGAATGAAGTTAATGAATGTGAATGGGGAATCGTAGGGTGGATACTGTTCGTGAATAGAGATGAAGTGTCTATATCATTCCTTGTATTCTTATAGTATGAAAAAGGGGAGTTTTTGGGTGAACACTCTTCGTGAGTTGAGATCAAGTGTTTAATAGCAACCTCACCATTCCCAAGAGATTTCTAAGATAGGTTAAAGGTTGAATACCCTTCGTGAGTTGATATGTGGTGTTCAAAATTAACCTCTAGATATAACTACCCTTCGTGAGTTGAGATATTGATCTAAATATCTATCGCTTAACCTATAGTTAATGAATGTTTAAGACTCCATAGGGGAGTTATGCTAAGAACCGAGAGTATTTGAAAAAGGGGCTGGTACACTTCGTGAGTATAGATGATTCACCCAATGTACCTCTTGAGATGAGACTCCTCTTTAGTAGAGAATGAGTTACTAAGAAGCAATATCCTTATCTCTTACCTATGCGCCTGTATAGAAGTAGCTATCGGAGAATCCATGTAAAGTCTTAAGAATGACCCTACCTTAAGCAAGTAGGGATACCTCATTCGGTAGAGGTTAATATGAGGATTGCATAATTAGCTCTCGTTGTCTATGTCGGTTAAAGATAGTCCCCACAACAATATGTAATGAACTAACTCTTCTAAAGGGTGTACTACTTAGGGTAGGTGGTGGTATGGGAAGCTATCTATCCATTGCACAAGTAGGCATTTGTAGGGTCTTGGTGTGTCTTTATATGAATGAATGAATGGGTCATTATGAAATGCCAATGAAGTTATGTGGCGTAGTGTCAAATGTTAACAAAGCATGATAAGATTATGTCTTGTATGATTGAAGTTATGAATTAGAAATGTGGTGCGCCTAATCTAAGGGGAACTTCAAGGACCACTTGGAGGAAGTACTATTATGGGATGCCACTCTCACATTGCTCTATGAGTAGGTTAGTGGTTGTCTTGCATAAGGGTCCTTATGTGAAGTCCGTAAATGTAAGCATGTTCGTTAGTATTTTTGATGTTGAGTATGGTCTTGTTACCGTGTGAAGTAAGCCTATGGTCGGTGTTCTTGAGGATATCTTGGGTGTGTATTGAAGGGATTATATGGGCGTTTTCTTAATATCTTACCTTGAAGAATCTTAGGATAACCTTGGTTATGGAAACTTCAAGGGAAATGAGTTCGCTGTAAGAAGAAATGAAAGTGGTTCACTTTAAGGTTTCTTGAGTTTACTGTAAGGTGTATTTTAATCTAAATTCATAATAGGCATGGAAGACAAGATTCTATGACTAGATAATCATCAATTCCAATACTACATGCTCATATTCACTCAATTCATTCATCAACATTCATGAAATTGGTTATAGGGAGCGCATGGGTTCTTGAAAGATTTTCACAATAGAAATCATCAATTAATACCAATATAATAATAATACAATGTAGATAACATAAATAAAATGATTTAAGAGTGAACCCATGGCTAGATCACAAGACCTAGTTTGGTCACAATATAGATTTCAAAAATACAAGTTTATAAGGGCTTCATGGAGAAACTAATTCATGAATCAATATATTCATACCTTAATTGATGATATTTAATAAATTTGAAGTGAAAAAGAATTAATCTTGAGTTCCGTAGCTTGAGTTCTTCCTTGTTCTTCAATGGTGGTCTAGAGAGAGAATTTGTGAGAGAGGGAAAATGGATTTTGATTTTTTTGATTTGGAAGTTATGAAGAGTTGGTTGATTTAATTAGTTTGTGTATGTTAATATATCTAAATTTACCCAATTATACCTACCCCACATATAATTGGACAAGGGTGGAAATACCAAATCACCCTTGGCTCGGTAGAAACATGCACCAGTACGCAGGCTCGATCGACGGCCTCCAGTCGGTAGACTGTCGTGGAAAGGCGTTGTTTTAGTCAAAGAATGGTAGAATGGGACTTAGATTCAAATATCTAAGTGTGGAATCACGAATCCAAACGACGGAGCATGAGTCAATTCACGGGGCGTCGATGCCCTCATCGTTTGCACTCTGTTTTTTGGCAGTTTTTAGGGTCAACTGTTAGGTCCTTCTCAAGGACCTTTAGGGTTTTCCTTGGGAAGTCGTACCTAGAATTTTAGAACCTAAGAACACTCTAAGGGGTATTCCAAACCTTTAACCAAGTTTGACCTTTTTCCTACTCTTTAAATCCCTTGAAACACACCAAGACACAATAGTTCGTTTTCACAAGCCTCCGGGCATCGTGGTCGTTTCTTGACGTTTTGATTCTAACACTTCCTATTTAAGTTTATTACCTTTTTTAATAATAGTGATATTGTTTCAAGACGTATTTCATCCATTCAGGCTCTAGCCTAGGTCATGAAACTTCTGGAGTATTGCATATTCCCCCCTTATGGACATTCGTCCCAGAATGTCACCTAAATGTTTTTATACGGAGGGAAAGAGACTTAATACTAGTAGCCCAACCAACAAGATCGAAAAAATTAATATAATAATTATGAGTCACAGCTCATAGGATGAATACTCAACTCCATCCAACACAAACACAAAGCATTACACAGAACAATTCAATTCACAATTTATTACATATAAGAGCTCAACATTTCATATCACATAATGAGGAACTACCTTCTGAATCTCAGCATGAGCTCAACATGAACATCAAGATTTACCATACGATTCTTCTTTCAAGAAACATTAAACATGCTTGCTACAATTTCATATGAACACATCCCATAACACATAACATGCAAGTGCAATTTAGCAATGAGAACAAATTTCATAATAACTCAATTTAAGCATGAACTTTTACAATGACATATACATACATTATTTATAATTTTATTAAAAGAGGAACCACTAAAATCAACTTTGACTAGGATTTAGAGGAAAGAGATGAGGATAGTGGGACTTCATGTCGGCCTTGGCCTCCATGTTTCTCCCTCAACTAGGTTGTTTCTCCATAAGACTTATATGGAGGAAACCTCTATATTCCTTAATTTCTTGACATGAAGATCTAGGATTTCAACTAGAACTTCTTCATAATAAAGGTTCTCATTCACTCCTAAACCTTTAATCGAGAGGATAGACACCGCTCGCCAATATATTTTTTGAGCATAGAGACAAGAAATAGCAGGTAAACTGGGGCTAAATCACATGGTAATTTCAACTCATAAGCCACTTTTCTTACCTGTTTCAATATCTCATAATGTCCCTCATACCGGGGAATAAGCTTTCCTTTTTTACCAAATCTCATCACCCCTATCATGGGTGAAATATTCAAGTAGACCCAATCAACTATTTCAAAATTAATATCTCTTCTTCTATTGCCGGTATAAGATGTTTGCTGACTATAGGGTTCTTTGAACCTATCCCTTATCATTCAAACTTTCTCCATAACCTTGTAGACTATATCGGGACCAAGGAGTGAAAACTCACCAACCTCAAACCACCTCAATGGTAATCTACATCTCCTACCATAGAGTTCATCAAAAGGGGTCATTAAAATACTCGAATGGTAGCTATTATTGTAGGAGAACTCTATCAATGGTAGGTGATCGTCCCAACTAACCTTAAAGTAAATGACACAAGACCTCAATATATCATGCATGGTTTGGATAGTGCGCTCTGTTTGAGGATGAAAAGTGATACTAAGTTTCACTTAAGTACCAAGCCCCTTTTGGAAAGACTTCCAAAAATAAGAAGTGGATTGGGCACCTCAATCCGAGATGATGGACAAAGGGGTCCCTACACCCTCACAATCTTAGTATGTTACAATATAGCATAGTCTTCCACCGAATAACTAGATTTGACGGGGATAAAATAGGCAGATTTTGCCAATCTATAAACAATAACCCATATGGAATCATTTTGTCTCAAGTTACAGGCCAAACCTAAAACGAAGTCCATATTGATATTATCCCATTTTGAAGTAGGGACGCCCATTACTTAAGTTAAACCCCCTGTTATATGATGTTCGACCTTTACTTGTTGACAATTAGGACATTTAGCCACAACTCGCTACATCCCTCTTTAGACCTTACCACCAATAGACCTCTTGAAGATCACGATACATTTTGGTGCCACCCAGATGAATTTAATATTGGGAACCATCAGATACTTCCAAAATTTGTCTTCTCAAGTCATCAACATCTAGTACGTAAAACCTACCTTCGTACCTAAGTACCCCATGCCCCCAGTAGAATGACTCATTGAGCTTACTAAGAACTGATTCCTTGAACTCCATGAATAGAGGATCTGGATGTTGCTTAGATTTCACCTCAACCACTAAAGATGACTCAGAGTTATAATGAAATATGAAACCCCCTTTTGGAGAATCTTCTAACCGACCCAACGAGTCCAATCTATGAAAATCTTTCACTAGCTCTTGCTTACCCTCTTAAACATGAGCCATAGTTATTTGACTCAAAGCATTCGCAACCAACATTTGTTTTCTCGGGGTGGTAAAGGACACTCATGTCATAGTCCATACAGAGCTCTAACCACCTTGTCGGGGATTCAACTCCTTTTGAGTAAACACGGAATGGAGACTTTTATGGTCAGTGAATATGTCTACATGCACACCATATAGGTATTGTCTCCATATTTTCAATCCAAATACTATGGCCGCTAATTCGAGATCATGAGTTTTCATAGTTTTTCTCATGCACCTTGAGTTGTCTAGATATGTATACTATCACCTTACCATTTTGCATAAGGACACAACCCAACCCTACTCGAGAAGCGTCATAATATATCACAAACCCTTCTGTTACCTCTGGAAAGGCCAATATCGGAGCGGAGGTAAGCTTGTCTTTCAATAATTGGAAATTCTTCTCACATGTCTCCAACGATACAGACTTGGACTTCTTTTAAGTCAAGGCCATCAACGGATATGCCATAGAGGAATATCCCTCAACAAACCTCCTATAGTACCCGGTCAAACCAAAAAAGCTTCGAATGTTGGTAGGACTCAAAGGTCAAGGACTACTTTTAGCCGCTTTCATTTTTATTGGATATACTCTTACCCCTTCACTACGCACAATGCGACCAATAAAAAGCAACCGATCTCAACTAAAACTCACACTTACTATATTTGGCATAAAGTTGGGCATCCTTGAGGATTTGCAAGACTATCCTCAAATGGTTCACATGGTTACACTCACTTTTAGAATATATCATGATGTAATCAATAAAGTCAATCACAAAATAATCAAGGTAGTTTCTAAAATCTCATTTCATAAGGTCCATCAAATATATCGGGACATTTGTTAGACCAAAAGACATGACTCAGAATTTAACATGAGCATATCTAGTTCAAAAAGTCGTCTTAGGTGTGTCAACTTCTCAACTCTTATTTGATGATACCCTAACATCAAATCAATTTTTTAGAAGTAGCTTGACCCTTGGAGTTGGTCAAAAAAATCGTCAATCCTAGGGAAATGATACTTGTTCTTTATGTGACCTTATTTAGTTGTCGGTAATCAATGCATATCCTAAAGGATCCATCCTTTTTCATCACAAATAACACCCGTCACCCCATGAAAAAATACTTTGTTGTATGAAACCTTTGTTTCGTAAATCTTTGAGTTGAATCTTACGTTCCTTCAACTCGGCCGGATCCATCCGGTAAGGAGGAATTGAAATGGGTTTTGTATCAAACAATAAGCTAATGCCGAAGTCTATTTCCTGCTCTGGAGGAATACCGGGTAAGTCATTGGGGAAGAAATCCAAAAAATCCTTCACTGTGGGGACTTATCTAGTAGGGAGTCTCGTACACAAGATCCTTGACTCTCACAATATGATAGAGACATCCCTTAGAGATCAACTAACAAACTTTAAGACATAAAGTTTTTGGGCAAGGTTTCCCCCTTTCCACTAAAAATGGGTTCATTTAGAAACTTAAACTTTACTACCCGATTTTTACAATCGATGGAAGAAAAAGAAAAATATAGAAAATCCATCCAAAAAATAACATCAAAGTCCAACATATCTAGTTCTACCGAATCCACCAATGTGACTTTGTTGAGAAATGAAATGGGACAACCCCTATAACCTCTTTTAACAAGTACAGAATCACCTTGTGGGGTGGAAACCGAAAAACGTTCATGGAAAACATTGGGAAATATGTCAATCTTCATGGACTCTAAAGGGGTTACAAATTATAAAGTGGCACCGGGATCTAGTAAATCATACACATTAATGGAAAAAGCTTGTAACATAATGGTGACAACATCGGGAGAATCCTCTTTATCACCCTTAGAGTGTAAAGCTTAACAGTGATTCGTCTTAAGAGCATCAGGGTTTGGAGCATTGATGATAGCTTGGGTGTTTTCCCTTTCTCTGGCCGCACGGATTGGACAATCTTTCAAATTGGTGTCCACTTTTCCCACATCCATAGAAAACACCCATACCAGCAAGACACTTTCCTTCATGCTTTTTACCAGACAAAAGTATTTCTTTCAAAAAAAAGGGCCACTCTTATCTTATCCTTGAGGCTTAGCGGTAGTCCTACTCTTTGATTGGGCTTTGGAGTATTGGAGGGACTTGGATTAGAAAACCTCTTTTTGAACCTTGTTTTATCTTGTATCTCAAACCTATCTTTGAAGAAATTTCCGTCATTGGGCTTCGATATCTTCAACTCCCTACAAACTTGCTTGATCTTTTGTTCCTCAATTTGTTCGGCGTGGACCATAAGACAAGAAATGTCCATGCTTGGAATTAGCATAATCGACCTACATTCATTCACCACAAGATTAGATATCCTCATAAAAAACTTATTCATCTTGGACCTAGAGTCTGCCACCATAGTGGGAGCATACTTTGATAGTTGAGTAAACTTAATGCTATACTCCTTCACACTCATATTCCCTTAACGAAGATTGTTGAATTCATGCATTTTTATCTCTCCTTGTTCCAAGGGAAATAAACTATTACGAAAATCCACTTTGAATGACCCCCAAGTAATTCAGCCTTTTCTAACCAGGATTTCATATTTCCATTGTTTATACCAAACTTTAGCCACATCTTTAAGTTGATAGGCGGCTAGTTCCTCCTTTCCTAGAGAAGTCACTCCCATGGAATCTACCACCGTGAATACTTCATCTATGAATCCTTGTAAGTCTTCCTCCACCTTAGAGAATAAGAATGTACGGAGATTCATCCTTGTGAAATCCCTTATTCTTGAAGCGGTAGTACTAGCATTGGGGTTCACTTGTACTCTAGCATCCCTAGTAACTTGTTTATCTTACACTTGAGTCAAACTATGTATGGGAGCCCTTATATAAACATTAATATAGCCCATTCTTCAATAAGAACTTGAGAGTTTTGAGGAACTTGAAGGGGAACCGCCTCATTCGCATTCTCCTCTTCGGCCTTCCTATTATTATTCCTCCTTGTATTCATGGCCTATAAGCACAAGAAAAGTATTGTTAGGAAAGACTTAATAAGATTTAGGACTCCAAGAACGATCATAGAGTAATGATGAAAGGAAGGTTACTAATCATATCTTAGACTCCCATTCATAAAGGTGGCGCACTTCACATTTATGAATAAGACTCTACTAGATGTGGTATGTGTGACATCAACGCTACTATTGTCCCAAAACCTTAGGCTCTGAGACAAAATTTATAATTACCGGAGGGTACCCCTCTAACGTTACCGGCATACTCGACCCTGAAGGAGTCTTATACAAGCCCTTACAATAATCGTCACTGCATAATGAACATGAAATAATGAAAAACTTTAAAAACTTTACATAAGAAGTATACTTAAGTTGCTCGTTTATCTATATATGAAGTTTACATAGACCTCTAATTTAATAAAATAGACAAATTCAATAACATAGTCCAATATTGTCACATGCTCACCACCTATTATTAAAACATCAACCAAAGTCTTCAAATAGGGTCCTTAGCCCTTTAGACACAATATTATTTAGAACAAATGTACATAAGAGAAGATTACTAAGTCTATTACATAAATAGAGAAAACATAAAGTGGTATCAAGTGCATATGTCCTCGGATCTTTGAGGACCTATTACAAGTCTTGGGGAATAGAAGTCCAAGCTTTCTTCAGTAGTATAGGTGCAACTAATTAGCCGGAACCTATACTCTTAAAGGAAAAGGGAGAAAGAGATTAGTAAAATAAATGCACTAAGTATGGATAAATTCATAAAAACCTTTAAAACATGAGAAAGGGACATTTACATATAAAGTATGCATTTTATGAAGTTTTAGAACTTCTTTAAATCAACAAGATAACGCATAAGACCATACCCCGAATATGTCCAAATTAGAATAAAGGCATGACCTTAGAACTTCCTAGGGTCCTCATGTGCAATGTAGAGTTTGCATCCCATACTACCAACTCTACCATGCATTCCCATAGAAATCACTTTGGCCACACATATTACATTTACATTCATCGTTCCAATAATCATAAGTAAATTACATTCATCATGAGCAACGTTGGTGTATAAGAATATATTCACTTCAAGCCTACTAGTGCAATGAACAACTGAAGTCGCATACCCCGTTTTTACTTAGTAAACTTATTAGGATATCATAGTCTAGTTTATACTTCGGTCATTACCTTATAACACTTGGAAGATCAACCACAATTGACATAGACCATAAGAGCTTACATGGAATTCGGTCTCATAAAGCCCCACACCAAAAAAGGGTAGTTAAACTTGCCAAGGTAGAACCTACATACTAGCTACTATGTGGATTACCTATCTATGTCATACGATGGCACATAGTTACGGGATAAGGATATTGCTTCTAAGGACTCTATCTATTGCATTCGCGGAGGAGTACCCATCTCATGAGTATCACTAGGATGACCTAACCTCTTGCATTAACGGAAAGGTATTTTCCTCATTGGTCATATCCTCTCGGCGCTTAGTATACTTTCCCAACTTATTATCATTGTTCTTTGATTGCCCCTACATGTGTGAAGAGTCATCCATTTTCATTCTATACAATTTAACATATATCTCTTAGATTAATTAGGTTAGAATACACTTTCACCCTAGGATCATCATACATATATGGGTAGCCCTTTCACAATCTCAATTATAGTGTTTCATGAGGACTATATTTTCAATCAACACAAGAGAACAATTTCATTATACATAATATATGCCACCCCATAGATAAGGTTCAAAAAATTTTTAAAACATACGAATTACCTTTCTTCTATCTTTCCATAAGTCATACACCTTGTAAGTAAATTCAAAGTCTATGTACAACATTCTTCATCATATAAAAAACACTAGAATTTACCCTAATTTCAAGGTCATACATCAAGTATCATGATTACCCTCATCTAAATCATTATAGGCACGGAAGACAAGATTCTATAACTAGATAATCATCAATTACAATACTATATGTTCATTTTTACTAATTCATTCATCAACATTCATGAAATTGGGTTATAGGGTGCACATGGGTTCTTGGAAGATTTTCACAATAGAAATCATCAATGTATAATCATAATATAATGCACATAACATAAAGAAAATGATTTAAGAGTGAACCCTTACCTCAATGCAGATGAGTGCTGTAACAAACTAGATGAACCACAAAACTACGAACTCTCCCTGTCTTATCTTGAATAATAGTCATAGAATCCCTAGATAATTGTTACAAACAAGCGTCCTTTGCAAGAACCTCAAGTACCCCCAGAATAAGGGAGAATTCTTGAGTCGTCACAAGGCGTAGTTGACCTTCAGGGGTCTTGTACAAGCCTCTTAACTATCGTTCATTACATAAGATATGAAAAGTAGTGTGGAATTAAAACTTTTCACAAGAATAATAATAAGAAAATCTTTTATAGATACTAAGAATAAGTCTCGTCGTCACAAGCCAACTTAAAGACACAACATAAGTATCTTAGGGCCACGACCCTTTACATTGAGAGAATACACAATAAGTCTTATAGAAGTCTTAATGAAAAACTAAAGAAACATAGACTATTTCCTCGAATATATGATGACATAATGAGTCTTGAGAGATTCAACTTCCCAAGCTTGCCTTCTAAACTTCCACTTGCTTCAAACCTATACTTATAGAGTATAGAATAGTATGGGGTTAGTAAAAACATTGTACTAAGTATGATATATGCAAAAAAAATACAATGGAGAACATTTTAGTTGAAACGAGCTTTGATGATATATAAGTAAAATTTTCATGAATATAGAAGTAAAACAACATATAAATCAGACCACCTTGGAAAGTGTCAACCTATCTTTGTACCATTTGAGCCTAACCTTTTATTTGGATGAAACATGAACAGATTTAGCCCTTTTCGTACCCACCTAAAACCTTCATGAAGCTTTGGTCCATTTGAATATCAAACTTCAACGAAATTCTTAAGTTGGGGGTATGGTGAAAATTTAGGAAATAAATTGAGCAAGAAGTTCGTAACTAACCCTTGAAAAATTATGTTGAAAATATGAAACCCATCCATATTTTTAAAAAAAAGAAAAATAAAAAGATTGAAAAAGAATTTTGCAATTTGTACATGGCTGGAAATAGAAGTTGTATCCAATGAGCCATACAACAATTTGAACTTGAAAATACCTATGGTGTATTTTGAAAATAAAAATAGTGAAAGAAAAGGAGAAGAAATAAAATGCAAGCCATGCTTCATGAAGGTGGAAGTCACTAAGGCAAACTGATCATACTTTAACCCTCATCCCCATTACAGGCCATAAAATATCTTGGTAATATTGATTAAACCGAAAGCTATGTTGATCGAAAATACGGGGATGCATATGGGTAGAACATGTATATATTTATCTTTCATATGTGAGTTGATTTTGATTCGTTAAGTCATAATCTTTTATGATCTTTGTGTGAGAATCACCTCATTATTCATGTGAAGTTATTCATTCAAATTCTGTTGTTGATCTTGAATTTGCATTTGAAGCAACAATTATGAGCTTCACTTCTATTTGATAATGGCTAGTCACAATTTGATACTTCTAGTTTACAATTGAACATTGCATGGGTAAATTGAACCTTATGTGAATTCATGTTGAGTCTCAAGTAGAACTATTTTTAGACATATTTGTTGGCCTGATTGATCTTGTTTTTTACTTGAAGACAAGCAAAAGTTTAAGTTAGGGGTGTTGATGAGTCAAAAATTTTGACTCCTTTAGGGTTTAATATTAAGGGATATAGTTCCCTCAATCCCTATTATGAACTCATAGTTGATTCTAAAATGTTAATATGCAATAATGAAGGCAAAAGAGTAAGGCAAGGACATTACAAGGTAAATAATAGTGTAAAAGCAAAAATAGTTAAAAGAAACAAAAGTTAGTACTCACCAAACACAATCAGCGAGTAGTCGAGCTCGCCTAAAGATCCACCATGCCATCCCATGGGCAAAACCAAATTAGGTTCAAACAAGTGATTTGGAGACTCACTAAATATATTGGCAATGCCGATTCAGCTCGCCAAATGTTACAGAATGAGGTTGTAAAAAACCACGCCAAAAAGCCGAGAAGAAGAGCACTTGGCGTATCGCCGATCGGTTCGGATAACTTGACTCAATTCTTTTATAGTTACAACACGATTTTTAGAAAAGACACGCTCAAAAGGTGAGAATAGGAGCACTTGGTTCACGCAAACTCGTTTGGTTAAGCCCCACTTACTTTACTGATTTGACTTGTAAGAACATATAGTTGCAATTCTCACAAGAAGGGAAGGGAGTTCCCACATTGTTCACTTCTGGGTCTTTGAGTTTTTACATTTTAAGACAATATTTTTAAATTTATCAATACATGTTTAAGGATTGTGAGAATTTAAGCCTAACTTATTGCATTTGAAGATTTGTGGATTGTTGTTAAACCTGATGGAAAACTTTGTTGTTGCGGTTTCTTGTTCTTTACTATGTTTGGATTAAGCCCCCATTCTTGGGGTGTGATTATGTAGTTAAGTGCATTAATTATATAATGGTTGTTGTTAGTTATTAATTTTGGTGTTGTTTTGAAGTGGGTTAAATTAATAGTTCTTGTTTTATTTGAGGAATTGTACTTGCAAATAAAATTCGAGCTTAGTAATCAATACTTTCTTGAGAAAGAGGTGATAGAGTCGAATTAGTATTTCGTAATTGTGTTGATTGCATTGTTACATATCTAGCTTGAGAAAATGGGTTTGAATGCAATCTTGAAATCTTGTTTGAAAAGTAATTTGATTAAGGTAATGGGTTGTTGAATTATGTTGTGCATGTTCAGGTAACCCACTTGATTCACAATAGTTGATTGAGAAATTACTATTACTCTTAGAACCTAGCCTACCCACTGATATTCAACATCTTTAGTAACTATGAATCACCCATTATGAGATATTAGCAGCAATTACACACTACCAAGAAACCTTCTCTACTTGTTTACTTTAGATTTTAGTAGTTAGAAATTGGTTACCTGAATCCCCTCATTTGGCATCAATTGTCAAAACTTTGTGATTTGTTTGCATGTTGCGAAACTTGTACCATTACAAAAGATAAGAACACAATTTTACTTCTTAATCGTATTTTTCACTGTATTACTCCTTGTTGGATTGAGCCCAACTCTTAGTTGGGTTTATACATGTAGCGACAAACTACACTTAGAATTGGATGAAGTGTAGTTGAATATCACATTCATCAATGGGTTCAACTCACCCATTGAGTCCCAATGATTTCTCAGTTCTCGAAGTTCAGTTTTATAAATTTGATTATGTTTTCAGTCAATTCTTCATGAGATTAGTTGTGTTGATTCAATTATTTAATTTTTATCATATCATGTTTAGTTTGAATAAGTTACATTCTTTTCAATTGATTTCATATGAACCCATGCAATTTTTAGAAACATAAATTTATGAACAAGTGATGAATCTATGAGTCTATGAATGATTTTTTCATGAAAGTTATGTATGATTTATGAAAACATGATTGTTTTATGATCTAGGTTACTTTAAGATATGTGTCAATGAAATTGTAAAATGGTTTCTCACACATGTATGATTTGTGATTTAATATGTTTTATGAATATTACTATTACGTTGTGATTTTTTTAGTACCAAGAGGACATTGAGATAGAGGCTTTCCTCATAGTAGAAAATGGGTCTCTAGTAGAAATCTCATTGTGTCTGACCTAAGGTATCCCGTAGACATAGCATGGTGTATAAGACCCCAAGAAGCCTCATATTCATAACATAAGAAATAGATAAAGAATTTAAAAGTCAGTTAAAAGTATAAAAGTTGTACAAAGCAAAGCAAAATTCTAACTTCGTCTCAATAGCCATATAGTACATAAAAATGAATTTGGGCCTAGATCGTACACTTTGTCCAAAACATAATATAAAGAAAAAATAAAATACAATGAACATCTGATCCTCAAAGCATGAGAACTCACCAAATCTTGGAATCTCGTCAACGAACTCTAGCCATGTAACTAGGAACCCTGCCCCTACATTTTAAAAATGTAGGCAATAGTATGTGTTTGTACAGAATATGTACCAAGTACGATAGCCATGCATAAAAATTTGAAAACATACTTCAAAGAGATACCTTCATAAAATGCTATGGCCAAGTTAAAACATGAGCTAAGAGGATTATAAAATATGAGTCACAAAACATGGTCAATGAACAGATATATTATCTTAAACATATATGAGTTACTTCCTTGAATTAACGTTAGTTCATCATAACTTGTTTGTGAGAAGTAGACTTAACCAATATATAAGACCATGAGAGCTATCATCATGGAATTTGGTGTCTCCTACACCAAAAAGAGTTGTCCTACAATTCACGGTAAGGACCATGAACTTCTAGCTTATGTGAATCCACTAGCCAATATCTGTCTAGACAATCCTATGTTGGCACATAGTTTATGGAAACACGGGTAATCGCCACTTGTCTACTCGGTTCTAAGATTTACTTCCACAAACTAGTTCTTATTCATAGTTCATCTTAGGTCTTAAAGAGACATGGGTAATATCCTTTTGTGTTTACATCATGTATCATTGGTAATTGCTTTTGGCTCTTCATAAGTATAGCTTCTTAGCATAGGTTCATTTTAGGTGAGAAAGATTTCAACCCTAAGAACGTTCATCATGTGAGAAAACTTTTCACAATTCATGCTAACATGTGTATAGGAGAAATCCTTTCAACAACACAACAATAGCAACATCAATGATATTTCACTCTCAAAGCATCCTTAAAAAAATTACATAAATTTCATGATAACATGCTTCATTCCATAAACTTCTCTTTCATAATGTGAAACCCGCATTATATACTCATAACTTGGAAACATGGTAATTGCATGGGTTAATGGGAGGATCATCCTAAAATATAAGATTAACTCAATTCGTGTATTAGAGATCTTAATTCAATCAATCAAATCAACAATTAAGAGAACTCATAACATATAAGAAAATGTTAATTCAATTGGGGAATTCTAACTTTAAAAATTGGAGTAGTTGAGAGTTCCATTGATGAAAAGATTCCATGGATGAAAACAAACATTCATTAATGCACATTTCTTAACTTCAATTTCGGAATTGTACACTTGACTTGGAACCCTAGGTTGAACCCTTCTTCTTCAAGTTTGTCTAGAGAGAGAAATATTTTGAGAGGAAATCTAGCTCTTCTTTTTTAAATTTTAGAGAATGAATTAAATGGGTTGATTGCGGGGTTAAAATCACTTATATATGGTCTAGGTAAGGTAAAAATGACATAATATCTAGATAAGGTAATTAGGAAAAGACCCAACTTACCCTAACTTATAGTTGATGTGAGCCCGTAGATAAAGGGTATCATGAGTCGTCTAGAGGTCCACCAACCTTCTGGGCAGTTGTGGTCCCTAGACTTGTGGATAGGAGAGTCCTCACCCTCGACATGACAACCTTCATGGGCTATTTATCTCTTAACAATCAAACTAGGATTTGTATAAGGAGGCTAGCCTTGAGGTATATTATGCCTCTCCTCCAAAACCATCACAGCGGGGCGCGAGACTTTTTAAAATTTGTATAAGGGCT
Organism: Solanum lycopersicum; assembly: GCF_036512215.1. NCBI lineage: Eukaryota > Viridiplantae > Streptophyta > Magnoliopsida > Solanales > Solanaceae > Solanum > Solanum lycopersicum. The sequence goes on from NC_090809.1 coordinate 19,305,359, forward strand.
TATGGGAGGGGATCCTTCTATTGGCCAAGTACTGGAAGGTAGCCACAAACACCATCACAAGTCGTGGTGACCTTCACGGCCCGTGGAGGACTCCATGAAGGGTGCCTTGGCTGAGTTATGGGTTGGTGACCTCTGACTTGGCTCCTTTCCAAACTTATAAATTTTGAGTTCCATAACTATGATCCTGTATAATTTGGGTAAGAAATACATAGATAGTTGATCTACCTAAGCTAGAAGTTTAAGATCTTTACCTTAAAAAGTAAGGACATCTCTTTTCAGTATCGGAGCAAGACGATGGTTTCCACATTATAGCTCACGTGGTCTATATCAATTAATATTCAATAACCCACAAAATGAACTAACTAGTTCCTTAATGATTTGATGTATCTTTCCATATGATTTTAAGATGCATTGACCATGTTCATGACTTATTATTCTTCCTTAAAGGTTTTACTATGATTAAGCTTGGTCATGCATGTTATGTTCTCATTTCATTTATGTCCTCTTACAATCATGATTCATGTTTTATGCATATACCTCTTACTTAGTACATTCCACGTACTAATGAATACTTATGCCTACATTGTCTAAAAATGCTCCTGCGTGTGGCTAAGTGCATGATTATAAAATTTTGGATCGTAACAAACTTGGTATTCAAAGTAGATGGTTTAAGAAAATGTCATAAAATGTCTAACATGTTCATGAGTGTGAAACATACCATATCTAAGAATAGAATACTACCATATGTTTAAAAAACTTCACTTCTTTCATTACTCTAAAATAATTCCATCTATCTCTATAAAAATCCTTATCCTAATTCTTGCTTGGTGTTTTGCAGGACATGACCCTCGAAGAGCTTATGTGAGAAGGAATACAGTTGAGAATGTGGACCCCAAGGTTCCTCAAGTTCCAGTTGATCCTTTGGACGAGTAAATACTCATTCTACAGTCTGAGCCTCTTTACAAATGTTGTATCAAGATATGATAGCTTAAGCTAATAGAGAAGTCTTTGCTCCCCAACAACCCAAATGTAATTAAAGTGGCAACAAAGATAAGATACTTCACTAAGATTAATGCTTTGGACTTCCATGGTTCCAAGACGAGGATACTAATAGTTCATTGATGGGGTAAATAAGGTAGTTGGAATTGTGGGATTGTCTATGGTGGAAAAGGCGGAAATATTTGCTCATCAACTCAATTGTGTTGCTCAAGTCTAGTTCAACAAATGCAAGGAAGAGAGAGCAGTTGACGTGTGTCCTCTTGAATTGAGAGAAACAGAAGTCGTTGAGTTCATTAACCTTCGACAAGGAAACATGAGCGTGAAGGAGTATACTTTGAAGTTAACTCAATTGGCTAAGTATGCTACAACTATGGTTGCCGACTCCAAGGCAAGGAAGAGTAATTTTATGTCGCCTGTTTTTTATTTGGTTTTCTAAGAATGTCGCACCGCTATGTTTATTATAGATATGGAGGTATCCCATGTGATGATACATGCCCAAAAAATTTAATAGGACAAACTTAAGGAAGGGCAAGAGGGTCCATGAGGAAAAGAACTTGTGGTGGTGGCTTTTCTTATTTTGGGTTCGGTGGACATGAACGCTCTCCATTCTTAAAAAGGTTTTCTAGTCAAGTTTCTTCCTATGCTAGAACCTATAATTTCACCAAATATAGGATGTCTAACTCTAAACCTTAAGAAGGTAACAGTGGTAGATTTTGAATAACTACTTGCTCTAGGTGTGGTAAGAGGCATGAGGGAAAATGTTTGGCAGGAGCTTTAATTATGTAAAGAATGGTCACAGCATGAGAGATTGCCTATTTCTTGCTACAAAGGGAAGGGATAATACGAAATCTCAGCCTAATGGTTTCATTTCGAGTGTTTGAAGCAAATCATATTCTATGTTGTTCAAATTCGACGGGATCACTGAGGGTTTTTTACATGTTGTGTCTTATACATTAATGTTTTTCATCTTGGTAGGTATGATTTACTTGATACAGTTGCTACATTATAATTCTCAAACCACTCTCTAAAACAAGACCAAAGAGTGAGCGATCGTTCTATAAGAATACCCAATTAAGAGTCGGGTTCAAATCCTATAAAGAACAATTTTCCAACAATCGAAAAGATAAAGGAGATTCATGTTGAATCTGAATATGAAATATACAAAATTATCAAATATAATGCAATTTTATTTAGCTAAACTGATAACAGGGATGAAGATGATGTCAAGCAAGGGGTGTATGTCACTTTGGAAAATTTAAGATTTAATCAAAACTCAATGATTCATCAAAATTCAGTCTAACCTATGTAATAATACACAGGCTAAACCATCATAAGTTCACCCTGATCTCCTTTCAGTATGAAAAAGTTATATCACGATATCTACTTTCGGTCTCAATTTCGTCAAGAAAAAACAATTCACTACCTTAATCTAAACCTCTATTTATAGCAAGTTTATTATTCAAATTGTCTCTTTTCCTCATAAAATTTAGGAATTAAAGTCAAACACAATAATCAACCTAATTATTTACTTCATGAACAAGCAACCCATGAAGATCAAAATCTATATTAGAGCATGGAGTTTTGAATATATTAATTCAAATTTGAGAACTCGAGTAAACTTGTCACGCCCCGAGGCTACCCCCTTAACGTAAAACGGGACATAGAATCACAACTGACCCAAGCAAACCCTGTGTCTAGCATATATAAAATATTGTAAATAACTAATACGATCTTTATTATGCGGAAGATAAAATATTGTAAATAACTAAATAAGACATTTACTATGAGGAAGCTAAAACAATTGATAACTGAAAGTGGGGGAAACTCGTTAGAGTTTAGAAATAATTAAAACAATCGCTTAACCAATAAAGTTGAATCTACTACTATGTCTAGAAAGCCTCTAACTGAGTTGAGTTACTAGGACGCCTCCCCCCTCCCCCCCCCCATGGCTAACTCTAACAAAACTATAATTGAATAAAATACTAAAGTAAAAGCATGTCTATTGTCCTCGAAGTTTGAGAACTCACCACTGAAGCTACTGAAATGCAGACCGAGAATTGATCTAAGCATGATCTCGATGTTGAATACTCAAACTAACATCATTAAAGAATGTAGCACATCATATGTGTTAGTATTTGAAATGTACTAGCATGCAAGATATAGATAGTAACTGGAAAAAAAATATAGATGAGCAATAATATGATCTGAATAAAATATAAATGTTGAATATAACTGAAAATTGAATTAAATGGAATCACCAAGTACTAATCATGAAAATAACCTAATTAAACTGAATAATGAAGTATAAATTGAAAACCTGGTCAAATGTACTAAAGTTTGATATTGGAGCTACTACTAACCGACATAAAACCACGTGAAATAAATTTGTAGTCCGATGTATATGCCTCATTGAGAGGACACAATATAAATTTCCAAGGGTATAAAGGCATGACCGGCGTGATAACTAAATATATTTCCCAACTTAGGGGACTTATACTCCTCCAGTGCCATGTAGTTCTGGGACTATGACGGTACGCATGTATATGCCTTATTGAGAGGACACAATAAGAATTTCTAGGGGTATAAAGGAATGAGCGGCGTGATCACTAAATCTATTACCCAACTTAGGGGAATTATACTCCTCCGGTGCCACGTAGTTCTGGGACTATGACGGTATACTAAACCCTAGTCAACTCGATGCTAAGACTTCTCCCAACTAGAAATGTATATGACACATCATAACCGCAATACTATATATCTCAATATTCTAACATGAAAGTCTGACAATGCAACAATTAAGAACTGACAATGTTATATTTGAAAACTAGAGCATGTTTATCTGTTTAACAGACCTAGCAAGTGTAATTCATGAACTAAGAGAATCTACACAACTAGGAATCTTAATTTCATGCGAGGAGTTAAGCAAACATTTCAAGAAAGCATGATAATTTGATTATAAATACTACAACGACTAAGCCACAACAATTTTCCAAGGTATTAGAAACCCTAGGTCAAAACAAGATATATAGAATGAAGAACCTGACTGAGTTCTAGGGGCCTAGTGAATAAAAAGAACCCACTAGTGAAATCTCACATAGTGACAAAACCTAAGGAGATTTCTTTCGATTTCGGGGCTGAAACTTGAAACAAACCTTCAGATTATTCTTGGGAAACTAACACCTTTTTCTTGGCACTTCCGCTCTACGTTTGGATGAGTTAAGGTGAATGAGGGTTTTGGTATGTCTGACTAAGTTATTAGGCTTAAACTGAGTAACAAAAATTTATTTTAGGCATCAAAAAATGTAGTTTAAATGCCTAAAACATAATAGAAAGGACCAAAACAACCCTGAATTAATCCTGATGAGTGTCACCTACTATACGATTGACAGGCTGTCAGTTGACCTACCAACCGTCAGTTGAAGTAGTCGGGCAAGATCTACCTGATAGCGCTTTACTAAAGGAGCATTAATTTTTTCTTGAAGATGGTATTTTACCAAAATCGGTAGCATTGGGAAGAGAAATCAGTTATCTTTTATTTGACAAGTCATGGTCCACCTAATTTTGCTAAAAGATATGACCGTTTGATGTTAGCCCAACAACCAATTCCCTCATGTTGGCTATTAACCCTTACCAATGGTTGGACCTACAGTTTGTATTTCCAATCACGGATTGTACTGGTTGATCGTTGGAGGGATCAAAGACCACCAAACTAGGACCTTAGCAATGGAACAAACCTACAGTTCGTAGGTCAATCAACAACTATAGTTCACGTTATAGGTCTCATCTACAGATTATGAAATTTTTGTAAGTCTCGGACTGAACTACGGGACCCCACCTATGGTCCATGGTTATACCTACGGTCCATGGGTGGCTTTTCGTTGGTTCTTAAAACCATATTCTATAAGCAGCATTTTCTACTTTATCGATTTTGAGGTGTTGCAATATATGCCCCTTGGGAACATTTTTCCTAGAATTAAATCTAAATTAGCTAAGAATAGAAGGAAGAAGCTGCAATACCCACTATTGCGTACTAGAAACTAATATCTAACTAAACTTAGTTCTAAGAACATGCAAATATGCTGAAATGCAAGAACAACTAAAGGAACAAGATACTGAGACTGAATTTAGGCAAGAATAAACAGATATTGTAGAGAGGAACTATTACCTCAAGCATAAACGGAATCAAACGAAAAAAGGTGAGGATGCTTGGACTTTATCGCTACTTCTGCTTCCCAAGTAGCTTCCTCTACGGAATGACTCCTCCACAAAACCTTCATCGAAGCGACTTTTTTATTTCTCAAACTACAAACCTGACGGTCAAGAATCTCTACAGGAACCTCTACATAAGTTAGACTATCCTTCATAGCCAAACTCTCTAATGGTACTATTGACGTCAGATCACCCGACACTTCTTTAATAAGGAAATGTGAAAGATAGGATGAACTTCACCTAGTTTTGTTGGCAAATATAACTCATATTCCACATTAGCAACCCTTTTGAGGATCTTGTATGGACCTACATATCTAGGACTGAGCTTCCATTTATTTCCAAATCTTATCACTCCCTTCATAGGTTACACTTTCAGGAAAACCCAATCATTCATTTCAAACTCCAAGTCCCTTATCCTAATATATGCATAGGGATTTTGAAGACTCTGCATTGTCTTTAGTCTATCTCTCATAATCTAAACTTTTTCCATAGCTTCATGAACCGAATTTGGCCTTATCAAGGATGCTTCATCTAATTCAAACCAACCAATTAAGGACCTGCATCTACGCCTATATAGTGTCTCATAACGGGCAATAATAATATCGGAATGGAAGTGATTATTATAGGTTAACTCTATGAGAGGTAGGTGATCTTCCCAACTACCCTTGAAATTGATCACACGTGCTCTCAATGTGTCCTCTAAGATCTGAAATGTACGTTCTTCCTAGACATTCTTCTATTGATGAAATGATGTACAGAGACTTACTTTAGTACAAAGACATCTCTTAAAAAATTTCCACAAATAAGAGGTAAACTAAGGACCTCTATTTGAGATGATAGACAAATGGACCACATGCAACCTGACTATCTCATTGATGTAGAGTTTGGCTTAGTCCTCGGTTGAAATGTAGTCTTAACATCCAAAAAGTAAGCGGACTTAGTGATTGTGTCTAACATTACCCAAATGGAGTTATATTGTGTGCGATTACAAGGTAAACCCGTAGTAAAGTCCATATTTCATCACTTACCACTTTCATGTAGGAACGTTAATCTCCTAAGTAATACCTCATAGTTTCTGATGTTCCACCTTAATATGTTGACAATTAGAACAGTTATACACAAAATACGCTATGTCCATATTAATGTCGTTCGACCAAAAGGCTTCTCGTAGATCATGGTGCATCTTAGTGAAACCTGGATGAATGAAATACCTAGGAACACATAAGCGATCCGATAGCAAGGCATCCCATCTCCCCCTTGGGAGAAAGACTCAACTTCTACTGATGAATTATACTTTTTAATTGAAGTAATATAGATGACTCCTGTTTTATCTTAACCCCAGGTACAAATGAATAACTATCACCCCACTATTTGATTATTTGTAAGCAAAACTCCTGAGCGAGCGAGTCGGTGAACATCTTTGATTAGATTTTTCCTTTCCTCCACTACATGTGCTACACTAACCTAATACAACCTTCTAAGAGCATGAGCCACTATATTGGCCTTACCAGGATGGTAAAGCACATTCATGTCATAGTCTTTAAGGAATTCAAGCCACCTCTTCTGATAAAGATTCAACTCTATTCATGTGAACACATAGTGGAGGCTCTTATGATCTATGAATACATCAACATGAACACTATACAGTTAGTGTCTCCAAATATTTAGGGCAAATACTATAGCTCCAAGCTAGAGTCATATGTCAGGTAGTTCTTCTCATTAGCCTTAAGTAGTTTAGGAGTATAAGCTATGACGTTACCTTGATGTATCATCACACAGCATAGATCGGCCCTATATGTCAGACAATAAATGATTTAACTATACGAACCATCTGGTTGAGTCAAAATCAAAGTCGTAGTCAACCTAGTATTCAATTTCGAAAAGATTTTTTCACTCATCTAACCACTAAAATTTAATCTTCTTCTGAGTCAACTTTGTCAAATGGGAAAGCTATGGATGAAAATCCTTTAACAAATCTTCTGTCATAACTGGTCAAACCCAAGATATATATATATAATATCTTCTATAATAAAAGATCTTGAATTCTCTGAAGAATGTAGGTACGAGAAACAACATAGATATTCATTTTTTTGTAGGCTAGACATGAAGATTTTTTTTTATCTTGAACTGGTGCATGTTGATCTGTGTGGTCTTATTAGTGTTAACTATTTAGGTGAAATTAAAAAAAATTGTTATCTACAAATGACAATTTTTGAATGAGTTAGGATTATTTTCTACAGTTCAAATCTTAAACTTTTGAGACTTTTAGGAAATTCAAAACATCGCTAAAGAAACAAAGTGGATGTTAGTTAAAAGCTCTCTATTCAGGCAAACGTGGTAAACTTACTTCCAATGTTTTTGATGATTTTTGTTAGGAAAATGATATACATGGGGTTTGACAATACAATGCCCACTGAAGCAGAATAAAATGGCATAGCGAAAGAACTGAACAATGTTTTAAATATTTTGAAGCATGATGAAAGAAACAGAGTGTGCTAAGAAGATTTTGGTAGACACAATTTCAACAACAATGTATCTTATCCATATCTCGCTAACTAAGACAGTCATGAATCTAACCGCAAACCTGGAGAGGCAAAAAGTCATAGATAAACCATCTAAATAATTTTGGTTTTTAGCATATGCTTCGAATAATTTTCCTTTTCATTGCAAACTTGATGTGAAATCAGAAAAATATATTTTTTTGGTTATAGTCCTCAATACAAAGCATATAAATTGTATAATCCAAATAGTGACAGGTTATAATAAACAGTAATATTAGGTTCAACAAGATAAAAATTGGGCTTGAAATAATGAAAATATTTCAAGACAAACATATTCTGCAGAAGCCCCCGGGTCACCTATTGTTGAACATTCAACACTAGTAATAGTTCAAAAATCTTCACTTCAGAGAAGTGTACTAAGACAATTAGCGAGGGATATATAACTGAATACCAGATACATTAATAATACGTATACTTCTTTTTACCTTTCTTTTATTATTTAAGATTTCATAAATTATGTAGAAGAAACTATAAAAATTGAGAGTGATAAGAAGAAATGGTGGAAGAGATGAACATCTTCAAAATGTGTAAATTATAGAATTAATCAACTTACCAAAGGTAAGTATGTCATCGTCCTAAAGTGGCGTAATGCACAAAGTATTATGTTGAAAGATTCATTAAAAATTACAAAGCTAGACTTGTTGAAAAGAATATGAACAACAACAAGAAATTGATTTTGATGAAACATTATCTACCGTAGCACGCTTTGAAATGATGAGAACTCTGTTAGCTCGTGTTGCTCAACTCTCATAGATAGTTTATCAATTGAATGTCTCTTATGGAACGGTGAATCAAAGGAAGAAGTTTATGTTGACCAACCTGATGATTTTGTCGTAAGTTGATGAACAGTAAAGTGTACAGTTTGAAAAAGGGTTTACATAGACTAAAGAAAGTTCCACGAGCATGATATAGCAAGATCAATTCTTATCTCTAGGAGAATGAATTTATGTGAAGAAGCAAAGTAAAATTGATTTCATGATGATGATGACGATGTGTGTGTGTGTGTGTATAAAATCTTGTGAATATCTTGTTGTTTAATTTAAATGGGGTTGTTGCAATATTATCTTGGTATTGATATTCAAAAAAAATTAAATGACATTGTAGTCTCGTCAACAAAACATGCAACTTATAATTTAGGATATTTGATATGTTGGGTTGTAAGATATTTTCTACGCCTACGAATGCAAATGAAAAGCTCATGATGATAGGAATTTAATGGATGCTCTATGATTTAGAAGTGTAGTCAGTGATCTCAACTATTTGACACACACACAACCATACATAACATTTCTCATTTTATGGTTTTCACATTAATGTCTAACCCAATAAAGGATCACTTTGGGTAAGTAAAACAAATTTTACAATGTGTTGCCGAAATTACTGATCTTTGAATTTGATACTCAAAAATATGAAGTTTTATATTATTTGATTTCCCTAACAATGCTTACAGATTGTTTCCTGAAAATGCTCAAATTACTCACTAAAATGATTGAAGAGTAAGCGATCAATAACAATATAAAATACCTAACACAGAGTTGGGGTCGAATCCTACATGGAGTTATTTAAATGTAAGAATTCAATAAGAAAATCAAAAGCACAAGCTAATTTATTGTACCAATTAGGACAATAGATGGATGATTCCACCAAAATTTAATATGATGGTTTAGGAATCAATTTTCACATTTTAACTAAAAAAGGGGATTCAAACAATTAAGAGGTGATCTAGCGGTGTGAGGGTTGATATAAAAATCAAATATGGGTAAAGTTCTTGCTTAATAACAAAAACCAAATACAATTAGGATGAGCAATCGTCAATGGTAAAATATTCTTTCAAGCTCAAAGCATGAAATCACACAATGTCATTTCGATCTTATTTGTGTAAACTACAAATAAACCCAATACCTTACGAAAATATCTCCATCAAGCATATTTGACAATTATAATTGAAGCACAACTTCTTTTTCGAGCAAATTACAACAGTCAAACCCAATTTTCAAGTATTAAAGTATATACCCACTTCAATTAATCTCTTTTTGAGCATCAATCGAAAATATATGGTAGAATTAAGTTTGCAATATAAATCAATACATTAACCATATAATATATTGCTCAAATCCATGTATAAAAACATTAAATAGAGTGAGGAATTGGACCCACTAAATTAAATCACACCCAACCCCATACTCACACCTCTAGAATTGGAGTTCTAGCCAAACATCATAGAAGGAAAGAAAATTATACCAATCATGTTTTTTGACATTAAGTAGGCTAAAAAGAACAACGATGTTCATTGTCTACTTAAAATTGAACCCTCAAATGTCAGTTATATTATTGTTCAAAACCGTAAAAAATAAGAGAAGAGTTATGTGTTTCTCATGTTGAGACTTTGTCCAAAAAGTTTTAATAGACTCATGATTTTCAGTATTCATTTCATCTGGATGTAACTATAATCATTTGAGGCATATTTATTTGTGGATTGAAATGAAGAAAGATATAACTGAGTATGTTTCTAAGTATTAAAAAAATATTCAGTAGGTAAAGTATGAGCATAAAAGGCGTATGTGATTGATTTAGAGAATGCCCATTCCGAAGTGAAAGCTAGAAGGATACCAATGCACTTCGTGGTGGGTCTTTCAAAGGATTTTGGGAATTATGATTCCATATATATTTTTTATAGGTTTAACTAAATCAACCTATTTTATCATGGTTTAATTAGACATTAACTCTAAGAAGTTTGCTAAGATTCATGTCAAAGAGATAGTAAGATTGTACGGGATGCCCCTTTCAATCATTTTTTACAGAGGCACTCACTTTACTTTTGTGTTTTTGGGTACGTTAAATGAAGTTTTGGGTACTCAACTCACATTTAGCATAGTTTTCCATCCCCAGGAATATGGTCAATCGGAGAGGATGATTCATGTGCTTGGGGATATGTTGAGATTATGTGTGACTGACTTTGAAGGTTTTGGGGATCCATTGTTACCTTTGTATGAGAACCCCTATAACAATAATTATCACTCAAACAAAAATATTACACCAATAGGCACTTTACGAAGGATATGTAGATAGCTTATTTGTGTATTGAGGCTGGTGATGTGAAACCCTAGGTGTTGATTTTGTAAGAGAAACTCAGGAAAAGGTAAGGGTCATCCAAACCAAGTTGTATGTGACTGAGAGCAGGCAGAAAGAATATGCATATTGTAAACTAAGAGATAGAACATTTTAGATTAGTGAAAATGTTTTGTTGAAGGTTTCACCAATGAAAAGGGTGATTAGGCTCTTCTAGAAGGGTAAGATTAGCCCTTAATACATTGGTCCTATTGAATGTAACGACCTGTTTAGTCGTTTTGAGCAGCAGATTTTATTTCTGGAAAATTGGCTGAAACAACGGAACCCACAAAGGACCGTCACAGGCACGACGGTCCGTCACAGATGTCTCGTTTCAATATACTTAGGAATTCTGAAATTGGGTACTGAAAATCGACTCTCTGAACTTCGTAACGGACTTGCAGGACGGACCGTCACAGGTGTGACGGACCGTCACAGTGTCCTTGGTGAAAATAAAGTCCTGGCCCTCACGACGACCTGAGTGACGGACCGTCGCAGTCACGACGGCCCGTCACAGGTTACGCAATCCCAGTTAGAACCGGATTTCTTTACACGTTTTAAGGGACGTTTTGGACTATTCTTTCCTTAATTATAGACTTCGTGGGTTTACATTAATAACTCAAAATTCTTGAGGGATAAAAGAGGTAATTTTGGGTTAATTAGTTGGGTATTATTGTCATCTTTTACACTTAGTTATATGTTAATTAGGGGATCGGGTGTCACGAACCGACACGTAGAATTAGGGGATCAGGTGTCACAAACCGACACGTAGAATTAGGGGATCGGGTGTCACGAACCGACACGTAGAATTAGGGGATCGGGTGTCACGAACCGACACGTAGAATTAGGGGATCGGGTGTCATGAACCGACACGTAGATTTAGGGGATCGGAGTGTCACGTATCGACACAAGAGGAATAATGAATATGAGGGATCGGAGTGTCACGTACCGACACAAGAGAACTAAAAATAATGAATCTTGAAAGATGTTAATATACTCAATCTAACGAACATGATTCCCAAATGAGTATGGTATTGGGGCTTGAGCCCTCATGTGTGAACTTGACGGTAATTGTCAATGATATAGTGCTTGTTGTTGCTACATGTTGAGTATTATAGTTTTTTTTATGATATTACTTGATATATATACTGTTTCCTATTTTGAGTTGGCCGATGATATCTACTCAGTACCCGTGCTTTGTACTGACTCCTACTTTTATTGTTTTCTTCTTGTTATTTGTGGAGTGCATCAAACGTGCCGTCATCTTCGACTCAACAATAACTCAAGCCAGTCTTCGTCACATCGGATCTTCAGGGTGAGCTAATGCGTCTAGCTTGGACTGGATCTTCTCCTTCATGTCTTGATGCCTTGAACCTCCGGCATGGACTAGCTTCTTATGTTTTTTTTTGATTTTATAAACTCTTAGAATTAGTAGTTTAAAGTAGATGTTCTTGTGATGATGACTTCCAGGTTTTGGGAATAATAGATGTTGAATATTGATAGTTATTGAATTGGTTTTATTAATGAGTTTAAGTCTTCCGCATTATTTTCTGTTGTTATTACATTGAAATGTTAAGGTTTAGATTGGTTGGTTCGCTCACATAGGAGGGTAAGTGTGGGTGTCAGTCGCAACCCGGTTTGGGTCGTGACATTGAAATTCTTGACTTTGTCAGGCTAGTGTCTTATAGGTTACCTTTGCCACAAAACTTCTCTAGGTCCATACAGTCTTCCATGTGCTCATGCTGAGGAACTTTTTGGAGATGAAGATTAAATTATCATATGAGACTCAATAGTGCTAAGCAAGGACTTGCATCATGAAGAGGAAATAGTTCTAATTCTTTATTAACATATTAGGAAATTGAGGATGAAGGAAACAAAATAGGAGAAGGTTCCATGGAAGAATAGTCTAAGTCAGGAAGACACTTGGAAAACTCAGAGGGGAATGCAGGGAAAGTACCCTTAATTGATTGAGGATTCATGTGCTATCCAGGAAAATCCCAATCTTCTTGCTGATCACTCGGGGATGAGCGATATATAAATTAGTATCGGTTATAGCTTTCTTTACAGTAGTCATTAGTGAACCATTGGTAAAAGAAATTAGCTTAGACCATTGTTTACAGTGACTTGAAAATTTCTTCAGGTAAAATCCAACAAGGTGAGGTCTAGACAAATTCAGGAAAGGATTGGATAAAATATCTAAGCTTGGATTGGGTTTTTCTATTAACTAAGACATTACGAATTTCATAGAGAATTTCAGAGTCACTTTGGGTAGGTAGAACTCATGATATCAAACTTGGTGTGAATGAATTAATTTAGAACATCAAGGTTCGAAGGTGTTTTATTAAATTAAAATTTTTGGGGAGAACTTTGAAATTTCTCTTCCTTGCAAGCCTCTATAGCGGTAGTCACACCACTACATAGAGGGGATTAATTCTTGTCCTAACAAGTGGTCCCGCTATAGCCAGTGGGGAAGCTACAGTGGTGTTAGACCATAGCCTAGGTAAAACAATTCTTAAAATATTCATTATTCTGCAAATATCATATTGGGAAGAGAAAGGGAGACTGAAGGTATTATTTTCACTCTTGCATCAAGTTCTTTGATAAAAGTAAGTAATTTACTCAACTACCTTCTTATTGTAACTCTTTTGTCTTAAAATTCTTGTTGGGTGACTTTAACGGAGGTTTTGACTTGAGATAATGGTGGGTAAAGCCTTGGTTTGGGTTGAAATGATCATGGAAAAGGCATGGGGTTAGGATTGTAATTCTTGTTGGGTGACTTTGATGGAGGTTTTGACTTGATATAATGGTGGGTAAATGTTGGTTTGGGTAGAAATGATCATGGAAAAGGCATGGGGTTAGGATTTGATTACAATCTGAGTATCTTAGACCATATTCTTAGATTGTGATTATTTTATACTAATAACAAGCCAGAATACATAACAAAGGGAAATATAAGGATCAATAGAGTTTTCAAAGGTTGATTTGTGATAGGTGATGATGGTTTATTTTCCCATTTATGTTACATGTTTTTTCAACTACACTGTTGGTGACGCATGCATGATATATGATTAAGTATAAATGAAATCATGTGATTTGAAATGCTAAAACCTGTCAATCATATGCAATGGCAATATTTACTTGGGTGAACAGGTGTGCTTGCTATTCATTGTGTTTGTGATTGTGATTGATGGGTTTCTTAGGTACAACGCTTAGTACAAGATAACTCACGATTGGTTTGGATACCTCGCCTGGTATGTACTAATGGTTAGCACAGGTACCACAGTAGTTATCGAAATATCGATATATAGTTGGGTCAAGTACCACACTAGGACACTCACAATTTGTGGTTAATTTCCACGAGAGAACTGGGTTAACTTATTTTAATGTGGTTGTTCATGTTATGTTGCTTATTAACTTAGGCTGACGAGTGAGAGTTTTCTCTATGTTATAATTGTGATCTAATTGTATGTTACCTGTTTTACTAAGTTGTATTTGCCTATTCATATTTCGTACTGGAACTAGAAGATGATCATACAAATACATTGTAATTGTGTACCAATACTGCTCTTTTTTGTGTTGAGTATAGGGCATATTTATATGTCTGCAACGAGACCTCAACTATGAGATGTGTGATATGTGGATCCTACAGTGAGTTACTTCTTTTGCGCTACCATGGATTCCTTTTATCTTCCTAGTTCATATCTCCGTACTTAGACCCTTTTAGAATTACGTTTCTGTATTTTTGGGGTTGCATCCCCTTATTTTTGAAAACTAGGAGTTTTGGTACATAATTTATAGTATTTAAGGGGTTACTTTTATGCATGTTTATGATAATGACTTGTATTTTATGCAAACTCGGGTTAAATTAATAAATGTTGCCTTTTAATTGAAAACCGGTTATTTCTGGTTGTTTTTATGGAATATGTGATAACTATTATTTTGCTATCCTACTGAGATTTAATGTGGGTGCCATTCATGATTGATCGAGATCGTGACACATATCATATATATATATATATGTGTGTATATATATATATATATATATATATAGATATATATACATAATCAGATTAATATTTTGACGATCGTCTCTTTTTCTCAGATCTTCGTCTCTCTCCCTCTCCTCTTCCATTAGGATGTTTGAGTGTTCATAACTAATCTTGTCTATCCTCCAATAATGCAACTAACTTGTATTTGTACTATAAATTAGGATAACTAAAGATGCATATTAGACGGTCAGATACATACTTCTTGTAAATTCCCAAATACAATACGAATAGCAACCAAAAAGGAAGAAAGTCTATTTTTATCAATACATACTCTTGATTGAATAATCTTTAGTCATAAAGGTAGATTAAGAAAAACTACAGGTGTATTTGGTATGAAGGAAAACACGTTCAAGAAAATGTTTTTCAATTTTTCCACGTTTGGTTGATTTAAATGTTTTCCAAATCAACTTGTTTTCTTCAAATTTAAGGAAAATGACTTCCATTTAAAAACAAAGAAAACATATTTCAAAAATCTACTTCACGCTTAAAGTATAATATTTTTTTCTTACCCTATACCGTACAGTGTACAAGACCCTACCTATCTAAAAAATATTAAAGTTTTTAAGTTTTATTTTATTTTTAAATTTCAAATAATTGTTCTAGAAAATCTTTTATTGCAAAATTTAAGATTATTTTTACCTCATCTAACCCCTACAACCCTTACTCCCCCCCCCCCCCAAAAAAAATATTGGAAAAATATTTCAAATTATTAAAATTTCAATCTAGTCTCAAACCAAAAATAAAAGATATTTTCTAGAAAAAAAATTTCATTCACCAACCAAACATTTAAAAATATTTTGTACTCACAAACTAAACATGAGAAAATAAGTTAGAAATCCATTTGTTTCCAAAAAAAAATCAAGAAAAACATATTCCTTTATACCAAACATACCCTAAATCAATAAATTTTGATTGAAAAATAACATTTTCAATAGATTCATGGTGGTGTGTTGAATCTCTATTCATAATTCATCTATTTGAAGAATTTTTAGCTTTTACAGTAGATCAAGAATCTAAATCAATGAACTTTGATTGAAGAATAACATGTGAAGGAGGGGGAGAGATAATTGGGTGATAAACATGAAACAGGAGAATTAGGAGAGAGTGGGTTGACTTGTAGTGAAGTAGTAAATTAGGGAGATAATTGGGTGAAAAGAGAAAATTAGGAGAGGGGAGAGATGATTTAGTGTGAATTAGTAAATTAGGAAGATAAATTAGCTGGGTAAAACCAGGTTAGACATATTATGGTTTAAATCGAAAAAATAGATTGAACTAACTTTTTTTTTTAAATTCTGTTTCAGTTTTTTGATTTGTTTGGTCACTTTTGGTTATTCATTCTTGAATTTATGTTTTTGATCTTCAACTATTTTAATTTGATTAAATGGAAAAATTGAAATTATATTTCACTATATTTACCATTTTCAATTTACACTACACATAATTAAAACGTTCAAATTTGGCTCAATTTAAAATGGTTTACTTTTACATATAGCAAATATAAAATTTATATTTGTATGCTATAGCAAAATTTGCATAATTGCACTCAAATAGAAAACATATAAATGTATAATTCCTTATATATATACACAATTGAAACGAAGTGTATAAAACGAGAAAGAGAAAAAGACTTGGTCAGAGAATTGTATAAAAATGACTTGTATAATTATGAGTGTATATACGATTATATACAATTTGAATTTGTATAAAATAAGAAAGAGAGAAAGGCAAAAGAGACTTGGGCAGGGAATATACAATTAAATAGAATTGTATAAATCGAGAAAGAGAGAAATTATATACAATTTGAATTTGTATAAATCGAGAAAGAGAGAAAGGCAAAAGAAATTGGGCATGGGAGTATTTTTATTGCATATTTATGAGTGTATAGGACGAAGATATATGTATTTGCATGTGTATATATAATTTTTTCTCACTTTATACAAACATAAACGCAATTTATACATTTTGCTTCTTTTTGTATAAGCGAGACAGGCAAGGGTTACGAGCGAGATTAGGGAGAGTGGCGAATGAGATCTGAAAAAAGGGAGAGAGGGGAACAAAAATATATGTATTTATACAATTTCCTCTACTTTATACAAATAGAAACAAATTTATACACCTGTGTTTGTATAAAAGGGAGAGGAAGCGAGGGAGATATGGAGCGAGAGAGGAGAATGGCGAGCGAGAGTTTGAGGGAGAGAGGTGGCTGACAAAAAGTTTGCAACGGGACACAGTTAAACAAAGAGTGATTATAACAATTAATTAAATTTATTAGTTTGTCATTATATATAATTTTCCCATATTAAATTATGCCCAACCCAATTTCCAAATGGCCCAATGATCACTATAATTTATGGAAGCTTCTTGACTGGTTCGTGAATTATTGTGTCCCAAATATGAAAATTGAAAACCCTAGCCTGGAGTTGGTTTGATTGGTGAACTTGGGAATGAAAATTCGTGTATCATTCTTTTATAGTTTATTAAATTTAATTATGTCAAAACCAAATTGAAAATTTGAAAATCAAACTGAATCAAATTTATTTTAATTTCGTTTGGTTTAACATTTCCACCAAATTAAAAAAAATGGAGTTGAAATTAACAAATCGAACCGATCGAACGCCTAACCTTAAGTAAAACTCTATTTTATGTTTTTTTAAAGGACTGATATATTCAATGTATCTGGCTTCACATTTGCTACATAATTAAAACATAGTACAAAAATAAATATCTATTTAAAAGTATATATTAAATAATAAGTAGATATGATACATATTTAATTACATAATTTTTCCTTTAAAATATAGTAGTTGAACAATTACTTGTGTTTCCTCCCTTGTAAACGTGCTCAACATTGCGGCAACAATCAAAGACCAACTTTATAGGCCTAACCTAATAAATATTGACCAAGTATGGCCTTTTAGTCAAATTGATTTATATATCACAACAGAATAAATATCATTGACTAAGAAATTTAATGCAGCTTGAACTTGTTAATTATTAATAACAGATAGTATTAAATAAATAATATAAAATAATATTAGTATTTACTGTGTACTAATCCTTGTCCTATTAGGATTAGTACTCCTTCCTATATTTCCTATATATATCTCCCATATATTCCCTTAACACTTCAATACAATCAATATTCCTTCATGGTATCAAGATTCAGAAAACCTAGATCTTCTTTTCTCTAGGTTTTTTTTCTCTCTTTAGGGCACCGATTGTTCCCTCTCTTCTCTTGGGCGGCGGCAGCCATGACAACCGAGGTGGATCCTCTCGATTCACTTCCTTCTGGGGTGAAACTCTTTCTCAGGCATGTTCATGCCCTGATTCCCGAAAAATTATCAGACATAAATTACCCTACATGGAAAATCACCGTTCTTACAGCCCTTGAGGCCAATTATCTTCTCAAATACGTCGATGGAAGCACAGAACCGCCGCCGGCAGTCATCACCGCCACGGACAAATCAGAAAAAACCAATCCGGCCCATGCCGCCTGGAAAGCCGTGGATGGCCAGATCCGATCATGTTTGATTGCGGTCATCTCTCCCACGGTTCAGAAACACGTCCGATCCTACACAACTGCTTCAGCCCTATGGACGGCCTTCGCAACACGCTATGCATCAATTTCCCACTCTCATATTTTTCAATTGTGTGATCGTCTCCACACAATTACCAAAGGCACGAAAACTATGGCAGAGTATTTAGACGAGGTCTCCACCATCATCACAGCCCTCGACACCGTGAACGAAATCATTCCCGAAAAAGATCTCATCATGTGCATCGTTCGGGGGCTCCCATCAGCTTACTCCTCCATTAAACAAGCGGTTCGCATAAGTCCAACACCCGTTGACCTGGCTACTCTCTCCTCGTGGCTAAAAAGTGAAGAAATCAACGTGGACCTAGAGAGCAAACTTCTTCTCCGAGAAGCCGTTGTTATGGAGCCGGCCACCGCCCTCACCGTAAACCAGAACTATCGCGGGGGGCATAGTGGAGGCCGGCAGGGGAGCCGCGGCGGCTACGGCAGAAACAGCGGAGGCCGCGGGCGCGGCGGTCGGCAGGGCAGTCGTCCGCCATACGACGGTCAGCAGCACGACAGCAACAACAGCCTGCACTCTTTCGGCAGCGGCGGGCAGTCATCTTCCAGCGGCTGGTAGGGCACTTACGAGCGGAATCGTCCAGCTTGTCAAATCTGTCAGAAAATAGGACACACCGCTGTTCATTGCTGGTTTCGGTATGAGGAGAGCTGAAATAGTGATAATCGTGCCAATTATGCATCTCAAGTCGGCCCTTCCTCTGAATGGCTGTTGGATACTAGGGCCAACATGCACGTTACTTCTGATTTATCCAAGCTTAACGCTCCAAATCCATATCATGGCTCCAATGGTATTACTGTTGGCAACGGTGAGTCCCTTAATATTTCTCACACTAGCATGGGTACCATTAAAACCCCCACCGCTATCTTTCACCTAGGTAAACTTACCCACGTCCGTTCTATTAAAACCAATCTCCTTTCAGTTCACCAATTCACAAAAGACAATAATTGCTCACTCTTATTCACCTCTAATGATTTTCAGATCCTAGACAAAACTACCAGGAGGGTGATTTTTCAGGGCCCCTGTGAGCAGAGTCTGTACGTTCTTCCTGGCACAAGTTCGTTTGCCCACCCTGTTTCAGAAAGCGTTCCTGTAGCTCCGGTGGCTCTTTCGGCTGATGGCCACAGTCTGTTGTGGCACAGTCGTCTGTGTCACCCGTCTACTCAAATAATAAATTCTTTAATGTCTCAATTAGATTTTTCTTCCATTCATGTAAACAATTGTGACTCCTGTTCAATTGCTAAATCTCATAAATTACCTTTTACTTTATCAGAGAAGCGTACAACTGAACCTTTTCAACTTATTCATTCTGACCTATGGGGTCCTACTACTGTTCCTTCATTTGCTGGTTTTCGCTATTATATTTGTTTTGTGGATGATTTTACAAAATACACTTGGTTGTACCCACTAAAACACAAATCACAGGCATACACCACCTTTGTCACTTTTGAAAAAATGGTCAAAACACAATTCAATTCTCATGTTAAACTTTTTCAAAGTGACAATGGAAAGGAATATGTAAATAACATCTTTTGCCAGTTTCTGCAATCCCTGGGAATTATACATCAAACCTCCTGTCCATACACTCCCAAATAGAATGGGGTAGCTGAGCGTAAGTATCGCCATCTCATTGAAACGGTGGTTACTCTTCTGCACCAATCTCATCTCCCTGTCTCCTTTTGGGTAGAAGCTCTAGCCACCGCAAACTACCTGATTAACAGAATGCCCAGTCACACCCTCTCCAACAAACCACCCTATCAACTCCTTTACCAAGAACTTCCCAATTATACCAACCTCCGCGTCTTTGGGTGTCTTGCCTACCCTTGGCTACGCCCTCATATTACTCACAAATTACAACCCCGATCCCGTCCTTGTATTTTTTTGGGCTATCATCCTACCTCCAAGGGTTATCTCTGTCTTGACCCACAAACTCATAAAGTCTACATATCTCGTCATGTCAAATTTGTCGAAAATGAATTTCCCTACGAGTCTATTTCCTCCTCCACAAATACATCATTCATTGGTGTCCTTCCCCTTTTTCCAACATACTCACAGGGTCCCTCACCACCTTCCCCGACACCTCCACCCACTACCCAACCACCCCTCATCACCCCTTCGACCGTCACCCACAATACACCCGCAACCACCACCCACACTCACAACCAACCCGAACCACCCCATACCCACAACATCTCCAGCCCGATCCGTTTTGGGTCCTTCCCGGCAACCCCCGAATCACCACCGCCCGTGCCACCCCCCAATACTCATCCCATGTTAACCCGTGGCAAAGCCGGTATGTTTAAACCCAAAACCTTTTAGGCTACCATACTACCAAACACACCCCTTCCCGATAGTGAACCAACAACCTACTCTGTTGCCTCAAAAAATGCTTATTGGCGTCATGGTATGGATGACGAGTTTAAGGCTTTGACTGATCAGAAAAGTTGGGTTCTTGTACCTAAGCCCCATGGGCGGCACCCAGTGGGCTCTAAATGGGTGTACAAAATTAAACACAATGCAGATGGCAGTATTTCCAGGTATAAGGCTCGTTTGGTTGCTAAAGGCTATAATCAGGAGTATGGGCTTGATTACTCCGAGACATTCAGTCCTGTGATTCGGCAGGAAACCATTCGCCTGGTACTGTCACTCGCCGTGCGCAACAATTGGCTCATCAATCAGTTGGATGTTTCCAATGTTTTTCTTCATGGCATGCTTGATGAAACTATTTACATGACACAACCACCGGGCTATGTTGATCACCGCTTCCCTTAACATATTTGCAAACTCCAGAATTCTCTGTATGGGCTCAAGCAAGCCCCTCTGTGCTTGGTACACACGTCTGAAAACGTTCCTCCAAGGACTCGACTTCACGTGTTGCATACACGACACGAGTCTATTTACTAGACATTCAGCACACTGTACAGTCATTCTTCTTGTCTATGTAGATGATATCATTATTACAGGGTCTACTGCAGCTCTCATTCAGGATGTCACTCGAGCTATGCATACTACCTTCAAAATGAAGGACCTTGGCCCGTTACATTATTTTCTGGGAATGGAGGTTTCTCGGACAGGCAGCAGCTTATTTCTTCATCAGTAAAAATATGCTCGAGATCTGTTGCAGTAAGCTACACTGGAAAAATGCACCAGTCAACCAACACTGATGGTTGTCTCTTCGTCTACGAATGGAGCCGACACCCCCTTTGTCGATATCACCCACTTCTGCAGCCTCATTGGGGCTCTACAGTATCTGGCCATTACCCGTCCTGACATCCAGTTTGTTGTCAACCGAGTTGCTCAGCGCATGCATCAACCAAGTGAACATGATTACCATTTTCTAAAACGCATTCTCAGGTACATTTTTGGCACTCTTGGTCGTGGTTTACTCATTCGACCCGGGGACTTGGAGCTTCGGGGTTTCTCAGATTCAAATTGGGCGAATGATAAAAATGATAGAAAATCTACATCGGGGTTTCTCATTTTTTTGGGACCGAACCTGATCTCCTGGTGTACAAAAAAACAACCCCAAGGTCTTTCGGTCCTCGACTAAAGCTGAATACCGCGCCCTTGCTCTTCTTTTTGTTGACACCATGTGGGTCACATATATTCTTCGCGAACTCCGCACCACTCACACTGTTCCTGCTCTCTATTGTGACAACAAATCAACCATCTTTGTGGCCAAGAATTCCGTCCTACACACCAGAATGAAGCATGTTGATACCGATTGTCTCTTTGTTCGCGATGAAGTTTAGGCCGGCACCATGACTGTGCAGTATGTACCCACTGAAGAACAACCGGCTGATATTCTCACCAAGCCACTCCCGAGCCGACAGCACGATTACCTCAGTTCGTTTGCTTCCGCTCAGCTCAGATTGAGGGGGGATAATAACATATAGTATTAAATAAATAATATAAAATAATATTAGTATTTACTGTGTACTAATCCTAGTCCTATTAGGATTAGTACTCCTTAATCCTAGTCCTATTAGGATTAGTACTCCTTCCTATATCTCCTATATATATCTCCCATGTATTCCCTTAACACTTCAATACAATCAATATTCCTTCAATTATGTTCATACTTTAATTATAATAATTAGTTACAGTCAAAAGTTTGTGTTTGCCTTTGCATTTTCATTTGCATTTCACGCTCTTTGAGTAACATAATCGTACACCCCACAAATATAAGCAAATAAATACTACATCAAGGTTCATATAAATCCTTTATTTAAGACTTTTGCATAAATCTTTAATAAATTTAATAATAAAAGTATTTTGCATAGTTACCCTTTTAAACGTCTCATTTAATTAGTACCGACAAATTTAAATAGCAAATATAGAATGAAAATAAGCAGAAGAAGAAGCAATGAACAGTTTGATGTTGTTCTAAATATATTTTGGAATAAATTCACTTTATCGACAATATTTTGGAATATTTTTTTCTCTCTCTTTGTTTTTTAATAACGAAAACTTATATAAATATAACTATATTAAAAAAATATTTATATTATAATAATAATATTTTTTTTTCACGTGATCATTTTTAATACATTTATAATACTGTTTTAATAAATATTAGAAAGAACAATTTCTTATTCATATTTAATACAAATTTAGTGATGGTTAATACATTTTAATACACTTATAATTCAATGCGTCTATTTCTTACCAAACAACCATAAAGTATTTTAAAAACTGTTATAATACATATATATCGCATACATAAATCACTTTTAATGCATATCGTGTATTTAACATAGGTCCGGGGCTTCCTCTTTTCCTTTAAAATTAAAGGTGTGAAGTCCATCCTAAAGTTCCAAATCTACATCCAACACCAGAGGTTCCTGATGAGAACAAATTGTAAGGCGTTGAAAGAAACCCTTAAGAAAGATGTCAAGACCATCTTTGACTTTGATATAGAACACATAAAGGGGGAGAGTCACGGTATTGCTATAAATGGTAATAGATAAAATATCACTAAAATCAGTAATTATCTATTAAAAGGTATTAATCTAAGTAATTTTTCCTTTAAATATTAATTAAATGACTATGAAATTTTATTTGTAACATCGAATTGTAAAAATTGTGATTTTAAGAATTAAATCCTTCACGATACGCAAATTGTAATTTAATTCGATTTCGCATACCCCTATATAATATTCACCATTTGAAATTACAAAAACTAGAATCACATTAACCAACAGAAATTATAGTAACTATACATTGTGTATATATAATTGAACATTCACATTAGACATTACATAAGGAGTAATTAATTGACCTCCCATTAGATATTGTTCCACCCGAAAATGTTCCATGATTGACAATCGTTATTGCACTTACCTTTATTGAAACAATAGATATAACCTATTTATCATTAATATGAAAATTTCATAACTTGGAATCATTTGTCTTTACTAACAGTCACGATCCAATTTCAGGAGTCACGATTAGCACCCAACGAGCTACTAAAAGTTAGATGAACCTTCTACATAAATTATCATTTCCAATGTTTAAAAAAAATCATATCATAAAGAATATAAAAGGTTACATAGTATAGTAAACATGCACTATGCATACATTGTACATAAATATACTTTTAAAAGAGAAAAAAATATAAAGTAATAGCTGAAGTTTTTCCGAATTTTCAAAAAGACACATTAACTATGCAGGCATCCCATTAGCCGCCTAAACAATTTTAAACTGATATTATTACATCATTTTTTTAATCAATCTTGCATAAAAAGTGTATATATTCTCTTAAAGAGCGTAAACAAACTAAAATAAGGAATATAGCTTTATTTTTATAAGTATTTTTCTATAAAATATATTATTTTAACTTATTTTAACTTATTTTTCCTTATTATTTCTTTCTTTCTTCATTCTTCTTCGAAAATTTATTGTCATATCCATTGAAGTTTCTCACTATCGATGTCACTTTTTACCACAATCCACCTCCCTTTTTACTACTATTAATTTAACTCATCAATTTTAAAATTCTATCTAAATATTTTTGAAGGGTTTAGACTCAGAGATTTATGCGGAGTTATCCATACCTTCTTGTTGTAGGATCAAGTGTTATCACTAATAATTGCCTAAGCGATTTCTTATAAGATCTTTATGGAGTTTTGTAATATTTTCCACAACAACTACACTCTTTCTCTAAGAAACTTATTTCTTGTGTTATTTGTGTTGTCTTTGGATGACCCAACTCCTCCGTTTTATAGGACAGGGTTAAGGCTTGTTACTCTTATTCATTCAAGAGGTACATAACCCCTTAACCTATAACTCCCACTCCATTCATAACTCTTATCTTTTACTATTGGGAGTTATTCAGTCGAGTTTTAACTTACTTCATGAATGAAGCAAGTTACTAATTAACCCATCAATGAGTGTATCTATTTCCAACATCTTCGACTCACACATGATGGGATGAAACATATAGGGCTTTGAAAAGTAAATTCCTTTAGACATTCTTACCGAGTGTATTGTTGTGACCGCTCGGACATTAATTATATTTGGGAGCTCTTACACTAGAAATCCTTTTTCTAAATCAGCATACGAAACTACAAACCTTTTATGATCATTTATGATATATTATCATGTCATATAAAGTGTCTTAGATGCCCATACATGTATATATACACAAATGGCTTCTCTTAACCCTCTTTCCATTTTCATTTTTCATATGTCTTGTGTCCACACTTATAATGCTAACTAAAATAGGTTTGATAATGGGCTTGTCTCAGACACAAGCATAATGTGTATAAATTTGACATGATCTTCCTTTCGCCCACATGTACTAAGATCAGGATTAATTGCTTTCCTAGCATTACTCATTCATGTTGTATTTTTATAACCTTTCAATTCATACTAAAGTAGCATACACTAACCCAGCCCCTCATGATATTGTCAAAGTCATAAGGGCTTTACTGGGGAAAAAATCATGGTCTCACATTGAAGTCGTGTGTATTCACTTACCTTTCAATTTGCGCTAATGAAGCACATGCAGTATGAAAAAACATGTTACAGTGTTCCTCTAATTCCATCAGAGTATATATCGATTTTTATTTATCCATACTGTATAAATCTTGGTCCAAGTAAATCATTTACTTCACTGAGTTCTACAACACTATTGTACTTTAGTGGAGATCTCAAATCTGACTACATGTATTATGGTAGTAGAATCCTTAATTTTGATCCTTTTTTATATTTCTCTTGGATCTCATCCTAGTCTTTTTCTAGGGCAACTTTAAAAAATATGTTCTTAATCGATGGTGTCACATATATTAGCTAACCTTTTTAGAGTTAAGAAACACATATTTCTCATCTTGGATCGCTTGCCATAACCGCCCAAGGCGGTTGCTCATGTGACAAAGACAACCTTATCAACTTGTACGACATACTCTAATATTGTGAATCTGCTAATCAATAATAATTTATGAAATAACCATTAAAACATCAAAAAAGATATCCAAATATCCATACATTATGGTCAAGATGTTCAAATAAGGAAATAAATCATTTTACATTCCACACAAGCCTAGAGTTTTCATATGTTTAACAAAGACATCTCTAGTTATTGGTTCGTTAAGCGATCCGCTACCTCTTGTGCATAGAACTGTAATGTGAAGTGTCTCTAACAAAATTATACGTTGTATCTATGCGCTTAGTCCTACTATGATACTTAGAGGTCTTTAGTATATGCCATTGTTTCTTGGGTATCACAAAAAATTTACAGTGCATCCATTGGTCTACCAATGATCCCTAAGTGTTCCATGAACCTTTTTAGTCTTACAACTTTTTGGATTGCTGTAGAGCATGCAATGAACTCTACTTCCATAGTTGATAAAGCTATACATGTTTGTTTCTTGCTACTCCATGAAATGATACCGTTGTGAAGCAAAAAAACATAACCAGAAGTTGACTTTCTTTCATCCAAGTCCCCAACCCAGAAAGCATCAAAGTAGCCCACCAACTATATATCACTTCCTTGATAACATAATTTGTAATCAATAGTTCCCCTTAAGTATCTCAAGATTCTCTTAACAACTATCTAATGTGTTTTTCCTGGATTTGATTGATAACGACTAACAAGACCCACTGCATAACAAATATCGGGACGTGTACACAACATTGCATACATTAAACTCCCAATTGCATTTGAATATGGGACCCTCTTCATGACATCTTTTTCTATTTGAGTTTTGGGACATGTTTCAAGGCTCAACTTTTTACCTTTAGCAACAAGGGTGTCTATTGATTTACAGTCTTTCATCCGGAATCGTTCAATAATTCTTTCAAAATATGACTCCTGTGATAAATATAATAAATTCTTAGAGATATATCTATGAATTTTAACTCTAAGGATGAATTCTGCTTCTCCCATGTCCTTCATTTAAAAGTTTAGGGACAACTCTTTATAGTCTTTACAAAAGTAATAAAGACTATTTCCAGCTAATAGTATATCATGCAAATAAAGGGGCAATATCTCAAACTCTAATTTCAAACCTCTTTATATACACAATGGTCTTCTTCGATCAGATTAAAGTTGTAAGACATAATAGCGAGATGAAATCTTAAGTACCATTGCCTAGATGATTGTTTAAGTCCATAGATAGACTTTTTGAGCTTGCAAACTTTGCGTTCTTGACCATTTTGGATAAAAACTGAATGGTTGTTCCATATATTTTTCCTCATCAAGTTTCAAATAGAAAAATGCAGTCTTTACATCCATTTCATGTAACTCCAAGTTCATACTTGCAACTATATCTAGAATTAGTCTAATAGAGCTAAATCACACAACTATTTCATAATCAATGCCCTCTCGTTGTGTATACACCTTAGTAACAAAACGAGCTTTGTACCATTCAATTGCAACGACCTCCTTTTAATTTTGAGAACCCATTTATTTTCAATTCTCTTTTGACTTGGTGGAAGATCAACCAAATCCCAAACATGATTTGTCCCCATGGACTCCATTTCCTCTTTCATTACTTCTATACACTTATCCTTAGTAGGGCCTGAAAAAGCCTCTTGAATTGAATTAGGCTCTTCATCATCTTACAGAGTAACTATCAGTACTTTCGTTCGATATGAAATCGACACCGGGGAATAGTTCGTCGTGTACTTTTCCGCACATGTCTCTCTTGTGGAATGTTCTCTAAATGTGTAATTCTCCCACTTAAATCAGCAGGAGAAGTACAACTTCTTGTTCATCACTTCTTTGATCTTATGATTTTCATGATAATCCACAACATCATAAAATATCACAGTTCTATCAATATCACCCTTACTAGGAAATTTAGTCTCTAAAAATGTAGGCATCTCTCGACTCAAGCTCTGTTATACTTCCATCTTCATTTTCTCCTATGAAGATATAACCCTTTGATTGCATTGAATAGCCAATGAAGACGCATAGGACCTAATTTCCTATATTTTTTAGAGGAATCATGCACGTTAGTGGCAGACCCCAGGGTCACAATATATATAAGTCAGGTTTTCTACACGTCTATAATTTATAGGATGTAGAAGCAACAGACTTAGAGGGCACACAGTTAAGTAAAAATTCTGCAGGCATCAATGCATCTCCCCAAAAGAAAATTGGCAAGTTAGCGTGCGCCATCATAGACCTAACCATTTCAAGCAATGTTCTATTTCTTCGCTCAGCTACTCCATTTTGTTGAACAAAATTGTTAACTGTATTACAATTCCTTTTTCATTACATAGATCCTTAAATTGATCATATAGATATTCACGCCCATGATCAGTTCTTAAAGCTTTCATTCTTAAGTTTAATTGATTCTCCACCAAATCTATAAATCGTCTAAAGCATTCCAATGCTTGTGACTTATGGGAGATCAAAATGACCGTGACGAGTATAATCATCTATAAATCTGATGAAATATGAGGCTCCACGCCCCGTCCTCACACTCATAGGACAACATATATCTGAATGGATGAGTTGCAATGAAAACTCAGCTCTAGTTTCCTTTCCAAATGGTATTCTACTCATTTTTTCCTGCTAGAGAATGTTCACATATTAACACTTTATATTTAGTTAAGGACCCCAACAATCCTTGTTTTGTCAATTGATTCATTCTTTTAAGGACTATATGTCCAAGTCTAGCATGCCAAATATTTATATCTAAATTTGGAGTTGTTGTTAAAGAAAAACAACCATGATTATTAGATATATAATTAAAACCACAAATTGTGTCCAACACAATAAACCATCAAAAAAGTAATAAAAACCATAATATTCAGTGTCATAAATAATGTCAACAAAATTATTGTGAAAATTAACATTAGAATTTAATTTAAGAAGAGAAACAACTAACACTAAATTTTGCCGAATGTCTGGAACATATAAGACATCATGTAGGAGAACGATTCATCCACCTTGCAACTCTAGTTTGCATGTTCCGATCCATTTCACTTCAATTGATGCATTTTTTCGTACATAAAACCATCTGCTCCTGGAAGGCAGTCGGCGGTATTCAAGAAATGATCCTCTGTCTCCAGCTATGTGGTATGTGGCTCCTGAGTCAATAGTCCACAAAGTATTAGCATCTTCTATTAATGAAGTACTAAAGACATAAGCAAAGTGAGGAGTTTTAGTGCATGGTGTTACCTTATTCTGCTCTGGGCAATTTCGCGCAAAATAATTCATCCTGTGAGAAGAATAACACTCCACTTTGGCCATATCATATTTTAGCACCACGTTTTCCGTTCTTCTTTAATTGAGATTTATCCTTCTGATTTGACTTATCAGGCCCCTTTTTCATCCATGTTTTCTTGTTCTTGTTCTTTTGCTTAGTATTAGATGTCCCGGTAGATTTAGCTAAAAAAGCTTGATCAGTTGCTTTAGAAGCGTCACGATGCTCATCTTCAAGAACAAGATGGTGCTCAATATCTTCAAAAGACTTAATGCTTTCATTGTGGGTCATATGGATTTTCATATATTCCCAACTAGCAGGAAGAGATCCTATGACAAATTGCACTTGTTGTTCATCAAAAAGATCATGACCAGCTGATTTTTGTTGTCATATCATATTTGACATCTCTCTTAAATATTGTCTTATCAATGAATTAGGGTGCAGTCTATAGGTGTCAAATTTAATGGTTAACCTACTATGTTTAGTAGCATAAGTGTCACCAAACTTATCTTTCAATGCTATCTACATGGCTTGGGCCATTGGATAAGATTTGAACTCACACATAAGATTATTAGTCATACTACTTAGCAACGTTATGCGAGCAATATTATTTTTTTCTTATCACCCGCCAGCTCAACCATCACATGGTTTAGGGTCTCCAAAACCTCTTTCTCTTCAAGAATGTATTGAATCTTATGGTGCCAAATGTCATAATTATCACCATTTTATTTTTCACCCTTATCCAATTCAACAATGATAGTCTTTGAAGTCACTTTATAAACTTATCTACGCACATAGAAGGCATAGCACAAATAAGCACAAAACACAAACCTCTTTTTTTATTTGCCACAAAATAGCATCCTAATTAATATTTTTTATCTAGAAGCTCATGTTCAAAAGTCTAACTTTGTCTTACTTACATCACAGGTAATTTTAAGCACACCAATATTATTCTTTAAATCAATTGCACTAATAAATTATGATAGTTCTAAATAAGAAAAATCTTCTATCAATAAGATTTCCCACTCAATATATATATGTATATAAATTTATAAATCGTTTAAAATACATTTCTAACACAAATGACATAAAACATAATCATGGATTAATTATTTACTTATTTATTTATTTTGAAATTTGCCTAGAAAACTATTAGAACTTAGAAAAAATTTCAATTATATCTTCAATCAGTGATATATGTTTTTCACGCATCAAAAAACATGAAGGGGGAGAAAATGACCTTGAAAGTTGTTCTGTCTTGCTGAAATATCCAGCATACCTTTTTTTTTCATTTGGCAGCCAAATTTCAACACTTATATCTTCTTCATTTGATGTCAAAATTTTACAAGTAATGTACCGATGAAACGTTAGTGAAAATATATTTCCATTAATTTATGGATTATTCAGTTTGTCATTCCACTCTAGGAATAATTTGGCAGTAAGTCAGTACGTTTATTAAAATAAGGAATTTTTTTTCAAAATGTAATAAAATCGAAAATCCACTTATCACTAAATTTTTATGATACAATGATGAAAATATAATCACATAAAAAAACTTTCTCTAATACCAATGAACGGTTTAGACTCGGAGATTTATGCGTATTATACATACCTTCTTATTGTAGGATCAAGTATTATCACCCCCAATTGCCTAAGTAGTTTCTTACAAGTTCATTATGGAGTCTTGTAATGTTTTCTATAAATACTACACACTTTCTCTAACAAACTTGTTTATTGTGTTATTTGTGTTGTCCTTGGATGACCCCAAGTCCTCCCTTTAATAGGACATGGTTAGGGCTTGTAACTCCTATTCATTCAAGAGGTACACCACCCCTTATCCTATAACTTCCACTCCATTTATAATGCTTATTTTTTACTATTGGGAGTTATTTAGTGGAGTTTTAACTTACTTTATCATCACATTGAGATTACCTCCTAAACGTAATCGGCCTCATTATCCTTTTTAAGGACTAAGAATAGCCTCTTAGTCTCATGTCATTAAATTCATAGGTTGAAATTGTGCAAAAATTTAAAATTTTCATTAAATCTACTTGGAGGTTTACATAGACCTCTACATGCACATAATATAATCTTATCGAGTATACATAGACCATTCGGATAGGAGAGTTACATAGCCTTCTACTTTTATTGCACATACATATATATAAGATAGAAGATAGTCTAAAAGATTGTCTCATCTCATACCATCTAAACGATCATAACAATTTTTGCATAGCGCTACATCAAATGTAAAGAAGCCACATATAGGCTCATACAATTCGTACTCAAACGAAAGTGGAATGAACATAAATGTCTTAGAAAACAAGGCAAATTCCTAATCAAGATATTGAAATCGTCCTCGAAAAGTGAGGACCTACCCACTTGGATGATAGAGAATATCCAAGCCTTCTTCAAGTCGTCTCAAATGAGCCTTCAACAACCGGAACCTAAAATGTTTGGAAAAAAGAAGGAAAATGGGTTAATACTCCACATGTACTAAGTATGAGACCATATGCACATATAAGAGCAAAACATGCAAAAAATGGACATTTAGTCAAAACATGTCATTTTACCCTTTTAAAAGTCTAATACGTAATTAAGCAAGTCATACCAATCAATCAAACATGCTTACTAACTTAACAAGTAATATGTATTTCAACATACTTGAACCCATGATTTACTACAACCCTATCATCAAGGAATAATATCACAAGCATGAATAAGACAACTACTCACGAATCCTTATCAAGTCAACAACTGCAATGACCAAGAAAAGCCCCATAACCTTATTAAATCAAGTAGCCTCAACAAGTAACCATAAAAAATGTCCAACTTCACATAATATAACATTTAGATATACATTTCATCTCATTTTAATAATAAAACCCAACACATATTCATAAGTGAACTAATTAACATATGGTATCAACAATGTGCACGTTCATTATATTTATATCATATATCATCATAACATAAACATATATACGAACATCCTCCTAAGAATCCCTTCAAGGCTAACTAGTGCAATGTTTAGGTAGAGTCCCATACCCTACCTAGACTAAGCTAGACCCCTTAGGTTTATCCTAGTTAGAGTTCAATCCTTTAATTCATTTTACTTTTTGGGAACATCTTTCCCTAACCGACATAGACCACATGAGATAGTGTGGAATCCAGTGTCATAATAACCTACACCGAAAAAAGGTAGACTACTTTCCAAATAATATTAAACCATAAAACATAGAAACTAAATGAATCCACTAGCTAGTATTCCTATGGGGGCAACATAGTTCAAGAAATAGGAGATACGGGTGGGACCCTCTTTATGATCCATGCATTATAGTCTCCAATCTCAAGAGTGATGTAGTGCTCCTACCTTCCCTATGTGGGAAGGAACACTCCTCAATCTAATTCACTTGGTGCTAAGCTAGAGTCCCTTTTTGAAATGTCTTTACGCCTTTAATTATCAATCATATCTTAATTTAGGTCATAGGATCTACCCCTTGTATAATCAACATCATCAATATCTCCATAATAATTGTATGAGTATAAATCCTTTCATCACAATTCATATAGGTGAGGTTAATACATTACATATCACTTCATATTAAGGGACATTGGTATACGTCACCATCCTTATAGCATTTACATCTTAATCAACCTCACAACCATAATAAAAATATTTCAATTCAACATCATACCACCCTATCAATCCTAAATAAGGCATATTCCAACATAATAATCATGACTTAATCACAATTAACCACAAGTTGAAGTAAGTAATATGGATTATAAGACTTACCAAGTGTCCTTCATAGTTCATCATAAGGGTCTTACCATCAACCCATAATTCAACTCAATTTATATGTTCAACATTATAATTCAATTTTCAACATGATATCAAGACTAGAATAAAAACTATAGCACAATTCAATACTAGATCATAGCTTAAAATAAGGGGCCTAGGTCAAATCACTATCTAACCTAGATCATCTTCTCAAGACTAGCATGAAAGACTAAAATTCACTCCAATTTTTTAATGATTATTGTAACAACATCATCTAATAGTGTTTTAACCTATAAGCAAGACAATTGAATCAATCACAATCCAATTTACATCAAGATCAAACTTAGGGTTAAGGTTTAAGGATCATAAACTTCAAATTGAATCAAAATATCACAATTGATCGTAATCAAGTAAAAATACATCTTAAACTATCCATTATATCCTAAAGAAACCATAAACAACTCAGTTCACAACATCAATTTCGTAATTGGATGAAACCAACCTGAAAACTCAACTTTTTGAAATATTTTGAAGAGGCCCTTTGAGTAAAGAAGTCTCAAGGGTGAATTAGATCCCATACCTTAAACTTTTTATAAAGATCTGATGATGAATTTATCCCTTTACAGCTTCAAAATCCCTTCCCTAGTTAGTCTTCGATGGTGTCTTCCAATATAAAGAGAAAGAAGAGAGAAGGAAGAGAGTTTATTTTGGTCAGTTGTGTTTAGATTAATGTGGGTTGAGGTCTTTATAGGGGAAGTTAATTAACTTACTTATACCCCATAGTAAACTATGTTAGGCTTTAAGACTCGTCTTGGATTTTCAAGGTGTTACATTATCCCCTCCTTTATCCCCTCCTTAGGAACATTCGTCACCGAATGACACAAAAACTCTTTTGAAGGAAGGAAATAGACTCAAGACTAGCAGCCCAACCAATCAACAATATAAAATCAACATAAATAATATCATTTCAACAAGGAAATTACAAAACTCCAATTGCCACACGTAAAGCTCAAACACTTCATCATGAGGTATTGCCTTCTCACAACATACATGATCTCAACATACATTTCATGAGTTAATCAACACAAGTTCAACTTATCAATAGGTCATGTAACTTTTCACTAAGACTCACCATTCAAAATGCACAAAATAACTCAAATAAACCAAAAAGGAAAAAATTCAAGTTTTAGGCATTAAATTCAAAATGCACAAAATAACTCAAATAAACCAAAAAGGAAAAAATTCAAGTTTTAGGCATTAAATTCACTGCAACCTCAATGTATTGCAACTTTCAAAACGCACTTTTTTGCAAGATTTCACGAAAAATCATAAAACTTCAATTTCTAATCATATTTATATTATTAAAAAGAATGACTAACCTTAATTATCAAAATAGATGAGGGTAACGGGACTTCATATCGGCCTCGACCTCCCATGTAGCATCCTCAACCAAGTAATTTTTCCATTACACTTTTACGGAAACCACCTCTTTATTTTTTAACTTCTTTATTTAACTATCAAGAATTTGAACCAGAACCTCCTCATAACAGAGGTTATCCTTGACACCAAGACCCTCAATAGGAAGAATGGACTCGGGATCACCGATACACTTCTTCAACATTGAAACATGGAAAAATGGATGAACTAAAGCCAATTTCACAAGGGAGTTTCAATTCATAGCCAACCTGCCAACCCTTTGCAAAATTTCATAGAGACCCACATAACGAGGACTTAGCTTTCCCTTCTTGCAAAATCTAACCACCCCTTTCATTGGTGAAATTTTCAAATACATTTTATCACCTTCTTCAAACTCCAAATCCTCCTATGATCGGCATAAGACTTTTGCCGACTATAGGTTGTTTGCAACCGGTTCCTTATGATATGAACCTTCTCTAAGGTTTTATAAATCGAAACAGGACCAAGAAGTGAAGGCTCACCCACTTCAAACCACCCTATAGAAGACCTACACCTCCTACCATATAAAGCTTCATAGTGATCCATGGAGATGGATAATGAAAGTTATTATTATAAAAAAAAACTCACCAAAGGCAAATGTTTATCCCAATTCCCTTTAAAATCAATAATGCAAGCCCTAAGAATATCCTTGAGCGTTTGAATAGTGTGTTCCGCTTGACCATCCGTTTGGGGATGAAAAGCGGTACTCAACTTCACCTTAGTACCCAACCCTTTTTTGAACGACCACCAAAACCTAGATGTGAATCATGCACCCCAATCCTATATGATGGATAACGGAATACCATGGTGACACACAATCTCATCTATGAAGATCCTAGCATAATCTTCCACTGAATAATGACTTGACGGGAATAAAACGAGTGGACTTAGTCAATCTATCCACGACCACCCATATGGAATCATATGACTTTTGAGTTCGAGATAAGCCCACTACAAAGTCCATATTGATGTCTTCCCACTTCCAATTAGTAATTTCGTCTCTTGTAGTAAGCCACCCGACTTCTGATGTTTGACTTTTACTTGTTGGAAATTTGGACACTTATTGACAAACTCCTCTATGTCCTTTTTCAAACCTTCCCACCAATATACCTCCCTTAGGTCATGTTACATTTTTGTCGAACCCGAATAAATGGAGTAGCGAGACTTGTGGGCTTCCTGAAGGATCCGGTCCCTAAACCCATCTACATCGGGAACACACAATCTCCCTTGGTACCTTAACACACCATCCATCCTAAGGAGAATGACTCATTTAATTATGCCAAGAACCAATTCTTTCAATTCCATTAATGGTTGATCATGGTGTTGTTTGGACTTCACCTCAACCACTAAAGATGACTCGGAGTTATGATGGACTATAGGACCCCCATTCGGAGAACCTTCCAACCTCACTCTAACCTAGACAACCTATGAACTTCCTTTGCTAGGTCATTCTTGGCTTCATCAATGTGGGATACACTACCCATAGTCATATGACTTAGGGCATCCGCCACCACATTAGCTTGCCGGGGTGATACAGAACACTCATATCGTAATCTTTCAACAACTCTAACAACCTCCTTTGCCGGAGGTTCAACTGTTTTTAGGTAAAAACATATTGGAGACTTATGGTCGGTAAAGACATCAACATGAACTCCATACAAGTAATGCCTTCATATTCTTAAGGCAAACACCACGGCCGCTAACTCAAGGTCATGAGTGGAATAGTGGCTCTCGTGTACCTTAAGTTACCTAGAAGCATAGGATATCACCTTCCCATGTTTCATAAGCACACACCGTAAACCCACACGACATGCTTCACATTACACAACAAACCCCTTTGTACCCTTGGGTAAGGTCAACACTAAAGCGAAAGTAACTCTATCTTTCAACAATTCGAAGATTTTATCACATGCCTTCAACTACTCAAATTTCCTACACTTTTGGGTCAAAGTAGTCAAGGGAGATGCAATGGATGCAAAGCCATCCACGAATCTCCGATAATAACCCGCTAAACCCAAGAAACTTCTAATATCAGTTGGAGTCAATGGTCTAGGCCAATATTTCACCGCCTCTGTTTTCCTTGGGTCCACCTCAACTCCTTCACTAGAGATAATACGCCCAAAAAATGCCATCGACCTCAACCAAAACTCACACTTATTATATTTGGCAAACAATTGATGTTTCTTAAGGGTTTGCAATACTACCCTCAAATCACCCATATGATCGCTCTCATTCTTCAAATATACCAAGATATTGTCAATGAAGACAATGACAAATGAATATAGGTAATTTTAAAACACCCTATTTATTAAGTCCATAAACAAAGTCGAAGCATTAGTGAGATCGAAAGACATTACCAAGAACTCATAATGCCCATACTTAGTCCAAAAGGCCGTCTTTGGTACATCGTCACCTCTCACCCTAAGTTGGTGATACCCTGACCTCATATCTATTTTTGAAAACTAGCTCGACCCTTGGAGTTGATCAAACAAGTCATCAATACGAGGGAGAGGGTACTTATTCTTAATGGTAACCTTGTTGAGTTGGAGGTAGTCAATACACATTCTCAAGGACCCATCCTTCTTCTTTACAAACAACACCAGAGCTCCCCATGACAATATACTAGGCCTTATAAAGCCCTTGTATAGCAAATCCTTTAGTTGATCCTTCAACTTCTTCAATTTGGTCGGAACCATCCGATAGGGAGGAATTCAAATGGGATTCGTTTCCGATAGCAAATTGATACCAAAATCAATTTCCCATTCGGGAGGAATATAGGGAAGGTCATTAGGGAACACCTCCAAAAATTCACTCACTATGGGTACCGACTCAATAGAAGGAATTTCAGAGTCTAAATCTTGGACTCGCACTGTGATATAGACAACTCTATGAGATCATTTTACATGCTTTTAGACAAGAGATGATACGGCCTCTAGGAATAGAATTTCCCCCCTCCCACTCAACAATGGGTTCATTTGGAAAATTAAACCCACTATTCTTGTCCTACAATCAATAGAAGCAAAACATGCATGCAACCAATCCATACCCAATATGATATCAAAATCAAGCATATCAAGTTCCGCTAGGTCAACACAGGAAACTCTATTGGGCAACATTATAAGACAATTTTTGTACACTTTTTTCTGCAACAACCGACTACCTAGTAGAGTAGACACTATAAAAGGTTCATGCAAAATGTCGGTCAAAATTTCAAATTTTTTAGCTACAAGAGGTGTAACAAATGATAAGGTAGCATCGGGATCAAGTATGTCATATGCATTAATCGAGAAGACTTTCAACATACCGGTCACCGCGTCCGGAGAAGTCTCTTGCTTGGCCCTAGAGCAGAGAGCATAGAAGAGTTTTATTCTTTGGAGCATCACTAGAACCACTTGATTGAGCTTGACCACTAACCTTGTCTTGATCCCTCACATTTGGGCAATATCTAACTTTGTGCCCGCTTTTACCACAACCAAATCAATTGTCCGTCTTTTTAAGGCAATCACCATAGTGTTTCTTGCCACACTTTACACAAGTTAGCTTCTCGATTGGTGAATTAGTACGTCTTCCCTTCTTGAACTTAGGGTCAGACACCCTATCACCACTAGCCTTTGGGAACTTGGAAGGAACTTGACTTGAAACCCGCTTCTTAAACCTAGGCTTATCTTGTATCTCAAGTATATTCTTTGAGAAGCTTCCATAAAAATATCTTTCCCTATTAGCATCTCTACTTTTCCTCCTAGCCCTTGCCGCTTCCACATGTTTTGCATGCACCATAAGACTGGATATGTGCATATTATCATGCAACATAGCCGAATGACACTCCTCTTGCAAGTCATCCGACACCCTGATCACAAAGAGGCTCATTTCATATCTAGGATCGGAGACCAAGAAAGTAGCATATTTGGACAATTGAATGAACTTCAAAGAGTAAATCCACCGCCTATGCCTCCCTCATCACTCTAGGGAAAAACCGGTCAAAAAATGCCTTTTTGACAATATCCCAAGTCATTGGCCCACCCCGAAGAGGCCTATTATCCCTCCATTGTACACACCAAGTTTGAGACACATACCTGAGTTGGTATGTGGCAAACATAGAATTCTAACTTGTCGATAACCCCATAGTCAAAAGTATCATATAGAATTCATCGATGAATTCTTGGAGGTCTTCCTCAATCTTAGACCCATAGAAGGTAGGAGGTTTCATTCAAGTGAAGCCCCTTAGATCGAAAGGCATAGTAGTGACTTGTTGATGAGGACAGGGCACAAACTCCAGTTTTCTTGGGCCGTCATAGCTTGGGCTTGAGTCGTGGTCGCTTGTTCTTGAGTGGTGATAGCTTGGGAAGTTTGAAGATGGGCGGTCCTTATATTATCATCTGTCAAAAGAGGAGGATTTATCGATGCTTGATCCATGTTAGAATCTTCTTTAAGTGGAGGAACTTGATCACCATGGGGAGGAGCTCCCGCATTGACAATCTTCTCCTCAATCCTCTGAGCCGCATTTCATCGACTGTTCATTCTTCTTATATGCACAACAATAGGATTATATGTAAAATCACGCCATATGTATACTCTAATGGCACGATATAAGATTTTCAAGAAAGAGAGTGATTTCTTAGACATCACATAGATTCTAATTCATAAGTGTAGCATGCTCACAATTATGAATAGAAACGTACACAGACATGGTAGAGAGAGAGACATAACTCAATGATATTCAACCTCATTCTCTAATACCAAGTTTGTCAAATCCGGGGTTACCCCCTAGACATAACTGGCGGCGGCGGCCTCTTTCAGGACTAAGACTAGCCTCTTAGTCTCATATCATTAAATTCATAGCTTGAAATTATGGAAAAATTTAAAACTTTTCATTAAATATACTTGGAGGTTTACATAGACCTCTACATACACATAATATAGTCGTATTGAGTATACATAGACCCTTCATATAGGAAGGTTATATAGCCTTTTACTTTTATTGCAGATACATATATATATATATGATAGAAGATAGTCTCAAAGATTGTCTCATCTAATACCATGTAAACGATCATAACAATTTGGGCATAGCCCTACATCATATGTAAAGAAGACACATATAGGACTATAAAAGTCGTACTCAAACTATAGTGGAATGAAAATAAAATTCTTACAAACAAGGTAACTTCCTAAGAAAGATATAGGCATCGCCCTCAAAAACTGAGGATTTACCCACTTGGATAATAGAGAATATCCAATCATTCTTCAAGTCGTTTCATATAAGCCTTCAACAACCGGAACCTAAAATTTTTAAAAAAAGAAAGAAAATGGTGTTAGTACTCCACATATACTAAGTATAAGACCATATGCACATATAAGAGCAAAACATGCTAAAAAGGTACATTTAGTCAAAACATGTCATTTTACCCTTTGAAAAGTCTAATACTAATCAAGCAGGTCATACCAATCAACTTACTAACTTAACAAGTAATATGTATCCTAACATACTTGAACCCATGATTTACTACAACCCTATCATCAAGGAATAACGTCACAAGCATGAATAAGAGTTCACCATATCATAATAATCAAGTCAACTACTCAGGAATCCTTATAAAGTCAACAAGTGCAATGACCAAGAAAAGCCCCATAACCTTACTAAATCAAGTATCCTCAACAAGAAACCATAAATAATGTCCAACTTCACATAATATAACATTTAGGTATACATTTCATCTTATTTTAACAATATAACACAACACATATTCATAAGTGAACTAATTAACATATAGTATAAACAATGTGCACGTTAATCATGTACATATCATATATCATCATAACATAAACATATATAAGAACATCCTCCTAAGACTCCCTTCAGGGCTAACTAGTGCAATGTTTAGGTAGAGTCTCATATACCTACCTAGACTAAGCTAAACCTCTTAGGTTTATCCTAGTAAGAGTTCAATCCTTTAATTCATTTTACTTTGTGGGAACATCTTTCCCTAACTGACATAGACAACATAAGCTAGTGTGGAATCTGGTGTTATACGACCCTACATCGAAAGAAGGTGGACTATTTGCCAAAGTAGTACCAAAATATAAAACATAACAACTATGTGGATCCACTAGATAGTATTCCTATGAGGTAAACATAGTTCAAGAACTAGGAGATATAGTTGGGACCCTCTTTATACTTCATGCATTATAATATCCAATCTCAAGAGTAATATAGTGTTTTTACCTTCCCTATGCGGGAATGGACGCTCCTCAATCTAGTTTACTGGGTGCTAAGCTAGAGTCTCTTTTTGAAATGTCTTTAAGCCTTTAATTATCAATCATAGCTTAGTTTAGGTCATAAGGTATACCCCTTGTATAATCATCATCATCAATATCTCAATAACAATTGTATGAGTATAAATCGTTTCATCACAATTTATATAGGTGAGGTTACCACATTACATATAACTTCATATTAAGTCGCATTGGTGTACATCCTCTTCCATATATCATTTACATCTTAATTAACTTTACAACCATAATCAAGACATTTCAATTCAACATCATACCACCCTATCATCCTAAATAAGGTATATTCCAGCACAATCATCATGACTTAATCACAATTAACCACAAGTTGAAGTAAGTATTGGGGATTACAAGACTTACCAAGTCTCCTTCATAGTTGATCATAAGGGTTTTACCAATTTAGATGTTCAACATCATAATTCAACACTCAACATGATAAAAAGACTAGAATAAGAACTATAGCACAATTCAATACTAGATCATAGCTTAAAATAAGATGCCTAGGTCGATTCACTTTCTAACCTAGATCATCTTCTCAATACTATCATGAAAGACTAAAATTCACTCCAATTTGTTAATGATTATTGTAACAACATCATCAAAAAGTGATTTAACCCATAATCAAGACAATTGAATCAATCACAATCCAATGTACATTCATATCAAACTTTGGGTTAAGGGTTAAGGATCATAATCTTCAAATTGAATCGAACTATCACAATTGATCCAACAACTAGTGCAGGACGGGGCTTCCTCTATTTATCAAAGTGTTGGTCGACGGTGGGCAATGACGCCCTGTAGATCCATACATGGATCGTTGAATGCATCTCGTCTATGCACACTTCCTAGACAGTCTTGACATCAACTTGCAAGGATCCTCCTCAAGGGCCTTCGGTTGGTTCTTGGGGAGTTGTATCCGGACATTTCAACAATGAATCACCTTAAACACATGGTATACACCCTTACACCGAATTTGATGGATTTATGACTCCTAAAATCTAGTCAAATAGGCTAAGGCACGCTAGTACCCCCTCAAAACTAGTTTCTGAATGTCATGGACGTTCTTGGACACTTTGGTTCTTAAACTTTCTAAATGACCTATATTCATTACAATAGGCCTAAAGCAATGCTTATACCTCATGGTACCTATTTTAGGCTTTAAGACTCATCTTGGATTTTCAAAGTGTTAAATTTATGAACACCCATTAGATATCAAGATGATCAGTAGGGTATCATTTAGGAGAAGACGGAGGAAGAGGAACAGTAGCTTGAGAGTAGGGGTGGATGATTAAGTAGAATTCTAAATCAAAATAAAATTAAAGTAATAAATTTAAATAATTTAAAAATTAAGCGAGATAGAATAAGAATATTAACACATGTCACTGTTTTATTTTTAAAATGACAATTTATGACTCGTTAAAAGACTGCCACTTAATTTTTAAGAAAAATCAAGAAAAATCTTTTTCCAAAAGATTAAAACAAAAATCTAATAAAAGTATAAAAAGGGGGTTTGAGGTTAATATGAATGTTCTAGGAAGGTTTTTAACGAACCTAAATCATCCACTAACATGCGGTTATCAAACAATTAATTATTTGGTTAATGTTATAAAATAGAAGTATGTTTGACTAAGTGAAGGTTTACTTACTTGATTTTAACTAGTTAATACAAAATGTCTAACTTTTGGGGCGTTTGAATGTTTTGAAACCTTAAAATTAAATAAGCACGTAAACACATATATAACAAATAAATGAGATAGGGAAAGAAGATTTGCGCCAAAGTCCTGATCTGGCCACCTGGGCCAGCACTTGAACCCATTTTCATTTTGGGCCTTCGACCCATTTGAGTTCCCCTCACTTGTCCTAAACTAACAATATTTTTTCTTTAGGCCTTAGTTTTAGCCAATTTTTTCACCTGTCCTAAATTCTAGCAAAAATGATACTATATAAGATAACAAAGGTTTAGGCCCAAAATAACATAATACAATATTTTAAAGGGATAATGCACAAGTACCCCTCAACCTATGATCGAAATCTCAGAGAAACACTTATACTATACTAAGGTCCTATTAACCCCCTGAACTTATTTTATTAATAATTTCTACCCCTTTTTGACCTATGTATAACTATCTTATAGGCCCAACACTGATTGACTTTTTCTTTCAAGATAGTGTCACGTAGGCCGAAAAGGGTAGAAAATTACCTATAAAATAAGTTCAGGGGAGGTAACAGGACATTAGTATAGTATAAGTGTATCTCTGGGATTTCAGACATAGGTTGAGGGGGTACTTGTGCATTTTTCTATTTTTTAAATAAAGAGTGGGCTTTGGCCCAATCTTTTCAATTCTCCTCTACTTCGAATTCTTGCGACTCCGAGACCTGATCAAACTTAATGGCTAGCTGACTGGATGAAGGCAGAATTTAAGCCTTTATGGGTGTCCTGAGATGTGAGGAGAAATATGGGATTTCGTGATAAACTTGGACGAATTTCAGATGCGACATATAAAATGAAAAGAAAAATTAGTATACTAAAAGAGAATGGAGAAAAAGGTTGTGACATTTTATACAATTAATAACAACAAAATGATGACTTAGACCACATCAAGTGCTTCGAAATAAACTAAGAAATCACTGCCATGACATATTGGAAAGAAGATTCATGACAAAAATTGTTTTAGCACATAAAAGAAAAGCTTCCATTTCAAAGGAAATTAGATACTAGTAAAGCATGTAAGGTGTACTAATGAAGAACGACAATATGAGGCCATTTTTTAGCATAACAAACATATTTTTGGGCATGAACTGAGTTAAGCCACCTTTAGAATAATACAACAAACCATATATTAAAGTGACATATAAAATAAAATAAAAAGGACAAAGAAAGACTAGAATGAATCAGTGACGAATAATCTATCCTTAATAGGTAATTACCACATTAGCATGAGGAGTTATCATTAATCATGTAATGGAAATACAAAGTTCTAAACAAGTAATGGCAAAGAGACATATTAAGGGACTGTGAAAAACAATGACCAATCCGGCCTGATTTTGAAAACTATAATTATATGCTTAAGCCATAAAATTACCCATATTTAGCAAACATACTACAAATAGAAAAATATTACAAATGCATACCAAAAACATTAGCAAAACTTCAAAGACTTAAAAAACTGTGAGCAATCCAACATGATGAGATAATCAGAATAGAAAATTAAGCATTGACCTCGAGAGCAAAGTAGGGACTGAAGAAACCTACAATATTAATAGTAATAGACTTCATGTCTTATGAGCATATCTGGAAATAGTGAATATTTTTTACCAGGCATTTTTGGAGTCCATTCTTATGTGCCACACTTTGAATAATTCTCACAATTTCAAAGTTATGCGTATTTGGTGTGCTGATTTATTTTCAAATTTCCTCAAAAATCAAAAGTTGGTATGTTGTGAAGAAGAAAAAAATATTTTTCTTCTCTAATACATTTGGAGGATAGTGCATGTGTTCTCTATAAAAGGAAGGGTCATTCTTCATTCTCAAT
The DNA here is from genome assembly GCF_036512215.1 of Solanum lycopersicum. Classification (NCBI taxonomy): domain Eukaryota; kingdom Viridiplantae; phylum Streptophyta; class Magnoliopsida; order Solanales; family Solanaceae; genus Solanum; species Solanum lycopersicum. The sequence goes on from NC_090809.1 coordinate 19,349,596, forward strand.
GCACAAAAACCAAAGGAGATAAAAGAAGAGTGAGACATCATGGAGGAAAATAGTTTATAACGAAAAATAGAGAGTCTGAGCGATATCATAATGAGGTGGAAAAATCAAAAGAGGGTTATTTCTTTTGAGTGTGTAGTGATTTTTGTAGTTTTACTCAGACCTACAAGTGTAAAAATTCTAAATATAGTGATATCACTTGTTCCTTTTGGGTCTTGGTTTTTCCCTTATTTAGGAGGATTTCAACGTAAAATTTTGGTGTCAATATGTAACAACCTGTTAGTCGTTTTGAGCAGTAGAGTTTATTTCTGGTAATAACTGTCTGAGTCGATGGATCCCACGACGGACCGTCATGGGCACGACGGACCGTCGAGGGTGTCTCGTTTCAAAACACTTAAAATTCTGAAAAATTGGGTACTAAGAACAACTCTCTGACTTCGCGACGACATGGCAGGATGGACCGCCGTGGGCACGACGGACCGTCACAAGCCCTTTAGTGAAATTCAGTCTCTGAACTTTGTGACGGAAGCAGTAGGATGGACCGTCGCAGGCACGACGGGCCGTCACAGGCTGCGTAACCCTGACTGGGTCAGATTTCTGTTAAAAGTTTTAAGGGGCGTTATGGACTATTCCTGCTTATAATTATAAAATTAGTGGTTGAATGTTAATAATTCAATTACTTGGCGGTTAAAGGAGATAACCTTGAATTATTTAGTGGGGTACTTTGGTCATCTTTTATACTTAATTATATGGTAATTAGGGTAAAAGAAAAAGAGTTTGGATAAGGAAAAATCAGAAAAAGAGAGGAGGGAGAACGAACGAACGAGAGAGGGAGAAACGAAGAAGAAAGCAAAGCATTGGAAAAGTAGATTTCTTGACTTCAATTCTTCGGTGGAGGTAGGTTATGGTTTATGTTATTTCATAGTAAACTCTTAATAGCGAATGATATGTGTTGGGTAATTTTGTAAAGTCTTCTATATGCCTAATTGTGTGCTTTCATGATATGATTATGTAATTGTGATGAAATAAGCATGATGAGGCTGTTGAATCTTAAATCTTAAAAACCTCTTTGTTAATGATGATGCCTTGGTATAAAAGAAGGCTTGATGAACTAAAAGAATGAGGTTAATGGATCGGGTGTCACGAACTGACACATAGTATTAGGGGATCGGGTGTCACGAACCGACACATAGTATTAGGGGATCGGGTGTCACGAACCGACACATAGTATTAGGGAACGGGTGTCACGAACCGACACATAGTATTAGGGGATCGGGTGTCACGAACCGACACATAGTATTAGGGGATCGGGTGTCACGAACCGACATATAGTATTAGGGGATCGGGTGTCACGAACCGACACGTAGTATTAGGGGATCGGAGTGTCACGTTCCGACACAAGAGGAATAAAGATAATGAATCTTGAATTATGTTAATGGACTCAAGTTAATGAACCTATTTCCCAAATGAGTATGGTATGGAGGCTTGAGTCCTCATGGGTGTACTTGTCGTTATTATCAATGATCCTTGTACTTGTTGCTGCTACCTGTTGAGTATTGTAGTTGATTTTATGATATTATCTGATATATATTAATTTCTATTTTGAGTTGGCCGATGATATCTACTCAGTACTCGTGTTTTGTACTGACCCCTACTTGTATGTTTTCTTTTTGTTATTTGTGGAGTGCAGCAAACGTACCGTCGTCTTCAACTCAACCGCAACTCTAGCCAGTCTTCATCATGTCTGATTTCAGGGTGAGCTATTGTCCCTAGCTCTGACTGGATTCTCTCTCATTCATGTCTTGATGTCCTTGAAGTTCGGACATGGAATATCTCTTGTATTTTGTTTTAGCTTCCTAGACATTCTTAGATTTAGTAACTTGAGGATAGATGTTCTTGTGATGATGACTTCCATATTTTGGGGATAATGATAAGTTTTGAGTTTTAGAAGTTATTTATTTGTTATATTAATGAGTTTTAAGTCTTCCGCATTATTTTCTGTTTATTATGGTTGAATGTTGGGGTTTAGATTGGTTGGTTCGCTCACATAGTAGGATAAGTGTGGGTGCCACTCGCGACTTGATTTAGGTCGTGACAAACTTGGTATCAGAGCATTAGGTTCGTTGGTCTCATCACACAAGAACGAGTCTAGCAGCGTCTTGAGGAACGGTAGGGGGACGCCTTTACTTTTATTTGAGAGGCTATAAGACCTTAGGAAAATTCCATTCTTTCTTTCTTTCATGCTTTTACTTGGATCCAATTGGTATCTAGGTGATACAAATTGGTATCTGACCATCTTCACTCTATTTCACAGATGGTTAGAACTAGAGCCACAACCGCGCCAACACCAACACCGGCAAGACAAGATGCGTCTGAGCCAGCCACTAAGACTGTAGCTCGAAGAGGAGCAGTGGCAAGAGGCCGCGGTAGAGGTCGCGGGACGACGTCCTCTAGGGGAAGAGGACAAGCACCTGGCCCATCTAGTACTAGGGCGGTGAATCCTCCACCGACTGAGGAAGTAGTAAGAGAGGGGGAGGAAGGGGAGAATGAGCAAGTGCAGAATGAGGAATTGCCACCCCAACCTACCCAGAGATGATTAATCAGGTTCTTGCTTATCTTAGAGGGTTATCTGATCAGGGCCAGACACCTCCAGTGTTTTCTGCACAGCACCTCAGGTTCCAGGAGTACAACATGCAGCTGTTGTGGCTCCCCGCATGGATGCCTCATTGGAAATAGGCACGTTTCCTCGGTTGACTACAGGGCCTATAATGACAAGTTATCAGCATGAACTCTTCAGTAAGTTCTTGAAATTGAAACCTCCAGTCTTCAAGGGTACTGAATCTGAGAATGCCTATGATTTTCTGGTTGATTTTCATGAGCTACTACACAAGATGGGCATAGTAGAACGGTTTGGCGTCGAGTTTGTGACCTATCAATTTCAGGGGAACGCCAAAATGTGGTGGTGATCGTATGTTGAGTGTCAACCATCACAAGCACCACCTCTGACTTGGGCATCATTCTCTAGCTTGTTTATGGAGAAGTATATACCCCGGACTTTGAGGGATAGGAGGAGAGATGAGTTCCTGAGCCTAGAGCAAGGCAGGATGTCGGTTATTGTGTATGAGGCTAAGTTTCATAAAAGGGTTGAGGTCAGATTTATGGATTTCAGCCTTACAGGTAGCTGCTGCAGCAAAATCCTTTCAGGAGGTGGTAGATTTCGTGGTAGAAGTGGAGGGAGTGAAGCCAGACGACTTCACCATGGCATCGACATCTAAGAGGTTTCGTAAAGGAGGAGAGTTTAATGGTTCTTACTCTAGAGGGCAGCGTTCAGGAGGTTATCCAGCCCGCCCTATTCAATCTTCACTACAGACTGTAGCTGGGGTCCACCGCAGACCGGTCAACATTTCTCTGAGCTTGGAGGTTATTCCCAGACTCCGTCGTTCTCACAAATACCTATGCTTGAATCCAGAGATTGTTATGGATGTGGATAGACTGGACATATTAGGAGAAATTGTCCAAAACAGAGTTGCAGACCCCCAATAATCAGAGGTAGAGGTGGTCATGGAAGAGGCCGTTATTCGTGAGGACGTGGTGGTCGAGGTAATGGTGGTCATCAAAACGGCCGGGGTGACGGGCAAACTGGAACTACTACAGCGCAACATGGTAGGGGCAACGGACAGACCGGTGATAGGGCCCATTGTTATGCTTTCCCTAGGAGGTCTGAAGCGGAGACATCTGATGCTATCATCACAGGTAATCTTTTGGTTTGTGATTGCATGGCTTTTGTATTATTTGATCCTGGATCCATATTTTCATATGTATCTTCCTCATTTGCTACTGGTCTTAATTTACATTGTGAATTGCTTGACATGCCTATTCGTGTTTCTACTCCGGTGGGTGAGTCTGTGATAGTTGAAAAGGTGTATAGGTCTTGTCTTGTGACTTTTATGGTGAGCAATACTCATGTAGACTTGGTTATCTTAGAAATGGTTGACTTCGATGTAATTCTAGGTATGACTAGGCTTTCTCCAAACTTCGCAATCTTAGATTGCAATGCCAAAACTGTGGCATTGACCAAGCCTAGGAAAGATCCGTTAGTGTGGGAGGGTGAATACACTTCCACTCCAGTTCGTATCATCTCCTTCCTTCGCGCTAACAAAATGGTTAGAAAGGGTTGTTTAGATTTCTTGGCACACCTCACGGATGATACTACCCAAGTACCTTCAATTGAGACGGTTTCAATAGTCCATGAGTTTCTGGATGTGTTTCCCGCAGACCTTCCTGGTATGCCACCGGATAGGGATATCGACTTTTGTATTGATTTGGAGCCGGGTACTCGCCCTATTTCCATACCCCCTTATAGGATGGCTCCCGCTGAGTTAAAAGAATTAAAGGTCCAACTTCAAGAGTTGTTAAGCAAAGGCTTTATTAGACCAAGTGCATCCCCTTGGGGTGCTCCTGTTCTATTTGTGAAGAAGAAGGATGGAAGTTTTCGGATGTGCATTGACTACAGACAACTGAATAAGGTAACTGTTAAGAACAAGTATCCTCTTCCTCGCATCGATGATCTGTTCGATCAGTTATAAGGTGCTTGTACCTTCTCAAAAATCGATTTGAGGTATGGTTATCATCAATTGAAAATACGGGCAACGAATGTTCCAAAACTGCTTTTCGGACCAAGTATGGGCATTATGAGTTTTTAGTAATGTCTTTTGGGCTTACGAATGCCCCTACTGCTTTCATGAGCTTGATGAACAGGATTTTTAAGCCATATCTGGATCTCTTCGTCATTGTATTCATTGATGATATACTGGTATACTCAAAGAGCAAGAAAGAACATGAGGAGCACTTGAGAATGGTATTGGAAATGTTGAGGGAGAAAAAGCTTTATGCCAAATTCTCTAAGTGTGAGTTTTGGCTAGATTCAGTGTCCTTCTTGGGGCATGTGGTTTCTAATGATGGAGTGATAGTGGATCCTTCTAAGATCGAAGCAGTGAAGAATTGGGTAAGACCTACTAATGTTACAGAGGTAAGGAGCTTCGTTGGTTTAGCTAGCTACTACCGTCGATTTGTCAAGGGATTTTCTTCCATTGCTTCCCAATTGACAACTTGACTAAGCAGAGTGTTCCATTTGTATGGTCGGATGAGTGTGAAGAAGCTTTCAGAAGCTCAAGACTTTGTTGACTACTGCACCAATTCTTACCCTGCCAGTGGAAGATAAGAATTTCATTGTTTACTGTGATGCATCCTATTCTGGTTTGGGTGCAGTGCTAATGCAAGAGAAGAATGTAATTGTTTTTGCCTCGAGGCAATTAAAAGTGCATGAACGTAATTATCCGACCCACGATTTGGAGTTAGCAGCAGTAGTGTTTGCATTAAAGTAATGGAGGCATTATCTATATGGGCTAAGTGTGAAGTCTATACGAATCATCGTAGTTTACAGTATGTCTTTACTCAAAAAGATTTGAATTTGAGACAGAGGAGATGGATAGAACTACTAAAGGACTATGATATCACTATCTTGTATCATTCGGGAAAGGCTAATATGGTGGCAGATGCCTTAAGTAGAAAGGCAGGGAGCATGGGAAGCCTAGCCCACTTGCATGTTTCTAGACGCCCATTGTCTAGAGAGGTTCAGACTTTGGCTAATGACTTTATGAGGCTAAAAGTAAATGAGAAGGGAGGATTTTTGGCCTGTGTGGAGGCAAGATCTTCCTTTCTTGATAAGATTAAAGGAAAGCAGTTTACCGATGAGAAACTGATCCAGATCCGAGATAAGGTGCTGCGAGGAGAGGCGAAAGAAGCAAAAATTGATGAGGAAGGTGTTTTGAGAATTAAGGGAAGGGTATGTGTACCCTGCGTCGATGATTTGCTTCACACTATTCTTACGGAGGCCCATAGTTCAAGGTATTCTATACATCCTGGTGCAACCAAGATGTATCATGATCTAAAGCAACATTTTTGGTGGAGTAGGATGAAGCGTGACATTTTTGATTTTGTTGCTCAATGCCCGAATTGTCAGCAAGTAAAGTATGAACACCAGAGGCCTGGAAGGACACTTCAGAGAATGCCCATTCCTGAATGGAAGTGGGAGAGAATTGCAATGGACTTCGTGGTTGGTCTTCCAAAGACGATGGGTAATGTATGACTCTATTTGGGTGAATGTTGACAGATTAACTAAATCTGCTCATTTCATTCCGGTCGAGGTGACTTATAATGCAGATAAATTAGCCAAAATTTACATCTCAGAAATTGTTCGATTGCATGGAGTTCCACTCTCCATCATATCAGATAGAGGTACGCAATTTACTTCTAAGTTTTGGAAAACATTGCATGTTGAATTAGGTACTAGATTGGATCTTAGTACTGCATTTCACCCTCAGACCGATGGTCAGTCTGAGCGAACGATTCAGGTTTTGGAGGATATGCTTCGTGCATGTGTGATAGAGTTTGGTGGTCATTGGGATAACTTCTTACCCTTAGAAGAGTTCTCATACAACAATAGCTATCACTCAAGAATTGATATGGCCCCATTTGAGGCATTGTATGGGAGAACATGTAGGTCTCCCATTGGGTGGTTTTGATGCATTTGAGGTTAAACCTTGGGGTACTGATCTTCTGAGGGAATCGTTAGATAAAGTGAAATGCATTCAAGAAAAGCTTTTAGCGGCTCAAAGTAGGCAGAAAGAATATGCAGATCGAAAGGTTAGAGACATGGAGTTTATGGAGGGCGAGCAAGTTTTGCTGAAGGTTTCACCCATGAAAGGGGTGATGCGGTTTGGTAAACGAGGTAAACTTAGTCCGAGGTATATTGACCCATTTGAAGTTCTGAAGTGCGTGGGGGACGTAGCTTATGAATTAGCCTTGCCCCCAGGACTCTCAGGGGTGCACCCGGTATTTCATGTGTCTATGCTGAAAAGATACCATGGTGATGGGAACTACATCATTAGTTGGGATTCAGTCCTTCTTGATGAGAATTTGTCTTATGAGGAAGAGCCTGTTGCCATTGTGGATAGAGAAGTCCGCAAGTTGAGATCAAGGGAGATTGCATCCATCAAAGTTTAATGGAAGAATTGACCCGTTGAAGAGTCCACTTGGGAGAAAGAGGTCGATATGCAAGAAAGATATCTATACCTGTTTACAGATTCAGGTACTCCTTTTCGCCCTTGTTTTTCTTCTTGTGATCGTTCGGGGACGAATGATGGGTAAATTGGTATCTATTGTAACGACCTGTTAGTCGTTTTGAGCAGTAGAGTTTATTTCTGGTAATAACTGTCTGAGTCGACGGATCCGACGATGGACCGTCATGGGCCCGACGAACCGTCGAGGGTGTCTCGTTCCAAAACACTTAGAATTCTAAAAAAATTGGGTACTGAAAACAACTCTCTGAACTTCGTGATGACATGGCAGGACGGACCGTCGTGGGCACGACGGACCGTCACATACCCTTTAGTGAAATTCACTCTCTGAACTTTGTGACGGAAGCAGCAGGACGGACCGTCGCAGGCACGACGGGCCGTCACAGGCTGCGTAACCCTGACTGGGTCGGATTTCTGTTAAAAGTTTTAAGGGGCGTTTTGGACTATTCCTGCTTATAATTATGAAGTTAGTAGTTGAATGTTAATAATTCAATTACTTGGGGGTTAAAAGAGATAACCTTGAATTAATTAGTGGGGTACTTTGGTCATCTTTTATACTTAATTATATGGTAATTAGGGTAAAAGAAAAAGAGTTTGAATAAGGAAAAATCAGAAAAAGAGAGGAGGGAGAACGAACGAACGAGAGAGGGAGAAACGAAAAAGAAAGCAAAGCATTGGAAAAGTAGATTTCTTGACTTCAATTCTTCGGTGGAGGTAGGTTATGGTTTATGCTATTACATAGTAAACTCTTAATAGCGAATGATATGTGTTGGGTAATTTTGTAAAGTCTTCTATATGCTTAATTGTGTGCTTGCATGATATGATTATGTAATTGTGATGAAATAAGCATGATGAGGCTGTTGAATCTTAAATCTTAAAAACCTCTTTGTTAATGATGATGCCTTCGTATAAAAGAAGGCTTGATGAACTAAAAGAATGAGGTTAATGGATGGGGTGTCACGAACCGACACATAGTATTAGGGGATCGGGTGTCACGAACCGACACATAGTATTAGGGGATCGAGTGTCACGAACCGACACATAGTATTAGGGGATCGGATGTCACGAACCGACACATAGTATTAGGGGATCGGGTGTCACGAACCGACACATAGTATTAGGGGATCGGGTGTCACGAACTGACACGTAGTATTAGGGGATCGGGTGTCACGAACCGACACGTAGTATTAGGGGATCGGAGTGTCACGTTCCGACACAAGAGGAATAAAGAGAATGAATCTTGAATTATGTTAATGGACTCAATTTAATGAACCTATTTCCCAAATGAGTATGGTATGGAGGCTTGAGTCCTCATGGGTGTACTTGGCGTTATTATCAATGATCCTTGTACTTGTTGCTGCTACCTGTTGAGTATTGTAGTTGATTTTATGATATTATCTGATATATATTGATTTCTATTTTGAGTTGGCCGATGATATCTACTCAGTACTCGTGTTTTGTACTGACCCCTACTTGTATGTTTTCTTTTTGTTATTTGTGGAGTGCAGCAAACTTACCGTCGTCTTCAACTCAACCGCAACTCTAGCCAGTCTTCATCACGTCAGATTTCAGGGTGAGCTATTGTCCCTAGCTCGGACTGGATTCTCTCTCATTCATGTCTTGATGTCCTTGAAGTTCGGACATGGACTATCTCTTGTATTTTGTTTTAGCTTCCTAGACATTCTTAGATTTAGTAACTTGAGGATAGATGTTCTTGTGATGATGACTTCCATATTTTGGGGATAATGATAAGTTTTGAGTTTTAGAAGTTATTTATTAGTTATATTAATGTGTTTTAAGTCTTCCGCATTATTTTCTGTTTATTATGGTTGAAATGTTGGGGTTTAGATTGGTTGGTTCGCTCACATAGTAGGATAAGTGTGGGTGCCACTCGCAACTTGATTTGGGTCGTGACACATTATTTCTATTTTATTCTCATTGATTAACTGTATTGTTGTATTCCACTTTATTGCTACCCTAATAATCGATATCATAGCACAGATTTTGCTCATTTACATAAATACTTTTATAGCTTATCGTACTATACTCAGTGAAATAAAATGTCTGGAGTATAGTATGAGGCAGTAAAATTCAATAGTGATGGCGGTTTCTAAGCATAACAGATAAGCATGAGAGAGTTGCTCATCCAACTTGGTTTGCATAAGGCACTAGGCGGCAAATCCAAAAAGCCTGAATCCATGAAACTTGGGGATTGAAAAGAAATGGATGAAATGGCTGCTAGTGCAATCAGATTGTACTTAACAAATGATGTGATTAATAACATCATCGATGAAGAGAGTGCATGTAGCATTTGGACAAAGTTATAAAATCTATACAAGTCCAAAACACTGACAAATAAATTGTACCTGAAGAAGCAGTTATAAGCACTACATATGGGTGAAGGTACAAATTGTTTGTCCCATTTAAATGTGCTTAATGGTCTAATCACGCAGCTAACAAACCTCGGAGTAAAGATCGAGAATGAAGATAAAGAAATAGTGCTCCTAAACTCGTTTCCTTCTTCTTATGAAAATTTGGCATCAATCATTTTACATAGTAAGGACTCTATTGAGTTGAAGGATGTCACATCAGCCCTCCTACTTAATAAGAAGATGAGAAAAAAGCCTAAAATTCACGGACACCTCTCATCACGGAATGCAGAGGCAGAATTTACCAAAGGAGCTCATGTAACTATGGTAGATCCGGAGCTCGTGAAAGTCCAAGGTCCGATCAAAATAAAAAGCCAGAAATTGCTACAATTGCATCAGCTAGGGCACTGCAATAGAGAGTGTCCAAATTTAAAAACGAGCAAAGGAGAAAGCAGCTTCCTGAAGAATGATTACAATACAGCTGCCATGGTGCAAAAATAATGACAATGTTGTTATCCTCATAAACGAGGAAAATAAATGCATGCACTGGTAGGTGTAGAGTCGGAATGGGTGGTCGACACAAAAGCATCTTACATCCCACACTGGTAAGAGATCTTTCTTGCAGATATGTAGCAGGTGATTTTGGCAATGTGAAAATGTGTAAGACAAGTTACTCAAAGATTGCAGGGATCGGAGATGCTTAAACACAAACGTAGGATGCACATTAGTTTTGAAAGATGTGCGCCACGTACCTAATTTGTGGATGAACTTGATCTCGGGAGTTGTTTAGGACCGAGATGGATATGAGAACTACTTTGCAAATAAAAAATGGAGAATCCCCAAAAGGGCATTGGTGATTGTAAAAGGAGTTGCTTATGGCACGTTGTATAGGGAATATGCAGAAATATGCCAATGTGAATTAAATGAGGCTCAAGAAGAGAATTCTGCAGATTTGTGGCATAGAAGAACGGGTCATATGAGCTAGAAAGGTTTGCAAATTCTTTCAAGAAAATCACTCATATATTTTGCCAAAGGTGCAACGATAAATTCTTGTAACTACTGCTTATTTGGTAAGCAACATAGAGTCTCATTTCAGACATCATTTGAAAGAAAGTTGAATATACTTGATTTGTTATATTCTAATGTTTGTGGTTCAATGGAGATAGAATCGATGGAAGGTAATAGATACTTTGTTACCTTTATTGATGATGCTTCACGAATATTGTGGGTTTATATCTTGAAAACCAAAGATCATGTATTTTAAGTATTTCCAAAGTTTCATTCTCTGGTAGAAAAAGACACGAATCTGAAGCTAAAACATCTCCGAACTGACAATGGAGGTGAGTACACTTCAAAAGAATTTGAGGATTATTGTTCAAACCATGAAATCAGACATGAAAAAACAGTTCCTGGAACCCCACAACACAATGGTGTAGCTGAGAGAATGAATCGCATTATTGTTCAGAAGGTGAGAAGCATGCTCAGAATGTCTAAATTATCTAATTCATTCTAGGGTGAAGCAGTGCAGACAACATGTTATCTTACCAATCATATTCCATCAGTGTTTTTGTATTTTGACATTCCAGAGAGAGTTTGGACCAACAAGGAGATGTATTACTCAGACCTAAAGGTGTTCGACTGCAAAGTTTTTGCACATGTACCGAGGGAGCAGAGAACTAAGCTATATGATAAATCAGTTCCTGCATATTCATCAGATATGGAGATGAAGAGTTCGAGTAAAGACTGTAAGATCATGTAAAGAAGAAGGTCATCAGAAGCACAGATGTAATCTTCCGAGAAAGTGAAGATCGAACTACTGATTATCTATCCGAGAAGGCCGAGAAAAAGAATGGTATAGTCCCTAATATTGTTACCATTCCTTCTTCTTCTAACCATCCCAAAAGTGCCGAATGTACGATCTGTGAAGTTGCTGAATAGGAAGAGGAACTTAATGAGATTGTTGAGAAGAGGGAGCAACTTGGTGATAATACCGAGAAAATAGAGTATCTGAAAGAATAAGAACAATCTCAACCTATGAGGAGATCAGAAAGCAAAAGGGTAGAGTCAATTAAGTACCCTTCCTCAGAGTATGCCCTTATTAATGATGAAAGGGAGCAAAAAGTCTTAAAGAGGTGTTGTTTCATCCGAAAAAGAGCCAATGGATGAAAGCCATGAAAGAAGAGATAGAATCTCTACAGAAAAATGGCACGTATCATCTGAACTTCCAAAAGGCAAAAGAGTGCTGAAGTGAAAGTGGGTCTTTAAACTTAAAAAAGATGGACATGGAAAGTTGGTTAGGTACAAAGCTCGATTGGTTGTAAAAGGCTTCGAACAAAAGAAAGATATTGAGTTTGATTAAATCTTTTCACCTATTGTCAAAATGACTTCTATTCGAACTACTTAAATCCTAGCAGATAGCCTAGATCTTGAAGTGAAGAAATTGGACGTGAAAAGTACATTTCTTCACGGAGATTGGAAGAGAAAAAAATTATCTGGAGCAACCAGACGGATTTGAAGTATCTGGAATGAAACACATGGTGTGTAAATTGAATAATATTCTTTATGGTTAAAACGGGCACCAAGACAATGGTACAAAAAGTTTTACTATTTCATGAAAAGTCAAACATACACAAAGACCTATTATGATCCATGTGTATAATTCAGAAGATTTTCCTACAACAATTTTATTATTTTGTTGTTGTATGTGGATGAAATTTTGATTATAGGACAAGACAAAGAGTTGATTGCAAGGTTGAAGAAAGATTTGTCCAAGTCATTTGACATGAAGGAATTGGGCCCAAAACAACAAATTCTAGGGATGAAGATTGTTCGAGAACGAACAAAAAGAAAGTTGTGGCTATATCAAGAGAAATACATTGAACATGTACTAGAACTCTTCAACATGAAAAGTGCTATAAATGTTAGCACGCCTCTTATGAGTCATATGAAGTTGAACAAACAAATGTGTCCTACAATAAAAGAGGAGAAACATGGAATGCCCAAAGTTCCTTATTCTTCAGCAGTGGGGAGTTTGATATATGTAATCGTGTGTACAAGACCTGATATTGCTCATGTAGTTGGTTTGTTAGTAGATTCCTTGAAAATCCTGGAAAAGAACATTGGGAGGCAGTTAAGTGGATAATCAGGTACCTAAGTGGTACTACAAGATACTACTTGTGTGTTGAAGGATTTGATCCAATAAGGGTTAAACATATGCTGATATGGCAGGTGACCTCGATAATAGAAAATCCACTACTGGATATTTGTTAACATTTGCAGAGGGAGCTATATCATGGCAATCAAAGTTGCAAAAGTGTTTCTCACTCTCTACAACTGAGACAGAGTATATTGCAGCTATTGAAGCTGGCAAAGAGATGGTATGGCTGAAATGATTTCTTCAAGAACATGGATTGCATCAGAAGAGTATGTCATCTTTTCTGACAGTCAAAGTGCAATAGAATTGATCAAGATCACCATGTATCACGCAAGGACGAAGCATATTGATGTGAGACACCACTCAATTCGTGAAAAGATAGAGGACGGATCTATACAGGTTATGAGGATTCCTACTAGTGAGAATCCTTCATATATGTTGACCAAGGTGGTATCAAGAGCAAAGTTCGTGCTATGCAAAAAACTTGTCGGCATGCACTCTAGCTAGAAACTTAAAGCTACCTCCTTCAAGAGATTGGTTCTAGAGGGGGAGATTGTGGGGTCCATCCTCATGTACCAAACTTTGAGTAATTCTCGAAATTTCAATGTTTGGCAGATTTGGTATGCTGATTTATTTTCAGCTTTCCTGAAAAATCAAAAGTTGGTAAGTTGTAAAGAAGGAAAAATTATTTTTCTTCTGTAGCACATTTGGAGGGTAGTGTCTTTCTTCTCTACAAAAGGGAGGGTTATTCTTCATTCTCAATGCACCAAAAACAAAGAAGAGAAAACAAGAGTGAGACATCACAGAGGAAAATAGTCTGTGAGAAAAAATATAGAGTGTGAGGGATATTGTAGTGAGATGGAAAAATCAAAAGAGGGTTATTTCTTTTGAGTGTAGTGGTCTTTGGAATTTAACTCAGACCGACAAATTTAAAAATCTTTACAATAGTGATATCAGTTGATCCTCTCGGATCGTGGTTTTTCCCTTATTTATGAGGGTTTCCACGTAAAATCTTCGTGTCAGTATTTCTCTTTTATTTTCGTTGATTAACCATATTCATGTGTTCCATTTTATTGCTTTTATTACCGCAGATATTATTACTGTTGCGAGTTTATTCATAACAGCATTTAGGCAGATAAAAAAACCAACTCGAGTTTAACATGTATTAGTACAAGTAGAACAGTCATGGGTCTTGAAAAACGAAAAGAACAAACTAATAAATCAACGAGCCATGGACAAGACAACATACAAGTTCCATATCATCCAAATTCCAGATTCCTCCTTATTTTAAAAGAAAACAACAATGACAGTAATAAAAGCAAATAGAATTTTCGAAACTTAAGGGACAAAGAAAAAAATATAATAGAGATTCAACAGTATTCAGACAACATACTAGAAGGAAGATAACGAAGAGAACTCAAATCAAGGATCAAGGAAACCACAACTCTACATACAAAACAATTAAAAAACCTTAAATGGGTCATTCAAGAACAAAGTATATAACATATTAAAACTACCTAAATAGTTGTGACAAAGGGATACAGTAGTGAGTCACATCAAACTAAGAAGAAGACGGAAAAAAGATTATGGCGGAAAATTTTACCTTTTCCAGGCAGCAGAATAAGACCACGAGTTGAGGCAAGTTGTATTACCACCGATTCAAGGTCCGACCAGCTTCAACGATTCAAGAATGAAATGGAGAACTCCTAAATCTAGACTCTGAATCCTTGTAACATACCTTTAGCTATTTTCATACGTGTTTCTCCCTTTTTAAGTATATGTGAGCATTCACCTCTATACCATGTCTATATATTTTTCTCTATTTTCATTTCTCTCATAAACTAAAATTTTTGTAGGATTTTCTATCAAAAAATGACAACGCCTTTACAAAGAGCAAGAGGAGGAAACTTATAGAATGGAATTAGAGCATAAATTGGTGGGGGAGGGGAAGACGAGGGTAAAACGGGTAAGAATAAAGAAACAAATTCAAATTTCAAACCTCTTCCCAAAAGCTGAATGAATATGCTTCTTTGATACCCAAATTTCAGCAAATTCAAACGGGAGGGAATTGAGATGGACGTCCCTGATGGATCAAGCATCCTCGAAACTCCACGCGGCTCAATCCCAATGCCATAAGGACGAAAATGCAGGTGCTTTTGTTGTTGCTACTGCGAATTGAGAGGGACGAGAGGAATGAAACAAAGGAGATGCAATGTACTTCACGTAGGGATAGGAGGAAGGAGACAAAGGAGACGCAGTGTACTTCACACATCTCCTCATGCCGCTACTATTTTCCATCTATCTTTACGTTGTTGCAGGTGTCGTTTGGTTGCTGCAAATGTTGTTTTGGTTGAACGTGAAGATGTCGTGAATTCATCGTTTGGGAGACGTCGTCTTGTGTGGGTTCTTTTGTGAGGGAAAAAAGAAAATGGGTCGGGTCAGGAAATTGGAGAATTGGTATGGGCTGCTGGAGTTAATGAATTGGGTTGGTTTAAGAGTGGGAATTAGGCGGTTGAGAAATTAAATAAAGGCCTTCAATTCTCGGTCCCTTTAAATGGGATTGAAGTAATATATAGCTAAAGACAAATCAAATTTAATTGGCAAATTCAACGAAAATCTAAAAAAGATGAATAAATATAATCAATTTTAGAGCTTCTCAATCTTAACAAAAATAAAATAAATAATTCAACTATAAACCAGTTGATTTTTAAAACTTAACCATAATTTAAACTAAACTAATTTTAATAGAATATTTAAGATAAAATCTTTTTGAGATGAGTTTCAAACATTTATGAAATATACAATTATATCTATAAAACTATATAAAAATATATTTACTAATTATAAATTAAAACAATCGACTAAGATCATTTAAAATGAGTTTGAAAAGTATCTAAATTTTATAAAATTAATTATTCTATATTGTTTGGGCATTAAGAAGCTCGTGAATTAATTTCTATTAGAGAGGATCAAAATTGGGTGTCAACAGTCACGCAAATGATTGGTGTGTGATAACACTTGTTTTTGTAAGAATTTGAAACTAATGGGAAAATGGTGAAATAATATAAGTTCAAAATTGTTTCGGAGATAATAGGACGCCCACTTAGTTAAGGTGTCTTTTTGAAAACTTAAGACAACTTCACATGTCCTTTTATATCTTTTCTCTTTAAAGAAAATCATATATAACTACATTTCACTTATTCTATCATTTCTGTCCTCCCCCCCCCCCCCACTTCCTCTCAATCTTTTAGCCTTTCTTGTATTTTGTATATTTTTTATTGTGTGTTTGTATTAATTGTATATTTACTCTCTTTTCCCCCTCTCTCTCCCTCTATAGCATGTGTTCTCGCATTTCCTATCTCTACTTTTTGTCTTTCTTCTTGTATTTTGCTTTGTATGTTTGTACCAATTGTATATTTTCTATCTCTTCCTCTGTACCTTTTTTCTTGTATTTTGCTTTGTTTGTTTATATTTATTATATATTTCATCCCCCCCCCCCCTCTTCCTCTCTCTCACTCATGTCCTTTTTCTTCATAGCATTTTTTCTTGTATTTGGCTATAGACAATACAGTTTGCGTCGAGAAAACAATAATCAAGAATGGAAAATTATAGCAACAATCAATTTAATATTTCAAGTGCAAGTGTTACAATCTCTATGATTCCTCTGAATTCTCCTTTTCAAATATAATTTCAAGGGATTTAAAGCTTGATCTTAAAATTAGGATTTATCTTGATCTTGATCTTGATCTCTATTTTGATCTTGCTCTTGGACTTGAACTTGGACTTGGACTTGATCTTGATCTTGGACTTGAACTTGGACTTGGACTTGGATTTGATCTTGATCTTGACTTGAACTTTATCTTGATCTTGACTTTCTAGTTAAATTTAAGGGCTTCGAGCTTGATCTTGAATCCGGAGGTCTTGATCTTGATTGATCTTAAACTTGATCTTGGACTTGGACTTGGACTTGATTTTTATCTTGATCTTGACTTTCTAGTTGAATTCAAGGGCTTCAAGCTTGATCTTGAATCCGGTGTCTTGATCTTGATTGTTCTTGAACTTGATCTTGGACTTCTTCTTGGACTTGGACTTGGACTTGATTTTGATCTTGACTTAAACTTTATCTTGACTCTCTAGTTGAATTCAAGGTTTCGAGCTGGATCTTAAATCCGGTGGTCTTGATCTTGATTGTTCTTGAACTTGATCTTGACTTCTTCAAATCTCGAACTTGAACACTTGAATTCTTGAACTTTTAGAGAAATTTATAGTTTTTGATCCACGAGCTTTCTCTAGCTTCTTGTATAAAATTTTTGGTTCTCTTTTTCTGAATTATGAGACCCCTATTTATAGTTTTATAATAGAGGAGTTGTGATTGGAACAGGACTCCCTTCGGCCAATCAGATTTAAGTGAAATATCATATGGGCTTTATGAAGTGGGCTTTAATTAAATTCATATTTATCCGAATTTAAATAATTGAATATATTATATCAATCCATAATATTTATTTGGAATAATATATTTATTAACTTAATATAATGCAAGCAACTTTATAAATTTATTTTTAATAAATTTTAAGTGACTACAAATGCCCCTTTCTTCAAAACTTGTCGAGATATTTTATCTTTCAATGACTAGGCTTGAAGAATTTGAAGACTTTAACTTGCATACTTGGAGATTTTAAAAATTCATCTTGAAACAATTTTATTCATAAGGGTTTTCCCCCATTGAGTCACCACCATTTGGTGCAAGTCTAAAGTTTTATGAAAGCTTACTCATAGCTTTAACTCATGTAACAAATCAGTGGGAACATTTGGTTTTTTGACACTCAAGAAACTGAACTTATAATATGGTTCTAAGTGCCTACGTACCTCAATGAAGAGGATCAAGTTGCAACGTAGTCCTAGAGGAGTGAGTGATTTTTTTGTTGTGTCGTAAAAAATTTATACTCTTGCGGGCCAGGAGTTACATACAGTTTAGGCTTGTACCTTAAGGAGCAGTTTAACTTGAAGATTTAGCTCCAATTTAAAAAGTTTTATGATATACAGTTTAGACTCGTGTCTCAAGGAGCATTTCTACTTGATGATTTTACTCAAACTTGAAGATTTAAGGGACATATAGTTTAAGCTCATGTTTCAAGGAGCATTTCAACTTGAAGATTTAACTCAAACTTGAAGATTTAAGTGACACACAGTTTAAGCTCGTGTTTCAAGGAGCATTTCAACTTGAATATTTAACTCTAACTTGAAGTTTTAAGTGACATACATTTTAAGCTTGTATTTCAAGTAGCATTGTAACTTGCAGTTTAAGCTCATGGGTTAAGGAGCATTGTAACTTGCAGTTGAAGCTCATGCATTAAGGAGCGTTGTAACTTACAGTTTAAGCTCATATGTTAAGGAGCGTTATAACTTGCAGTTGAAGCTCATGTGTCAAGGAGCATTGTAACTTGCAGTTTAAGCTCATTCGTTAAGGAGCGTCTAAATATACATTGACTCTTCAATGTCATCTTCAGATGCAGACTTGCATCCAGTTTGGAGTTCTTCTATATTTTTATCTTCATGAGGTCCATAGATAGGAGATTGTTGATCTTCTCTTAAAGTCATGCTTAATTCCATGTCATGTGCACGAGTTGCCAACTCTTCAAATGTATTGGGATTTAATCCTTGCGAAATGTATTAAAGACCCCAATTCATACCTTGGATGCACATTTCAACGCTAGAAATTTCACTAAGGTGCTCTTTGAAGTTGAGACTTAGACTCCTCCAGCGATTGATAAAGTCAACAACTGACTCATCTTCACCTTGATGAGCCTTTGTAAGTTCCATCATATTAACGACACGTCTCGTGCTATAAAAATGATTGACGAACTCTTGCTCTAATGGCTCCTAACTATCTATAGAATAAGGTTCAAGATCTGTGTAACAATCAAAGGCATTTTTTCTGAGTGATCGAATGAAATCTTTAACAAGATAATCACCATAGGTCCCAGCAGCATTGCAAGTCTCAATAAAGTGCGCTATATGTTGTTTGGGATTTCCTTTGCCATCAAATTATTGAAGCTTAGGAGGTTGATAACCCTCAGAAATTTCAAGTTATCAATCCTTAGTGTATATGGCTTTGTATATATTGGAGAAAATTTGAATGAAGACTCATATTTGTCTTAGATTGCCTCTACGATAAAGTTCTTCAATTGATCAATGGAATCAAACCTTCAGATGAGATAAGAATCTCTTTGATCTTTGTTTGCTTTACGCAAGACTCTCCTTCGTCTTGAATTTTTGAAAGCTTCAGAGGTGATTGACTTGATTTTTTTCAATTATGTTATCCATCTTATTTGTTATCTTGGAAAGTTTAGCGTCTTGTTCGTGTGCGCACTTTGTCAGGCCTTCAATTGCTTTGGTTAAGCTTGCTAATTGTTCTTCAATGGTGGAAGACATTTTGATATTCTTGGATGCTTGAAAGTTGAGAGGAGAGGTACAGATTTTCCTACTTGGCATGCCAGAATTTGTAAACAATAAAATTCGCGTCGAGAAAACAATAATAAAGAATGGAAATTATAGCAACAATCAATTGATTATATCAAGTGCGAGTGTTACAATTTCTATGATTCCTCTGAATTCGCCTTTTCAAAAATAATTTCAAGGGATTTAAAGCTTGATCTTGAAATTAGGATTTGTCTTGATCTTGTTCTTGCTCTTGGACTTGGACTTGATCTTGATCTTGGACTTGAACTTGGACTAGGACTTGATCTTGATCTTGACTTGAACTTTATTTTGATCTTGACTTTCTAGTTGAATTCAAGGGCTTTGAGCTTGATCTTGAATCCGGAGGTCTTGATCTTGATTGTTCTTAAACTTGATCTTGGACTTGGACTTTGACTTAATTTTGATCTTGACTTGAACTTTATCTTGATCTTGACTTTCTAGTTGAATTCAAGGGCTTCGAGCTTGATCTTGTATCCGGTGGTCTTGATTTTGGACTTCTTCTTGGACTTGGACTTGATTTTGATCTTGACTTGAACTTCATCTTGACTTTCTATTTGAATTCAAGGGCTTCAAGCTTGATCTTGAATCCGGTGGTCTTGATCTTGATCGTTGTTGAATTTGATCTTTACTTCTTCAAATCTTGAACTTGAACACTTGAATTCTTGAACTTGTAGAGAAATTTATAGCTTTTGATCCACGAGCTTTCTCTAGCTTCTTGTATAGAATTCTTGGTTCTCTTTTTCTGAATTATGAAATCCCTATTTAGAGTTTTAGAATAGAGGAGTTGTGAGCCAATCAAATTTCATTGAAATATCATATGGGCTTTATGGAGCTGGCTTTAATTAAATTCATATTTATTTGAATTTAAATAATTAAATTAATTACATTAATCCATAATATTTATTTGGACTAATATATTTATTAACTTAATATAATCCAAATAATTTTATAAAATTATTTTTAATAAATTTTAAGTGATTATATTGGCCTCGTGCAATTGTGTCAATTCTATATTTGCTATGTATCTCTCGCTCTCTCTTCCTTTATAACTTTTTTTTCTTTTATTTTGCATTTTGTGTTGATCATTTATTTATTTGTTTTCCCTCTTTCTATCATAACCCAAATAACGGAATCATGTGGGCGCCTACCCTATTCTTAACAAAATAGATATATTCTTACCACTCTATCAAAAATATGCAGAAAATTAGTTGTAGATCATTTAAATAATAATTGATACATTTATAATGTCACATATTATGAAACCCAATAACTTTACAAGTTGCAATAATAAAACTATACAAAACCAACTCTTAAGATCTAGTCTAGGCATGCTCAAGAGCTTCTAGATAGAGTAAAATAAGAAAAGATACAACTTTTATCGAATGAAAGAGATATAGAAGTTGTCAATGATTACTCGTTGCTTCACATAAGAGTCTTCAAATTAATCTGCAACACCCCAAAAGGATGTACAAAGTATATTATCACTACACCACACGTACAAATATGCATCATTGATCGACCAAGGTTAAATCACACAACATAGCATAGAAATCGCAAGCTAAACATGAAGATCCTATACCACCCAATAACCCCTGTTAACCTTTAATTAATAGTCTAACCAACATGATCCTTCCAAACACGGGACAAGTAGTTTCATTATTTAGCTACATCATCTAAGCCCACGAATCACACACCTGGTAACCCCTTCTTCCTATTTATACCAACCACTCTACCACCTACCCATGACATCCATTAGGATTCATCACTCACCCGAAAATATTTAAACATTATCGCGAACCCATGTTTACCAGATATGTCACACTATATCAATTACTAGATTACAAGTCGTCATACAATACAAGAGTTATAAACGACTCAATAATTGAAGTAACCAACTTAAAATATGGACATATATACACATCAACACCATTTGAAATATTATTATTGTAGCACAGCCTCTCATGTGTACACACAATAAGGGATCGTTTGGTACAAAGATTAAAAATGCAGGGATTAGTAATGTTCGGATTAGTAATACATGGATTAGTAGTGCAGGAATTATTTTTAGCAAGTGTTTGGTTCATTGTTTCCCACCTCATCTTGTGTTTGGATTAAAAATTTATAGAAAACTTCTTTCAAATTGGACCCTTGAATTATTATGCAATTGGGTTCAGGTAAATAATTGTCGGGCAATATCATTTTATTATGACCTTGAAACTAGCTATGTAAAGAACAATTTTGATGTCATTTTTGCCTATTTTTCACCTAAATTAATTGAGGATAAATAATTATCATCTAAGTAAATTGATCACTTACAAACTGTCAATTTTCAATTTAAATAAAGATAAACTATCAACTTTTTAAATTAAAAAGACGGTAAACAAAAGTAAAATTGAATAAAACATCTACATTTCCACATAAAAATTGCAAGTTGAAATTTTAATATGTATTCAGTTTTATAATACCATGTAGGAGGTATAACTAATCAATGGATTGCTTATACATATATCCAATTTCCTATCAAATATAGTACTAAATAATACCGTACTAATTTTAATGTGGCCTACCAAACGAACCCTAAAGGTCTTATTTATGCCCTATAGTCATGACCTGCAGGAGACCAACTTTGTTCATGTACTGTACCGGTGTGGTACTCAACCCTACAAATATATATAACCTCTTCTTAGAAGCTTACCTCGACTTTGAGCCTTCATCAGACCATAAGGTCATAATTACCCATACCTTTCTCACACATATATCTCAGTGTATTACAATTATATGCACACATGACATGTAAATAATTCAATAGACCCATCAAATTATAATGCATGCATTCCCAAGCAAAAATAACCACATCATTAATTACAAACATGTTCGAATATCAATCAACAAGCATTCATGATCAATAATGTTAGAGAATACATAAATACTATTCATGTATTATCTCCATTAACAACAAGAAATCCCCCCCTTTATCGTGATCAATGTTGTAGCATTAACTATGTAGATTATGGAATGCTTTAAATGAAGCGAACAGTAGTAATCATTATAAGTAGAGTCGTCAATATGGGCTAGGCCCGTTAGGCCGGTCTGGCCTAATCCGGTATTTAATAGGGTTGAGCTAAGATTTTTGGAGCCTATTTAAGAAAATGGGTTTCTAGCCCGATCTGAATAAATCTGTTGATTTGTGGTGATTGAGAAATATAGGTAGGGACGGTCTGTGGACCAATATAAATTAATTTAAAAATATGATATAATATTAAAATTTAAAATTAAAGAGAATTCGAACTCAAAACAATTATATGAATATTTCTATTTAGATATTTATACTTTTCTTGGGGAAAAAAACTTAATAAATACTATAAAGATAATTTTATGGGATAATTTCATACCTTTCTCCAGGTTTCGCTCTATATGGTTTACAATATTACGTCCACCTCCCTTGTTTTCATTGACTTGTAACCATTCTTTAAATCTATTTAAAATAAATATAAATTAATTTAGATTTGATAATTTTACCTTTTTTGCATTAATTTCTTCATATTAATAAATATTATATAAAAAACAACTTATTAACAAATATTTTAAAGAAATGAGCACAAATATAAAGTATTCATTCAAGCTAGCCCAGCATTCTCACAAAATATTAACTCTTCATATCCATTTCACTTTTATAATCCATCATTTCCAGCAACAATTTCTTTAAATAGAAGATAAAAACAAACTTTTCAAGAGAAAAATTCGATAAGAACGATCAGATATTTTTCTAGTTAAACATTTTCACGAGCAAAGAAAAAACATGATCCAATGAATAGAGATAAATCATTGAAAATTAGATCTAAACTCGCATATATAAGGGTAGAATTGTCAAATCTACATTAATTTATATTTATTTTAAATAGATTTAAAGAATGGTTACGAGAAAATGGAAATAAGAGAGGTAGACATAATATCGTAAACCACAAGGGAGGTGAGTGTTACATAGCAAAACATGGAGTGAGGTCTCTGAAATTATCCCTAATTTTATTTGTGGAGTTGATTAACTACTAACATTAGCATAAAGTTATATTGTTTTGTCGATATTTATGATAATATTTTTAAATTATAATTTATAATTTAATTTGATAATTCTAAAAAAAAATTAAAAAAGTGGGTAGCCCACATACTTATGGGTTGGGCCGGCCGTTTCCGAGCCCACGCCAAAAATGGGCTAGCTCGGGCTAACCCGTAAAAGGTCAATGTATGTATGGATTAGCCCAAATGAAGTGAGTTAGCCCATATTGACAGCTCTAATTATACGCAAACTCAGCCAAAGCAAAAAAAAACTGATCCCATTTTCCTCCGAAATCAATCACATGCCTAAATCCACAAAAATCTAAATAGTCCTCTTAGACTGAATATCAGTATGCGGATTTTTTTTTATATGCTAATCTCAACTCAAGTAACCAAATGAACTCTCTTAAATTATGGAAACTAACACCCCATCCAAATGGATAACGTATCTATGAGTCAATCTCTCTGAACTTTACGTAGTCTAAATTGGCATGAAGTGAGAAGATTTAGTAAATCGATCAATGATGAGCCAAATAGCATCAAAGTCCTTTGTTATTTGCTCTCATTTCTACTCGAGGGATGGATAAATTCTATGTCAAACCACCTGGCCTTTAGTGCTCATACTCCACTTGCTCAGAGTTCAAGCACATAGATACAAACTCTGCAACATCTAGCTTCCGTATACACTACCTCAAATTACGATTCTCTTTGCTGCATCCAAATGGATAGAATATTACTGATCTATGTTTATTTATGCAATCAAACATGACATTTTAGCTACATTCTGAGTATAATCTTATTATTATCCTTGTGTTTATTGATGATATGTTGTGATGAGCTAATACACATGAATAATTTGATTTTGGGCTAGGAAAAGACTCGTAGGATGGATTGGAATGCAAAGTCAACTAATTCGAGCTAAAATGGAGCAAAAATAGCTACAAGGACTATGGATGACTCTTAAAACAAACTTGCATGTCGAATTTCAACTAAAATGGGTCTGTCTATATTCGACCCCCTTAAATCAAATCAATATTTTATTCTAAGAAACCTTAGGACTATATTTTGTTTACATAGCATAATTTCTTCATGTTTCTATCCTAAAAATCTACCCATAATTACAGAAAATTTCATGAAAAAGACAAGAATCGTTATCTTATATTATGAGATGAATACTCTTATTTTTCGCTCCTCTTTTCCTCTATTTCTTTTCTTTTAGTTATCTGCATTCTGTTCTTTTTTTCATTGTGCTCCATTTTTATTTATTTTTGTTCTCCATTTCAACACTCTTTTGGCGTTCTATAATTTAATGAAAAATAGACATTTTCTCTCTTCCAATTAAACTCGAAGTACTTTCTTTGTTTCCTTTCATCTTTGTTAAGCGCAAACTAATTCTACATTAATAAATAGAAATATTACATTCTCCTTCAGTTAAATAATGTTTATCTTTGAACATGTCTAAAAAAAAAAACTAAGGTGTCATGATATAAAGAATCGCTATGCATATCTCACTTATACTCACAAAATTAACTATCTTTTCTTAAACTTATCTGATGACCTCGAAAATCATGTTGTTTATCCACGCAAGTTATAAATCAAAGAGGTTTAAAAATGGTATAGTTCACAAAACGACTAGGAGGACCGTTACATTATCATATTTTACTTCACGTCACACGTAGGAAGCTTGGTGAGGAAAATGAGAAAAGGAGTTGAAATTGTGGACGATGTGACTCAAATTAGGCAATTATAACTATGGTAATTATGTATTTATAGTAAAATGTAATAACTACAGAAATTGTAATCCGATTAAGGTAAGAGAATATTAGGATAGTGTATGATTAAAGGAAGCTGATTAAAGTGTAGACAAGAATCCTATATTCCTAGACTAAAAGAACTCAATGTCAAGATAATTATTATCCCCAGAATTCACATTTGTTCCTGCAATTCTTTTACTGCAAACTTCAACAGGGTTCACTTGCTTAAGCTTCCGTGGAACCTCTACTTCAACCTGTCTTGGCACTTCTGGTGGAGTACTGGAACGAATCAGTGCCCAATTAACACCTTCAAAGAAAGGGTGTTGTTTTATCTCACTTGCTCCTCTTTTCACCCCGAGACGGTGTTGAGGCTCTTTAATGAGCAATCCTTGAATAAGATTGCGACTGGCATTACTCGTTGCAGGGGAATCAGGAAATTTGAGCTGTTGCCCTACTACATTGAAAATAGTTGCCCTGTTTCCTGATCCCTTGAATGGGGTTTTACCATATAGTAATTCATACAGAAATATGCCAAATGTCCACCAATCAACTGCATTTCCATGTCCTTCTCCCTTGATAATTTCAGGGGCTAAGTATTCATGAGTCCCCACAAATGACATTGATCGTGCTGCAGTAGGTTCTGCAACTAGCTCAGGTATAGCATTAGCAGGAAAACCAGGCTCAGTCCGAGGCTTTTGTAATCTTTTTTTGCTCTTTTGAGAAAATATTCGGGGGAGGAAGCATGTAGATGTGGGAGCAAGACAGGCTGGCTGCACACATAATGCAGCTCCTCGTTTAGAGGGATCATCAGATGATGTCCTTATGACCATAGGTGAAACTGAACATTTCAGGGACAGATCAAAATCTGAAAGCATGATGTGGCCATCATCACGCACTAGAACATTTTCAGGCTTTAAGTCTCGGTAAAGTACACCTAGCATGTGAAGATACTCGAGAGCCAATAGAACTTCTGCAGCATAAAACCTGTTGCATAAACAGGTTAATTAAACTCTGACTAAGGAACTCCACAGCTCAAGATAAACAAAAAGGGCCAAGATTCTCCAAAGCCCCAACGAAAATCAAAAGAAAAGGAAAAGACAGCTAGCATATAATGTCTAATCGTATTCCTGGATTGAGCTTTACATCCTGCCCATACAACAGTAGCTATGTATCTACACAGAACTAGTTAGGGTCGACTACAGAATTCCTCAACATTTGTTTCACTCCATTTGGACCCATACCTTTCCAATACTCACGAAATTTGTCGTTTAAGACAAATTAGGAGTTCTC
Organism: Solanum lycopersicum; assembly: GCF_036512215.1. Classification (NCBI taxonomy): domain Eukaryota; kingdom Viridiplantae; phylum Streptophyta; class Magnoliopsida; order Solanales; family Solanaceae; genus Solanum; species Solanum lycopersicum. Next base: position 19,375,835 of record NC_090809.1, read on the forward strand.
TAATTGAATAGGTTCTCTACATTTTGACCCTAATGTAAAAATACTGAACAAACCAAAATGCTCTAGGCAAACATCAGAAAAATGTAGGTGCACCAACAATCCCAACTAGTTCATAAAATGTACATCATATAATAATTTGCACGTGTTATTCTTGCATAGGATCCATTATAATTTTCTTGGTATTGTTCCAGTTTCATATCATACCCATATAATATGTTGTTATAATTGTCCATCTTCTCTGGTCAATAATTGGTTGCAGGAAAAAAGGAAAATGAAAATAATAAGATCAAAAACAATAGATGATTTCTTCTCATAAGTCCAAGCCTTTGTATATACAGAGTTTACCCATATTTGTTTTACTGAAAGGTAGCGAGTAGCACATGGGAATTAGCCGAGGTCCACGCAAGCTGGCCCACACTCCACAAATATCAAGGAAAAACAAAAAAAAATGAATAAGAACAGGATCAAAAAATTGCAAAGACGGATCCAGAACTTCTTCACTATAGAAATCCTAATATAATGAACATCTAACTTAAGTCCACGTTGGTGACCTCCGTGATATATTTTCTTCGCCAGGAAGGAGAAAAGTTGAACCAAACGACGCATTCCCTCTCAGCACATATTATTTGCTAAGGACTCAATTGAAACCAAGCCACAACAGTGTCTGAGTAACAGACATATCAACTGCTCAAGCACCATTGAAATAAGCAAACTTCTGAACATTTTTCTCATATTTGGTAATATCTCTGGATTGTGTTCAATAAAAATGTGGATGTCTAACCAAGAATGTATTTGGCTGAAAACTAAGAACCAGAAGACACAAAGAAAAGTACATAATATAAGAACAAGACATCATGAACTGTGAACAAGCAAGGAGCCTTAAAATCATGAAATGTTCAGAAAATCTCTATTTTCTCAAAATGATACATAGTTTGAGGATCTTAACACATTATGAGCATTTACCA